>NC_080196.1:80838083-81463083 GCF_030028045.1 Hippopotamus amphibius kiboko | reverse complement strand
AATACTCTTTTAATGATAACATGTGAAATCTTTGCAGGTCTAATTGTGCTGAATTCTGTGTCTTTCTCAATGTCTTCATTTTTAGACAGATAGATGGGTGGCAGATAGATAGATAGACAGATAGATAGATAAACTTTAAAACATGAGCCCCTGTTCTGCAGATCTTTATCTGTGGAAGTTCTTGAAGCCTGGGTTCAAGGTGGACTCCTCTGGAGGGCTTATATTGGTACCTGCCTGTCAGTTTTCTGGGTTCCTTCCCAGATAACTCTGGGTTATTTGAATTTAGGTTACTTGAATGTAAGTTCCTGGTTTGGGGTTTGTTGATCCTAATAGTATGAATTTAGACTGAAAACGTGTCGGGTCCATTTGTGGTTATAAAATATGGGGGTGGGCTAGGGAGAGTATTTTCTTCCTAGAAAGCACCAAGATTTGAGACAGGAAATTTCTTTGCTGGGTTCGGGGGGTGGGGGGGCACGGAGAACATGTTTCTGGCTCACTTTCACTTTGAAGACGTAGCCCTTTATGAAGCCAGGTTTAGGCAGCAGGGTTATTTAATTATTTCTTTTTTGATACAGATTCCCTGAAAAGCCTGTAAGAGAAAATAAAATTATAGTGGTTAAGAATATGAGGCTGTTTAGGCTTGAACTTCTGATGGTCTAATTCCCAGCTGTGTAGATCTCTAGTATTCAATGTCCCAGTCCGTACTGGGGATGTGCGCCTTGCAGAGCTCCAGGGAGGGTTAGATGAGATAACATATACAATGACCTAGCCCTGTTTCTCGGCACATAGCAAGTGCTCAATAATCATCAGTTCAATGGGTACAAACTTTACAACAATAAGGTTGGGGATGCAAAAAAATGCAGTCAATTCAGTCCTTGACTCCGAACTCCTGGAGCTGGGGGATGGTAAGGAGTGGGAAAGCCCACCTTCTGCTTTGGGGCTGGTCTTGTAGAGGAGTCTGCAGCAGATATACTGTTCTGTGCATGGATGGTGCCAGCTGCTCCCTCTGTCAGAGTTCTTTGTGCCCCTTTGCAAACTCTGGCCCCACCCAGCTCCTGCATTGGCTGGTCTCTGACTCCCTGAGCCCTGCTGGTCCCTACTGTTTCATTTCTAGAGGCCCCTGTAAGAAGCGTGGTCCCTCCCTGAGCTGACCTCCAGGTCCCCAATCAGAACCAAAGCAAACATTCGGTCCCCTGTCACCCCACGTGGGAAACGTGGGCAGGGGTTATTCTCATATTCCTCTGTCCATCCCTCAGAACAGGACCTAGGCTTTGACCTGTACCCATAAGCATTCACAAAGCAAAAACTAACGAAAAGCAAAGAAAAAAGAAAGCATGCATGCCCTCAACACAAAAGCCTAACTCCCCACACTGGTACCCCTCTGGGTTCCCACATTCGTGTAGCATTTAGCTCAAGGTTCCTTCACTCTTAAGGGCTCATTGGTATGATTTAAAACATTTATCTCTGTATTTTTTGAAGAATGTGTGGTTGTTCTGGGCAGAAGGATAGGTGGCCTGCTGCCTCTAGCAATACTAATCAAAGCTAGTACACGTTGAGGATTTCTCTTCTGCCAGAACTGTGCTCTGTGGACGAGCTCATGTACTCTTTTTACACCAACCCCGGGAGACAGGGAGGATTGTTTTGGCTATTTCACGACTTAGTTTATAAATACTCTTATGAAAGGGTCCCATCATGATGTCAGTTCAACTGTAAAATTAGTTTGGAGAATGTGATTCTTGGACATAATTCTCTGTGCAGAATTATCTTCCAAATCGGCACAGAAACAGCAGCTTAAGGATGAGTTCAAATCCTGGGAGAGTATCACCTTGGAGTGATTTCATATTGTGTACTTGCTTGTGAGAATTATTTGACTAGAAGGAAAAGAAAGGCAGGCCCTGAGTAAGTAACAAGACACAAATTTGCATCTTAAAAGGAGATTTCTTTCAAGGTTTTATTTTGTTTTGTTTTATTTATTTAGGCTGTGCCAGGTCCTAGTTGTGGCACGTGACATCTAGTTCCCTGACCAGGGACTGAACCCGTGCCCCCTGCATTGGGAGCGTGGAGTCTTACCCACTGGACCACCAGGAAAGTCCCTGGAAGGCCTTTAGATTATTCTGTTACAAAGGAAATTGTCTAATCATGTGTGTCCTTGGCAAAGTGAAAGATTTAGCCTCCAAATTGTCTCTGTTATGAAGATTTTCCAGTTAAGGTTTGCTAGAAAGCTCGCCACAGATATTTTTGTTTCATCATTTTTTAGAACATTAGATTACTCTTCATTAAAAATTATTTTACCCCCTTAAAAATATCCCCGAAAAACAAAACAAAGAAACAAACAAATATGTCCCTGAGAATTCTATAAAACATCCCTGCAGCAAAGAAACTAGATTGGACCACATAAACAGGGTAGGCCTGCTTATTATTACCTTTGTTTATTATTATTGTTATCTTTGTTTAGGGCTGTTTTCTGTAGAACATTATTCTAAGGACAAAAATTTCAAGCAAAATATGACACATTTGCTCTGTTTACTATTCCTGACAGCATTTCAAGTCCAGCTATGATTTGACAAATTTTTAGACTTCAGAAATAGATTTCTTTGTACAACTCTGAGGATTTAAACACTGTAAGAAGCTTCATTGGGATAAAGGAGTTCTTAACCTACCAGTGATGTGTCACAGGTGTGAAACACACCTTATTTTTCCAGCAGTGATTTTTTATATTTAGTAGAAGCTGCGTTTAGCACACACTCTGCAGTACAGTTTACATCTCTATGTGCACAACCCGTATAATATGTGCTCCTCCTGTCTTGGGATGAATGCATTTTAGCTCAAGGATAAAGCAACATTTTCACTTCCATCTCTCCCCTATTTTGTGTCATGTCACTGTTACAGTCAACAGAGACCAATTTTCTTATAAGAAAAAAACAATTCATCCGTGGAGTTTTTCAGGGAGACAAGAAACCCGTATGTGACTGGACCCACTCGTGCATGAAGTTAGAAGGTGACCGACAACGCTAAGTGCAAACGTCTTCAAGGATGTGCTTTCTCATCCTGCTTTCATTTGAATGAAAACTGGCTGCCTGGACGACCGTCTTAGCATAACCACACAGCTAGTTCCCTTTATAAAGAGGTAGAACACTGGCACTAGGAAGATGCTAAGCCTTCCATGCTTATCTCATAAACAAGTCAAAGGAAGTTTAGCTTTGAGGTCATTTGGAAGCCTCTGTATCATTTCACAGGTTCATCTCCCGTGAGCAGCGTAGTTTTGATTATTTATTACATTATAGGATGGAGCCGCCTGAACTCTTTTCAGCACTCAGAGCGTAAATGTGTACTCAGAGTGTGCATAAAGATGCACACACAAAAATAGTTACGTGCCAGGGTTGCATCTGAATCCAGAAAGGGAGAAGGCTTGAGGAGGTGCAACCAGAGTGGTTTTTTCAATCAGAATTCTTATATTTTAATAAGAAAATTAAAACATTTGTAAATTGTGGTAAAATAACACATAACATAAAATGTACCATCTTAACCATTTTTAAGTGTGTAGTTCAGTGGCATTAAGTACATTCACATTGTTGTGCAGCCATGAGCATTTGACAATAATTTTTTTGCTTTGCTACTTTTTGTGGTATTGGTACATGATGTCATTTTTCTTTAAACCTTTAAGGACTTTGGTATTTTTTGTAGGAAGTATACCTAAATAATAGTACCTTCAAGAAAACAAAAAGATTGTGTGCAAACTCTGGGATGCAAGGTGGGCCGCTTTGCATCCGCAAAGGAGATCCCACAAAGCCCTCATTAGGATTAATATTGTAACTTGTTTTCCAGGAACAGTGAGGATTTTGATTAATTCCTGTTGGGACCAATAGCATGAGTTCTTTAAATGGTCAGCCGGAATTTGGGAGTTTTAATTGCTGCCATCATGGGATGAGATCCAGGCCTTCTCAGAAAACCCTGTGGGGGCGGGCCCTTTGCGCCAGGGCACTATGCATAGTTGTGGGTGAGTTGTAGCCATTGCCAGGAAGATGCTGAGGAGAGTCTTACTGCTCCAGCCTTCAATACATGGCTGTGAGTGAGCTCTCCCAAAAGGCGATGGTTAAAGGGAGGCAGGACTGCAAATTCTCTTTGGGGAAAGGGAGAGGGAGTTACATTTAGCATACAGACTGCTTGAGGGGTCAGTAACCTGCTTCACAGGAGAACAGGAGTCTAGAAAGAGCAGAGGCAGGAAGTGAGTGGTGCAGATTACAGCAGGTTTTCCAGATTAGCTCAGGAGTCATCACTGAAAAAAGAAATAGAAAAAGGGTGGTGGGGGAGGGGAGAGAGAGGGGGGCACTGATCTTCCAGCAAAGAAGGCAGCCCCCTTCCCAAGCAATAGACAGACAAGGGTTTTGATACAACGTGAAATCACAGAGCCTAGAGCTCTACAGAAGTGTAGAGGTTGTTGCTAAGGCCTGGGAGATGTTGCTAAGGATTTCTCCCTTTTTGAAGCCATAAAGGAGGAAAAGGAGGAATCATGATACTTAAGGATTAGTGAGTGAGGTACCAAGTTCTGGCTCAGACCAGAGATGCTCCAGTGGTAATGTACACACTTCCCCTGGAGGCAGCATCAAAAAGATTCACATCATGTGGCTCATAGAGTGACTTAGAAATCCTTCAATGGTTTCCTACAGCTTTAGAAATAAAATCCAAACACTCGATTGTGGCCTCTGGGCTGAGCAGAAGTGGTTCTAACCTCCCTCCTCCCCTCTCCTCTCCCAGGGCCTAGAGAGCCTCACCGTTCACCTCCCCTCCCCAACCCCAGTACCACCTGCCTCTCCTGCAGGACTCTCCCGGCTGGCTGCACGTGCTGTGGCACTGTCATCCTTGATCTGGGCTGGTCACCTCTCCCAGAAGACTCCCCTCCCCCAAGGGACCTCCCTAATTACTTATTCTCCCATCACTCAGCATTTGCTACAACCTGGAATTATCTGGTTTACCCATCCGTTTGCGTGTTTATTTTCCTCCATTAGAATAGTGATCCATTCAGGTGGTTATTCTCTCAAGCAATATTTATTGAACCTACCTTGCGCCCAGAACAGCGCTTGCTTTTAGGGTTTCTCAGTGAACAAAACAAAGATTCCCACCCTCAGGGACCTTACAGGAGAGAAAGGACCACTGGAAATCAGTGAAGCGCCTTGTGTGTCAGCCAGTGATATGCTGTGGACCAAGTAAAGTCGGGGAGGCTGGTGCACAGGGCTGGGGAGGGGCTGCATTTTGAGCAGACTTTGTAATGTTTCAGACCCCCGGTGTGCAGCTCACTGTAGCTGTTCCACAAGTGTGGGAGGAAGCCAGGGAGAGGGAAGAAAAAGCAAACATCAACCTATGAGTCTTTTTAAATTGCTATCACACTGATAATCCGGGTCACATCCGAAAGTATGCTGGAGGGGAAAAATATTGAGAAGCATGGCCTTAAACTTCATTGCTTTACAATTCCCTCTCTGCGCCCTCCTGAAAGACAGTAACCTGTGTGCTGTTTCTCTGCTTTAGCACAGTGTTTCCTTGATTGTATGATAGAATTGATTGCAAAGCTTGCCAGACAATATATTAAATATTCACGTCAAATCTAAGTTGCATCCTGATTTAAGACCGGTTAAAATGTTGGAAAATGTTCATCTTTTAATCAAGGAACCATTTTAATTATACCTTTACAGGTGATCAGTGGGGAAACCATGATTTTAATTTGGATTTTGGCCAAAGCACTTGCCTTGTAATTCAATCCACCAGAAACTCTTGTTGCCTGCAGGCAGTAAATAGTCATTACGGGGAAAAGTGCTTGAGGAGGGAGAGACAGCCTTGGTGCTTTATATGAAAACCCGGAGAAGTGCCAGTAGCAGATGGTGAAGTCCCAAGGTGCTATAAACCCGCCTAACAACGTTATGCAGGAACCCCACTATTATAAGATAAAGTGAAGTTTTCTTGTAGAAGGGAGTTTTAGATACTAAATTACAGAGTGGAACTTACAGGGAGTGATGCTCATTATAGAAAAACCCCGTGTATTTTGCATTTAAAATGTCCTATTTGCATTTAAAACCAGTGAAATAATCTCCAGAAATGTGTGGGATAAATAAGCCAGTAACTTCGACTCTGTCTCCCTGCCAAATGCCACGCTAACAAGGACAGGAAGTGATTTGCTTCTGGAATAACATGTCCTCCTGGACAAGGAAGAACAAACCACAAAATGTATCCAGTGATCACTGTTTAGGGTGGGAACTTCTTATCAGCACCTTTAGGAGAACATTCACATGGTTTGTGTCTCCTGCAAGTTGATTGTATTAAATGTTGCTTTTCATATACACTGGTATTAGCCCAGAAGTCTTTCATTGTAATGGAATTCAGCCTGGACTTTCTTTGGACTTCTCATTCATGCTAAATACAGAAGGCTATTAATTATCCAATTAACCCCTCTGGGTGGTAGAATGCTCTTTGGATCTTTATTATATTATTTAGCTACCTAGTTAGACATAAGTAGCCAGATCAATGATAACTCCCTATATTTTTTAGGAATCATTCAAGTATAGCCCAAGTTTTAAGAATGGATTTCTAAATATAATATTATTTGCAAGACTTCCGGAGTAAGGGTCTGGTAGCTCACTGATCCTCAAAAGTGACCAGAGATACCCTTTTGCAGACTACTGAGGCTGAAAGGAGCTTCCACATTTTCCCACCTACCCAGTCACTCAATAATGTTTTTGTTTTTTTTATAAATTTATTTATTTATTTATTTATTTATTTTATTTGTTGGCTGCGTTGGGTCTTCGTTGCTGCACACGGGCTTTCTCTAGTTGCGGCGAATGGGGGCTACTCTTCATTGTGATGCGCAGGCTCCTCATTGTAGTGGCTTCTCCTGTTTTGGAGCACGGGCCCTAGGCGCGTGGGCTTCAATAGTTGCAGCACATGGGCTCAGTAGTTGTGGCTCACGGGCTCCAGAGCACAGGCTCCATAGTTGTGGCACACAGGCTTAGTTGCTCCGTGGCACGTGGAACCTTCCCAGGGCAGGGCTTGAACCCCTGTCCCCTACATTGGCAGGCAGATTCTTTACCACTGCGCCACCTAGGAAGTCCAGTCAATAATGTTTTACTAACTTAGGTGGGGGTCATAAGTCATTACTGCTGAGCCCAAACAAGATCATACTTGTCACAGTCTTCCAAGGCCACCACCTGAGGGCTCAACTGCTTCTTGTGGGTGCAAGCTCACACCTGTGCACACCTGTGCACGCCAATTCCTCCCTGCCCTGGGCCTGCCAGAGGCTGCGGGATGCTGGGAGGGACCCCCTCTGTGTCTGCACGTGCCTGGTCCAGACTTTGGGAGATGTGGGATGCGGCCCAGCCTCTATTTCCTGCAGAAAGTTCTGAGATGTATCTCATAAGGCTTTTCAGAAGATCTGGGCTGATCTGTCATCACCTAAATGGGAAGGAAATCTAAAAAAAGAGAGGATATATGTCTACATATAACAGATTCACTTTGCTGTACAGCAGAGACTCACACGACCTTGTAAAGCAACTCAACTCCAATAAAAAAAAATGAAAAAAAGAAGAAGAAGAAGATCCGGGATGGACAGAGCATCCATAGTCACAGCGGAGGCCCTTGGGAGACACATCCTTTCATTAACTCTCCCTCCTTCTACGTTTTGTGTCCCCTTGTGCCACATGCCTGCCCGTGACATAAACTGCCCACACGCAAGCCTCTGGCCCAGGATCTTCTTTGTGGAGGAACCCAGCGGGCACATCAGGATCTGATCTGTGTCCTTGTACACGGACAAGTATTTCACTGTCTCTTCAAAGCCAAAATGGGTCCAGTCCTGATAGAAAATCACTAAGCCAATATACATAGCCTGGTAAGGTGCTAGGAACAGCCCTAAGAACCAGAAAAGAGGGGCCCCGGGGCAGACCTGGTCCTTATTTGTCTGGTGAATATGCACCTGGCACCCACCAGCACCAGGCTCTCTGCCACGGCGGGTGCCCTGGGGAGCGACGGGGGTGCTGCCTTGGCCACCATCTACAGGGCATCTCTGTAAAGGACGTGTGTATAGGAGGGGAAGGCAGAGGCCAGGGCTGGAGTTTCACCTCTAGATTATTTGATCTTATTATTGTTACCCATATTAGATATTATACTTGAATGAAATAATGGTTCCTTTCCTATAATACTTAGAGCTTGTGTGAGGTCATCTTGTTTTGCTCCTGTGAGATCCTGCTGTGAGGCTGGGACGCTGTTAACCCTTCAGACCCCGTGTTCCTCTCAGCTGTCCACACCACGATGGCCCCACCTCTCAGCCAGTGAGGTGCAGCCTCGGGCTGGGCTGGGTGGACATTCCCACGGGAGCCAGCAGGTGGTGCTGAGGCCTCATGGGACCCCGGGCTAAATCTGAGTTGAGCCCTTCCTGTGTAGGAGAAATGAAATGTGCTTCTTCCTTCCATGCTGAACAGGGAGTGGATTTTGTAATCCTTAGCGTTTTGCAACTAAAATCACCAGGTCGTTCGTCTTGACTTCACTTCTGGCTTGACTCATCCCAAAAGTTCTGCACAGTTTCAGCGTTCTTTGAAAACCTGGTTAGCCAGAGGTCTTCCTCACCTTTGCTTGGTGCAAACACAGCAACTTAGCTGGAACTTAGAAATGCTTCTGAAAGGAATGCAGCATCCACACAGATGAATCACTCATAGCTGAGTAAGCCAAGGCACTGGGGGCGCAAAGTGGCTTCCTCAAGCCCGCACCAGCAGACTGGACCAGCTCCCGACGTGGCCCAGGGCCCCACGGCCTTTTTATTGTCCACCCACCTGGATGCCAACTCTGAGAAGCACTGGGTTATTCTCTTTATTATTGTTTACAAAAGATTTTTTTAGCATATGAATTTAATATACAAATCGATGAGAAATTTTGATTCCATCTACAGAGAAATTCACCTTACAGGCATATCTATTTATTAATATGTATATGCCATATTTAATTTAAGAAGGAATCCATGTCAAGGTTCAAAAACTTCAATTTCCATCTAGTTCAAATTATTCAGGGAGGCATCATTACACACAGCAGGGGAATTGTATGATAGTAAAACTTCATTTATCCAATATTAGTGGAGGTACAAAAGCTAATTCAAAATGTGAAGTCACCAAATTTTATTTTTATAGCCCTCAAAATATTTTTGGAAAATGCTAACCATTTGGATGGATAATTTCTTAAATATAGTATAAATTTCTTGTCAGGAATAATACGGCATATACTCTAAGTGATTCTTTACACCCGAAGGTCCCCACTGAACTTGAGTGTTGCCCTGCGTGGTGATACTTGTGGGCCAACAGGGGCCCTGCTTGACAACCGAGGCTGTGTGCTGTGACAATGAAGGACTCTGGAATGCTCTTCTCCTTTTAGTCCTTCTTTCGGCCTGTTCGGGCTTCTCCTCTTTTCTTCACTAAGACGCTGTCTGCTTCCCCCTGGCCTGGCTGTCTTCTTCCCACCTCTGTCCGTAATGGAGTTCTCCACCCTGCCCACAGTAACCCAAAGCTACATGCACACAACTGACTATTTCCAATTGATTGTGGGGTGGAAAATAATTGTCTGTAAAACTAGAATAAAAGTACCCTCCCCCAAACTGTGTGCCTTGCATTAGAACACAGTGTAGAGTTACTGATGGGACAGTTGACGTGTGTGGTCTTTGACTACGATCCCAGTTCAGCGCGGTGGGGGCACTTCCCACACCACCAAGCCGTGCTTGGACACCAGCGGGGTGCCTACAATTCAACTCAGTTCTCATACTGTCTACCTGAAGGTGGTGTCAGATCCCTCAGGTTAAGGGCTCAGTCTTACAAGACTGCCTCCTCACCCCTACCTTCAGATGCCAGACACAAGTCCAAGAGGTCACCTGTGCTTCTGACCAATTGGCTAGAGACTGGGGGGTCCCACGACCCCCTCTTTAGGTTCCTTTCATTTGCTAGAGTGGCTCCCAGAACTCAGAGAAACATTCTACGTACTAGATGACGGGTTCATTATAAAAGGATATAACTCAGGAACAACAGATGAAAGAGATGCTCAGCATAGGGTACGGGGAAGGGGGCGGAGCTTCCATGCCCTGCCCAAGCACCACTTTCCCTGAATCTTCATGGGTTCACTAACCCGGAAGTTCTCCAAACCCCAGCCTTTTGGGTTTTTATGGAGGTATCACCACACAGGCACAAATGATTAAATTATCAGCACTGGGGATTGATTCATCATCCAGTCCCGCTGCCTCTCTGGAGGTCGGGGGGTAGGACTAAAAGTTCCAAAAGTCACATCATTAACACAAACTCAGGTGTTGCTGAAAGGGGTTCGTTGTGAATATCAACCCTGCCAGAAACAGGGACAAAGACCAAATACCTATTTCTTATTGCAAGTCACAGTATCACAGAGCACCTGCTTTTGGAGCACAGAGGCTTTTCGGCTGACTGTGCTCTATGCAGTGAGCTGGCCTGATGAACGACTTCCAGTTCTGTGAGGTTTTACTTTGTCTTTTTTATGATGTGGAATGTGCTTGGCGTCTCCCTTTAGCTGATTTTTAACTTCCATGAGCTCTTGCATCAGCATCTGTAAAGGGCAGCACAGCAGTGGTAGAGGCAGTTTAAACACCAGCAATGACTGTGTGAGTTTTAAGCCCTTTAAAGAAATAAAATCTCACAACGTTCAAAGAAAAGAAACCAAGCAATATTTACTTGCCACAGTCCTGGAGAAAAGCCAGTATTTCAGGGGTAGCTATCTCTGGGGCTGTAATTTTTGAGAAGGGGCTGGGAGTCAAGGTTGCTGGCTGAGGACAGGATGTTCTGAAAGTATCCAGACTTTAAGGAACACAAGTGTATGTATGGCCCCACTCCAAACACCTTCCTTCTGAGTAGGACTTCTCTGTCTGAAGACCGATTTGGCTGTCCTATAATTACTGGCCTTTGTATCTTCACTGTGGAACCACATCTAGTCTTCCTTTTTATGGGACATGTCACATCCCTGGCTTATTTGCAAAAATTTCCATTGTAAAAAAAAGCCCTATTATTAATGATATTATTCAGCCAAACATTCTAAATTGAATATTGTCTATCCTGCCCTTACTTTTAAATATTCTGGAGAATATAAACATCTTTGAAATAACATGATTTCAATACCATAGCTTAGCTTCTCTGGTCCTTCACTGGCTGGTTCTCATCCGACCTCTCCTTTGGCTCTTTGTTTTGCTTTGGCCTCTCTGTTCCTCCTCCCTCTGCCCTCTAAATGGGGCGGCTCCCAAAGCATGGCCCCTGGCCCCCCACCTTACCTGCCCACGGCTTCTTTGCAACATTCCTCTACACTCAAGACTCTGCTAGTCATTCGTGCACAAAACTCCCAAATGTAGGTCCCATGCCAGCCACCCCCTCACACCATCCTTTCAAGGTCAACCCAGTTCTCCAAGTTATCCAGCTTCAAAATCTGGACTAATTTTTGCCTCTGTTAACTCTTTCAATAGCCCTGGCATGTAAGGGGAAAAAAAATCTCACATCAATTTCCCCTTCAAAATGTCTCCAAATCCTGCCCCTCGTTATTCTTTGCTACATCTGGGCCCCCATGGGAGCCTCTCGATAACAGTGCTTGCCTTCCAAATGATTTCTCTGACTTCAGTTTCATCCCACCTGAATAACAGAGTCACAGATGTGGAAAACAAACTTAGGTCACCAAGTGGGAAGTGGGGGGAGGTGAGACAAATTGGGAGATTGAGACTGACACACGCACCCACACTACTATATATAAAATAGGTAACCAAAAAAGACCTACTGTATAGCACAGGGAACTCTATTTAATACTCTGTAATGACCTATAAGGGAAAAGAATCTAAAAAACAGTGGATATATGTGTATGTATAACTGATTGACTTTGCTGGACACCTGAAACTAAGACAACATTGTAAATCAACTATACTCTAATAAAAACAAATAAAATTTAAAAAATATACTCCTTTAATTATATTCCTTCCTTACTTAAAAATTGCCATCGGTTCCTTTGGGTTTACTACATTTCGCTTAGTTCCAACTTTGAGTGTACCTCCCTCTGCCTGCCCTGCCAGGCTGTCTCTTGTAGCTGGGAATGGGCTCCAGTGACAGCAGACACAGCCCTGACACTTCCGATCTGTGAATAGGGACAGTCATGCCTGCCCAGAGGATGTCCTGAAAATTAAATAAGATTTGCAGCTTCAAGAATAGAACCTGAAAGATGGCAGATGCTAAAGAAACACACCCCATTTCCCACCCAATTCGTTTCTTGATGAGATTGAAAACAGATACATGATTGGAACTGGAGCGAACCAGGCAGGACACTTGTGAAACGTGCTTGATGAATGGACACATGAGGCTGGGGATGTTTGCTGGGGTGAGTGTTTTGGAGACGGCGAAGTTTCACAGATGACAAGTTCCACGTGAGAACAGTGGTCACAGGCGGCTGAGAGAGCAAGGGGGTGGGGAGGTCACTGGTGAGGAAGATTATGATCCAGGTAGACAGCACTGCCGTGGTGAGACTGCTGCTGCCCTAACCCAGGGGTCAGTATGAGCATCACTAGATGCAGGGAGATGAGATGTCTTGAGCTTCCTAAAGTGATTCAGTGTGAGCTCCACAACAGTGCAATATCTGTGCTAGCTGAAAATTCTTTTTTTTTTTTTTTAAGCTCTTTATTGGAATATAATTGCTTTACACTCTTGTGCCAGTTTTGGAGGTACACCAAAGTGAATCAGCTGTATTTATACATATATCCCCATATCCCCTCCCTCCTGCGACTCCCTTCCACCCTCCCCGCCCTGGCCCTCTAAGGCATCACCCATCATCAAATTTATCTCCCTATGTTATGCAGCAACTTCCTACTAGCTATCTATTTTACATTTGGTAGTGTATATATTTCTACACTACTCTCTCACTTCGTCCCAGCTTCCCCTTCGCCCCCCGCAACCCCGTGTCCTCCAGTCCATTCTCTGCATCTGCCTCCTTATTCCTGCCCTGTCACTGGGTTCATCAGTACCATTTTTTTAGATTCCATATATATGAGTTAGCATACGGTATTTGTTTTTCTCTTTCTGGCTTACTTCGCTCTGTATGACAGTCTCTAGGTCTATCCACCTCATTACATATAGCTCAGTGAAAATTCTTAAATGCGATCCATGAAGTCTTTAGATATAATTTCTCTTAGATATAATTTATATACAATTTCCAGGAAACACAGGTGTGGCGAGCGTGCCATGGGAGGCTCAGATCTCTTGCTGTAGAGGGTGTGGTTGACGGAGGACCTCCGGATCCAGACCTTCCCCCGCCCACACCCCCACCTGTTAAGAGCTGGGTGCAACCAGGGTCCTGTACAGGTCATTCCCACGAGATGCACACTTCTGGCCGAGGGCTCTCCGTCAGCCCAGCTGGACCTTTCCTGGACATGCACTGCTGACTGTTATGATACTTCCCGATTGCTTCCGTCCCCTCCTCCCTCACGGGGCTCAGACCTGCATCATGGGCTGGGGGCTCCCTCCCGTTTAGAATTCAAAGCCATATCCCTCCGAAAATATTTTGTCCATCGAATCCCATTCTGATGTCTGCTTCTCAGGGGGTCAGAATGAACGCTCATGGTGCCAGGAGTTGTCCAAGAAAAGAGCCAGGAAGATTGGGCTTGGAGTCTAGCTCATTACCTCCCAGCGGACAAAGAGCATGTTGTCCTGGGTGTCCCGGGAGATGAAGGTAGTCCCTGGTCCAAGAGGGGCCTCGTTGCCGGAGATTTCACCGGTGGTGACCTGGGGGAAAACCCCAGGGAGAACACCCTCATAGGTGAAATTATTCAGGTATTTGAAAAATATGGGGTGGGGGGGGGACAGTGCCTACAAGGATGGCATAGGTGGCTCAGTTGTTTTGCTGCCCTGCAGACAGATAATGGGAAACTGAGGGCCATTCTCAAGCCAAGTGTGAGACGCAGATGGCCTCTTTGGTAGCTGGCAAAGAGGTCCTTATCTCCTGCAGCAGAAAACTGGACACAGCTGTGTGGCAGACGCAGGCCCTGATAGAGTCCCAGGCTCTAGCGATGATGTCTAAGTGAGCACTTAGAGGTCAAGTGCTGGTACTGTACGGGCAGGGCCAGTGGCGCACTGGGCCCAGCTCTTCCAAGCTCACGGGAGCTGATTATGAGTGTCTCTTCAGAGCACCATGTTCAATGACATTGCATCCGTATCTTGAAATCAGCCACAGTGGATTATTTATCCCACAGAAAGCAGCAAATAATAAGGTTCGGGGGACTGTTCCCCTCCTTTTCAGAGAGCTGGTTGTTAAACACTTAGCAGCACATGGTTAGTGAGGATCTTGGCTGGCAAACCTGGGATTCTGGGACAGGAGATGGGAACATCTGGGTGCAAATTCCAGATGATACGCTTCAGGTGGCCGAAATGCTTACAACCTGCAGAGGTGGCTGCCCTGCTGTGGGAAGAGCAGTGTTTCCCTGTGCTCAAAGGTGCCACCACGGAGTCCTACAAAGACTATGCTTTGGGAAGTAACTAACTAGCTCCTAATTTTAACAAAGGTGAATATGGTGACTCAATTTTCATAAGAATCTGAATATCATTTTACTCTAATTAATTTTGTTGTTAACATTTTACTTGGGATACAAAAAAAATTTTCCTAATCTTTCCATGACTCATAAGAAAACTCCGTGGGATTCTACAAGAGTACAGAGATTAGTTCTGATTACACACTGAACAGCCTATACAAGATTTAATCATAAAACTAACTAGAAAGACAATGAATAGATTATTATTAGGCCCATAAAAAAGACAACTGAAAGTAACTCTCACTTTTAATATGACTAAAGTCTAGGGGTTCCCTATCTACTGATTAGTTTTTTTTTTTTTCTGACCTGATGTGTAAACCAAAAATAAATCAAAAATTGAGCATTAGCAGTGTATTTTAAGAGGGGATTGTTCAGAGGACATGCACAACCGTGAGTCTACAGTCTAATGATCTGGGATCATCCACATTTACTATGAAGATTGAATGGTTGTAAGGGTTTTTTAGCCATAGGCTGAAGAACTCTGCTTCATTCATCTTTTTTTAAATTAATTAATTATTTTTAAAAAAGCTAATGGGGAGCCAGTAGAGAATTTTAAGTGCAGGAGTTGTCACGACCACTTGGATCCTCTCAAACTTGATGCTGCCCTTTTCCTTAGTTCTGTCCTTCAGTCTTTGCTCTACTATCAAAGCCATGTTTTCATAAGTAAGCCACAAAAAGAGACAACTTGACAATGATCTGGAAAGGACGATACCTATGGACTAGTTTCCTTAGAGTACGTAAATGGAGACAGTATGGCGAACTGGAAAAGGCATGGTTTTGGAGTTGGACAGTTATAAAGGCAAATCCCAACTTCTATCTGCTTCATTCGTCTTTGTCCTTATGTGACACACAAAAGAATCTAAGTTTATTCCAAAGCAACAAACCCAAGTTCTCCTCCATGAAGCAAGAGTACACC
This sequence comes from Hippopotamus amphibius kiboko, assembly GCF_030028045.1. Taxonomy (NCBI): domain Eukaryota; kingdom Metazoa; phylum Chordata; class Mammalia; order Artiodactyla; family Hippopotamidae; genus Hippopotamus; species Hippopotamus amphibius. The sequence goes on along the minus strand of NC_080196.1, from coordinate 81,447,580 downwards.
AGCCATGACATTGAGCGTCTTTCAACCCTGTTGAGTGGGTGTCCCTGGATGGGCATATAAAGGAGCCCTGGGGACTTCCCTGGTGGCGCAGTGGTTAAGAATCCGCCTGCCAATGTAGGGGACATGGATTCAATCCCTGGTCCAGGAAGTTCCCACATGTGGCAACCAAGCCCGTGTGCCACAACTATTGAAGCCTGTGCACCTAGAGCCGGTGCGCCACAACGAGAAGCCATTGCAATGAGAAGCCCATGCACTGCAACAAAGAGTAGTCCCTGCTTGCCACAACGAGAAAAAGCCCACGCGCAGCAACGAAGACCCAACACTGCCAAAAAAAAAAAGAGCACCCTGATGGATCTTCAGTGTTGACAAACTTTGCTCTGAAACATTTCCTTTTAAGTTGATCTATTTTGTTAGGGACTGAATGTTTGTGTCTCCCAAACAATACTGGGCCCAGCTCTGGGGATTTCTTCCACCTGTGAACTGCCCTGCCTGCAACAGGGACCACCAGGCTCAACAGGTATGTATCACGTATCATCTGGACACAGAATTTGTGGGTCGCTGATGGGAGAGTGGGGTCTAATCACGTAGAATAGTCTAACAGATGCTCTGACGTTTCTATCTTGGACATTTAGATATTGCTTTAGGAAAAATGTGTATGGGAATACAGCCAGGCAAACACCTCTTGGCAAGCTTGCTTGGCCAGGGAATTACATCATGAGGTCCCTGGGGCTAAGAGAACAGAGGAAGGGGTTAGGACCTCACAAAGTGATCTTGATGGGGCTTGTTTGGGTCACTGAAAAGAAATGTACAAACTAGCGTCCAGGAACTGACAGCTTCTGGGGCTTTCTGCCACTTGAGCTGTGCTTCGAGCAGGAAGACAGCTGTCAATTTAACTCCTGGTTGAGTGGGAACGTGTGGTGTTTCTGAAAGGTTAAGGAGCCCTTTCATGAAGGCTATGGATCACGTCAATCCAAAAGTGCCTGGGCTTTGCCTAGTAGTAAATCTTGATCAATTCCAGAAAATGTAGAAATGGCAAGCCATGGACCTTTTAATAAAATGAAACTCAGCTATCATATAAACTTTTATTCCTGGGCCATAATCACTGGGTTATAATAGAAACTTAATTAGTCTGTCTGGGGTCTTTCTGGGGAACCAGAGTATGGACAAGATTTTCCTTCTCAGGGATGCCTTAACATACATTGAAGAAGGAGAATGGCTGGAAATAGACCCCAAGGCTCTTTTCATGGAACTGTCCTCACAGTAAAAAAAGGACTGTAGAATATGCCACACATACTAAGAATTCCTCCAAACAAAGTGACAAGGTTCCCAACCTACAAAAGCTGAGGGTCTTTTTCTTCACAAGTTACTAGTAACCATCATTAACTGTCTCATCTTTTCTCAACCCCAAAGGTTTCTTAAAGCAACCACCTAACAAATCATTTTAATTTTTAGTAACTCAATTTAAAATATAATAGTCCAAAAATGTGTCTAAGTGGTCAGAGTTGACTTTTTAAAAACAATAGAGGGACTTCCCTGGTGGCACAGCAGTTAAGACTTAGAGCTCCCAATTCAGGGGGCCTGGGTTTGATCCCTGGTGCAGGGAACTAGATTCCACATGCCGCAACTAAGATTTCACAAGCTGCAACTAAGGAGCCTGCCCACCGCAACTAAGACCTGGTGTAACCAAATAAATAAATAAATAAATAAATAAAATTAATAAAAAATAAAAAATAAAAACAATAGATCCAGCAGCTGTGATGAAACTAAAACAGAAAATTCACTGAGCATTAATAATGAAAGAGGGACTCTACTTGAGAGAAAATAGTTTACATTTAAGAACATTTCAATGAAGTGCAATTAATCTTACAAGCTAATTTTACTTTGGGATTAGCTGGAGGAAAAGTTTGATCCATTTAAAAAAAAAAGATGGTAATTAAAAGGTGAAGAAAAAAATGTGGTCTCCAGATACAGATAACAGTTATAATAAGGAACATCTCAAGATTTAAAACAATGAGAGCAAAAGGATGCCTAAGGGAAATAGATTGCATGCTTGTTTTTGCTGTTAACCTGTGTAATGCGCCTGTCCGCTCCCTGTGTATGTCTTCCTTTTCTTAACAAACAACTTGGGAAGTGAACTAGCGAGGCAGAACAAGTATCGTTTTAAAATATAAAATAATTTTTAATAAATAAAGGTAATAACCCAAGCTACAAAAAGTGTGGAAAATAAAAGAAAAATGGTCACACATAATATCATTCCCATAGCATAGTGAGTGTCTTATTTCTGGGGTTTTTCTTTCTTTTAAATTTATGCATATTTTGTTTTGTTCATTCACTGGTTCGTTCACACAGCAGTGAACAACACGGACTGAGAAAACCCCTGCCTTCACGCAACTTACCTGAGCAGGAAGAGACACAGTAAGTAAATGAGTCGATTACACAGTATATTCAAATGTGGTCAGTGCAACGGGGAAAATAAAGCCGAGCAAGGGGCTGGGTCTGTCTGGAGCCGGGCAATTTTAATGGAAGGGCCAGAGTGAGGGTCAGCGACAAGGTGGCAGGAAGCAGGTGGGGAGTGAGCCCTGAGCGTACCTGGGGATCCAGGGTCCAGGCAGAGGAACCAGAGGCTCCAGAGCCCTGCCTGGCGAGTCGGAGGAGCACCACCACCCCTTGGACCAGCGTGGGGCTTCTCCGCTGGCCAGGCTGTGTGTGACCCGGAGGCCCCACCCCAGCCTGACGCCTCATTTACCCCCATCTCTCTCACAGTCCATATTTTGCCTTTTTTCCATTTAGGCCACAACTTAGACTATGCACCCAGCATACTCAATTACTATTATGAAAAGGAACATTTTTTAATTACAGTTTTTTAAAAAACTGTTAATGCTGATATATAGGTACGTTATTCATTTTCGTATATCTACTTGGTCATCACTTCATTGAGTTTTTCAAATTCTCACAATTTTTCAGTTGATTCTTTGGCCACTTCTAAGCTTAAAATGATGCCATCTGCAAAGTACAATCATTTTATCTTTTCCTTTTGTATACCTATGCATCAAATTTTTGTTTTGTGCCCTCTTATGGTTCTCAAAACTTACCTAAAATATTCAATAATAACCATAATATTGGGCTCCTTTATTTTATTTTGGATTTTCTTGAGACTGTTTCTCGTAGTTACTCCCAAGTACACTGTTTATTTCTGATTTAAACTACATATTCTTCATCTCTTCCAGAAAGAAAGCATCCTCAACTTCTCATTTCTATTGACGGTTTTATTAGGAATCGGCACTGATGTTGGTCAAATGCCCTTTTCAATATCTATTTAGACTATTATTTTTAAAAGTTCAGTCCATTGAGGTGATGTACCAATATTTCAACATCTTTTAAATCGGAACCATTCTTACCTTCTTGAGATGACTTTGGTCACGAGGGATTGATGATACTGTGCTGAATTACAGTCACTGGTCTTACAGGTAAGACATTCACGTCTGGGTTGGTGCCACAGTTTTCTTTGGGAAGCGAGAATTTGAGCAGCAAACAAGTAGGATTTTTATAGGACCCCAAACTAGGCAGCATCAGACAGACAGCATAAATAAAGGACGTATCCCTGTGTTGCCGGAAGAACCTTCTGATTCGGAGTGGCCCCTGGAGACAGAGTGAGGCAGGAGGCGGATCTCGGCCATATGGCCCTGCCACTCTGCGGGAGCAGAGCACGCGAGGATGGCCAAGCGGAGCGACAAAATCTTGCGCCTGCTCGCGTAGCTGCTCCGTGATCAGTTTTGGGTCTTCGTGCTGCCTCGGGCACTTCGGGTTGGAATCAGTTCGGTGTGACGCAGTTTCTGAACATTTAACTTTGGAGCGATGCATTCTGAGCACATGTGGAGATGGTTGTCATCTCTACGGGCTCTCATCATCTGTAGCCCCTGCAGACGAACCCTGCTGGGCTGTGAGGTTCGATTCTTTTAGCAACAATTCTAGAGTTTCCCAAAATTGCTTGTAAAATGCTGCCCTCGGGACAGGGTTCTCCAAAGAAGTCCCTTCAGGGAGACATTTAGTTTATTCTATGGTTATTTAACAGTTTAAAAAAAAATTCCTTGCTAAAAATAAGAAAAGGAAAAAAAAAAAAACAACCCTCTGATTTCTCCAAAATTGGAATTCCACAGTGGCTCCTGCAATTATTCGTTAAATACTAAGGTCAGTGGGGAATATATAAAACATTCCTTATTAAAATCTTTGAAGAGCTACCTTCTCAGGCTGTGTAAATTCACTTTCTGGGGACATCACTATGTCTGTGCCGTGCTTTGTGTAACAAAAATGTTAGAGAACATTACTGAGCACATATAAAATACCAAGAACTTATCTTGTTTAATTTTTAATGCAACCCATGATTCTATAATCATAATCAATTGATAAATGGTGACTCAGCAACTCAGATGTGTCAGTTACATGTCCCTCAGTCATATGATTGGCAAGTGGGAAAACTGGCATTAAAGGAAAAAAACTGATTTCTGAGAGAGCGGTTATGTAAATGGTGAGAGGATCAACTGGATTAGTCCAATACAACAAATACTTCTTGCACATCTGACATGAATCAGGCATCATGCTAGACTCGGGGTAAAAGTCTCGACTCCGTTAACGAAGCGGGAAAGAATCTTCAAGGTCTCCACTCACCTCTGTGTCCCTTTCCCACCAACCTCTTTTCTTTCTCCTCTACTGCAGGTTTCCTCTGACTTAAAACATTTTAAATTTCTTCTGAGTATGTTGTGACTGAAAGGTAATAGTAATAGTGATGACAACAATGGAAATAATCTGTAATATTGCTTGTTTTTTTTTGGTTGTGCCAGGTGGCATATGCCCCCTGCAGTGGAAGCATGAAGTCTTAACCAGGGGGCCACCAGGGAAGTCCTACTAATGTATCTTGAATGTATACTCTGCTTCAGCTACTGTTCTAAACACAGTAACTCATTCTCCACGCCCACCCCCTACCCAACAAACCACCAAGGTCAGGGGCATGGTTACTGTGCAACATCAAGTCATTTGCTCAGGTTTACATGGATGGAAGTATCAGAGCCAGGCTTTGAACTTGATCTTGGTTTTTCTAGCAAACAATCTCGGAAACAGGCCCCAGCTATCAGTGTGTTGTGAGCTCTATGCTAGTATGTTTTGCAGGAGGAATGCAGAGCAAAGGTTAATTCATGAAAAATTATGTAATTAATTGAATAGAATTAATAACATGAAGACGTGGCTGAAACCAGAGTAAAAAATAACAGTCAAAATTATTAAGTAATGAACAATACGGTAAGTATTAAGGGTCTGAATTATTTGATGCATGGAAAAGTCAGAGGAGGGATGACCTGCGTGTTTTCAAGTACACAAAGAACTGCGTGAAAAGGTTTTGACCAGAGATGAGCCATTTCTACAGAAGGCACATTTGAAGAAACAGACATCTTTAAATAGAAGAGTTAGATAAGATACAAGGTAATACTGACAGTTAAGAGAGAACCATTAGAAAATCTGGGAAGGGACACGGGGGAATCCGTGCGATTTAGAACACAGGGCGCAAATTCCAGATGGTTAAAGTGTCATTCTGTCAAAGATTTGGACAAATGCTTGCTTTACAGAGTGTCCTCTGTGAGGCTCTAACAGTTAATTTATTCCCTCTGTCTTGATTGAGTATCCACCATAGACCAGTTACTGTTCGATCCGCCTGGTTACAGGGGCGAAGGGGAACCTGACATGGGTTCAGCCTCCATGGAATTTACAGTCTAATGGAGCAGATAGATAAAAAATCAAATCACCGCCTAATAAATGGGAAACCGCTTGACTAGATACCCTGATGGCATCCTCCTCCTTCCCCCGCCCCCATGTCCCACTTCCCTGGCTCAGCCGTGATGCTGGGAGCCCAGCCCTGCTCAGAGCCTCAGGGGAGGCCAGATGGCCAGGAAACCCCAGAAGTTTCCAAGGCTGCTGTTTTTGTAACATAAAAACATAAACCCTCCAGGGATGAAGATTCCCTACAAGAGTAGTTAGAGCAGATAGAATGAAACTAGATTTCTTTAGGCTGGAGGGGAAGAGAAAGAGGAAGCAAGATCAGTGGCTCCCTGAGGCAGCCGGACCCCTAAACTGGTGTGGGATCCAGGAGTAGAGGGACCCCTACCCACCTTCCCAGCCACACTGGAGGGAGGGGACATGAGAGAGGGAGAAATCTCTTCAGGCAGAACCAGAGCAGCTCTGCTTTTATCTGGTTTCCAGAATGGATTTCAAACCAAGAAAGGATTCTGTGGCTGAAGTTGGATAACTGCCGTACGAGATGATTTCCCGCATGGCTTTATGCTGAGCAATTTATACTTCGAATGCAGGCGGTGTTAATGGTGGGAACTTTATTGTCACCACCACATACCAGCAGCTCCACAGCCCCACATGCTCACGTGCGTTCATGTTCTGAGCACAGGGGCCTGTGAATCCTGTCCACGTCTGCCAGTGGCTACACAGGTATACACAGGTGTAACTTTCATGAATAATAAGGCTGGACCTTCATTTCCAGGCATCATGCTACCTCATAACAGACACTGTGGTCATGACTCTGGTAGCTCGGATTTCATCTTCAGTAGATTTGTTAATAGTTGTGGGGCACGGGCTTCGTTGCTCCGCAGCATGTGGGATCTTCCTGGAGCAGGGATCGAACCCAACCTCCCCTGCATTGGCAAGCAGATTCTTAACCACTGCGCCACCTAGGAAGCCCTCAACTTCAGTAGATTTGTGATCTGGCCTTCTTTCCGAGAGGCATTCCATTTTGAGGTTGGCTGTGGAGTCACGGGCCTAGGGGTAGAGGGAATGGGATGCATTATATTAATTTTTAAATTAATTAATTAATTAATTGGCTGTGTTGGGTCTTTGTTGCTGCACACAGGCTTTCTCTAGTTGTGGCGAGCAGGGGCTGCTCTTCGTTGTGGTGTGTGGGCTCCTCATTGTGGTGGCTTCTCTTGCTGCGGAGCATGGGCTCTAGGTGCACGGGCTTCAGTAGTTGCGGCACATGGGCTCAATACTTGTGGGTCACGGGCTTAGTTGCTCCATGGCATGTGGGATGTTCCTGGAGCAGGGATCAAACCCGTGTCCCCTGCATTGGCAGGAGGATTCTTAACCACCGCGCCACCTAGGAAGTCCTAGATGCGTATAATTTAGTGAGTGTTTCTTTTCAAATTTTAGTTTTGTTCACACTGAACAACTTTAGAGTTAGACGGGCCTTTAAAACTTTTAGTTATAATTTTCTAACTTTATAGGATACATTGAGGGTCAGAGAATTTAAATGACTTGCCCCATGGCCATTCAGAAATCAAGAACTTCTGTTTCCCCAGGGCTAACTCTCTTTTCACTATACTGTACTGCCTCTTATACCAGATCTAGAATGTGATTTATGAGATGATGTTGTTTAAGGTATGTCTGCATATGTCTACCAAAATAGTGGTTGGTGGGGGGTGGGGGGTAGCGGTTAAAATAGGGACAAAATTCAATTTATTAGCAGGCTTCGCCAGACACATACTGTTCCACTGACATAAAATTCCTCAGAAATGTGGTTCACAGCCATTCCCAGACATATTCTAGGTCTGTATAAAATATAGGATAAGCATTTAATGGTATTTTTAAAAACACAGCCAAAAGTAAAAAAAACATTGAGTCATTTTTCCCATACACGAAAGTACATTAGATTGAGCTATTTGATGTTTTCATACACTTTCAAAAATAATCGGTGATGCAGCTCTGAGACTGAGGAGAGAACCATGTATTACAGTATCATTATTTCTGGAAGAATTGTTAGCACATCAGATAATGTAACTCAGGAAGCATAAATCCACTTGTTAAAAAAAAAAAAAAAGAGGGAGGATTCTATTTCAATGTACACAAAGAGGAGATGGAATAAGGTACCAGGGAGGGTGATGGGTAGTAAGGTTTCCGAGATGGTTGTCATGCTTCCTAGAGATTGTTGATTTTGAGTAAGTAGTCGTTAACGCATAGGTAGCAGGAGAGGAAAGGGTTCAAGGATTTCAAAGGGTGGAAAGAATGTGTCCTGCCAAGGAAACAGCAATTTGAACGCAAGATGCATCTTTTCTAAAATAGCAACCTGAGAGAGGGAATTCCCTGCGTGTCCAGTGGTTAGGACTCTGCGCTGTCACTGCTGGGGGTTCAATCCCTGGTGGGGGAACTAAGATCCCACAAGCAGCAAGGTGTGGCAAAAAAAATAAAAAAAAAGAAGGGAAATAGCAAAGCCCTTTTTCCCCTGCTGAGCAGGTGAAGGAGAATCTTTGTGAAGAAGGAACCCGGAAGACAGCAAGAAGGACCGCTGATGTAAGGATGCGCGGAGCAGGGACGCGCAGCGCCGCAGCAGAGGAGGGGGCGGAAGCGGCAACAGCCGGCGCTCGCGGGTGAGAACCCCTCGGACCCTCCCAGGGAGAACAAGGGTGGGCCGGGCAGCGCAGCACAAGGGCCCTGCGGTCACTGCCTGCCTTCACACCTGGTTCCATGACTTTCTAGCGGGGGGACTTTGGCAGGTTTATGTGAAAGATTGAATGGAATAATCTAAGTAAAGTGCTTAGCTGAACACAGTAAGTTTTCAATAAATGCTAATTCTTAGTAGTGTTAAGCACAGAATAGGCAATTTATGAATATTAATTTTCTTCCTGACCGTCTTAGGGGGACTTTCTTAACACCGCCTGGGAGAAGGCTTGGAGGCTCACAAAGACGAGAGCTGGGCCCTGGGAAAATAGAGTTTACCCACCTCATGCGGCGGGATTGATACTTTAAAGATACACAATGTATTAGTTTGCAGTTTGCCAAGTGTGCTGAAACAAAATACCACTGACTGGGAGGCTAAGATGGAAATTCATTTCCTCACAGATCTAGAGGCTTGAATTCCATCACATAATGTAACCCAGGGGCATCAAACAGGGAGAGGGAGCGAGCGCAGGGTTGGTTTCTCCTGAGGCCGCTCTCCTTGGCTTGCAAATGGCCACCTTCTCTCTGTCCTCACATGGTCACCTGTTGGTCTGTGTGATATTTGCTTCCCCATCTCTTCTTCTTGGAAGGATACCAATCATTTTGGGTTAGGGTCCACCCATATGAACTCATTTTGCTTTAATTAACTCTTTAAAGGCCCTGTCTCTACATGCAGTCACACTCTGAGGCGCTGTTAGGACTTCAGCATTGGAATTCCATAGGGACCCAGTTCCACATCGGTGGGGTCAACATTGAAGTGTGAAAACTCAAACATGGGAAAATGTCTTTATGACCTCAAGTTCCTGAGAGAACATACTGAAAGCACAAAATATACTTAACAAAAGGTGGGAAACATGTATGTTTTATGTTTACATATATATATAAAAATTGTATAAAAATGCGCATGGCTGGAGTGATGGTTGCTCTAGAGATGGAGGGATGGGATCTGAGCTGAGGAGGGTTACACAGGGGCTTCTGCTACATCAATTGTATTTTATTTCTCACTCTCTGTGGTGTTTTCAGTATATATTTTATATTTTTTTCTCTATGTCTCTGTGTGCTTGATACATTTGATACTCTTTTTAAAAAAGCTCGCTTTCTAAAATATGCAAATAATTGAGACAAATTTATAACGACTCACACTGAAATTCCATTTAATAATTTGTTAAAGGAAATGAACTGAGCATTTGATAATAGGGAACTACAATTAAGAAATCATCACACTGATTAACCCAGATCTCCAGCATTATTTAGTAAATATAAATTTTAGCATCATTAAGATACCATTATACATCTATTTACTAAATAAATAGAAATAATAAAATGTCACTTTTGGGGTCTGTTGGATCTGAGAGTGACATAAGTTGTTTTAAATGCCATAAATTTTAAATGTTTCTTGTCACATTTTCAATTGCTTTAGTTTTTCTGGGGAAAAAAAGACATGGTGAACTATGAAACTACTGGATATGATTTGGCACAATAATCCTACTGTATGGAACATTCTCCAAGGAAATACACAGATTAAAAAGTTATTTACTTAGGAATATTTATAGTAATGCTATTTATGATTGCAAAAACAAAACCATAACTGGGAAAACCCAAATGGCTAAGAATAGGAGAGGGCTAAGCAAAATCTGTCCTATTACAACAGATCACTGCAGGGTTATAAAAATGTTAACTGTGTGACTGATGCATGAAAATATGAAATAAAATTAATTTTCTAAAGCAGAGTGATAAAAATGCCAACTGTGAAAACTATGTTGACACATGGAAATAAAAATTAAAATTAATTTGAAAGAGCAGAATATGCCATTTCCCGATTTCCTCTATGAAAAAACAACATTTGGCAAAGATAAGAGAATTTGGAGGGAAATATATCAGTCGAATTGGGTTCACTGGATTCTTATTCTTTACCTCAAAGTTGCCTAAGTTGACCTGCATTCATTAACAAAACGAGACCACAGGGATTTTACCAGCAGCATGTGAGTCTATGGAAAAACAGACACTTCTGTACCCATGTGGTGTGATTAGGAAGCACCTGCCTTTTCTCTTCTGACATGTTCATCCTCAAGGCAGGTGATGTGCTAGGGGACAACATTTCTTCCTAACAGATACGCCGTCTGAATCATGTTAATATTTTACGATGGTAATAGTTGTTGGTTAGTTTCTTATTTTGTAAAGAAGATAGCTGATGCACAATGAAATGCTAAGTCCTTTCATGTAACAGTGGCTATAAGAGTTTATAACAATCATGTCACCATGAATTACAAACCTGTGTTTCAGGGAGGACTCCGTAGGTCTTTCTGTGCTACGGCTAAGATCAATCTTCCACCTGGGTCAAGATGCACACAAGGCAAAGGAACGCATAACCCCCCCAAACAATCTAGCTTAGTCCCCCTGCTAGAAATCCTTTGTTATAAATGAATGCATGGATGAAATTACGGAGGAGGTAAAATTCTAACAGAAAGATAACATTAGAAAAATAAAATTAGCTGTCTGGGATACAGATGATGCGAACAATTGTTTTAGAAGAACAAAGTGATCTTTGAAGTCACTTGTTTTATCTTAAAAATCCAGGCACATTTTGTCTCTGCGCCATCATATATCCATGTTTATTTTAATGCAAACATAATGTTTTTTAACCATCAGTGAAATAAGTTAATTCTCCCTCCTGTCAAAGCCAGAGACAAATCGATGTTTCCGGAAGATGCCCCTGGGTTTGTTTCCTTTCAAGGCTTGGTTGCCCACTCCTGGGTGGGGAGACTAGCCCCCATTTGTGAAATGGGGCTCAAGAGTACACCCTGAGTGGGCGGATTTGAATCACGACATGAAAGTCATGAAAGACTGATGGTTGCTTTGCTCATGAGATTGTTTTTGCATTTAAATGTATTTCAAAAAGATGATGAACTCAGTGAATCTTTTCCAAGGTGAAGGATGTACATACTTATTATCAGGATGGAGTTTGCACATGGTTTAATGAAGTGTTTGCCAAACACTGGACTCACACTTGGTGAAAAATAATACACAGTATTAACTTTTGCTTTATCATATCTTTATTTGTGGATCTATGAAAAAAATGCCACGAAATGCTTTTCTATTAGATATCTAGTTGTTTAAGAAAGAATGTTCTCAAGGCTGGATTGTCAAAAATCAGTGGAACCTAATTAACAACATTGTAGAAAAAAAGGAGGACCACAGACATGATATAATTAATTTTCCATTTATAAAATAAGAAAAATGATACTAATTACTCAAGGTGGTGAGAGATGATATTAAGACTGAGTGAAATACTTAGATAAAAAGCACTAAAGGGGCATTGACAGTATGACAAAAAGCCAATACTGTACAACCGTATTTTGTATAATTTGCTACCTAAAAATTTTCCCTCAGAGCTTAAAGTGAAATGTAACAATAATAAAGAAGAAACATCTGGATAAATGTTGACTGAAGCCTCTAACAAAGAAGATGACTGCACAAAAATTTTGAAAATACTACTGGCCTATAGGACAGTACAGTAGAATGTAAGTGGAGCGTAGGACCTTATCTACTCGCTGAGTAGACAATGAAAGAATTCAGTGAACACAAATTAACGCATGGTGCTCTGGCTTTTGGTACGTGTACGCATTAAAAATTAAGCTTGATTATTAAGACTGTTCGTGACCAAGGAGAAGTCCCACTTTTTGACTCATGTTTGCCATTCACTAGATGAATGTTGGCGGTTCACTTCCAGGCTTAAATGAAAGCCTGTGGAAGACAGATGAGAGCAGGGGACTGGCCTATGGATTGGAACTTGATAACAGAAACCAACGTGAGTCTCAAGATTAATGTTCTGACTTGGAACCCAAGGTAAGATAATGTAAGATTCAAAAGGGCAATCAGATTTTTTTTTTGTAAGATGAAGTTTATCAAGTTGCCTGTCTAGAGCTCTGTTTAATATCCTCTCTGGGTCATTCTACATGCCAGAGTCCAAAGAGTTGGCACCAAACAGAGACAAGGACTAAAGGCAAAGTATAAAAAAGGTGGGCGGGAGGTAAAGTTAATTGAGCTTGGGAAATGAGACGGCAATTAAAGAGTAGACTATAACCCCAGACCAACAGGATGGTTACTTGCATGTTTCAACCTAAAAACGATGGATGGAGTCATAGAAAGAAAAATCCGAGGATATAAAAATGAAAACATACATAGGAAATATTAAGTAGCTTCCTTAGGGTTGAACTGTAGACACAGCAACTCTTCTGGTAGCAGCCTGCTCACTCTCCAGTGTTTACTGAGTAAACGGTCTGTTTGGCAGTGGTTCCACTGTGCCCACCCGTCTTCAGAGCCGCTCTACGCATGTAAACAGGATGCAGTCTTGGAATCCTTGACACAGAAAGGCCTAAAGTCCATCCCGGTCAAACCTGTATTGCATGACTTTCCTCCACAGTACGTTGATGAGTGTTCACTCAGCTTCCCTTTGCATATGATGAAGCGGCTTCAATTCCAGAAACTTCTACTGAGCACTTATCCTGTGTAAAGCATTGTGCGCTGAGAGGGAAATCAAGTCAAATGAGAAACGGGAACTTGGAAAAGTCACTGAGTACATCTTTGAAGGGCCCATCCTGAGCCAAACAAAGCCACTGAAATAAATTAAAATGACAAGGCAGCCAATTTCCATGTTCTAGAAACACACAGGCACACAGTGGAAGGCCGGGGCTGAACCTGGGAGTTTCTGGGTCCAGAAATATCAGAGATGAATTGCAGTCACATTTTGCTGAAAAAGAAACATCTCCTGCATGATGGCAGTCTGGAGCCAGAGCCAGTACCTAAACCTGGGGCTGGGTGCTGTCTCTTAGAACTGAATGAGCTGGAAAAAGACTACTTTTGCTGCATTCTTGCGGTGCAGCCAGAGAGAGGAGGGCATGGGACCTGGGCCAAGTCCCTCATGGCCTTTGTGACTGTGCCTGCATTTCCCTGGCATCACTGCAGCCTGGGAGGCCAAGACTGCCGAGAAAAGACCTGATTCTGAGACAAGACGGTGAGGCCCAGGCAGAGGCAAAAGAGGGAGGGCAGTGGGGAGAGCGAGGCGGGAAACAGATCTCACTCACCGGGACCTGAAGATGATTAACATGGAGAAGAACAGCCACCAAACCCAAAGTGGAAGATGAATTTACCAGTAATAAAGTACAAATAAGAGAACAACATCAAAATGACCTTTAAATAAGTATGTTTAAGATCCTCCCAAGAATAAAGGAATAAAGTCTATGAAATGTCATTATCAAAAAGAAAAAAAGTGACTATCTCAATAGAAGTTGAATGGGCATCGGCAAATATCCAAACTTGTTCATATAAAAACAAATCAACAAACAAGGTCCTACTGTACAGCATGGGGAACTATATTCAATATTCTGTGATAAACCATAATGGAAAAGAATCTGAAAAAGAATGTATATATGTGTATAACTGACTCACTTTGCTGTACAGCAGTAATTAACACACCATTGTAAATCAACTATACCTGAATAAAATAAATTAAAAACAAACAAAAAACAGTAACAAAGGATAATGGAACTTTTTAACTGAAAAAGGGTCTGTACAAGAGCCTACAGTAAATATGGTGCTTTTAGAAGCATCCTCGTTAGAGCAGGAGCAAATTAAGGCTGCCAGGACCACTATAGTTCAATACATACTTGAGGTCCTAACTAATTCACTAAGATTAAAAATATATTTTTTTAAAAAACAGTATCTTTTATAACCTTGGGTAAAGGGAGGATTTCTTTAAAAGAGACAAAACTCAGAAATTGTAAGGATAAAGGCTTATAGTAAAAGGATAGGTACCAAATTCATAACGGGGGCTGCCCCTGGGAAAGGAGGCAGAGAATGAAGGAAGGGACGAGAAAGGAATTAATTCAACCTTGTAGACAGTAGAATGTTTTGTTTCTTAAAAAATGTCAAGTATAAAGTGTTAACAAATGTTCCTTCTGACCGGTGGATATATGGGTATTAATTGCATTACCTCCTGCATTTTTCTGAAACAATTTTTTGATTTTGTTTTTAAAGAAAGGACAAAAACTAAAAGCAAAACCACACAGATAATTAAAAATTTAAACACTAACTTAAAAGATATGGATCCTCCTCTTCAGAAAACCGTAGTTATCAGAGTTATATATAATAAGTAATTATAGTGAAACCCCAAATAATACAAATGCAATCTACGTGTATAAACAAAATGTACGGGTATGTAGAAGAAAAAAAAGTAAAGCAACAAAATTGATAAATGCTTCACAGAGGAGATTTCATGAGTGCCGAATCCTGGAAGACAGGTTACATTTCAATATTCAGAAAAGGGCGTGAGCGAAAAGAGCTCGCTCATAAGGCTTCACGATCTATAGAAGCAGCTCTCCCTCGCCAGGAGATGGTCTGTAAAGGAGTTCCGAAAGCACACAGATTCAGTCAAGCTGACCAGGCAATGTCTCAAGGACTGGAAAGCAGAAGGAATCGACCTCAGTGAATAGTATCCCATCCAGCTGACGCAGCCTGTAAGCGTCTTGGCTGGAGGCACCCCTCTGAGAGAATCCTTGTATTACACAGATGTCACTTGTGGACACTACCCAGGAAGGGGAGCCAGCTCTCCTGGTCCTGAGGTCATGGTCACTTGGCAATCTTTTAACATAGTTCGCCTTCCTTTGTAGACTATGGTGGTGGGACTGTTCCGACCTGAAAATATGGAATTTGGGGGGACTTAGGAGACAGCTAGGACCTGGGACCTGGCACCCTTTATTGGAGTGCTTTTACCTGGACAAACGTCTGTCTTCTCCAGCAACAGGATACAAAGAAACTATAAAGGGCTAAAAATAACTGCACACATGCACAGAGGAGGCAAATTATGAACAAGACACAAAGAAGGCATAAATCAGCTTGCACTTCTGAGGAGCAGGGAGGCACAAAAGCAGGGTCCTGTGCATGCTCCCTGCACCTGGCACCACCGAGGGGGTGGGCAGACCACCTCAGCCACCCCTTTGGTCTGCCCCCATGTAAGGAACTAGCTTGCCCCCCATCCAGGAGCAAGAAAGGGCAACTGTTTCTTGTTTTCTCTCCCTCACCCTCAGGAGCTTTGCTAAAGCCTTGCCTGGATTCCTCATTTGGCGTCTTATCACTTTCTATTGATTAAAGGCTCCAAGGACCCCGAATCAGTAATGCGTACATCTATCAGTATAATCAGCACTCTCATCTTTGGCTGGTTCCCTTAGCCTGAGTGCTTCTGGAGTGTTAACAAACTCACATTTCTGGACCTGCAATGTTGAGAACTAGACCCAGACCCTGAACTTGGTGATCCCTAGACTAAGTGCCCTGCCGTGAAACGCGTCCGGTGGAGCCAGCTTGTTTCTTCCAAGATGGGTCCCCACCAGAGGCAGGAATAACAACCACCTTTCCTGACACCTAGTGTGTGTTCACCATATTATACCACCTGTTATTTTTTAGAGAAAATAACTAGCTATAGTTGTTTTGGGCGTATTGCTATTCAAGAAAATATGAATTGCTTACCTCTGAATTTTCTTTTTTCATTTTCTACGTCTCTCACCTTGGAGAGGGAATGAGTATGCCATCAATATATATGAAAATAAGATTAAAGGGAGTGATAGCTTTCCTTTTGTAGTTTTCATGCCCGTCTCCAAATCCTATTAGTTTATTCAGTAGAGGTTGCACTGGGAAGTGAAGTTTGCATATTGGTGTGAGGGTCCTTACCTTGTTCAGTCTATATAGACTGTAAGTATCATCAGAAATACTGTCTATAAGTTGGATTTTTAAAAATTCAAGGGAGTATACCTGGGAACACTGTTTTTATGCTACTTTATGATAGCTTTGTTCTACTGAAAAAGTACAAATGTGAAAATAAGATCACTGTACAGATTTTGTCATTAACTCAAAATAGTATAATGTGCATATTACCTTGTTTTTGAAGCGTTTGGTATAATTTCTTTAAAATTAGTTTTAATTCTTCAATATTATTTACACAATGTCTTTCTGAACCAACATGTACATTTAAGTAGGTGTCTATGTAATTATTTATAGCTAAACCCATTAAAGGAAGTATAATTTTGAACAGTCCACTTAAGGAAATATCGCTGTTACACAGAAAATGTAACAGGAAATATAATGTGGGGTGTAGGTAAAAATATTAACAATGGCATTAGTATGAAAATAAACTTTATGATCATAATTACTGAAGATAAATGGTGACCAATGGAATAATTTTAGCTGCCATGGACAATTTGCTAAAGGAGCAAGCGTAGAATGCTGTTAAGAAAACTTTTCTTCAATTAAACTGTGCTTAACTCTTGCAAATAGTCCTAAGTATATGCTCGGAAATAATCTTGAGTTTTAAAAGCAAACCTGTGTCAATGGCCAAGCCTGCTATTGATTAGATAATAAAGCAATGTAACTTAATTCTAATTGGAAAAAATAACATATATACTTATGAAATAACATATATACTTATAAAATAACATATATATAACATATAAAAATGAAATAAAAACACCCAACCAGAAAAAAATTAAATAAGTGTAGCAAAGTTTAAAACAGAGTGTTCCTTGTTTAAAGCCAATGGCCATCGTAGCAAATGGGGAGGTTTTGTTTTAACCCCAGATAGACAGATTATAGAACTACCTATAGTGACTGTTCTGTTTTGATGACCTGCAGAAAGGAGTTCTTCTGTGTTCACCATGCCACCAGGGGGTCCCATCCTAACAAGAAACCATCCTTATCTATCTGGTCAACATCAGCTTTGCTACTTAGAGTCTGTCAAATTCAATTGAATTATAAAAATAAAATGCCTAGTAACCATCAGCGTTCTAAACCCCATTGCTCAGAATGGACCATTAGTAATACAGTAATCAATAATGTGGCTATTTCATTTTAATCTGCAGCTGTTCAAATTAAAGTGATTTACTACATCAGCTTTTGAAATATTCTGTAATAAGTGTAGCAATGCATTTCTGCTTATATTTCCATATAATTTGAATAACACTATCGTTTAAAACAGATGTCAGCTTCTTTGAATATAATCATATGTTGTTGTCAGTACTATGCACTATGCACCCATAGATTTACACTTAAGTAACCCAGGATGAGGTTCTTTGCCGGTGTCACCTGTTTTATTGGAGCCTTCTTTTTCTTATTTAAGCCTAGCCCACAAAAACAGTATTTCTGTTTTTGTAAATATAAGCCAAATATATTAAACAAAATGTTGTAATAATAATTGTTTCCCCCAAAAGTGAAGACAAGATGATGTAAATACACTATTTGGATTTCAATCCAGCTTTCTTAGATTTTCTATAATGTTAATATTGGTATTTCTAAGGGGCAGGTGGAACCAGACCTACCCTTAACTCTTTCTGTACTGGAAACATTTTGATATTTATATCATTAAGACTTGGAGTCTTAATGGGATGGAGTGGGTTACACTGCAGTGATCAAAGCTCTTGTCCTTCACCAAAAACCCTATCTGTGCCCAGGCAAGCAGCAGGGAGGGGGAATTCTCATTCACCCACTGAGCCCCACACTAATTTCACGCAGTCAGGTGAGAAAGTATAAAAAGGTCATACCCTAAAGTGTGCCTGTTGTCACAGAAATATTATGCATCACAACTGCTTAAGGCCTTAAGCATAAACATGTTAAAATGGGGTGAAAATAAGTACTCCACTTCACTGGGATCTGCTTTAAATGTTCTCTCTTCACTGAAGCCTTCTTCCTTTTCTCTTTGACCCAAATTCCTTTTTCTTAACTGATCAGAGCACAGAACACAGTTTATGTGTGTGTGTTCCTACTTGTAAATTTCTATAATCATGGTTCATAACTTAAAAACTTCATTAGCAAAGGCTTTTATATTTCTATCTTCAATAACAACACTAAATGATGTTTCTACCAAAGGACCAGTGTCACCTGAAAAACAGAACAGTTTCAGTTCTTGGTTTATGGTGGTCAACAACAAATCAAAAAGATCATTTTGGAAATTATCGTTAATCGTGTTAAATTATTGAATTTCTTGCTGGAAGCAACAAATTGATATTTGTTTTATACCTACCAGCTATTATATGCGTACTAGAATTTATACACAGGACACTTTCATGAAAGAAAGTTCCATTGAAAAGCCACAAAATACAGTCTTCAATTACCGGCTGCTTTTTATTATAAGCCAGAATAACTGATTTAATAAGTTCGAAAGCCTCAGGTCAACCAGCGAGAAGGTAAGTTCCCTGAGGGCAGGGACTCAGCAGCATCTCCTGCTTCCTTCTCCACCTCAAGCAGCTACAACAGGTTCCCTGAGCATCTGCTGGGGCCACGTGAAAGGTCTCCTTTTATTTTGAAGTGGTTTCCGAGGACCCCGCGCGTGGCCACGTCCAGAGCGGGAAAGGGGCAGCGGAGAGGGGGTCGCAAAATCGGAGAGAGCGGCAGGACGGAGAGGAACCCGGAGGCGGCAAGGGAACCTCGAGAGCCCAGGAGAGGCAGGGTGCGCCCCCCCGGGCCGCGGCGCAGGAGGAGTGGGGGGCAGGCAGGCAGGCGCGGGGTTTGGGGCTCCTTCCCGGCGAACCCACCAGAAGGAAGCCGCAGCCCCGCTCCCCTCCCCCCAGCACGTGGGAGCCGGACCCGCGTCTGCCGGGCTCCGGGGGGCGACCTCGCGGCAGCAGGTGCGGCGGGAGCATGCGCGCCGGGCGGCCCCCGGCCCCGGCCCCGCGCGCCCCGCCCCCCGCCCCGCGCGCCCCTCCCGCCCGCACCCCCGCGCCCGCGGCGCCGCAGCTGGGCCGCCCGAGTCCCGTCGCGTTGGCTCGCGCCCCGGCCTGTCGCCCGGCCGGCGTCGTGGGCGGCGCGGCTCTGCTCCGGGTAAGGAGGGCGCCGCCGCCCGCGCCGTGTGGCCGAGACCGCGAGGGGCGCCCGCCCGCCGCCCCGGGTGTCCCCGCGCCCGGCACCCCGCACCCCCCGGCCGAGGGGCGTGCGTGTCACCCGCGGTGGGGCCGGGCGGGGGGCGGCGGTTGGGAGTCGCCTCGCCCCGCGCCCCTCGTTCTCTTCCCCTTGCGCCACCGGGCGCGCGCCGGGCTCCCCCGCTAGGCGTTGCCCGCTGGTCGCCCACTTCGGACGGGCCCCCGCGCCGGGCGTCGCTGCCTCCCGGGCCGAGACCCCGCGCCCCGAGTCCGCCCGGCCCGCCGTGGGGGCCGGGGTCGTACCTGCTGGCCTCCCCGGGGACCGCGCCCAGAACGCGGCCGGCTGGGCTCACCGGGCGGCGCGGGGTTACCCGCGGGGGTTGGTGCGGGCTTGTCCCCGAGGTCGGGGCGCTCCGGCGGGCTCCGACCCAGACTTTTACATCCCGTGGTCACTGATGAAAGTCCGCAGAAGGTCCACATGTGCCTGCATCCACTTAGAGGGGCATTCCCGGAGTGGAAACTTGCTAAAAGGACGGTCTGGTCGTTGTAACTGCTGAGGCTATAGCGTGTGGAAGCCCGGACAGCCTGGTGGGGACCCCCTAGGCCGGGCCAAGTCCCTGCCCACCACTCACTCTCCCAGCAGGTTACTCGGCCTCCCACAGGATTTGCCCAGGGCGCTGCCTTTGGGATCCGGCTCTTGGAGCTGCTCTGTGGATGCTCCTGACGGGCTCTGGTTTCTGTCATTGGTCGACATGAGCGTCGTGGGGTCTCCTGGTGTTTTCAGAGAAGGTTAAAGTGGCAAATGGTGATGGTGACCTGGAGTTTGTTCTTGATGCTTGGTAATACAGACTTTGAATGCATTTAGGTCTGCAAAAGATGCTGAATACCTAACGTACTCCTTACTGTATCTTAGAATCCGGAGAAAGCGTTCAAAGAGTACGGATTTTGGGAGCATCCAAATGGGGATTGGATTCTGCTGTACTCACTTGGTGTGTGACTGTGGAGTAGGTAGGAAGATGGGCTTAAAACTGCTATTTATTAATGTTCTCAGATTGCCAGGTACATGGATGGATTTATACCGCAGGTGACCTTGACTGTGGAATCTTTACTTATCACTGCTGGACAGTATTGGGGTCAAGAGAAGTAATAGGTTTGGTCTGCCTCTGCAGTGAGCTCTCAATCTGTTTCCTAAGAAAGGGTGTTCTTGGCAAGGTGGTCTGATGAAGGCAGAATTAAGGAAAGTTAAGGAACTGCCCTAACTTCCACTTTAAAGAGAAATAAGTGTATTTTTAAGTTCATCATAAGAATCTTAGGTGAGCTCTGCCATCTGTATATTTCATTGCAGTCAGTATCTGTGTGATTTGTATCTTAAATTACACTTCTAACTCTTTTACTTTTCTTACAAATTTCCATTGTTATTTATACCTATGTATGGTCATACATTCATATGACAATCCACTAACAGCTTCACTTTTCGTGTGTTGAGGAGATAAAACATGCAGACCAAACCACTTGTGAACAAAACGACATGACGAAGGACTAAATAGGATCTGAGACTAAAACAATCTAAAATAAAACGCCAGCATTATGAAACAGACTGTGGTCAGAGGGGTTGGTAAGGAGAAGGTCTTTGGGGTCTGGAGTGATCGGGAAAAGACCCAGGAATCGGGCCTTGGGCTGAATCTTGAGGAATGAATATTGTGTAGATGGACAGAAGGAAGTAGAGTGTGGGAGCGTAGGAGGGAGAAGGGGATCTCATGTCCCAAAAAGGATGATTATGATTTATTTAGAACTAAGAGAAAACATCCGCAGTGCACAGTTTGGAAAGTGTGGACATACATGCTCTCCCCACTAGTCCCTACCCTCCCAAACCAGAAAAACATCTATTCATTTTTCAGAATTCAGCATAATTTCTCTGCGAAGTCACCCCTGATTCTCATAACCTGAGTTCCTTACTTTGACTTGCACTTTTCACCTGTCAGTGCGTGTATATAAGCAGGTTCTTTTTTAATGGCCCAGACTTTAGATTTTGCCATTTCCTTTTTATTAATGTTTAAAAATTGAGGTATAGTTGACATATAACATTATTTTACATTTCAGGTGTTTAACACAGTGATATGATATATGTGTGTGTTATGGAATAATCACCACATAGTTACAGTTTTTTTTCATGTGATTGAGGACTTTTAAGAGCAACTGGTGCAGCAACTTTCAAATATGCAACATGATATTACTAAGTACAGTCATTATTAACCCTAGTCCTCAGAAACGGTTTATATATTCTTCAAGATTTAGTTTCTGTCTTTAAGGTACTCAGTTCTCTTTATTCAGAGTGTTTCTGCACTATGGCCATACCTCTTAATGTAAATGGTAATAACCTTCTGGTGCCTGGCATGGTGCCTGGCGGTTGCTTTAAGCACACACTCAGCAGGTATCTGGAGGGCAGAATCCAGGTGAGAACAGAGGCTGGGTGGGAAGGCAGTGGTCAGGACGGTCAGGATGTCAGTCATGATGAAGGGAGATTTGCAGCTGGAAGGCCTGGAGTTGTCACCCAGTGTGAAGGGCAGGGAGAGTGGAAAGCCCCTGGGGGGTGCTGTGCAGGCAGCACCAGGCCTCCCTCACCCCCATTCTTCCAGTGTGTCTTAGGTGCCCTTCCCCAGAGCTGAAGGAGATTTGAAAATCACCATTAGATGCGTGTTGATTGTTTCAACTAATTATTTTAATGAAAAACACTGCTGCTGTGAATTGGGGACTTGGCAGCAGAGCCAGGGTGGCGAGGTGGGAGCAGAGAGGAGCAGACGAGTTCAGTGTTTAAAGAGCTGCATTCACAGAGCTGCTGCGGTGGAGAGTTTGGAGAGAGGAGCTCTGATGTTGGGCCGGGAGAAAGCCCGCAGGGAGCAGTCAGCTGTAGCAGGGGTGACAGTGAGAAGCAAAGGACAGAGCGAGTGAATTACACAGAGGAGAGAGCAGTTATTAGATCGCTGACTGACGCTCCACCCGGTGAAGCAGTCCTTGAGAGAAACCAAGATGGTCAGATGGGGGGCGGGGAGGCAGGCGGCCAGGGATGGGGAGCCCCTGCAGGACCAGAGGGGGAGCTCCGTGATAGGTCAGTACTGATGACAAATCCTAGCTAAGGAGATGTAGTTGAACGTGGCTAGAAGGAGGTGATGTCTGCGGTAAGGCTCAGTGTGAGCTGTCGGTGGTGTTTTGCTTTCTGTGTCAGGTGTATAGATGCTCCGCTTTCGTTTGAATAGCGTTTTGCAGTTTACAGAGCGTTTGCACCTTGTAGCGTTGGTGAACATTTTGAGGGTAGTTTATTGTAGGAACAGCCCTCCAAGTGAAGGAAACTATTTAGGTCCATTAAAAAAGCAGCGGGCTGTTTACATACTTTCAAAAGGCCCTTGCGGAGAGTAGTATAAATGTGGATATTATCTTGGACTTAAGCAAAAGAAAGCAAAAACAATGAGTTAGAATATATTTGGGAGAAACAAAACTCCAGTTACTTCACACACATAATATCATCTTTTTTTTAAACATTTACACTACTCTTTTTTTAGAATCATGCCTTAGAAGAATTTACCCCTATTTTATTTTGCAAATATGAACAGTTTGCCCTGAGCCCATCGAGCTGTCACTCTGCTCCCTGGCGCGTGTGCACCTTCCTGGAGGAGTCACTGCAGGAGGGCCTCCTGCTCTGCAAACCTGAACTTTTCTTCTCCTGTTGTGTAGATTTCAGCTCATGAGTGAGGCGTTTCCTTAATGAAACTAGATGTTGTGGGGAAGGCTTGTGCATCCTTTCTTACATGATGAGAGTGTGGTGGCTGCTACAATTAATAATTGATAGATAACTTGTTGGGAAGGTACCAGGTGGGGGACATGGGAGACGGAGCAGCAGTGATGCATCTTTTGTCCCCATGCCTGGCCAGAGAGGGTGCATTCAAGTCCAGAGACAGATGGATAGCAGGACACTTTTCATACACTGTGTTTTGGCGTGTAAGCTCTTATGGTAGTTTTTAAGATTGTGATAGCTTTTTAAAATTTAAAATATTTTCATTGAAGTGTAGTTAATTTACAATGCTGTATTAATTTCTGCTGTACAGCAGAGTGACTCAGGTCTGCATATATATACATTCTCTTTTATATTATTTTCTATTATGGTTTATCTCAGGATATTGAATAAAGTTTCCTGTGTTGTACAGTAGGACCCTGTTGTTTTGTGATAGCTTTTGGATTAAATCATGGTCTCGCTACTTACTCCCTGTCTTTTTTGAGGCGGGGTGTGAATTACGGAACCTGAAGGGAGATGAGGCATTTTTGCTGGGCATCCGCTTTGTGTCTGTTGTGTGCGGCGTGCATGGGGTGACTAGTACAGACAACACCTGCCTTCATGGAGCGAATAGTCGCAGCGAGGGAACAGACATTGAACAATCTATCCCATAAACGTCTAAGTTCAAGCTTGTAGTATATTATGGGAAAGACCAACAGAAGTCCCTAATTTGGGTTTGTGGGTAGAAGAGGTGTCTCTGAGAAGAGGAGCCACTGGCCAGGCAGGGGACAGGGCAGAGAGAAGTTCAGGGACAGGGAGGCACGTGTGCGAAGCGGGCAGGGGGAGGGCACGGCCCAGGTGGGTGTGGGGCTGGGGGAGTTGGGGCCAGAGCAGGAAGCCGCGGAAAGGCCATGCTGAGGACCGTGCATTCTCTTTTTCTTGCCTCAGGAAGGCTTTGCAGAGGCTGAGCAGGTGTGACGGGATCTGCTTTGTGTTAGATGAAGCCCCTGTGGGCTGCATCTCTAGAGTACTGCACAGGTGGCAGGACCAGTTAGGATGCCACTGAGAGGGTCCAGGCGAGGGGAGGTGGGCATGGAGATGGGCAGAGATGGAGGGACTCCTGGAGTACTTTGGAGGTAGGATTTACAAAATTGCTTATGGATGGGAGGGTAAGATTACTACCCTGAATTTTCGTGTGAGAAGCTGGGTGGGTTTTCGTAGATGGGGTAGACTGGGATGAAGCAGACCTCGTTGACGTTGCTTTGACAGTTTTTCCAGTGTAAGTAGGTTATTTTTAGGGAGACAACTTGGTGTGGTTGTGACACGTGTGAAGCACCCAGCTTTGTGCTCAGCACATGGTTTTGGAATTTAACAAATGTGGACTTTCTTTCCCTTTTCTGTGGCTGCGGGTTTTTTGGATTCTGCTCAGCTCACACCAGACCTATCGGTCCTCCTGAATTTGAGCAGCTGGTCTGTCTGCTGGTGGACATGTGCGCCCAAGTGCACGTGGTCTCAGGGTGGCTATCAAGCAGCCTTGAGGGGGAGCATTTTCATCCCTCACCAGGACGGTCTAAAATGACCAGGTATGCTGCGTAGGCCATCTCTTTCTCAGTTTCTGCTGCAGCCTGCTGTCCCAACACTGACCTCAACACCAGGAGACTCTCCACGTTCCTGAAAGGTCTCTAGCCCTGCACTTATGAGCCATTGGTTTTTCTTTATGGTTCCTTCCTTTGTGAGTACATCTGGCTTAAAAAGTGGACTATCTTGAGTGACAGCAGCTACAAAACTGCTCTTAATTGCTATTATTATTGCTATAACTTCTTTGTAAGTAAAAACGAAGGAGCAGATTACAGACATGATTCCAGGCCTATATAAATGGGTCTGGTTGAGCACTGGTCCAGTCCAAGGCCCAGGTGAGCACGTGTGCTGCTCTTGCCTTTGGTTTTCTAGATTGAGCCATGCAGGGTACCGTGACTTGGCGCTGTTTGGCAAATGGGGTTCACACCTAAATCCAGAGTTGCCAGTTCGGATGTCTAAGGGAGCTAGTCAGGGAAGGGAACTGAGTGAAGCAAGTGAAGCACCTTTGGCAACTGAGCACAGGCACTTGTTTAGTATAAGAAGTTCTCTAAGTACAAAGATAGTGAGAGGGAGGAAAATCCCCTCAGTAGCATGGAGACGGTAGGGAGTGGTGGAGACTGTGGCCAACTAGGGCTCTTACATGTTATAAAGGGGTAGTTATTATCTTAAAATAAACTACCCGAAGTTGGAAACCTGCATTTAAAAAAATATGAAACCTCTGTGTTTAAAAGTGCAGGCTCCCTAGTGGGTGCTAGGACACTGCGAAGGTAAACAGAGAATGTTTGCTGACCAGAGACTGTTTGTGGCCACGTCACAGCCTCTGACTTGTGGGGTTGGCTCCAAGATGCGCTGATTTTCCTTCACTTGTCAGAACGTCTTTGTTGTTCATCCTAATGGAGAATATCAGCAAGCGTATCAGCTTCTTATTCCACTGATTCCTGCCTGTTTAAGTCTGACTTGATTAAACCTGGGAATGAGGGGTGGGTAGCTGGGCCCAGCTCTGAGACTCTGGAAGACACACGCTTGTGTAAAAGGCTAGAGTTATCAAACTCTGGGTAGAACCTAGGTTTTTTTCTTCTCTGGAATTTTAAAAACATATTCCTATTCTTAAAGTATATCTTTTTACTCAATTGTCTAAGGGTTTGTGTGACTTTAGGACATTACTTTTTGTATGATTGGAGGGGGACGGTGTCTTCTCTTGCGTGTGGGATTTTGCTTATTTGTAGCTGATTTTCTCCTTGTGAGTTTCCCTCTCCAGGAACCCCTAAAGCTGGGTTGCCCCACCTCTGCTGTGTGCTTTCCTACTGTGATGTGCCCTTGTGCGTGTCTTACTCTGAAGGGTAGAGCCTTACCTCTCGTGGTCCCCATGGAACTTTTTGGGTTAAGTGAGGGCTTGTTCAGTTCACTTTGTCTTTCCAAAGCCCAGTGATTGACTGACACGTTAGACACCAATAAATAAAGGTTGAGTGACTTTGATTCAGTTAGTGTCAGGCTCACAAAGGAAAGCAATTCCCTAAAATCCCTAGTATTTGGGAATTCTGTGACTATCCAGCTTAGACTTTGGGTTTGTTTGAAAATGTAAGCACTGACCTTTCAGCCACTCAATTTATTGTTTTTTTTTTTTTTTTTTATTATTTTTTTGGGGGGGTACACCAGGTTCAATCAACTGTTTTTATACACATATCCCCATATTCCCTCCCTTCCTTGACGCCCCCCCCCTCGAGTCCCCCCCACCCTCCCTGCCCCAGTCCTCTAAGGCATCTTCCATCCTCGAGTTGGACTCTCTTTGTTATACAACAACTTCCCACTGACTATTTTACAGTTGGTAGTATATATATGTCTGTGCTACTCTCTCGCTTCTTCTCAGTTTCCCCTTCACCCCCCGCCCCCTCCCATACCTCGAGTTCTCCAGTCCATTCTCTGTATCTGCTTCCTTGTTCTTGTCACTGAGTTCATCAGTACCATTTTTAGATTCCGTATATGTGAGTTAGCATACAATATTTGTCCTTCTCTTTCTGACTTACTTCACTCTGTATGACAGATTGTAGTTCTATCCACCTCATTACATATAGCTCCATCTCATCCCTTTTTATAGCTGAGTAATATTCCATTGTATATATATGCCACATCTTCTGTATCCATTCATTTGTTGATGGGCATTTAGGTTGCTTCCATGTCCTGGCTATTGTAAAGAGTGCTGCAATAAACATTATGGTACAAGTTTCTTTTGGGATGATGGTTTTCTTTGGGTATATGCCCAGGAGTGGGATTACTGGATCATATGGTAGTTCTATTTGTAGTTTTTTAAGGAACCTCCAAATTGTTTTCCATAGTGGCTGTACCAACTTACAGTCCCACCAACAGTGCAGGAGTGTTCCCTTTTCTCCACACCCTCTCCAACATTTGTTGTTTCCAGACTTTGTGATGATGGCCATTCTGATTGGTGTGAGGTGATACCTCATTGTGGCTTTGACTTGCATTTCTCTGATGATTAGTGATGTTGAGCATCTTTTCATGTGTTTGTTGGCCATCTGTATGTCTTCTTTGGAGAAATGTCTATTTAGGTCTTCTGCCCATTTGTGGATTGGGTCATTTGCTTTTTTGGTATTAAGCTGCATGAGCTGCTTGTATATTTTGGAGGTTAATCCTTTGTCCGATGTTTCATAGGCAATTATTTTTTCCCATTCTGAGGGTTGCCTTTTAGTCTTGTTTATGGTTTCTTTTGCTGTGCAAAAGCTTTTAAGTTTCATGAGGTCCCATTCGTTTATTCTTGATTTTATTTCCCTGATTCTAGGAGGTGGGTCAAAAAGGATGTTGCTTTGATGTATGTCAAAGAGTGTTCTGCCTATGTTTTCCTCTAGGAGTTTGATAGTGTCTGGCCTTCCATGTAGGTCTTTAATCCATTTGGAGTTTATTTTTGTGTATGGTGTTAGGAAGTGTTCGAATTTCATTCTTTGACATGTTGCTGTCCAATTTTCCCAGCACCACTTATTGAAGAGGCTGTCTTTTTTCCATTGTATACTCGTGCCTCCTTTGTCAAAGATAAGGTGCCCATATGTGTTTGGGCTTACTTCTGAGTTCTCTATTCTATTCCATTGATCTTCCTTTCTATTTTTGTGCCAGTACCATACTGTCTTGATCACTATGGCCTTGTAGTATAGTTTGAAGTCAGGAAGCCTGATTCCACCAACTCCATTTTTCCTTCTCAAGATTGCTTTGGCTATTCGGGGTCTTTTGCGTTTCCATACAAATCGTAAGATTTCTTGCTCTAGTTCTGTGAAAAATGCCATTGGTAATTTGATCAGGATTGCATTGAATCTGTAAATTGCTTTGGGTAGTACAGTCATTTTCACGATGTTGATTCTTCCAATCCAGGAACATGGTATGTCCCTCCATCTGTTTGTGTCGTCTTTGATTTCTTTCATCAATGTCTTAAAGTTTTCTGCATACAGATCTTTTGCCTCCTTAGGCAGGTTTATTCCTAGGTATTTTATTCTTTTTGTTGCAATGGTGAATTGGAGAGTTTCCTTAATTTCTCTTTCTGCTCTTCCGTTGTTCGTGTATAGGAATGCAAGAGATTTCTGTGCATTCATTTTGTATCCTGCTACTTTACTAAACTCATCAATGAGTGCTAGCAGTTTTCTGGTAGAGTCTTTAGGGTTTTCTATATATAATATCATGTCATCTGCAAAGAGTGACAATTTTACTTCTTCTTTTCCAATTTGGATTCCTTTAATTTCTTTTTCTTCTCTGATTGCTGTGGCTAACACTTCCAAAACTATGTTGAATAACAGTGGTGAGAGTGAACACCCTTGTCTTGTTCCTGTTCTTAGAGGGAATTCTTCCAGTTTTTCTCCATTGAGAACGATGTTGGCTTTTGGTTTGTCATATATGGCTTTTATTATGTTGAGGTAATTTCCTTCTATGCCCATTTTCTGGAGAGCTTTTATCATAAATGGATGTTGAACTTTGTCAAAAGCTTTTTCTGCATCTATTGAAATGATCATATGGTTTTTATCCTTCAATTTGTTGATATGATGTATCACGTTGATTGATTTGCGTATATTGAAGAATCCTTGCATCCCAGGGATAAACCCCACTTGATCGTGGTGTATGATTTTTTTAATGTGCTGTTGCAGTCTGTTAGCTAGTATTTTGTTGAGGATTTTTGCATCTATATTCATCAGTGATATTGGTCTATAGTTTTCTTTTTTTGTGACATCTTTGCCTGGTTTTGGTATCAGGGTGATGGTA
The DNA here is from genome assembly GCF_030028045.1 of Hippopotamus amphibius kiboko. Classification (NCBI taxonomy): domain Eukaryota; kingdom Metazoa; phylum Chordata; class Mammalia; order Artiodactyla; family Hippopotamidae; genus Hippopotamus; species Hippopotamus amphibius. Next base: position 81,418,600 of record NC_080196.1, on the reverse strand, counting down.
GCCTCGTAGAATGAGTTTGGGAGTGCTCCGCCTTCTGCAATATTTTGGAAGAGTTTGAGAAGGATAGGTGTTAACTCTTCTCGAAATGTTTGATAGAATTCGCCTGTGAATCCATCTGGTCCTGGGCTTTTGTGTGTTGGGAGATTTTTAATCACTGCCTCAATTTCTGTACTTGTGATTGGTCTGTTCATGGTTTCTATTTCTTCCTGGTTCAGTCTTGGAAGATTGTATTTTTCTAAGAATGTATCCATTTCTTCCAGGTTATCCAATTTATTGGCATAGAGTTGCTTGTAGTAGTCTCTCATGATGTTTTGTATTTCTGAGGTGTCCGTTGTGACTTCTCCTTTTTCATTTCTAATTCTGTTGATTTGCATCTTCTCCCTTTTTTTCTTGATGAGTCTGGCTAATGGTTTATCAATTTTGTTAATCTTCTCAAAGAACCAGCTTTTAGTTTTATTTATTTTTCTTATGGTTTCTTTCCTTTCTTTTTCATTTATTTCTGCTCTGATCTTTATGATTTCTTTCCTTCTGCTCCCTTTGGGGTTTCTTTGTTCTTCTTTCTCTAGTTGTTTGAGGTGTAAGGTTAGGTTGTTTATTCGATCATTTTCTTGTTTCTTAAGGTAGGACTGTATTGCTATAAACTTCCCTCTTAGAACTGCTTTTGCTGCGTCCCATAGGTTTTGGGTTGTTGTGTTTTCGTTGTCATTTGTTTCGAGATATTTTCTGATTTCCTCTTTGATTTCTGTAGTGATTCCTTGGTTGTTTAAGAGTGAATTGTTTAGCCTCCATGTGTTTGTCTTTTTTGCAGTTTTTTTCCTGTAATTGATATCTAGTCTCATGGCGTTGTGGTCTGAGAAGATGCTTGATATGATTTCAATTTTCTTGAGTTTGCTGAGGTTTGATTTGTGACCCAAGATGTGATCTATCCTGGAAAATGTTCCGTGTACACTTGAGAAGAAAGTGTAGTCTGTTGTTTTTGGATGGAATGTCCTATAAATATCAATTAAGTCGAGATGGTCTAATGTGTCATTTAAAGCTTGTGTGTCTTTATTTATTTTCTGTTTGGATGATCTGTCCATTGATGTAAGTGGGGTGTTCAAGTCTCCCACTATTATTGTGTTCCTGTCGATGTCCCCTTTTATAGCTGTTAGCATTTGCCTTATGTATTGAGGTGCTCCTATATTGGGGGCATAGATATTTACCATTGCGATATGTTCTTCTTGGATGGATCCCTTGATCATTATGTAGTGCCCTTCCTTGTCTCTTTTAATAGTCTTTACTTTCAAGTCTAATTTGTCTGATATGAGTATTGCTACTCCAGCTTTCTTTTAACTTCCATTTGCATGGAATATCTTTTTCCATCCCTTTACTTTCAGTCTATATGTATCCCTTGGTCTGAAGTGGGTTTCTTGTAGGCAGCATATAGAAGGGTCTTGTTTTTGTATCCATTCAGCCAGTCTGTGTCTTTTGGTTGGAGCATTTAATCCATTTACATTTAAAGTGATTATTGACATGTGTGTTCCAATGACCATTTTCTTCATTGTTTTGGGTTTGTATTTGTAGGTGTTTTCCTTTTCTTGTGTTTCCTACTTAGAGAAGTTCCTTCAGCACTTGTTGTAAGGCTTGTTTGGTGGTGCTGAATTCTCTTAACTTTTGCTTGTCTGGAAAGCTTTGGATTTCTCCCTCGAATCTGAATGAGATTCTTGCTGGGTAGAGTATTCTTGGCTGTAGGTTTCTCTCTTTCAGGACTTTCAGGATATCCTGCCATTCCCTTCTGGCCTGCAGAGTTTCTGTAGAAAGGTCAGCTGTTATCCTGATGGGTTTTCCCTTATATGTTGTTTGTTGCTTTCTCGTGCTGCTTTTAATATTTTTTCTTTGTGTTGAATTGTCGTTAGTTTGATTAATATGTGTCTTGGTGTATTTCTCCTTGGGTTTATTCTGTATGGGACTCTCTGTGCTTCTTGGACTTGGTGAATTATTTCCTTTCCCATGTTGGGGAAGTTTTCCACTAGAACCTCTTCAAATATTTTCTCAGACCCTTTCTTGTTTTCTTCTTCTTCTGGGATGCCTATAATTCGAATGTTGGTACGTTTAAGGTTATCAGTGAGGTCTCTGAGGCTGTCTTCTAGTCTTTTTATTTTTTTTCTTTTTCCTGCTCTGTGGCGTTTATTTCTCCCATTCTATCTTCCAACTCACTTATTTGTTCTTCTGCCTCAGTCATTCTGCTGGTTAGAGCATCTAGAGTATTTTTAATTTCAGTTATTTTGTTATCCATTGCTGTTTGTTTTTCTGAGTTCTTATGAACTGTTTCTTGTACTTTCTCTATTTTGTTATCGAGATTTTGTATCATTTTTACTATCATTACTCTAAATTCTTTTTCAGGCATTTTTCCTATTTCCTCCTCATTTATTTGGTCTTGTGGGTTTTTTTCCTGCTCCTTTGCCTGCATGGGGTTTCTTTGTTTCCTCATGGTTGTCCAAGCTTTTGGGGTTGCTTGTCCTGGTGATAGAGGTGTTTATAGAAGACTGTCCAAGCCTCAGACTAATGTCCAAGTATTGGATTAAACGAATATTCAGTCTAGGAAACACATACATGTATAAGACACACAATTACTGAATCCGTTAGGACATAAGGCTCTAGAAAGACCTGACAGAACCCCAGTGTGCTATCAGATATTCAAAGAGAAACCCAGCAGTAATTGACAACTGAAACAGAACAAATCAGAGACAAAAGCAAAAGCAAACAAACAGCAAATAACACCCTACACATACAAACATCAATCCAGAGAGATTTTGTAAGCTAGGATCAAATATAGAAATGAGCTGGAGTACCACCAGAGAGAATGGAGATTCTCAGAATGTAATTAGACAACTGTACTAAGAATTAAGATAAAGACAACAGCCTAATATTAATACCAAGGCAGTGCATCATCTGGAGAATAGAGCAAGGAGTCTGAGCAGACCGATAGTGTTGCTGATAAGTATGTTAAGAGAAAATAAACTTAAAATGGCTGGAAGAAAGGGGAACAGAAGAGCATACTGTGGTTGGAAATATGCAAAGAAAAAGAAAGGAATAGAAGTGTATAAAAGATAGGGATGAAAGGAAAGTATGAGAGATATTTTGTCCGTACTACCAAAAACTTAGCTAGATATAGAAGTATATAAAAAGGCAAAAAAAAAAAAAAAAAAAAAAGAATAAAAAATATCCTTAAAAAATTATGTTATAAAACTTGTAGATCCCTTAGGGCTAAGATCGTATTTAATAAATAAAAAAAAAAAAAAAAAAGAGAGAGAGAGAGAGAGAAAAGAAAAAAAAAAAATCCAGAACTGATCCCAGAATGGACCAGTTCAATAGGTATTGATACTACTATTTCTGTTTCCTTAGCGTCTCAGCTGTAAGTGTCCTTCTCCTTGCCTTGGGATTTTTTTGCGTTATTCTGTGACCAGCAGAGGTTCCTTTATTGTTCGTCTGTAAGCCTCGGTGTGTGGGGAGGGAGAGGGTACAATAGTGGCTCCTTCTCCTGGGAGTGAGTGAGCAGTGGCGCACTGTTGTTTCAGTCAGGCTTGGAGGTGCCTGTTGCAGAGGGCGCTGGTGGCTCAGGCGTACACAGAAAGTCTTAGAGTTGGGCCTCTCTCGGGGTTTTTTCTTTTGATGCTGGTTTTTTTTCTTTTCTCTCGGCAGCCTCCCTGCTGCTGGCGTTGCAAGGAGTTTTAATCTAGCCCCGCCCGAGCGCCTGAGGGTGCTTGTTATCCCTGAGCGCCTTAGGTGGCCCACAGGCGTCTCTCCACTGCCTGTTGCAGAGGCACCAAAAGAGAGAGAGAGGCTATGCGCGCGGCTCCTCCCCTCCGCCCGGGAGCCTGCAGCCTCCAGCCGCCATCATGGCCGGGCAACTCTCAGGGACCGGCACTCCTCTCCGCGGACCTCCTCCCTCCTGTCCTCTCGGTCTGTCACCCTACCGGCAACAATGTTTCTCACCCTGAACCAGCTCTCCGGTTCCCACGCTCCCGCTCCTGGACCCTCCGTTCAACCGCGGATCGATGTCTCGGTCCGGGAACGCTGAGCTGCGCTGCGGACCCTCCGTATGTTTCTCACTCCCTCCCGTCTGCCACAGCTCCGCTGCTTCACCCTCTTTGAGCCCTCGTAGATGCCTCCCTACCGGCTATGTCGGGCTCCTCGCAGCCCTTTCTGGTGTCCGAGGCCGTCTGCTGGTGTTCAGCTGGTTCTCTGTGGGAATGACTGCGTCCTTCCGTGCATTCCCAATGCATCTGTGGAGAGGGATGCACTCCACGTCTCTCTACTTTGCCGCCATCTTTTTCCTCAATTTATTGTTATGGTCACGTATCAAAGGAAATGTGAAGGTTCTTCTCTTTTACTTTACGGCAAAGAATATCCTTTAATTCCCATTCATTACACCCTTTAGTCCTGGAACTAGACATCATCAAGGTGAGTTATTAGAGATGCTGACATGGCGCTTTCAGATCTATGTTTTATGCACTCAATTTTTGAGGATGATTAGAACAAAGACTTTTCCCCCTTTCTCTTCCGAAAACAGTGAGCTTGCTGTGATTTTGTTCCCAGAAGATATGTGGATATTTTTCGGGCAGCTTAACACATACAATCGAGCTTGGAGTAGGATCTGTTAAGGCTAACAGACCAAGAATTTGAGATGTCGTCACCAGCACAGGAGAGCAAATCCCATGCTTAGAGCTGATTTCCAGGTTGATAGAGTTCTGTGTAGGGTGATGAGTATATTTCATTAGTTTCGTTAATCGAATGCCACTGATATTTGATTCTTTTCAGAAAGATAATAGTACGTTGCTGGTCCTGCATCCCATCTAAATTAGCAGCTGTCGATTGGCACCCACCCTGTGGATGGACCCTGCGTACAGAACGGGAGTGGCCCCCTTCCAGCTGTTGCCATCTTTGTGTTCTGTGTGAATGTGAAGGCTGTCTATTTTACTGCAGCCGATCACCCGTAATCTTTAGGATCACTTCATCCTTCTACTGTGAGGACAAGGGGAATATCACTGCCAGTCTTTTCAGAACCACCACACATCTGTGTCCAAAACAAACTGTGTCCATGGCCGTGGAGTAAATGGAGGGAGGAAGAAGAAAGGAAGCTGGGCAGGGTATAGTCATACATTAGTCACCGTGTGATTCACAAGGTGTGAGGTTAGTGGGCCTGGTTTTAAATTGGGTTCATGTTCAGATAAGTTGTCTTTCAAGTTGCTAGAACTTTCAGCTCAGAGTAGCTGTAGCTTCTACCATAGGTCAGCTGTGGCTTATGAAGAAGCTTCTCCTGTCCCACATCTAGCAACTTAGACTTAGCATTTCCTTGAATTTTAGGCAAGTTGGAAGGAATCTAATTCAGATTTTCTCAGTCTCTACTATTAACAAGTCATTTTTGTTCTAAGGGGCTGTTGCGTGTATTGTAGGATGTTTAACAGCAGCTTCCTTGGCCTGTATCTGTAGCACCTCCCTCCCACTTAGTTGTGACAACCAAAGATGTCTCTAGATGTTTCCGAATGTTCCCTGAAGAGGGGACAGAGAGGGCAGAATCACCGCAGGTTGAGAAGGAGCCAAAGGGACCCGAGACGCTGGCCCCACCCCCAGGGGGACAGAGTGGAGTCTGTGGTTTCTGTGTATCACATCAGGGAGGACACACCAGTGTATTCATGTGTTTATTCATTCAGCAGTGCTTCTGAGTACCTGCTGCGCGCCAGGCCCAGGCACTGGGAAACACCCAGAATCAATCTGGGGAGGGGGCTTGCCAGGGAGTGGGCCCTCAGACTCCACAGGAGAGGTGTGAAAATGTCAGTGCCTGTGCTCACAAAAAGGGATGTGCTTTCTGAAAGTACATAGGGAGAACACCTGCGTCGTCAAGTCCCTGGTGCACAAGCACTATTGTTCTGCTCCACTGATGGTCCAGCAGAAGCGACCGCCCTGCACTGGGGGTCACCCAGCGCAGGGCCAGTCACCTTCCCACCACCAGCTGGGTCCCTTCACACTCCCCCCAGGGACCCGTGTCCCAGACCGGAGAAGCCCACGGCTTTAATCAGGTCCTTGCGGGGATGAATGGCGTGGTCAGGGTTGTGTTATTTCCAGATTGTTCATGTGGCCCATGTGGACATGTGGCAGAAAAGAAGAAACACGGTCACTTCCTGGAAATTGAAAATTCTCTGTCCTCATCTTCTAGTGTTCTCATCGAGTGTTGTATTGCCATTGAAGATAATCGATTCATCAGAATATATATGCCCTTCTGCGTGAGGACTGAAAAAGTTCTCCAATGTTTCCTCAGGCAGAATCACTCAAAATGTTGGTTGAAACTGAAAATAAAAAGAAATAGTTAATAACTTATTTCAAGGGGTGGTGTAATTCACTCACCTTTTTGAAGTTATTCTGATTTCCACCTAATCCACTCCGGAGTTTTGGTAATGAGGGTCTCTGAGTTAAGTAAGTGCTCTGATCTCTTTTATACCCTCCTTGGGATCACACCAACCCACCTGCAATGAGGATCTTCCTCTGGGAATAAGGTGAGGAAACCTTCTAAAGAGGGGACAGGAAATGGAGCTTCCCCTCTTTGTTTTGTTCCCAGAGTTTCAAGGCGCTGCCCCTTTCCAAACATGAGAAGCTTGAGTGGATGACCAGGTGCATCTGACCCCGAATCCCTTTCATTTGGTCGTTGAACTGAATGTGGAAGGAACAGGACCTGCTGTCCCAACGTTATCAACCCTTTGGTAACACGTGTTTGTAAACATCCACCTTAGTATCTGGAAATGAAGTTAATAGGCAAATAACTCACCTATTCAAACTTCCAAAAAGTCAGTCTAATGTCCACATATAATAAGATGGAGAAATAATGGAAGCAAATTTATAGTAAAATGGTATGTGTTTCATAATGTTTAGAATGATTAGTCTAGAAAATAAAATGCAGTCTGGTTGCTTGTACCTACGTGTAGACTCATTGTGAAAGGGACCAGTTAAGACGCTGGCACAGGGAGACTGGATCAGGAAAGGGAGTCTGAGCAGCCGTGGCTTCTCCTGAGATGGTGAACAGCATTTGCTAAAATTCCGCCTGAAAGAAAGTAAAATCTTTCCTCTGTTTACACAGAGTTGCATTCCTGGGAAAGATAGGAAATATGAAAACCATGCAAAAATACTTGTTGATTATATGTAAAGTGGAATTTTGTCCAAGGTTTAGAGAAGCATAGAATTTTTAAATACATGAATGTCAGGTGGGACTGACTCTCATCTTTAAAAAAGTGAGAGCTTTTGCAGTAAGTACCCTATTCTATTTTTTATCTAAAAATAGGAATTGAGAATGGAAATTAGTTTTAGTGTATGGGGTTTACTCTTTTTTTTAAATTTATTTATTATTTATTTATTGGCTGTGTTGGGTCTTCATTGCTGCACACGGGCTTTCTCTAGTTGTGGTGAGCAGGGGCTACTCTTCATTGTGGTGCGCGGGCTTCTCATTGCTGTGGCTTCTCTTGTTGTGGAGCACAGGCTCTAGGTGCGTGAGCTTCAGTAGTTGCAGCACATGGGTGCAGTAGTTGTGGCTCACAAGCTCTAGAGCGCAGGCTCAATAGTTGTGGCGCACGGGCTTAGCTGCTCTGCGGCATGTGGGATCTTTCTGGAGCAGGGATCGAACCCATGTCCCCTGCATTGGCAGGTGGATTTTTAACTGCTGCACCATCTAGGCAGCCCCTGTGAGGTATACTCTTATGTGGTTTGACTGAAATGTTCTAGTCCTTGTATGCAAACTGATTTCCCCCTCATTTGTGCTTTGCCTATACGTTCTACGCTGTATTCTTGCCCCAGTGCAGTTGTTGTTCTGGGTACATTTTGAGGTTTGAGGTGAGAATGGGGATGGGACTGGATTCCAGTACATTCTTACAGCTTGAATATGATGTAAGAAGAAACAGGGACTTAAATATCCACAAAATAATATTTTAATGGTGTTTGAAAACTAGTCAGAATTCAGAAAATGAAGTGAAATGTAACATATAAAATGAATATATAGTATGCCTGTAAATGGAGATTTTAGGCACTGATATTATACACCTCCACACCTCCACACTCACACTCGAATATGATGATTTGGGGTTTATTATTGATTTGGTAACTGTTATTGTCCATGAGAGATATAAAGACATATTCCTCTTTCAGTTCAGTTTGTGGCCACTGTATAATTAGAATCAGATATAATGTAAGGTTGTGTTTAAAGGGTAGGGCATGTGGTTTTATGAAGTCTTTTTCTAATGATGTAAACTAGAGGTGAGAATTGGCCACTGCATCAGGTAACTTAAAGTTGTATCTTAGTCCAGGAGTGCAAATGGAGGGCACACTATAGGTCTTAATTCCTGACACTCAGCAGTGAGGATGGAGGAAAATGTGGGATTCTGAGTGGGGTGGCTTCTGTCTGCATTGAGGATAGAGTTCAAAGGCTGGTGTCTCTCTGAACCTGTGTGTAGCCTGCAGTTCTCAGGAGCTGTGCATTGATTTTGGGAGTGAGAATTAGGCTGTTTTCTTGATTATTGTCTGTATACTCAGAGTTTTCAGTAAGCTTTCAAGAAGGTTACAAATACCAGACCCACAAATTTTTACAGTTTTCTTCATTGATATCATCTCTGGCTTTTCTGTCACTCTTTTGTCTCCTGTTTCACTCTGTATCTATAGGGTGTGTAGAAACACTTGGGCACATGCATTCAGTGGTTTGTCAACTGATACAGCTTTACACTTACACCGCATGTAAAGGAAACAGAAATTTGATGTATTAAATTGTTTAAGGCTTACTCTTTGTGTTTTGGAAGGCTTGTTGAAGTATAATTTTTGGTAGACTTAATGGAAAAGAACTTTGCAAGGTCAGATGCAGAACATCCTAACTTAGTTTTCCCCCTATTTCTATTTAGCACTATATAAAGATATTTTAAAAGTTTATTTGGTGTTTCTACCGTACTTTCTACTTTTAGAGCATATCCATATAGATGTCATTTATTACTTTTTTTAAACATCTGCTGATTTTGCTACACAGTGATTTCTTAAGGTCAGAGTTATTAGTGGCAGTTAACTCCTAGCCAGAGTCTTTAAGACATCTGTCTTTGATTTCATTTAAAAGTTTTTTATTGGATAAAAATGTTACGTTTTGCAGGTCATCAACTGTGGAGAATTTCTGTAGTAGAAGAAATGGGTGTGTGAGAGAACTAAAATGATTACTGTTCTGAATATCTCAGTGTATCATATAAAGAAAATTCATATGAAAGGTCTTATGGTTAACTGAATAAAATTTACTACATTAATTTTCCAGTAGTTATATTACCTAAAAGAGTTAGCGTTTGCTATTTTCTAAGATGTAAGTACAGTGTAGCTTGACATTTTGTTTGCTTTTGAGAAGATGGTAACTGCTGAAATTCCTGTGATAAATTATATCTAGTCAGTTAAGATAAAAATGAATAAGAAATCAATGGTTATGGCTGACAGTTAACATACAGCAAAAAAACAAAACAAAACAAAAAAATCAAAACTACCCTTAATAAGAAAGCCACTTATACAGTTAGGTGGCACTGTTTCCTTTTTCTTTTCAAATATTTAACTAAGTGTAATTAAAATATGAAGAGGTTTCATGTGGCCTTATTTAGAACTAGCCAGGTTAAAGACAAACAGGAAAAGTAAATCAGAAACCAGTTTGAGGTGGAGATCGAGCCCCCATGTGTTATTGAAAGATATATTCCAACCCACAAGCAGAAAACAACTGATTGGTTTAGGGCTGCTGAACAAACTTTGGGGTGCTCTTAAGGGTTCCTTAAGGCAGGTTTCAAGGGTCCAGAATCTTAGAGACTGGCAGGTAATCTGAGACGGGCAGGTAACTTGAGTAGGTGAAGTGGCCTGGCTATAAGATGGGAGGGAGTCATGGGTTTATGGTGCCCTGGTGCACATTAGTTTAAGATGTACAACATAGTGGCTTGACATTTATGTACATTACAAATTGATCACCATGATAAGTCTAGTAACCATCTGTCACTGTACAAAGTTACTGCGAGTTTATTGACTGTATTCCCTATGTTGTACATTGCATATCATGACATTTATTTTATAACTGGAAGTTTTTAAATACCCCTAAACCTCCTGTACCTGTTTCACCCAGTCCCCCGCCTACCTCCTTCAGTGTTTTCTGTATCTGTGAGTTTGTTTCTGTTTTGTTTTGTTTGTTTTGTTTTTCAGATTTCACATATAATTGAAATTATATTGTATTTGCCTTTACCTTTTGACTTATTTCCCTAAGCATAATATTCTCTAGGTCCATCCATGGTGTGGCACATGGTGAAATTTCATTCTTTTTTATGGCTAAGTAATATTCCATTATGTGTATGTGTGGACACTTAAGTTGCTTCCTTATCTTGGATATTATAAATAATGCTGTAATGAACATAGGGGTACATATATGTTCTTGAATTAGTGCTTTTGTTTTCTTCAGATAAATACCCACAAGTGGAATTGCTGTATCATATGGGAATTCTATTTCTAATTTTTTGAGGAACCTCCATACTGTTCTCCACAGTGGCTGCCCCAATTTACATTGCTATCAACAGTGCACAAGCATTACCTTTTGTCCTCATCCTCACCAATACTAGTTTTGTTTCGTTTTGATAATAGCCATTCTGAGTGCTGTGAGGTGATATCTCATTGTGGGTTTGTTTTGCATTTCTCTGATGATTAGTGATGTTGAGCATCTTTTCATGTACCTGTTGGCCATCTGTATATCTTCTTTAGAAAAATGTCTGCTTGGGTCCTCTATTCATTTTCAATTGTATTTGTTTTTTTGATGTTGAGTTGTATGAGTTCTTTGTATATTTTGAATATTAATCCTTTATCAGATATATTGTTTGCAAATATCTTCTCCCATTGAGTAGGTTGCTTTTTCATTTTGTTGATAGTTTGCTTCACTGTGCAGACCTTTTTAGTTTAGTTTGATGTAGTCCCATTTGTTCGTTTTTGCTTTTGTTTTCCTTGCTTGATGAGATATATCCAAACAAATGTTGCTAAAACCCATGTCAAAGAGCGTGCTATGTTTTCTTCTAGGAATTTTATGGTTTCAGGTGTTAGATTTAATTGATTTGGTGTTTTTTTCTGTATATGTGGAAGGGTAATTTACTTTGATTATTTTGCACACAGCTGCCCAGTTTTCCAAACAGCATTTATTGAGGTGGTTGTCTTTTTCCTGTTGCATACTCTTGCCTCCTTTGTTGTAGGTTAATTGAGCATGTAAGCATGGGTTTATTTCTGGGCTGTCTATTCTATTCCATTGATCTATGTGTCTGTTTTTGTGCAAGTACTGTACTGTTTTGATTATTAGAGCTTTGTAGTATAGTCTGAAATCAGGGCGCATGATACCTCTTAAGCTTTGATCTTAAGATTGCTTTGACTATTAGGAGTCTTTTGAGATTTCATACAGATTTTAGGACTGTTTATTATGTTTCTGTGAAAAATGCCATGTTTTTTTGATGCTATTCAATATATTGAAGCTGTAGATTGCTTTGGGTAGTATGTAGATTTTATCAATATTAATTCTTCGAATCCATGAGCATGGTATATCCTTCCAATTATTTGTGGCATCTTCAATTTCTTTCATTAATGCCTTATAGTTTTCAGAGTACAGGTCTTTTACTGCCTCAGTTAAATTTATTCCTCGATATTTTATTCTTTTTGATGCAGTTGTAAATTGGATTGTTTTCTTAATTTCTCTTTTTAATATTTTAAAAAAGTGTATAGAAATGCAACAGATTTATATATATATATTGATTTTGTATCCTGCAATTTTACTAACATTTATTAGTTTTAACAGTTTTTAATGGAATCTTAAGGGTTTTCTATATATAGCATCATGTCATATTCAGATGTAGGTATACTTTGGAGATACTGTGCATTTGGTTCTAGACCACTGCAAGATAGTGAATATTGCAATAAAATGAGTTACATGAGTTTTTCAGTTTTCCTGTGCATATAAAGATTATGTTTGCACTATTAAGTGTGTAATAGCATTATGGCTAAAAAAAAAGAATGTACTTATCTTACTTAAAAATTATTTTATTGCTAAAAATGCTGGACATCATCTGAGCCTTCAATGAGTCTTAGTAGTAACATCAAAGATTACTGATCATATATCATCATAATAAATATAATAATGAAAAAATTTGAAATATCATGAGAATTACCAAAATGTGATACAAAGACACAATGTGAGCATATCCTGTTGGAAAAGTGGTGCCAGTTGACTTACTCAATGCAAGGTTTACACAATGCAGTGTTTGATTTGCAAAAAGAAAAATTCTGTATCTGTGAAGTGCCGTAATGCAAAGCACAGTAAAACAAAGTATGCTGGTAGTGACAGTTTTACTTCTTCCTTTCCATTTTGGTTTCCTTTTATTTATTTTTTTTGCCTAGCTGCTGATTTCCAGTAATATGCTGAATAAAAGTGGTGAGAGTGGGCATCCTTGTCTTGTTCCTGATCTTGGAGGAAAAGCTTTATGCTTTTTACCACTGTGTATGATGTAAGCTGTGGGCTTGTCATGTATGGCCTTTATTACATTGAGATACATTTCTTCTACCTGGTTGTTGAGAGTTTTTATCATGAGACTATGGTGAGTTTTGATAAATGCTTTTTCAACATCTATTGAGATGATAATATGATTTTATCCTTCATTTTGTTAATGTGGTGTCACATGGATTGAGTTCGGGATGCTGAACCATCCTTGCATCTCTGGAATAAATTCCACTTGTTCATGGTGTATGATCCTTTTGATGTGTTGTTGAAGTAGGTTTGCTAATATTTTGTTGATAATTTTGCATCTATATGCATCAGGAATATTGGTCTGTAATTATCTTCTGTTATCTTGTCTGGCTTTCATATCAGGGTGATGATGCCTTATGGAATGAGTTTGGAAGCATTTCTTGCTTTTCAATTTTTTGGGATACTTTGAGAAGGATAGCTATTAACTCTTCTTTAAATGTTTGATAGAATTCAGCTCTGAAGTCGTTTGGTCCTGGATTTTTGTTTGTAAAAGTTTTTGGATTACTGATTCAATTTCTTTACTAGTGATCACTCTGATCAGATTTTATATTTCTTCCTGATTCAGTCTTGGCAGATTGTATGTTTCTAGAAATTTATCCATTTCTTCTAGGCTGTCCTGTTTGTTGGCATGTAATTGTTAATAGTAATCTCTTGTGGTACTTTGTACTTCTGTGGCATTGATGGTAACTTCTCTTTCATTTCTGATTTTATGTATTTGGGCCCTCTCTCTTTTTTTCTTGATGAGCCCAGCCAGAGTTTTATCCATTTAGTTTATCTTTTCAAAGAACCAACTCTTAGTTTCATTGATCGTTTCTATTTTTTTTTTTGTCTCTATTTCAGGTATTTCTGCTCTGATTTTTATTATTTCCTTCCATCTGCTAACTTTGGGCTTCATTTATTCTTTTCTAGTTCCTTAGAATGTCAGGTTAGATTGTTTATTTGAGATTTCTCATGTTTCCTGAGGTAGGCCTGTATTGCTATAAACTTCCCTCTTTAGAAGTGCTTTCACTGTATCCCACAGATTTTGGAATATTGTGTTTCCATTTTCATTTGTTTGCAGGTAATTTTTAATTTCCTCTTTGCATTTCTTTGTTGACCCATTGCTTGTTTAGTAGTATATTGTTTAGTATCCACATATTTGTGGGTTTTTTTTTTGTAATTGATTTCTGTTTTCATACCATTGTGGTTGGAAAAGATGCTTGATAGGATTTCAGTGTTATTAAATTTATTGAGACTTGCTTTGTGGCCTAACATGTGATCTCTCCTGGAGAATGTTCCATATGCATTTGAAAAGAATGTGTATTTTGCTGTTTTTGAGTAATGTTCTATATTTATCTAATAAGTTCATCTGGTCTAATGTGTCATTTGTTGTCTTTTTCTTGCTGCTCTTAATATTCTATCTTTATCTTTAATTTTTGACATTTAATTTTAATGTATCTTGATGTGGGTCTCTGGGTTCATCTTGCTGTGACTCTCTGAGTTTCCTGGACTTGGATGTTTGTTTCCTTCACCAGGTTAGGGAAGTTTTCAGCATTATTTCTTCAGATGTGTTTTCTGTCCCTTTCTCTCTTCCTTCTTTTTCTGGGACCCTCTAGAATGTGAATGTTTGTACACATAATGTTGTCTAAGAGGTCCCTTAAACTAGCCTCCTTTTAAGGTTCTTTTTTCTTTTTGCTGTTCTGGTTGGATAGTTTCTACTACCTTATCATTCACATTGCTGATCCTTTTCTTTTGCATCCTCTAATCTGCTGTTGCTTCCCTTTAGTGTATTTTTTCACTTCAGTTTCTCTATTTTGTGGTTCTGATTGGTCTTTTTTTATATATACTATTTCTTTTTTGAAATTCTCACTTCATCCATTCGTCTGCCAAGTTCAGTGAGCATCTTTATGACTTTTTCTTTGAACTCTTTATCTGGCATATTTCTTATCACACTGTGATATCATTGTTTCATATCAGTTGTTTTCTTGATATGGATTTTTTGATATTGAGCTCTTTAGGTGATAATTTGAAATAGAGATTGGATGTCTAGTTGTTCTGGAATTTTGATTTTTATAACAACTTGAAAGAAAGTAGTTACACATAGTTACTGACAAAAAGTGGCAACAGTCAACACTAGTTTTCTCAGCTTTTTGAATTTGGCATAAATAGGCTTCTTGTAGGTTTTAGTAGCTTTTAAAATTTAAAAAAAACCTGTTTTTGTTTGCTGTTTTTCATGCTTGTCCCCTGGTATCTTGCACTGTGGTGTTCAGAGATGTGAAATGCACTCTGTGTTTGGACTTTGCTGTTGATTAGCTTGTGGACAGTTTGCTTTGGTCCTTCCCTCGTTAGTCCTGACCTGCTTCACTTTTTTCTTCACTTCCTTTGGTGTCTTGGATCATCTGAGTTTTGTCTTAATCTGGTTGGTTTTTGTGCTCATACTTTATCAGCGTTTTTTGTTTAGTTCCTCAGAATTCCTAAACATCTATTTTTACACTCAAAATGTTTACGTCTTTGATTGAGTAAACAAACATTCAAAAATGTCCCTCCTGGGTCTGTCTCCTCCTTGCTTATAGCCTTAAAATTTTTTTGATTGAAATATAGTTGATTTAGGACTTCCTAGGTGGCACAGTGGTTAAGAATCCGCCTGCCAATGCAGGGGACATGGGTTCAATCCCTGTTCCAGGAAGATCCCACATGCTGTGGAGCAACTAAGCCCGTATGCCACAACTATTGAACCTGTGCTTTAGAGCCCATGAGCCACAGCTGTTGCGCCCATGTGCTGCAGCTACTGAAGCCCACGCGCCTAGAGCCTGCGCTCTGCAACAAGAGAAGCCACAGCAATGAGGAGCCCATGCACCACAATGAAGAGTAGCCTCCACTCACCGCAACTGAAGAAAGTCCTTGCACAGCAAAAAAGACCCAACACAGCCAATTAAATAAATAAATAAATAAATAAATAAATTAAAAAAAAACTTAAAAAGAAATATAGTTGATTTACAATGTTGTGTTAGTTTCAGGTGTATAGCAAAGTCATTCAGTTATACATATATATATAAACATATATATATATATTCTTTTTTTACATTCTCTTCCATTGTAGGTTGTTACAAGATATTGAGTATAGTTCCCTGTGCTCTACAGTAGGCCCTTGTTGGTTATCTATTTTATGTATATAATAGTGTGTACAGAGCAGTGTGCTAGGGTCTGTGATGAAGTCCTCAGGTGAAAGCTGCAGGGTCCACAGTGTCTGCAGGGCTGTGAGGTGCTCAGCAGTGGGGGCTGGTGGTTTCTCCACAGGGCAGGACGCTGGGGTCTGGGGTCACTCCCACCGCATGGTGGACACTGGCAGCCCCTGTCCTGCTTCCTTGTTCCTGGCTGGCATTGGCATCTCAGCTATGTCAGTCCTGGCAGGGTGATCCCTCGTGTGGTGCCCGATAGCTTGGGGAGGTGGTCGCTCACCCTGTTCTCCTCCTGGTGAGGGGACCTCTGTCGGGCTAGGAGTCCCCCCTGGTGCTGAGCTCTGCCACCCTGGGAGATGGGGTGATGCAAGGAACATTAAATTCTTCTTCCTACCCATTTGATGTGGTTATTTTCAGATTGACTGCTCTGCTGTGTTTCTGGAGCTTCTTAATGGGACTCCCAAGCTCTCTCAGAGCTGTTTTGGTTGAGGGATTGCTGTCTAATTCTTACTGGAGGGATGGAGGCTGGGATTTTCTACTCTATCATCCTGATGGCATCAGAAACCTCAGATTGCTTTCTGAAAGCACATCCTTTATTCAGCAGCAAGAAGGTACCTTCCCCCCCATCTCCAGTCAGAGCTTCTCTTAATTTCATGTGAGTCTGATGGGTATAAAAGGTATCTCATTATTAATTTAATGTGCATTACCCAGAGTCTGTTTGAGCATCTTTTCACCTATCTTTGGCTGGTTTGCTGTTCTGTGCCTCTGTAACTGTGGATAATGTGTCTGTGCCTCTGTACCTTGTTGAGCTGTTTTCATGTAGTCTGTTGCCATTCAGATAGGAAGGATGAGAATTATCCTTTGCTGCTTCCCTCCCTTCTCCTCTTTTCAGTATAATTATTTCTTGTTCTGTCAATTTTTGATAGTATCTCTTGGCTCCTCCTTATCAAGATAAGGCTGTTTTCACCCTTTTTTCTTCCATTTTCCCCCATTTCTACAGTCCACCTTCTGTTAGTTACACTTGAACATTGTGAAAGATGTAAAGAATTGTATTTTATGCTCTAGCCACAGCCATGTGTCCTTGCCCACTAAAAGACTTTAAAGGTTGAAAGCCAGTAAATGTGTAAACAGAATATTAAAGCAGAAGGGCCCAGAAATACACTTGAAACCAGGACTTCTCAAACTCTTCCATCGAAGTGGCCAAATGCCAGTTGAGAGAAAATATACTTCTTTGACAAACTGAAACTTTTATGTACATATTCAGGCAGTGTTTTCTCTTCTACTCCATTATATACCAGTTTTCCTTTTTAATAAATAAAACTGGTAAAAAAATTACTCCTTGAATCTATTAATACAGTTAGCTTTCTGAGAAGATTTATAAGATTATTTTGTGACTTTGAGTACTCATATGGGTGTCCTAGTTTGAGAAGCACAAATCTAATTCTTTGCTTCATTTTGTAGATGCGGGAGTCATAGCACAGAGAGATGGTGTGATTTGCCCAGGTTCTCTTAGGTGAGGACCTCGTTTTTCACTGTCTATTGTGGCTCCTAAGACTTCGTTTGGTAAGTGATCTATGGTCAGGCCTAACCTGTGTTTCCACTCCTATTTTCTCTTGGGTATGTTTAGGGCAGAAACCTTGGAGTCATTTTTCTTTCTACATAATCCAGTCTCTCACCAGGTCCTGGTGGCTCTGTCTCTGAGGTACACCGAGTCTTTGGCCCCTTCTTATGTGCTCTCACGCTGCCACCTCTGTCCACGCCATCATCCTCTCGCCTGGACCATGGCTGCAGGTTCTCCATTGGTCTCCCTGTTTATAGCCCTGCCTTCCCCGGGGCTCCTTCAGGTCTCATCTGTTTAGAACACTTTAATCACATTCATGCTTCATTTATAGTAAAAGGGAGGTCCTTTCCATGATCTGTAGGTCTTTCAGTGGCAGCTTTTCTCTGCCTCCCTGACCTTGTCTCCTACCGTCTCCCCTGGCTTACTCTGCTCTGTCTCTCTGGCTTCCTTGTAATTCCTTGAGCAGCTTAGTGAGCAGCTACCCCAGGACCTTTGCACTTCCCTTTGCTGGGGACTCTCCTCTCACAGCTGTGTCAGCCTTTCGTGCCCTCATTACTTTAGATTTGTGTTCAGATTCTACCTTATCAGAGAGGGCTCTCTGACCTTAGCACCATCATTGCCTGACGTCTGTGTCACATGTTTACTTGTTGATGGTCTGGTCCCTGGTTAGGATGCAGGCCCCAGGGGAACAGGGACCTTTTGTTTGCTCACCGTTATATGCAGTCTCTGAATAGTGCCCAGCGCATTAGCAAGTGCTCAGTAAAAATCTGTGTTGGAAACTGAATGAATCTTGCTGTATTGCTCCCCGACCTCAATGTCTGATTCTGGTCAAACAGTTATGCTATGAAATCCCAGACCTCTCTCACATGCCATCTGAACCAAGGCCCTGGGCTCCTCCTCGTCTCAATATTCACATCTTCTCAAATGTTCTTCCTTTTTTCTACTTGTTCAGACCTTCCCCTTCTTCAAGCACAGCTGAAGTGCAGTTTCTTGAGTGAAAGCCTTCGATCCCCATGTTGAGGCGAGCCCTTTGTCCTCGTGTGCTCAGAGTGCTGTTTGCAGTTCTATTTATTACCTTCCGTCTTGAGTTACAGTTATTTATATACATGACTGATCTCTCCTCCTAGGTGGAAAGAGCCTTCAGGAAATTCCTGTATTCCCCGAGTGCTTGTTCTGGTGTTTTGGTGCCAGGTGCTTGTGAAGTGATGGGAGAAGTGAATTATATGGGTACTTAAGCCTTTACCCATGGCACTGGCTCAGATCTAGAGACAGGTTCAGATTCTAGTTGATGTAAGGAAGATTGGAGACTTGGGTGATTTTTTAAAGATAATATTATAAATTAAAGGACTGGCAGTATGGACTTCATGGGAATTGAGTGTATCTGCCTTTTTGGAGAGAGATTTACGAATAGGGTTTTTCAAAAGTAATGTTGGACAATTACTCTTGCCTTCCAAAAAAAAAAAAACTAAAGAATTAATTTATATATTAACCAATAATTAAACCTTAACACTTGAAAGGACTTTGGACTAATAATTTTAAAGCCCTGAAATATTTCCTTGGTGATCTTGAGGAGTGGTTAGAGCACTGCTGCTCAGCACGCAGGTGGTAGTGGGTTTAGAGGGATGCAGTCTGTACCTTGCTGCACGTGGTGGTTCTGAATGGTAACTGAGTCGGTCTCCTTCCTGTATTTTAGTGACTGCTGGAAGTGTTTGCCTTCTCCTTTCAGCTTTTCATCACACTGACTGCTTGGAAATACTGAGATGTTTGGCTTTGAACTTAGCAACTTCCCTTCCTTTTGCCTCCAAATCCCTGATGGGTCCTGGGAGGGGAGTGATGGATTCTTAGCCACGCCTCTTAGATAGGTGTCCTGGGGCACCTCAAATTCAATGTGTCTTGAAGAAACTCACTACCTTGTCCCCTGCGTTTGCCCCCTGCCTGTTTCTTGGTGAAAGACACTGTGTTGTTGCCCAAGGTGGAGATTTGACGCCCCAGACCCTTCTTTCTTATCGCCTGTGTCTGTCTGTTACCACGTCCTACCTGCTTCTACACCACGTGCCGTTTGCATTCTTCTCTGCTTCTCCGTCTTCACTGATGAGGTTAAGTCGTCCTCACCTCCTTCCTGAAACCTGCGTGTACTGGCTGCGTCCTGTGCACCAGGCACAGTCCAGGCGCTGGAGCTACAATGATAAAGAAGCTTTCTGGGAGCTTATAGTCTATGAAGAAAGACAGATGAATTAAAAGTCCTGCTGCCGTGCGGTAAGTGCCGTGGGAAGGAGAGCGCCATCCGTGGAAGCCTGCAGCGCAGGTCTGGGAAGTGACGTTAAACGGAGGCCTGAAGGGCAGATAGGAGGCAGGAAGGGCCTTCCTGGTCAGAGGTAGGAGGAGAGCAAGGTGAGTTTGCAGGCTAGGGTCAGAGGTCAGCCGGCTGGGCAGGGAGTTCGGTCAGGAGGCACCTGTGAGCCAGGCGAGTCTGGACTTTGCCTTCGGACAATGGAACCACTGATGGGCGGTCCACAGGGGAGAAATGAGGTCATTAGGGAATTTTAGGGCCACATCTGGACGGTGGACTTAAAGCCAGAAAGACTAGCGCTACAGTGACGACTGGGGTGATGCAGTGATGTAGGCGGTTCCAGAGAAAAGGGCCTGGGAGTCAGTATTTGGATTTCCTGGGTGGATGGCTGCATTCATAAGGCCACATCTGATTTCTCATAGAGTAGCAGCCCAGATTCCCAAATACACTAAAGCAGACTCTTTTGGGAAACCAACAGTCTTTCATATTATTGAGGGTGTCTTTAGAATATGAAAGCTTTATTGAATTAGGTCTGAAATGAATGTCATTTAAATATTGAATTAATTGAAAGTCTGGCTTCTGAATATTTTTCCATAGATTTCATGCTCCTTTAAAAATTTCATTTCGCCTCGTATTTGAGCACTGGCAGTAAGTACTGGCTGTGGAAGGGCCGTGTGGAGGGCGGTGACGGGGGGCGGGGTGGCAGTGGTCTGAGTGGACCCCCCTCTTGGGGATGGGAGGGAGCGGCCCGCAGAGGACTGGGGACCAGGCCCGGCTCTGGAGGGGGAGCAGGTAGCCCTTCGTGGGGCGGCAGCACTCAGTCTCCAACTCACCACCTGGTCGGCTGCATTTAAGAAGCTGTTTGGAATTTTAAGCACAATCCTGGAAGAAGTGATTGGTGTTTTTGTTTGTCCAGCTTTTTGTCTCCATCTGTCCCCTGTACACTTGTTGACACCCGTGGGGTAGGCGCCACCCTACAAAACAGTGACGACCTTGCACATGAGGCACGTCGGCCCTGCCTTTTGTCTAAAAGGGGGGATAGTAGGAGGGATTTTATTTTGCAGCTTTTTTCGTAAAACTGTTAACAGACACCTGTGTGCCAGGCTTTGTTCTGAGAACTTCACGGATACTGACCCATCTAATCCTCACACCAGCTCAGTGCGTGTCCTGCGTGGGGGGTGCTGTTATTATGGGCATTTTACACGTCCGGGACTCGCGCACAGAGGGAGGACCTTGTCCCAGCCCCACAGCCCTCAGGTGGCGCAGCTGGATCTAAACCCAGGGACAGAGCAGAGGGGTGAGGGGGCCGTGTGTCCGTGACGTGACGGGGCCACCAGGCAGGGCTTTTGTTCTGCTTTCACGTTTTGGGAGGCCAGCGATACGTGTGGAAAACAAATGATTAGAACAATTTAAAAACTCTTTTTAGACATGTAATTTTGTTTCTGATATAAATTTCTAAGACCAGCCTTTAAAGAAGAAAATAGTTTAGCTTTGTCTGTCACCTAGGAAAACAAACACAGTTTCTATTTGGATTAGTCTGTCATGTTCAGATTTTCTTTATTGCAAAAATATTTTAGTCTATAGAAATGGTGGAGTGGGTGTATTTTTTTGTTCATTCACCTGACATTTGGGCACATCTGACGCAGTTTATACACCAAGGCCTATGCCGCAATTCCCTTTTGCTTCTAGGGTTATCCTCTGACTCCCGGGAAGACATGTTTTGTACAGTGACTAGACTTGTGTTGCTGCCGCTGGGTCAGTGTCCTTGTTTATGGCAGGAGTCACCCCAGTTTGGGGTAGAGGGACTTCTTTGTTGGTTTCATTACGTCTGCAAGGTCTCGTTTTGTGTGTAGCGGGTGTGCAGGGCAGGCGGGAGGCGGGGGATTGCTGGAGAGCTGTGCTTAGCTGCTGAGCCTGGAGTGTATAAACCAGAGTAAAACAGACACAATCGGGGTCCTGAGTAGAGAGGCTGCCTGGTTTCTGTGTAAGAGCGCACAGAGGAGGAGAGCCTGCAGAAGGCTGTGGAAAGGCAAGGCGTTTTGGCTGCCCTTTGGGGAGGCTTGATAAAGGACTGCTCCGTGCAGGTTATTTCTTTGCTGCGTAGGAGACAAGCTGTCCTGTTCCCAGCATGGATGGGGTTGCAGAGACAAGGATATGGGAACTGGAGTGCTTCCCAGAATCTACAAAGTCACATCTTTGGGGTGTGGCCTCATTATTTTTCTTGGGGGATTTTTTGCCCCAGAATATTGTGCGTGGGGGGACCCAGATTTAAATCTTAACATAAAATGTAATCAAATGTATATGATTTTTGCATCATTTCCAGATTTAGATGAAGATTTCCTAAAAGGAAAATTAGTGCTTGTCTTAATGTGCTCTGTAACAATAAAAAGCTTAACTGTCATTCTGTGTCATCTTGTGTTTACTGAATTTAAAATTTTCTTCCCATTATTTGCAAAAATGCGATTATGATGGGTTAAATTGTTGGAGGAAAAGGTTTTTAGGTGAAAGAAATAAGTCAGACCACATTGTTCCATTTTTTGGAAAGAAAAATATCCCAAACAAAAATTGAAGCAATTTATATATTTTCAAAAAGCATGTATTCATCCACCAGGTTATAACTAGGGTGAGTATGTATTTGAGTACTATACACACCAAAACACTTTGGGGAGTGAAAGGGGGAGCTTACAGACGAGAGGCAGTAGGTCAGCAGGTATGACCGGACTGTCCTGATCACCCTCAGCAGAAGAACACTTGCAAAAGAATGAATATTTTAAAAAGGAGAATAAAGAGTTGCAAATTTTTGCTTAATATTGAAGAGAACTATGATTGCTTCTGGGACTTGACTTGACCCTACTTACAAACTGTCAGAAGACAGCAGACTCCTGGGCCAGAGAGGAGGGGTTTGCTGTTTTGGACGCAGCAGGCAGCATGGGCTTTGGCTTGTTTGTGTGGGTCACCCTCGTCCTCAGGCCCCGCCGGGCAACTTGATGCCCAGGTAGAGGCTGTGCACACGGTGTGTTTGCATCACAGCCGACTCACCCACTGAGGGGCCTCCAGCACCTTCTGTAGCAAGCAGTAGGTTATCCTTGTCTTGGCTGAGGAGGAATCGCGGAGGGCGGCCGGGGGTGGAGCGGGGAGGAGAGCTTAGCTCACCTGGCGAGGTGACCAGCTGCATGGACAGCCCTAGGAAGTGGCCCGGGTGTAGGAGCTGTCGGCCCTGCAGTCTTGGCTCACTGGCCAAGATGGGGAAGGAGGACTGTCTCCTAGTGGGTCTGTTTTCAGTGTATCATCTTTATGGCTTTAGGCTTATGTTTGTTGCGTCCAGGTAGGAGGCGAAGAAGCCCTACTGGGGAGAGGCTCATGGAGTTCATAAGGGCTTTTCTATGGTGATATTGATAAGCTTCCTGAGAAACTGAGTGAGGTTTTGTTTTTTTTAAAGAAATGTCCTCCTAGTGTTTTGGAAAGAAACACAAGGTTTAGAGATCAGATTATTAGGCTTCCTGCTTCATCGTACATCGGCATCTGTCTTCTTAATATCGGTTGAGTGACGTATTCCTTTGAGGCTGAGTTTCCTCGGCTGTGACCAGGCACCTGTACGTAGTCCTGCTTATCAGTTCAGTAAGCTGTGGGGTGGGCCGGCTTTGTACAGTCTGCTGCAGTAGGGCTTTTGGTGAAATTTCAGAAGAGTGTCTGCCAGGCAGGGTTCGCTTTCCATAGGATTGTGGAGTGTTCCCTGGCTGAGGCCGGGCTGCCCTCGGGTCGGGTCTGAGCATCCTCACGTCCCCAAGAGGCTGTCTGCATGGCCACCCGGTCCTCTTCTCCCTCACCAAGATGTACTTTCCACATATGTTTGCAGAACTCTGCTCTTCCTCTTCTGCTAAGTGCTCTGACTGTCCTGGCTAGTCAGCTAACAGTCATGGTGTGCACCAGGGACTGGCAGACTAGGCTTAATGGCCAAACTGGGCCCACTAGCGGTTTCTGTAAATATTTTTATTGGAACCCAGCTGTGCCCCTTTGTTTACATGTGGCCTATGACTCCATTCATAGGACAGCAGCAGAGTGGAGTCAACGTTGTTGCAACAAAGACTGTATGGCCCTCAAAGCCTAAATATTTACTTTCTGGCTCTTAAAGGAAAAGCTCGCCGACCCCTGGTCTAAGTTAATAAGTCCACCAGACAGTTCACACCATGATGTGTCTGGGTCTTTCCAGCTCCGAGATGCTATGTGCATAGAAAAGTGCTTTGCCCACATTTGATGAATGAAGAAGGATGAACATGACATTTAGTGAAAGGGCTTGTCCACGGTCACACCTCAAGACTGTAAGTTGTTGGGGGCAGTGCTTTAGCCCAGGTGACTCCCCTGGGGAGTCAGTGGGAGGCCACTTCTGGTCACCTTCTCTCAGCCTTCCTGCCTCTTTTCTCTGGTTCTTCAGCTCCTTTGCATTACGTGTGAGCTTCACTTCTGGGACTTCATCTCTTTTGATCAGCTGTGGGTGTGATGTGCCCCAGGCAGCCTGCATGGGAGCTGGAATCCCTGCTCTGCACGGGGACTTGGGCTCCGCAGCCCTGACACGCCTGGTGTCCACTGAAGAACCAGTGCGCTTACTCTTTGTTGCAAGAAGACCTGACTTTGTGGAGCTCATTTAGAGGCAGCCTGTCATTTTCTTACATTTTCCCTCGACATGGGGACACTGGAACCCAGCTTCCCTGAGACATGAATGGCTTGGCCATGTCCTGAGCACCATGGTTGGGGGTACAGGTGAGGGGTGGGACAGCATAGAATCCTGACCTTCACCCCGTATCCAGCAGTCAGCCAGGTCTGTCCGTCCTTCCTTTATAGTGTCTTTTGCTACTTTCTCTCCTCTCTATGCAGATGCCTATCTTTACTTTACACTTGGGCTATTGTGTCAAACCTTCTAGCCGGGCTCTGGGGCTGCCTGACCCTTGTTCTCATCCTGTGAGTGTCCCAGATCTATCCTGTATCCCTCTGCTTGGCTTTCAGAGCCTCCAAGCAGCTGTCCTAAGCAGCGTTAATTCCTCAAGTCCCCATGATACATCATCTCCTGTGGATCTGAGCTCATCCTGGTCTGAGCCATCGCTCTTATTACCCCTGGTCTGGGATGACGCGTCTAAATGCCCTTCACTCTGCTACTTGAGGGTATCTCAGCTGCAGTTCCATGGACATTTTAAGGCCTGATATTTCTTTGTTATGGGGGTTGCCCTGTGCTTTGTGAGATGTGTAGTAGCATCCCTGGCCTCTACCCGCTAGAAGCCAGTAGCACCTCCCCCACCCTGTCCCCTGGGGACAGGGTCCTCTGGCTGACAACACTGCCCGAGCAGAGTCACAGCCCTGTTCCTCCTGAGGCCCTCCTGCCCTTGCCTCCGGGGCCATGGTCCTTTGGGAAATAGCGTCTCTGCCTTGTGTGGGCGTTTGGTTAGTCATCTCACTGCCAGTTACTGATGTTTCTTCTCTTTTTAGTGCAGAGATTTGTCCCACAGATGGTATTTTGTTTGGCTAGAATAACACGAGATCTTCCTGTGGTTAGAGGGATACAATTAATTCATGAATTTCCTTTAAAAGCAAGGATTTAACATTCTCAAATCTTTTAGAAAAAGACAAGCAAACTGTGATAGAAAATCTAGCATTTTGTTGGCTTACCAACATCTTTGGGCATAAACATCTTATTCAGCAGAATATTAATGTCACAACATCATCTATTCAACTAGATTTTCTTTCTGTAGATATTCTTTTGGGGGAAATATGAAGTTACACACCAGTTGGAAGTTGTATTCATAGCTTTGCTTTGCGGCATTCATCAAGATATTTGGAACTTGTGAATATCAGTTCTCTAGTGCCATGAACTTACTAGCAATATGTTTTATGTAGAAAGTTTCATAAATCTTCCCCGGTCTCTATGCCCTTAGGTTTTATTTTTTTTTTCATCCTAAAAGAGCTGTTCTTAATGTCATTATTTAAAAATCTTAACTTTCCTCTCTGTCTTAAGAATTCAGTGATAATATGAATACTTTCAGATGCTGGAAGATGACCTTAAGACAGACACTTACCATGTTACGATGCCTTTGTTTGCACACAGAGGCCACAATCATCCTCGGACATGAGAGTTTTATCTGTACCCTGTGTACGGCTGCATTTGAGGGGGTTCTGTGTGCTTCACCGTTGTTTAATGAGGAATGTGCTGATGGTCTGTGGACAGGAATGTCCCGTTCATACTGTCATAAAATGTATATTAAGTTACTTGTCTGTCCTGCATGGAGAAATCTACTCCACATAATTATCCATGGAGTTATCAAGTTTATAAAATTTATACATAATCATGCAGTTTATACATTTAGAGAAGGAAAAGACTGTAGAATTAAAAGGTTGAAATTTACTTTCCTTAGTTGAGCCCATGCACATGTGTATTGCGTTCACAGAGGCAGGTACCACTGCCTTAAATCCTGTCCCCCTAACACCAGGGGCCCCGAGGCTGCACTGTCCACGTTGCACTTGGCCATGGCTGGGCAATGGTTCCAAAGCTTGTCTGTCGGCAGCCTCCTCTTTATTTAATACAAGAGAATAACCTTGATTAAGTCAATGTAGCCTAGTAATTATATAAAAAAAGTGACCAATGGCAAAATCCGATGTCTCTTGAGGAGCTAGTGATAATGTGAAGATCTTTTTATTTGCAAACAGTGCAGTGTTTCAAGTAACATTTGAAAAGCTAGCATTTTTGCAAGTGAGGGGCGAGGAGGCAGCTTGTATTAGGAGATAGCAGCCTGAATTTTGTTCTTTCCTTGACTTTACGAGCGTTTCTTGCTCTGTGGGCATTGCTTTCTTTACCTGAAATGTGGGATCTGACAATTCAAACCACTGTTTCAGCCTTATCTTTGTAAGAAAAGTCTGAATAATTTTCTTCTTTTAGAGGCTAAAATGTCTTTTCTCAAATAGGAAGGCGGCAGTAGGGGAAATCCTCCATTTCTTTCTTCTTTTGAGGAGGAAGCAGACAGAATAATTGAGACCCAGTCTAAAGTAGCCGAAATAGCTGTCATCATGTTCATTTGTGGTTAACCTACTTCTCTTTGACTTTATAAGGTATAACTTTATTTCACAAAGCTAAAAGGAAAATAACCGCTCCTTAGACATTCCATGGGACAGTGTATTTCTTTGATCTGTTTGTCTTTTTGTCTGTGTGTGTCTTTTTCTTTCTGTCTCTCTCTTTTTTGCCTGTATAAAACATCATGTTTATGCATTTTAGGTTTATGCACTTTGTAATCTTTATAAACTTTTTGTCTGGAAGGAAGCATGTCTGTTGCATAAAACATATTCGTACCTACTTTCCATCATGATGTGATCATCTCAGCCTCTAATAGATGTTTTTGGTGAGGATGATTGTAACTGCATTGATTATAAGCATAAATATTCAAGCTTAAGTTTTAAAAGATGTATAAACATATCTTAGTAATAACAGCATGAATCAACATTTTATTTAATTTGAGAACTTACATAAGTATTTGAGAATACTTATGATTTTTCTTGCCATAATGTATTTTAAAAAGCCAAACAAGTCTTCACCCTTGGTTACTAGTCTTTATTATTAGTATAGAAGTTACAATGCCTTTTGTGTGGCTGCTTTTGGAACATGCCATAAATTTCATTTATAATATAAGCCATCAACCTGAATTGTTAGATGTTAAAGACATCTACTGAATGAGATTACAGTTATGAAGTTATTAGGTATAGAATGTATATATGGTAGACAACATTTTTTACTGTTATAATTAATCTTAATTAAATTTATTTTTGTTTATTTGTTTATTTTTGGCTGCATTGGGTCTTCATTGCTGCATGTGGGCTTTCTCTAGTTGCGAAGATTGGGGACTACTCTTTGTTGTGTTGTGCAGGCTTCTCATTGCGGTGACTTTTGTTGCAGAGCACAGGCTCTAGGCGCATGGGCTTCAGTAGTTGGGGCACGCGGGCTCAGTAGTTGTGGCTTGTGGGCTCTAGAGCGCAGGGTCAGTAGTTGTGGCACACAGGCTTAGTTGCTCTGCGGCATGTGGGATCTTCCCGGACCAGGGATTGAACCCGTGTCCCCTGCATTGGCAGGTAGATTCTTAACCACTGTGCCACCAGGGAAGTCCCAATCCTAATTAACTTTAAATATAATTAGTTAACCACAGAAATATATCCTTTTTATTACATTTGAAAAATACAGTCTTTTTATTACAGTTATGTATAAATTTATGTTAAGTGTAAATTTATGGTGTAATCTGATTTTCTCGATTTTGAAGTTTAGCAGCTCACTTAATTATGAAGAATTTGGTTAAAATATAAAAAAGTTCCTACCTACCACTTAGAAAGTAACACTGAAGTTTTAGGTTTGAATTGTGGACTCTCTGTCCCCTGTAAAAATGAAGATTTAATTTATATATTTTAGGATGGGCATTCCTAAACTTTTTGGTCTCAGGATGCTGTTATACTCTAAAAAATTATTGAAGACCCCACAAGTGTTTTTATTATTATATGTTTTATATATCAATATTTACTGCATTAGAAACTAAAATTGAAGTTTAAATATTTGTGCATTTATTTAGAATAACAGTAATGAACTTATAAACAGATATTTGCATAAAATATTTTCTAAGACAAATATATTTAGTAGCATTGTTTTACATTTTTGCAAATGCCTTTCAATGTCTGGCTTGATGGAAGACTGCTGAATTCTCGTATCTGCTTCTGCATTCAGTCTTGTTGCCACGTGTCGTGCTGGTTGAAGTATGAGAGGTAAATCCAGCTACGCATAGATGATAGGGGTGAGAAAGTGAAGACCCCCTGAAAGTGCCAGGGAGACCCCCAGGGACCTTCAGACCACACTTCGAAAACCACCATTCAGTACATCACAGGGCTGTTGTGGAGTCTGTGATTTATATTAGTGAAGGGTAGCCAGGTTGGGGGAACGACCTCCACTGGAACCACATGGCCAGAAAGGTGGAGAAGGCACAGTTTTCCAGTAGAGAGGGGCGCTGTTCCAGAAGCCGAGAGGGATGCAGAGCAGACAAGATACAGAGACGAGTCTGTGAGCTCTCCTTCTGCACGGTCTGGCGCCCGTTCATACAGTTTATTTCCTGCTGCTCAGGCTCTTTGGTTGCTTGAAACAGAGATCCAACCAGAGGTGTCCTGAGATGAGAAGGGGAGGGCTCCTGAAGTGTCCCTGGGACCCGGGGACAGGACGCAGCTGGACCTGGGTGCACTGTTGAGGACCCCACTTCTCAGTCTCTACACACCTCCTTCCTGCTCCTTCCTCACTGCAGTCTCTTTCCCTCCATTTCCATATGATGAACATAGGTTCTGCCAGTAATTCCCTGTCTGTGTGTTCCATGCCAGCGACCCAGAGAAACATGAACTTGATCTGCTTAGTTCCAGCTACACGTTTCTTGGGAAGAAATCTGATTTGTCTGGCTGGGGTGCGGAGGCCACCCCTGGACCCATCAGCTGTTGCCAGGACCTTAGATCATGCGGGGCAGGGCAACTCCCGCTCTGAACATTTGGATGGTGGGGCTGGGGGAGATGGCCAGTTTCTGAAAAAGGAAGGTTGGGAAGAGAGTCTGGCAGACTGTCATCACAGCGTG
The DNA here is from genome assembly GCF_030028045.1 of Hippopotamus amphibius kiboko. Classification (NCBI taxonomy): domain Eukaryota; kingdom Metazoa; phylum Chordata; class Mammalia; order Artiodactyla; family Hippopotamidae; genus Hippopotamus; species Hippopotamus amphibius. Next base: position 81,389,397 of record NC_080196.1, on the reverse strand, counting down.
TGCTGGAAAGAACTGAATTAGGTTAGAAGATCTGTGTCTGAGTCTTGGCTTTGCTGTTTTGAGCTACAGAGGTCCCAGGCGTGAATCTCAGCATCGTTGTCATGTGCTTAAGATGCTGCAGAGGTGAAGCTGCAATAAGGGTGTTGTTCTTGCTGCCACTGCTGTTTTTATTCCTTCTGGTGTCGTTAGACTCATGGCCATTATCTAGTCTGCCCGCCTAGTCTCGCTCCTAGAGCATCAAATCAGCTTGTGCTGTGAAAGCAGATTGACCACACACATACACGTTAAGCGTTTTATTACTTAACCACCATCGCAGTCTAGTGCCATTCTTTCTTCTCAGTTTACCTCTTTACATCCTTAAAATGATAAATCCCCTCCCAGCATTGATTAGCTTTTGTAAAGTTTTTGAGTGTTTGTATAGACGATCCTAGAAAAGTGAAAACCTCTAGAGGAGTGACTGATTTAATCTCCCACCTGATTTGGCTTTTTAAACATTCTCCTCAGAGAGTTCTGTTTCTATATTAAGTATTGTGTTTCTGAGGCAGAGAATGACTTTTTCCTTGTCATCGTGTGATTAATATGTCGTGTGGTGGTTCTGAATTATCAGCTCACACTTAAGTCATTACGAAACTCAAAGAGAGGAAAAACGGAAGGACCACAGTTTCCCAGTTCATGTTTCCTGTATTTCCTGTGAAGTTGCTGTGTTTGCTGCCTTCTGTTTGCTGCACACGTGGATAAGTGAACCTGGAGAGTGGGATGTAGGGAAGGCCCAGTCCTAGTGATGGAAAACAGCCTGTAAGACACTCTCAAGCTCTTTTGTTTTATAGGGACCTGCTTCGGTCATCTGGTACAGCTTTGGAGTCTCATTCTGTCCTGTTCTCCGGGAATGTTTTGAGATTAAAATTGATTCATTGTAAAATTCCTCTCAGAAGTCTCTAAAAACAAACACTTACAGAAAGCTTTGTAGAAACAATTTCTTTTCTCCCAAGTACATCACGGCTTACTCCTCTCCTTTTGAAGGGTTATATATGTGCAAATGAAGAAAAAAATGCTTAGTGAACCTTTATTTCAGCTCAGGAATATACTAACAAATTGTTTGAGGTTACGATGTATCATTACATGTTGACCTGAGAATTGAGGAAACTTCACAATTTTATATGTAAAACAATTTTAGAATGTCTTAAATGGCTGATTAAATAAATTTCTTAAGTTGTAGGACTGGGCCGTGAAGCTAACTGGCACGAAAGGGAAAAGTTAGATTTTAATCAGTAGATATGGAAAGACTAAAGTGCTTTACTTTGCAAGGCATTTTCATAATGGGAAATCCTACCAGAACTGTCAACTTAAGTATTTTACAGCCTAGAAATGAAAATTGCAATTTAACCCATTTAATTTAATATCCTTCTGCTCCCAACCCCCCCCCCCCCCCCCCGCCCCCTGCGCCGTGCTTTTGCACAGAGACTCTCCCAGCGGAGGCCTCCAGGGGTGCACTGCAGTGTCCCCTCCCTCTGGCCACCTGACATCCCTGGGGACTGTCCTCTCAGCTGCTTTCTGTGAAAAAGGTCAGTCTGGACATCTGAAAAGTCAAGTTTGGTGAGTATAGAAATTGTGGGCTCACACCACAAAAGGCTTTTTGCAGCTTGAGCTGGTGAGATCTTACAAGATCTTGGATTTTACCGGGAGGAGAACAAGTGGTCTTGGTGGGGAAAGGAGAGAAGCTGGGGTGACGTAGGAGACAGTAACCTCTTCGTTCCCTGAAGCCTTGACTTGTGCTGTGGCTTTCTTTCTGAGGGGGAAATCTTCTTTTGCTGCTGTGTTCTGAAACACTGTTGGCTTTGTAGTCATCCGCTTTGGACGTGTGGTAGCATTATTAACGTCTCAGCTTTTCGAGGGAGCTCTAAACTAGGCAGCGGGGCTGGTGCAGGGCACCTGTGTCCGGCGCTCTGGGCCGGGGCTGCCATCGGCGAGCTCTGCGACCTTGTCTCTCGTTCGTCGGGCCTTCAGTTTCTCTTTCAGTGAAATGAAAAGATTGGATTGATTTGGATTGGTATTTCATAAACTGTGTTTCCATCAAACATAAATTCATTAAATAGGCACTCTGGGGGAAAAAAGTAACTGTTTTCAGCTAAGATGAGAAGTACAGTTTGGATTCAAGTTAAAACTTTTCTTTCTGTTGCAGAGCTTACTGCTTTTACTTTATTAAAGCTCATCAGGAGGAGAGCGTGTCCAGGGTTCCTCAGCCTTATTTGCTCACAGGGTGTTAATAGGATCATAGAGCAGAAAGGTCAAGAGTGTGGACTTTTGGAGAGAGTTTGGGTTGAATCCTGGCTGTGCCCTTTACTAGCTGTCTAACCTTAGTAACTAGCAAGTTACTTACACTTAGTTTTCCCATCTGTGAAGCAGGGACACTGAAGATTATATAATATCTATAAAACATTTCATAAAATTCCTTGGAATCAGTAAATGCTCAATATATGTTAGCAAGTTTTAGAAATAACAGATTGTGATTCCACGATTGGCTAATATCTCGTTTGAGTCTTACATTTTCCTTTAAAGAGTTGTTTCTATTTTGTAAAAATACATGATTAAAAGTTAGAGAGTTTGTGTGTCTTGCTGAAGGTGATAGTATGAATAAGCAGTAGAGCCAGGGCTGGGCTGAGGCTTCTGCTCCTGCGTCTAGAGCTCTCTCCTCCTGTCAGGACTGCTTTCCCTGACACATGTGGAAATGAGTCACATGTCTCTTAGGCTGGGATCCTACCCTGGAGTATTGCAGCTTTGCAGACCTTCTTTGCACAATTGGTTGGTGTGGAAGATTAAAGAAATTGCCCAAAGTAGATTTACAAAAGTGTAAAATAGACCTAGAAGAGGTCTTAAGATCCTCTTCTAGGGTAATCTAACCCATTTTAGTTTACAAATGAGGTCATAACTCCCAGAGCAGTGAAGTTGCTGCCTTAAAGTTGCTTAATTTATGGTGAGATCCGTATCTCCACTTTGATGGAGGGGAAAGGCAGGTGAGGCTGTGAAAGGACAAACACCTTCCGCAAAGTTTGCCCTGCCTTATCTTTATCTGCCCAGGGCTTAGTTAAAAACATTTTTAGTGGCTACAATTTGGTCTTCACATGAACAGTGAGAGAATAGTGAGAGGAGATTCTGAACTTGGAAGCGCTGAGTGAAGTCAGCCTGAGGATGAGCTGCTATGGGTGGATGCGAGGCTTCCATTCTCATCACTGCATCTTACATAACCTGAAATGCTCGGCATCTGACTTACCCATCACGTGACCAGAAAGTCCTGCGTCTCTGTCTTTATGCATGTGGTGTGACTTTTCTCTAATGGTTTTTTTTAGAAGACCTGATTATGATAATTGGGGCCCCATAGTTGAAGGAAATTTTCACAGTTGCTTATGTGTGTGCAGCATTTTGATAAGGGCAATTTAAAATCAGACAATCAGCATTTGGAGGACTCCTGCATTCATATGAGAAGAGCAGTCTCTTTTTTTCTCTCGTCTTCACCACCTGGAATTAGAATAGTTCATTGGTTGAGGTTGGTGGGGGTAGATGGTCTAACAGAAAAAGATACCAAAGTTAAATGAGCTGCAGAATGGAAAGAAGGTACTATTTATCTCACTGTTCAGGATATTTTGTTTAGTGCTTTTACATGCAAAATTTTTACGTAGGAAACTCCACTCAGTACAGACTTAGAAATTTCACATGATGTTCCAAGGTTTAGTGAGAAAGTAACAAAATATGAAGTTGTGTCAAAGACTCCAGCTTGTCATCACCATTTGTGTTTAAGATAAATGGTGTTTCTTAATTACAATTTTTTGGATAGACTTAAGCTAAAATGAAGTTTCAAGTGGGAACTAATTTGATAAGCTACCAATGCTTTGAATGAGGTACAGCCAAAGTCAAATATATTTAGATTGCTCTAGAAAATCAGCAAAAAAATCTGTATGCAAGGATCTGTAGGCAGATAATGAAGTTGTAGTATGTGTGGGGTTGGAAGAAGGCTGGTCTCTGGTACGTTGATTCGTGTCTCCTCTCAAAGGTGGGCCTCTGGCTGCCCGCTGAGTGGGGTCAGCGCTCTCTGCTTCCCCAAGGCCTTCTTTGGAGTGTTAATGTCATCTTGAACCAGGTCCTGTGCAAACACAAAACTATTTTGGATTTAAAATGTATAGACAAGAAAGTCCAGATGGCTCTTGTGGCTTTTATTAGTAACGGGAAAGAGAGCTGGCAGCAGATGGCATGAGGGTGAGGTAAAAGGAGGCTATTTGAGGGCTGTGAGCTAGCTACAGAGCAGTGGAGGTTCTGGAGGCCCCCAGCCTGCTGCTCGCTCACATGGCCTTTGATCTTGGCCCCAAAATGGGCGTGGCCAACCCCACTGGGGTGAACCTGACAAATGCCAATGAATCTACTGGTACTTTACATGCACACAGTTCTAGCGTAAGGTCTCACCATTTTGATCTTTGTGAATTTGGACTAAGAAAAATAATTCCAATTAGGATAATACGGGGATGATAAAAGTTTATCATTGCCTAGCTAACTGCTTAGTCATAAATGATGTAAGTTGATGGAGTTTTAATATTACAGGAGGTTGACTTGCATACAATTGATAGATTTCAGTCGTTGAGATTAATTTATTAAAGCTAGCCCTGTGTTCTTGAATGTAATCAAATGATAATTCTTTAGAACCATTCCATTTTGCAGACCTTTTACATTTAGATAGTTTGTTTCTCACTGGTGGACTGTTCCTAGTTGGTAAGCTTCCTTATGATGACGTCTGTTTTACTCGTGTTCTTAGGTGCTCTGTACACAAAATGGTAAGAGGTTATTGTTACTCAGCATTTTGGCTTTCAGGATAAAAGACCCCCCCCCCCCCAAATATCCTTGCCTAATCATGATGCCATTATAAACATTTCGAGTGAATAAAGAGTTAATTCATTGAAGGTATTTTGAGAAACAGAGTAGTGTGTTCTTGACAGAATTCGTTAAAAAAAACCCCATATCACTCGTATTTCTGTACCTTTTATTTGATCACATCTGCTTAATTGAAGTTCATAGAGTTCTTGCATCATCATGCATAAAGCAAAATTCTGTAGTAGGAATGCTTACTGAGAATAATGAGTGGAATACATACGTGATTAGCAGCAAACACATGTACATTGCTTTTTGGCTTTAATCATGTTCTTTTGAGAGCTGAGTTTGAGAGCTGCCTCATGAGCAGTCATTCTTGTTGATTTGTATCTTACTGTGAGTATGTCCATGGCAGTAAGCCAGTGTATTTTCAGTCTTAATTTTTCAAGTATGTGTTTATTAGAGGCAAAATATGCGGAAAGCTTATGAAACAGAATGTGTCTGTTTCAAAGATCCTTTATTAAGTTGTATTTGTAGTAAGTTATAACTTACATGTTTTAGTTCAGTTTATTGGTGAACTATGATTTTGTTTATTTGGTTTATTCTAGAAAGTCACAGGAGGTATTTATGAGAAAATGAAACCTAAGAAAGAGAATAATTTTGACAGTGTAAAGTACCACCTGAAAGAAGTTTGTTTTCAGTTTCTTCCAGCTTTGAGGCTAGCAGCTGTATCTCCTTTTCTTTAAGTCTTCAGCACAAAGGGAAGCAAGTGAACAGATGGAAAAATCTTACTGTCCGTGATGTAGCTTTCCTGTGCATTGCACCAGCAAAAGCAAGGTCATGGCCTGTATCCTACTTTCAAGGGAGTCTGTGGTTCAAGGTTTTCTGGCCTTTGCCTTGGGGAAGGAAAGACTCATAACAAGAAAATCACCCAGATGTTAGGGAACTACAAGTGACAAATGATCACAGTAGAATTCGTATTAATTTTATCAACCACCTTATTTTTCCAGATCAGAAGATAGAGCATGTGATATGGAAGTCGTCTTAGGTAGTGTGAGAATATTTACCTTCTCCTTTTAATTATAATAAGTTATCAACAAATTTGAATAATAATATTTAACAATAATTGAGCATCTGTTTGTAAAATGGACTATTGTAAGTGAATGCATTGAGTAATAGATGTAAACTGAACCAGAAATGTGACTCAGTTGAGCATATTTGATTTGGATAAGAGGATAGGATTACTTAGAAGGGGAATGATCATAGTATGTGTGAGTGTTCATTTATGAGCTGTTAGTGGGTAGGTGCTCCTGATTTTAAGAGATTTGGAGGAAAATGCTTAGAGTGACCCCTTTTTGAGTAATTATGAAGAATGGGAAGGGTGAAAAGTAGAAACATTTAAGTGGTGTAAGTCCACTTAAAAATTCGCTTATAGTCCCAACACTAAGTACGGTGACTAGAAAATAGTACTCAATAAACTTTTTTAAAAAATCGACTTTTAAAAATCATGGTAAAATATATATAACATAAAATTAGCCATTTTAACCATTTTAAATGTATAACTTGGTGGCATTGTGCAGCCATCACCACCATCCATCTCTGCACGTCTTTCATCATCCCAGACTGAAACTCTCTACTACTCATCACACGATAATTCTGTTGCTTCCTCCCCCAGCCCCTAGTAGCCACGATTCTGCTTTCTGTCCCCGTGAATTTGATGATTCTAGGTACTTCATATAAGTGGAATCGTGCAATATTTGCCCTTTCGTACCTGGTTTATTGTACTTAGTGTAGTGTTTTCAGGGCTCATCCATGTTGTAGCCTGTGCCATAATTTTACTCCGTTTTTCAGACTGAACGGTATTCCGTTGTGTGTATAGGTCGCATTAAGCTTATCCACTCCTCCGCCAGTGCATGTCTGGGGTTGTTCCCATCTTATGGCTGTTGCTGATAATGCTGCTGTGAACATTTGTCCACAGATTTGTTTGCGTCTCTGCGTTCATTTCTTTTGGGTATATACCTAGAAATGGGATTGCTGGATCATGAGGAATTCTGTATTTAAATTTTTTGGGGAACCATCATTCTGTTTTCTACAGTGGCTGCATCATTTTATATTCCCACCAGCAATGTACAGGATTCCAGGTTCTCTACATCCTTGCCAACACGTATTATATTCTGTATTTTTTATAATAGAGATCCTATTGGACATGGAATGGTATCTTGTGGTTTTGATTTGTATTTCCCTAATAGTAAGTGATATAGAACATCTTTTAATATGCTTATTGGCCATTAGTATATATTCTTTGGAGAAATGTCTATTCAGGCCCTTTACCCATGTAAAATTCTTTTGTTTTTGAGTTTTATGAGTTCTTCATATATTCTGGGTATTAATCCATTATTACATATGTGATTTGTAGATATTTTCTCTCATTCCACAATTGTCTTTTCACTCTCTTGAAATGTCCTTTGATAGACAAAAGTTTTCAATTTTGATAAAGTCTAGTGTATTAATTTTTTTCTATCTATTGTTGTCAAATCCAATGTCCTGAAGCTTTTCACCTGTAGTTTTAGTTGTTACATTTAGGTCTTTGGTCCATTTTGAGCTAAGTTTTGTGTATGGTATGAAGTAAGGACCAACTTCAGTCTTTTGCACGTGAATATCTAATATTCCCAAGACCAATTGCTAAATCGATACACTGTTAAGAAAACTTTTAATTGAACTATAAAATGTCCCAAAAATCTATATCATAAGCACGCAGCTCAGTAGATTTTTATAAAGTGAACCCATGATGAATACCAGCACCCAGATCAAGAAGCAGAACATTACTAGGACCCCAGAAGCTCCCTTCTTGCCCCTGCTAGTAGCTCGCCTGGTGCCCCGTCTCTGACCAGTGATGCTTACTCTCCATAAGTTGGTTTTGCCTGTTATTGAGCTTCTTCTGTCAGTCAGATTGCACGTTATATACTCTTTCATGTCTGGCTGCTTTTGCTTAACATATTGTCTGTGAGATTCATCCATCTCATTCTATACAGTTAAAATTTTTTCATGTAATATTCTATTGTAAGAATATACCACAATTTATTTATTTATTCTCCTATAAATGGACATTTTGATTGCTTCCAAGTTGGGATATTAGGGATGGTGCTGCTATGACACTCTTCTACATGTCCTTGGGTGAATATATTCATTTCTGTTGGATATATACTTAGGAGTAGAATTGCTGGGTCCTGGGACATGTATATGTTCAGTCTTAGTAGTTACTTCCAGATGGTTTTCTAAAATAGTTGTACTAATTTACATGCCTCCTGGTAGAAATGAAAGCCCTAATTGCTCCACAGTTTACCTAGCACTTGGTGTTCTTTTCTTGTTCATTTTAGCCATTTTGGTGGCTATTTATACATTACCTGTACCTCAGAAGCCCTTTCTCATACCTGCTTCTAGATGTTCTCTTCCGAAGGTAACACCTCTCTTGACTTCCTCTGCTTCCGGTTAGTTTTGCCTAGTAGTGAACGTCACATAAAGAGAACTGTATGACACGTGCTCTTGGTCCTGGCCTCATTCAGCCCCCGTTACGTTTGTGAGCTTTGTCCACGCAGATGCGTGTAGTGATAGATTGTTATCCTCATGGCTAAACGCTGCTTCTTCATTCTGCTGGATGACTGTCCCATGCTGTATCCACTCTACCGTTGATGGACATTTTGTTATAAATTATAAGTGTACTATGGTATTCTTATATGTGTCTTTTGTTTAATATTTGTATACATTGCTGTTCTAGGAATGTTGTTGTTAGGTCTTAGCATTCATGAAGCTTTGAGAAGCTGTAGTTTTATGTTTTTCATCAGTTTTGAAAAATTGTGGCAGTTTTCTCTTCAAATATTGCTTTTCACTATTTCTTTTACTCTTTTCTTTTTTGAGATGATAGTTAACATGTTATATCCTTTCACTGTGTGCTATGTGTATTCTGTGCCCTTTTCCCGTGTTTCTCATTCTTCCTCTCTGTTGCTTCAGTTTGGATACTTTCTATTGATTTGTCATCCAGATTATTGCAGTGTCAGTCTGCGGTGTCTGTCGTTGGGCTTTATATATTGTATTGTCTAGTTCTAGAATTTCCATTTGGTTCTTTTTATATGTTCCAAATATCTGGTGACATGCTCTATCTTTTCATCTGTTTTCACATCTTTTCCTTAATTTTCTTGAACATGTTAATCATAGTTGTTTTAAGATCTTTGGTTATTGGCTCCAGTATCTGTATCACCTATGGGTCTGTTGTGGTTTTTGGTCATATTACCTTATCTCTTACCATGTGTAGTAATCCTTGCTTGAAGCCAGACATTGTGTATAAAAAGTCACTGAAGCTCTAAATGTTACAAACTGATATTATCTTCCTCTAGAGAGGGTTTACTCTTTCCTCTGCACGGTAGAAGAATTGGGGGACTGATCACCTTAGTCTAGGTGAATTGAAGTTGGGTCATAGTTCCTGTAAGTCTCAGTTCCTGTTCCTTAGACACAATCCTCCAAGACTTTAACTGAGCATCTATTGAGTTCATCTCTTCTCTTTGTTGAGGCTTTAATTCTGATCTTTGTCTTCACAGTATTGTGAGATTCTAGAAAACTCTGTGTTGCTTATAGATCCTTGTGGCTGCATATCAGAGTGAAGTGGGTCATGTGTTTGAGGGCCTTCAGTTCTCCGATTTTGATCTGGTAGCCTCATAAGACCTGTGAGCTCCATCATGGTTCTTCATGCATGCAGATATAACCAGGAAGGTGTTGATGCAGGTCACAGCTCATTTCTCCGAGGTTTCCTTCCTTCCTTCCTTCCTTCCTTCCTTCCTTCCTTCCTTCCTCCCTCCCTCCCTCCCTCCCTCCCTCCCTTCTTTTTTTTTCTTTTTTTGTAATTTTAGCCTTTCTAGTGCTCATTACCTTCATATGTCTGATGCCTTTATCAGTTTAGTATTTTATTTAGCTTTACTTGTTGTTATTTGAGGAATATTAGTCTCTCATAAAGCATTTCATTCCACTTGGACATCCTCAATAAATGCTTATTTGCAAAACTGAATGGCTTTTAGAACCATATGACATCACAGTGTCTGGCCTATGATTTTAATTTAAGCCTTTAGCTTCTAAATTTCATTTAATAGGCAAATACAAAGTATTAGGAATTAAAGGTTGACTACATATGGCCATTGGCAGCATAACTCTAATAGGGGATCTTTAAGGCATTTCAGTAGAACAAAGAAACATGCATTGTTTTAGCTTGTAAACTCCTATTGATTTTAGAGCAGTTGAGAAACTCTAATACCTATATACTTAGTGTGCTGTGAGAGCATATTATTTTTATCTCGAAGAGAGCAGTTGATTTCTGAGAGCCTTGACACCTTAGGAAGATAGATTGTGGAGAGACAAAGGTAAAACCATAGTGGTTCAGGAGAGGAATTAGTGCGTGCTTTTTTTTTTTAGTGTTGTTGAGGTTATATTTTCCTTTCAGTGATTTTGACCATATACAAAGGGGGCATTCCAGAAGTAAATGAAATGATCTTATCCCAGGTACAACTTTGGCAGATTAGAGATACAAAGACATACGTCAATAGGGAGGTAAAATTGCAGGAGCAGTATTGTGAGGAAATCAGCTCATATCTTTTTGGTAATTACAAGTAAAACTCCTTACCCCAGAACAAGCCATACTTTCAACAGACTGGAAGTGAATTTGTTATATATGACTTCTTTATAGAAATTACTGCATTTCATCTAATATAGGACACTATTGATTGTAAACTGCTCCATTGTTTTAAGGGCCATTGGTAAGGAAAAGAAATGCCAAATCAAACACTTATATCTGTTTTCTTAACACTAAGAATTTATATTTTATTGAAAGAACTCTTCCATACTTATTTAAGCGTATATTTTTATTATTTATTAGTACTGTAATATTCAGAAAAGAAAACATTAATGAGTTGGATTGGGCTTTTCTAAAACTTGATCACCTTCAGAGTTGAACTCTATTGACTCACTTTTGACTCAGCCATCATCCACTGTGTTTTCCCACACATCTGCTTGTGCCCTCAGGAGTCTTAATGTTGAATCATTTCTTTTTTTTTTTTCTTTTCTTTTCTTGGAGTATAATTGCTTTACAATGTTGTGTTAGTTTCTGCTGTACATGAAGTGAATCAGCTAAATGTATACATCCATCCCCTCCCTCTTGGACCTCCCTCCCAAGCCCACTCCCCATTCCACCCATCTAGGTCACCACAGAGCACTGGGTTGAGCTCCCTGTGCTATACAGCAGGATCCCACTAGCTATCTACTTTACACATGGTAGTGTATTTATGTCAAACCTAATCTCCCAGTTCATCCCACCCTCCCCTTCCCCTCCTGTGTCCACACATCCCTTCTCTACATCTGCATGTTGATTCCTGCCCTGCAAATAGGTTCATCTGTACCATTTTTCTAGATTCCACAAATGTTTCAGTATTGTCTCTGGGATTTTCTTCCAAGCCAATGACATATATTCTGCACATTTTGATAGTATCATCATATGGTTTATCTGACAACAACTAGGACTTCTATTTCTTCTTCAAATGACCTACATATTGTTTACTGACCATTTGTGACTGTTAAAGTGTTTCAGTTGTTCTGTCTGGCCACCAGGAGACACAGCCAAGTCCCTGCAGGGGCAGGCAGTGATAATCATGTAAGAATTGCTACCTGGCTGGCAGTACCACAAGACCATCTTGATTTCAGGTGTGTTAAAACACACAAAGTATGTTCTTTTATCAATCAAATATGGCCTACATCAGCATCTATTATGACCACTAAGTATCTGGCTGCTCTATATGTGATATGTTCTGTATTTCTGAGCACAGACATACCTGTCTTCTGGCAGACAGAATGGAAAGGATGAGTTCAGTGCACTGTTTGACATTAATATTTGATACTCAGGGGGTTATGGGGAAGATCATTTTAACGTTATTGAATGACTAGGGACGTAAAGAGGCACAAGAGACTCTGAAAGTGGATGATGGGAAAGAAGTCTTATTTCCATTGATTTGCCTGGGAGATTTTTTTTAAAGCTCTTTATTGGAATATAATTGCTTTACACTCTTGTACCAGCTTTTGAGGTACACCAAAGTGAATCGGCTGTATTTATACGTATATCCCCATATCCCCTCCCTCCTGCGACTCCCTTCCCACCCTCCCTGTCCTGGCCCTCTAAGGCATCACTCATCATCGAGTTGATCTTGCCTGGGAGATTTTTATAGTCTCTTCTCATAGCCTGGAGTTATACTCACCATTATGTAAACACATAAGTGAGCATCCCACTCACACCCACCATTTTCTCCCCCCTACATGCTAGTCTCTTATTCATAAACAATTGGGTGCTTTCTTTGCCCCCAAATCTCACCTGCTATTGACTCTGCACCTTCCAAACCCCCTTCATTATCATTATTTTTGATCCCTAACCTTTTAAAGCTTTAATCGATACTTTTATTTTGTGTCATCTCTTAATTTCCCTGAAATAAAAAGTCACATTTTCTTAAATTCCAAATAATTAAAAATTATTTCATTTTGAAGTTGTTATTTATAATTTTGTGATGTCTTTTAAGGTAGTTGGAACAGCTCTAAGACTATGAAATCCAGATTGGATTCAGAGAGTGCGATATGGTTAACGAGTTAGAGTAATGTTGGGACTGCAATCCAAATCTTTCTCAGGGTTTTAAATTGGGCAACTATTTAGAGAGCAGCTGTCCTCTTTCTGTTCCTGCTGCCAATGCTGCTTCCTTGCTTCTAAAATTTTTATTAGCCTTGACTCTTTTAGTTGCAGATGACAGAAATCCAACTCAGTCTGGCATAAGCAGAAAAGGAACTTTATTAGCTCATAAAACTAAGAAGTCCTGGTGTGGTGGTGGATCAGATATGGCTGGATCCAGGGGCTTGTCACTCTCAGCACTTGGTTTTGCCTTCTTCTGTGCTGGCTTTGGTCTCAGTGAAGCTCTCTTTTACTTGGTGGCCTCTGCAGCTCCAGACTGACTTCTACTAACTTGATAATCTCACAAGAAAGGTTCTTTTGCCCAGTATTTCCAATCAGAGTCCTGGAACCTAATCTCTTTGGTTTTTCTTAGTTTGTATATGTATCACTGAAGCAACTACTGTGGCCAAGAGGGTGGATTTTATTGACTTATTTTCCAGGTTATTGCCTCCCCTGAAACAACGTGGACTCAGAGTGAGGCTCTCCAAGGAGTCGGACAAATAAAGAAGGTGTTGGGCCGGCTAAACTGGTGGATTCTCTTACTGATGCTATAAGCAGAACCCCAGTGGTCTTCAGCACGTGTAAACCATTTGGCTTATCTGAATAAAAAGGGAAAGTAAAAACTACAGTCATGAACCTGGAACTAGATTTCTAACCTCAGCTCTGACTCCGTCAGGCTTGTAGGGCAGTGTAACTTCCCACTTCAAGTCTGAAGGGCGAGAAGCTGAGGGCACCCTAGGGAGGCGGAGTGTCGAGGCTGGAAGAGCCAGGAGCCCCCAGTGCTGCTTGCAGCTCCGAGGACAGAGGCCAGCCATACTTCCTGCTCAGCTGTGAGCCCCCAGAGAGCAGCAGCTGTGCTGGATCTTGCCTTCTAAACATTTTGTCATTTTATTTATTTATTTTTCTTAGTCTCTCCATCTAGGTCTCTTAGATGTATGTTGGTGCCTCTTAAATTATCCTTTCTGTCTCTTCTCTTTCATAATTTTTAGCACTTGCTTTCCTATGTTGGGTGATTTTTTTCAGCTCTGGTTTCCAGTTTCCTAGTTTTCACTTCTGGAAAGGATGCTACTTAACATGTTCACAGAGGTTTTCATACCCTATTGTGTATTTCTTTTGTAGATTTTCTGTTTCTTTTTCAAATCTGTTTTTTTTTTTAAACTTGAACAATGTCCTTTTCTTGTTTGAGAGAGTCTATTTGCATTTGTTTCTTCAAGAGTTTACACATCCTTATTTTTATGTCCTTCTAGACTTTTCCTATTACGAAGACTTCTGGGGTGTTCATTTTGTTTGTTTGTTTGTTGCTTTTGCATACCCTCACTAGTTTCCTTGTGTGTTCTGTAGTTTTAGTCTGAGAGCTCATCTCTAGGGAGAGTTTCATATGAGTCTTGAGAGTGTCCTGGGTGGTTGAGATGTTGCTGTGGGGCACTTTTGCTGTCACTGATTTGAGCTCCCTGCATTGCCGGGTAAGGGACAGTGGAGCCCCAAACCTACTACAGGTTTGGGTTTCTGACTTCTCAGTGGTGACTTTTCCACCAGTGTTGTAGTGAAGGTGGCCTTCTTCTGTGCTGCTACCTAATCTAGTGAGTGAAGGCTTATTAGACCTTAATCAAAGATAGGACAACATTTTCCTGACTCTTGGCTCTGTAGACAGAGAAAATTTCTAGCTCAAAACCATGCCGGCAGCTTATAGTTTCAGTTCCTATCCCCAGGTGGGAATGAAAAGCAAAGCCCTGATGTGTATATATGATTCAGTTTCCTTAGTTTTATCTTTGTTTTTGGCATCTACAGATTTCCTTTTTTTTTTTTTTTTAATAATCTAGAGCTCAGATGTATTTTTTAATGTTTTTCCAGTATTTCTTTATTTTCCCCTGCATCTATTCAATTGACCACCTTGACCAGAAATCACCTACTTATTTTGTATCTCTGTAGCCCCTAGTATATATAGTGGAAATTATATAATTTACATATATATATAATTTAAATTTTTTTTTTAAATTTTACTTTCATGCTTAATAACTGCAAGAAGATTTTTCTAGTTGCAGAGAAGAATTACAAGGCTGACAGAAGAAACTAGATCTGCTGTATAGAAAGGAAGAAACTTGAGTTTGCCATACTGTCATAGTAAAATGTTTGTAATACTTACAAGTTTTGAAAACATTTTCAAAATATATGCATGCTGTGGGAAGCAAAATAAAGACCCTCCAAAATGTCTACATCCTAATCCCTAAAGCTTACGAAAATGTACGTTGCAAGGCAAGGGGGAATTAAGATTGCTAATCAGTGTACCAGGAAATAGGGACATTACCCTGGGTTACTCCGTCACATGGGTCCTTGAGATGTGGAAGAGGGAAGCAGAAGATCAGAGTCAGGGTGGCACGCTGTTGGAAAGACTTGACTGGCCACTTCTGGCTTTGAAGATGAAGGACAGGGCTTCATGCCAAGGGATGTGGGCGGCCTCTAGAAGTTGGAAAAAGAAAAAAAAAAAAGGATTCTCCCCTAAAGCCTCCATAAATGAATAAAGCCCTGTTAATACCTTGATACCTTGACTTTAGCTTGTGAAACCCATTTAGGATTTTTGACCTCCATAACTGTATAATAAATTTGTGTTGTTTTAAGGGCCTGAGTTTGTGGTAATTCATTACAATAGGAAAGTAATGCATATACGAATGACCCAGCAATTCCACCCCTCCCAGAAATATGCTGTGTGTGCATTTCAGCAGGAGACCTATTGTAGAATGTTCAAGAGTGCTGATTTGTAACACCCCATGCCTGGAAATTAGCCAGATACTCATTAGAAACAAAACAGAGACACACTCCACCTACTCTTGGACAGTGAGAGTGTCTGCAGCTCCATGCAGGAACCCAGATAAGCAATCAGCAGAAGAAACCAGACACAAAACAATGCACACCGTTTAAGTCCTTGTATATAGAATATAAAAGAGACAGAAGTAATGTGTTGTGTAGGAAGTTGGGGTAACCATTGAGATTATCCTTGGTGGGTGGTGACTGAAAGGGGACGTGCTTGTAATATTCTGCTTCTTGATTTGGGTGCTACTTTCATGTGTCAAGTGTGTGAAAATCGATTGAGCTATATACACTTATCTTTTATGCATTTTTCTATGTGTATATGTTACACTTCAGTTAAAAAAAGAATGTGTCCCAAACATCATGTCATTTTCCATGAGAGCTCTGCAGTCTGGTCCATGTGAATGAGGCTTGGTCTCATAGCCGCTGAGCGGGGGAGTTGGAGCCAGAACTTTGATTGGATAACGGGACCGCTGCTCTGATCTGTCTTTCTCCCTGTCATTGTATCAGATTAGAGGAAGTTTCTGTGGTACCAGGTTTTAATTTGCCTGATGAAAATTCTGATGAATAGAATTCACAAATATCTAATGCAATCTTGAAATGCTCGTAATAGAGACATAGTAACAAAACAGTTTGATTTATTTCTGCCAATAATGTATTTTCATGTCATTTAATGCAGCATGTCATTTTAGGCAGCAGTACCAGTTGTCATGACTCAAGTGCCAATGTACTAAAGCGACTTCTGGAAGGAGATTTACTTGAACATGCTTAGTGGTGTGATATTAGGAATTTGGTTCGGGCAAGGCTGCAGAGTGGCATTTGTTGGAAAATCTGTTATGATGAGTGTAGCCTGTTCTTGGTGAGATGTGAAGTGGTCTGTTACCTAGATCTTGGATTCTAGTCCTGGCTCTGCTATCAGCCAGCCATGTGAGCTTAGGAAAGTACTTTATTTACACATTTTCCCATTATCTCACAATCAAAATATATGTTAATGTTACTGCTGTGCATTAAACACACACCTTGCCTCCACGTTGTAGCCAGAGTCAGCAACAACACGCATTTGGAAATGGAGCCATTAGGTAAGGTGTAAACCTTTGGAGATAGACAAATTCCAGCTTTGCGCTGACTGGCTTTGTCACCTGGGGCTTATTAACTCTGAAAGGAATGTTGAGAGGCTGCCACCAAAGCTTGGTGCACAGGAAGGTCTAACGGAATAAAGAAGTGGTCGCAGGGATGCTGATACTTGTGGTTTGTTGTGTGTCCCAGATGTTGTTTGAGACTCAGGGCAGATGGCTGGTCCTGAGGGAGTCTAGCTTTGCTACTTAATGATGGTATTCAGGGGCAAGTGAAACCCTTACGGAAGGAAACATGAGGACACGGAGAATTGGTCCTATAAACTACCCCTGAATGTTGAATTTTTATTATAAATATTTCAGATATGCAGTGAAGTATAGAGAATAAGAAAATGAACAGGTCTACATTGGCCATCCAGATTTAATAATCACAATATTTTGCCCTATTTGCTTCCATTTTTTAAAAGAAATGAAAGCATCATAATTATAGCTGAGGATTCCTGTCCCCAGACTTGTTTGATCCACCTGTCCTGAGATGTAACTGCAGTGCTGTAGTTTGTGTCACTCTCAGTTGTGTTTTTATGTCCTGCTAAGATGTTGATGTTCTGCCAGCAGTCACGATGTACATGGTCTGTGGTATCCTGCAACTTGTTCTTTTGTCCAAATGTGTTTTAGAGATTTATCTGTGATGGAATATATGTCACTCCAGCTCATCTGTGTCAAATTCTGTATTGTATTCCAGTGTTGAATATATTACAATTTATGTATCCATTTCTTGTTGATGGGTATTTGGGGTATTACCAGTTTTTTCTTATTACAAACAGTGCCACAGTAAACATGTTCCATTTGCACACGTGCTAGAGTTTCTATACCTTTAGGAACAGTTGAACCTAACGGGTGGTTGTACCAGGTTACAATTCAGTGACATGTGATGGTTCCTGCCGCTTCCCGCCATGTCTGTCACTTGATAAGACTGACCTTTTCTAGTCGCATTCATGGGTGTGAGTGGATATTTATTTTTAATACGCATTTCCTTGTTTCTGTTTGATCCTGCCCAGGATGTTAAATCTCTGAGCCCTAGGTGTTCTTCCAGCAAATGCCTTTTTGCTGAAGAGACCAGACTTAGTCTCTCCTGCATGTGATTCGCATCCCTATCTTCTGTCCCTGCTTAGACTTGATTCAGGGGAAGCAGAGATGCTGCCTTCAGCTCTGCCCTGTGCCTATTGCCCTGTGCCCATTGCCCTGTGCCCATCGAGGACCATGGAGGAGGCTGGCTCCTGGCTCAGCCACGGACTCTTCCTTCCTCCAGAGCCACGTGGTCAGAGGCTGGGCAGAGCAGTGCAGGCGCCCAGCCCACCTGTCTGTCGCTACCTGCACATCATACACACTCAGAGGGGGTCTAGAGAGAGGCTGTTTTTCCCCTAAATGTAAGAGGAAAGCAAAGAGTCTTGCTGAGAAAAGGGATTTAGACACAGGAAAAATGGACCGTTTGGTTAAGAGAGAATGGTGTGTCCATTCTTCTTCCTTAGCTTTTCTCTTCCTATGTTGGACGACGAAGGTACACCATTTCACATGACTAAAAAAAAGTCCTTAACATTTTGTAGATACAAAACAACAAATTTTATAAGTAAGTTATGAAGCACGACAGAAAAAAAGATACACAAAGCCAGCATCCAACTTAATGAAAACATTACAATACTGTTTGTTTTCCTGTCTAACTGCTGTGCTGAATTTTATGTTTATCATTTCTTTGCTTCTACAAAATAATTTCCCACTTAAGAATATATCTCTGAGGCACATATTGAGTGCTTCTGCATGGTTTTCTGTTCTAACAATGTAAACAGGCTTCTGGTTTCCCTTGTTCCTTCAGTATTATTGCTCATCCTTTTGTTCTTGGAAACGTAGCTGCAGTTGATTCGCGTTCCCTATGTAATGTTATATTGTGTGACTGTTTCACAAGTTAGCTTCTCAGAATCGTGTAGATGGATGTTTGGGTTGTTTCCAGCGGGCCGCTCCCGTCGCCCCATTGATGTGAACTTGTCTCCTAACGGAGTGTGATTGCTGGAGTCCCGGAGTCAGGGCATTAGCCAGAACATTGTCAGCTCTGCAGTTCACGCTGTATTGTGTTGTTTTCCACCAGCTCATCTTGGGCGGCAGAGGGTGAGCGTTCCCGGCGCTCCGCAGCCTCGCCAGCATCTCGTGTTGTCCGAGTTCTTGAGTGGCCATGACTCGGTGTCTCATCGTGGTTTTGATCTTTATTTCCCGGATCACTGATGAGGTTGAGCAACTTTCCACGTATTTCTGTGTGAAATACTTATTCATAATTTTGCCTTTTTTCCCCGAGTAGATTGTTATATCTGTCTGCTATTGCAACCAAAAATACTGCCTCTCAACGCCCCCCGAACTCAATGTCTGAAAACAACACATACACAGTAATAGAGGCCGATCTAGACTGGGCTTGCCTGGGTGGTTTACAATAGGCTCCAGGCTCGGCGTGCTGGGCCTGGCTGCAGGCAGTGTGGATCGGGCTCAGGTGTGCTCTACCTGTGTTCATTCCGGGGCCCACTCTGAGGAAGCAAAAGGTAACTGAGGCACATGTTTTGACGGTGGATGTTGCAGTGCCATGAGGTCGGGACCGATTGCACAAGCACATTTTAAGCCTCAGCTCATTGTGCATCTGCCAATCGCCAAGGCAAGTCATAGACCAAGCCTAGGGCAAGAGCATTTGGTCCAGATGGAGCCATGGCAAGACTGAAGATGTCTCACTCTCTTACAGGAGTGCCAAGAATTCAGGCCGAGAAAAGTGAAGGACCAAGACATTTCATGTAAATGGTAAGCAAGACAGAGCAGGGGTAGCTATGCTTATCTCAGACAAAATCGACTGTACGTCAGGAACTGTCACAAGAGACAAAGAAGAGCATTAGGTAGTGATAAAAGGCTCAATCCACCAGGAAGATACAACAATTATAAAAGTATGTGTACCTAACTTCAGAGCACCTAGATGTGTAACGCAAACATCAACAGAACTGAAGGGAGAAAGAGACAGCAGTCGCGAGCACAGTAGGAGACTTCAGAGGCCTGCTTTCAGGAGTGGATGGGAGATCTGAGAGAAGATCAGTGAGAATGCAGAGGCCTTGAACAACACTGTGGACCAAAGGAACGCAGCAGACAAATACAGAACCGTCTACCTGACAGCAGCAGAATATAGGTTCTTCTCAAGTGCATAGGGAACTTTCTCCAGGATAGCTCATCTCTTAGTTCACAAAACAAGTCTTAATAAATTTATTTATTTAAAAATTTTTTTTTGTTTATTTATTTGGCTGCTTTGGGTCTTCTTGTTGCACGTGGGCTTTCTCTAGTTGTAGTGAGCAGGGGCTACTGTTCGTTGTGGTGTACAGGCTTCTCATTTTGGTGGCTTCTCTTGTAGAGCATGGGCTCTTAGGCGTGCAGGCTCAGTAGTTGTGGCACACAGGCTCTGTTGCCCCACGGCATGTGGAATCTTCCTGGGCCAGGGATTGAACCTGTGTGCCTTGCGTTGGCAGGCGGATTCTTAACCACTGTGCCACCAGGGAAGTCCCCAAGTCTTAACAAATTTAAAATGATTGAAATCATACCAAGTATCTTTACTAGTCACAGTGGAGTAAAAGTAGAGCTCAGTAGCAGGAGGAAAACTGGAAAATTCACAAATACGCAGAAATTGAATAACATACTCTTGAACAACCATTGGGTCAAAGAAGGTATCTAAAAGGAAATTGGAAAATACCTTGAGACAAACGAAGGTGAAAATACAACATACCAAAACTTAGAGGATATAGCAAGCACAGTACTAAGATGGAATTTATTGTGGTAAATGCCTACATTAAAAAAAGAGGGAATATCTCAAATAAGCTAACTTTCTACCTCAAGGAGGTAGAGAAAGGAGAACAAACTAAGCCCAGAGTCAGCAGAAGGAAGAAAATATCAATGATTAGGGCAGAAATAAACAAAACAGAAAATAGGAAAAGAAAACCTGAGTTGATTTTTTTGAAAAAATAAAAGCTAAACAATATTGACAAATCCTTAGCTAAACTAATTAACAAAGAGAAGATGCAAAATCAGAAATGAGAGAGGATATATTACAACTGATACCACAGAAATAAAATGGACCTTAAGTGATTACCATGAACAGTTATATGCCAAGACACTGGGTAACACAGAAGAAATGATAAATTCCTAGAAACATACAACCTACCAAGACTAAATCATGAAGAAATAGAGTCTGAACAGATCTGTAACTACTATGGAGATTGAATCTGTAAAAAAAAAAAAGAACTCCTGATAAAGAAAAGCCCAGGACCACCAGACAGATGGCTTCATTGGTGTATTCTAACCAAACATTTAAATAAGAATTAATGCCATCCTTCTTGGACTTTTCCAAAAAAAGTTGATGAGAAGAGAATACTTCCTTTCCCATCTGGATGCCTTTTATATCTTTTTCTTGCCAATTGCCCTGACTAGAACCTCCAGCAGATTGTCAAATAGAATTGGTGAGAGCAGACTTCCTGGTCTTGTCTGAAAGCTTTTGGTCTTTCAGCACCAAATATGATATTAATTATAGGTGTTTCATAAATGTCCTTTATCAGGTTTAGGAAGTTCCTTCTATTCATATTTTTTTGAGTGTTAACTTTTTTAAACATTAAAGGATAGCATTTTTGCCAAAAGCTTTTTGTGTGTTAATGATGTTATTGTGTGGTTTGGTCCTCAGTTCTCTTACTGTGGTATAATACATTAATTAACTTTCTAATGCTAAACTGACTTTGCATTCCTGGTCATGTTGGTTAATACTTTTATATGTTGCTGGATTCAGTTTGGTAGTATTTTATTGGAGATTTTAAAATCTGTATTCATAAGGGATGTTGTCTGTAGTTTTCATTTCTTGTGATACCTTTGTCTGGTTTTAGAATCGAGATAACAGTGGTCTCATAGAATGAATTTGAAGTGTGGTCTCATAGAATGAATTTGAAGTGTTCTTTCCTCTTCTCTTTTTTTGAAGAGTCTGTGAAGAACAGGTATTAATTCTTTCCATATTTGGTATTAAGTCATCTGAGCCTGGGCTTTTATTTTGGGGAAGTCTTAAGATTGTTACTTTTATCTCTTTACTTGTTATAGGTCTATTCAGATTCTCTATTTATCCTTTTTTTTTTTTTTTAAAGCTCTTTATTGGAATATAATTGCTTTACACTCTCGTGCCAGTTTTTGAGGTACACCAAAGTGAATCAGCTGTATTTGTACGTATATCCCCATATCCCCTCCCTCCCATGACTCCCTCCCACTCTCCCTATCCTGGCCCTCTAAGTCATCACCCATCATCGAGTTGATCTCCCTGTGTTATGCAGCAACTTCCCACTGGCTATCTGTTTTACAGTTGGTAGTATATATATGTCAATGCTACTCTCTCACTTTGTCCCAGCTTCCCCTTTGCCTCCCCTCCACCCCGTGTCCTCAAGTCTGTTCCGTACGTCTGCATCTTTATTATTGTCCCATCACTGGGTTCATCAGTACCATTTTTTTTAGATTTCATATATGTGAGTTAGCATACGGTATTTGTTTTTCTCTTTCTGGCTTACTTTGCTCTGTATGACAGACTCTAGGTCTGTCCACCTCACTACAAATACCTCAATTTCATTCCTTTTTTATGGCCAAGTAATAATATTCCATTGTATATATGTGCCACATTTTCTTTATCCATTTATCTGTTGATGGGCATTTAGGTGGCTTCCATGTCCTGGCTATTGTAAATAGTGCTGCAATGAACATTATGAGATTTTCTATTTATTCTTGAGTCAGTTTCAGTAACTTGTGTCTTTTTAGGAATTTCATCTTAAGTTACTAATTTGTTGGCACACAGTTTTCATATTGTTCCCTTATAATCATTTTGATTGCTATAACATCAGTACTGATATAACCTCTCTCATTCTGATTTTAGTAATTTAAATCTTCTGTCTTTTTCTTTTCTCTCCTGGTATGTCTAGCTAAATGTATTTCAGGCTTGTTTATCTTATTGACTACACTTTAAATTTCCAAGATGTTTTTGCTTTTTCATATTCAACTCTCTTCTTTTTTTACTTACTTGTATATTATTGTTCATAATTTCTTGCTCATTTAAAAATATTTTTCCTTTGTTTATCTTCTTGAGCATCTTAGGCTTATTTATTTTAAAATATTCACCAGTATTTTCTAGAATATAAATTTCATCAGGACTGAATTCGTCACCCAGTGGCCGATTTTACTGACTCCCCTTCTCAGCATTTGGTTTCTTCATGTATTTGTGAATTGAATTGTGATTTGTAGGCACAGTGTGGGTGGGAGGACTCTGTTTTCTTACCAATATGGGCCCCCTGTCCCCTGACTCTTTGGCTGTGTGGGTGCCTTCGCCCGGTTCCCTGGGGCCCACTTCCTGGTTGGTACTAGTGTTTGCTCTTTCTGCATCTGAGACTCAAGAGCATTTGTGTCAGAAGCTCCATTTGCTCCCAGGTGAGACTGGCGGAGCCTCCTGTGGCCTCCTGGCTTTGGGGGCAAGTCTGGCCCCTGTTGACTCTGTGGGTTCGCTCTCCCTAGGGGCCTGGACTCCTGGCCTCTCTGCCTTCTCTCTCTCTGGAGCGCCAAGCCCAGCAGACTCAGGCCTTAGCCGTGCTGGCCATTTCATTTCTCATTTGCTGCTGGTTTACAGAGAAGGTTAACTGGTGTGTACTTTAAAGGCTTTGTTCTTTGTTCAGAGCCAAGAGATGTCTCAAAGCAAGGATGTACAGTTCCACCTTGGCAGGAAGTTCTCAAGAGGGCATTTTTAGAAACTTAGCTGGTTCAAGTTTGGCGACCTCAGTATGGAACAAACCTCTTAAGAGATGCTGTCTTATAAAGAGGTAAAGTGTGTGTGTATGTTAGGCACCAGGTACTTCTGAATGGAGTGTAAATTGTTAGATATTGTTCTAGAAAGAAGTCACACAGGTGGACCTTCAAATAGACTTACCAGACTTATTACTGTGCTGATGTCCTCTGGGACCTTTATCTTTGGTACTGCTGCTGTAATTGTGAGTGTGAGTGTGTGAGTGTGTGTGTGTGAGAGAGGGAGCGACAAAGAGGCAGAGACACACACATACACAAGGGGAGGTATCATGTTTATGATTATCTGATTTTATTATAGCTGCACTGATGACAGATAGAACTCAAATTTGAAGACATATCTAGTAAAGTATCTGTTTATAATATTTGTGTTCAGACAATCCTTTGTGATACCCTTTGGACCCTGAATCTTGGGATGTCCCGTGCTATGGTCATAAGGCATTATGTAAGACAAATGAGTGCGCAGTTAATACACCATCACTGTTAAGTCATGGAGATTCCAACATAGATAATAAAGGTAAAGATTTTAAAAATTATGAGAGTAGGTGGCTGCCCTGATGTAAGTAAAGAGACAGTACAGAGCAACTCTGGAGATAAACCTTGTGTGAGGGACTTTCGTACCGTTTCTTACTTAGATCCTTGTAGTGGCAGGAGCTTGGCTGCTGTACCTGAGGGGTCGTCTCAGATCACTGAGTTTACAGGACAGTTGTAAAAGTGCAGCGCAGTCTGGTGTTTAAAAGAGGGGCTCTAGAATGTACTGGGTACTTTGTTGTGGTCAGTGGTTCCTCGTCTGTGAAATGGAGGTGATAATTAAAAAAAAAAAAGAAGTTGCATGGTCATAAGAATGAATTGGGGGACTTCCCTGGTGGCACAGTGGTTAAGAATCCACCTGCCAATGCAGGGGACACAGGTTTGACCCCTGCTCCAGGAAGATCCCACATGCCGCAGAGCAGCTAAGCCCGTGAGCCACAACTATTGAGTCCATGTTCTGCAACTAGTGAAGCCCACGTGCCTAGAGCCTGTGCTCTGCAACAAGAAAAGCCATGGCAGTGAGGAGCCTGTGCACCACAATGAGAAGTAGCCCCCTCTGGCTGCAACTAGAGAAAGCCCAGGTGCAGCAATGAAGACCCAATGCAGCCAATAAAAAAAAAAAAAAAAAAAAAAAAGAATGAATTGGAAGTCTACCTGTAGAGGAGTTCTGGCCGGGCCAGATGTATGTGGATGCTCAGGTCATGTTAGCTGTTACTGTCAGTACAGTCAAGGGGGAGCAGGAAGTCATGCCGAAGCTGTCACAGTGCGTTCAGTTGTAGTTACTTCTTTATTCACACACCCACTACTATGCGTTATTAGCACTGAGTATCAACTGGCCGAACACATTTCAGCCTGGTCACAAATCAGTGCAGTTATTGGATATTTGTATTGGATATTTTGGTGCTAAATTCACTTGAAATTCTATGCAGCGTCCTAGAAGCAGCTGGAATGCTCTCCCGGAGAGCGTTTTCTGATCTGTGTTGGATGTTCTCTCCCTCTGGGAACACCACATGAATTGCCCATTTGTAATTCTTTACTGGCATGCATTATATTTCTTGTTAACCGTACAGTAACCATACGATTTACGGTTTAATCGGGAGCATTTGGGGAGTGAAAGGCAGTGCTGGTGATAGTTATGCCAGAGTTGGGGGCGTAAGGCAGAACTTCTCTGGGTTGTCCGGGGTGTGTGGCTGCTGTGGTTCTCTTCCTCCCTAGAATGTCTGAAGAATCTTCCTTATGTTCTTCAAAGCACCTGTGACTGTGCTGATGATAGTAGGTAATCAATAACTATTTTTGAGGGAACTACCAAATAACAACTGGACATAGGCAGACTGTGCATTATATTTGTTGTTTATAGACTCATTTAATTTAAAGTATTAAAACGTTCATATGATTTCTAAATAAAAATCTAATTTATCTGCTTAATTAGGAGGTCAGTAAGACAAGTGTTTGGCAGTGTGCAGGCAGAAAATTCTGTGAACCATGCAGGGAAATAAAAATGATTAAGAAGATTAATTTGAAAAATCACTGCACTATTTCAACATTCTTCATGGAGTACAAAGCATTTCTATATATTCATCTGCCTTTTTAAGTATAAAATACTATTTAGAAGTTTCCTTAATTAAAATCACTTAGAATAACCTTGTCTGTTGTAGCCAGTGCTTGGGTGCTGTCGAGATGCCAAAGTGCACTGGAGCACCCATCGCTCCATCCAGCCACCGTCGCTGTTCACCTGTGCTTCTTCTAGATGATACGTTTCCTTAATGTGTTTTAGAATCTGACATTATTCTTCCTTGGCTCTAAAATTTTTTTATTTCTTCAAAACTCAGCAAGGAGGCATGTGACTGATGTGACATTTGGGGCCCCTGGGAGTAGGCTGTGTATCATGGAAAATCAGAATAATCTGTATATTTTGATACTGTGCCAAGGATATCGGGTTCAGTTTATGTCACAAGAAGTGTTCTATTTGGTTGCTTAGAATATGTCCTCTGAATTAATGATGGAAGAGATTATCTCAAACCTCCCTCCCTGTCTGTCTGTGTTTCTGTGTGTCAGCCTGTCTACCACCTGTCTGTCTGTCTCTCGAGCCATCTCTCATCTCTCATCTGTCCACATATCATTCATCTCCTTTGTTTTGCATTTGATGGAATTTGTATTTGACTCCTTTTTTTTTTTTTGGTCTGGCAGCAAAATCTTATGTGGGCTCTTAGGTACCTCATATTTTGCTTTATTATTTCTAGGTCTAAAAAGAATTTCATTGTTACTAAATTGTATTTTGAAACTTCTCCTCAGCATAAAGATTCTTCATTTTTCCCCCAATACATAATAATATAAATTCAGGCTTTCTTGCTTTTCTAAATAAACTGGAGTTACTGAGATAATTACCAGGTATTAGCAAGACAGATTGCTGTGACGGTGAGGAGCAAATCCTCAGGAGTCAGATGACTTCAGTTTGACAAGCGTGGGGTCTGATCAGTTGTCTGCAAGCCGGCCTTGGCCCTGCTTACGGTTGTGCAGAAATACTTTGCTACAGGCATCAAGTCTAAAATGTTCATTTGCATAGATGTTTGGAGTATTACCCCGAGCTAGGCATGATAAATTGTATGTACATCCTACAAAATGAATGCAGTATTATTGAATTTAGCAGGAAAGTGCCTGTCTTAAGGACATAAATATTTTCTGACTAGAAGCAAACGGATATGAGGAAGTGTTTTTTGTTTGTTTGTGGGTTTTTTTTTTTTTTTTTGTATACAAAGGAGATAGGGAAGGGAGTCAAGAGTTTGAGAACATGCTCACTCTGGTCATACAGCATTCTAACAAGGGTATCATATGGGTCAAGAACTAATATTCATTGGGCTCGAGGCTTCTCTGTAATTCAGAGACGTGCGTATGCAGTTCAGGGTCTGCTGGGAGCTGGGCTCTGTGAAGACAGTGGAGAGTAGGGATCAGGCATCCACAGTCCTGGTCGTCAGGATGCTCACAGCCTTGAAAGGGGAGACACATCAACAAGTGCAAAACATGATGTGTCTGAAATGTTGGATGCTGTGGCGGAGACAAGCACAGGTATGATGCATGGGAGGTGAGACACACCTGGTCCATCCGGAGCAGGAGGTTAGCGAGGAAGGCTTTTCTCAAGGATGGGAATTCTTTCAGTCCGGTGCTGCAGGATGAGTAAGAGTTAGAGAGGCTGACAACAGAGGGGGGGAGGGTCTGAGGTTGAGGGACAGCAAAAGTGAGAGGTCGGGAAGCTGCAGGCAGATCATGCTCCAGAGGACGCGAGACCTGTGCATCCGGGGGTGCGAGACCGGAGGGGGTCAGAGTTAGGAGGGGAGAGGGAAGATGGATCCAGACACGCTGAGTAGATTAAATACCACCCAAACCTGGTGAGATTGTGGACTGGGTTGGAAAGAATGAAGCAATGGTAACTCCTCTGTCTCTGGCAGAGTCAGGGCTGCCATCAGCCCAAAAGGTGTCTTTGTTTGAATTGGAAAAAGATATATTTTCTTTCTGGCAGATGGAAAGCCTGTGGCAGGAGGAATGGTGTGTATGCAGAGCCCAGGGTGGATTTCAGCTTCCACTGGCCCCTTGGCTCGGTGCCCTTGTGCAGTGCACAGCCTGAACAACTATAACGGCCGTTCCCATCATTAGTGCAAATAGGGAGAGAGAGTGGAACTGGGCAGCCGTGAGGGGAGTGACGCGCTCAGTGGTGAATGTGCTCAGATTGCAGTATTTAGGGTCACTGTTCGGGGGGGATATCAAGCAAGAAGTTGGATATATGATTCTAAAACACTGGGGACTTCAGGTGATTTGAGTTCATTAAACTTTTAAAAAATTACATATAAATTGTAGTTAAAATTCTTCAAAGTGAATGACCTCCTGAATTATAGCTCCAGTGGGACTTGTATAATGCTAGTGGTTGGTTCTCCAGAATGGTTAATCGCTCTGTCAAAAAACTAATTCCAAGTAACTTAATAACGAATGCCTACTAACGTACCAAAGAATGGTCGTGATAAATTGGGTTGGTGAAAAGTTTTCTTATTTTCCCTGTTGCAGATTGCCATGCTATGCCTGGTGTGACTAGGACCTCGTACCTAGAATACCTCTGCCTTGACACTTGTGGAGTCAGACCATGTGAGTACAGAAGCTGTATAGGAAGACTGCAACAAATCCTAACTGGCTAGTTCAGCTAAGCAGAAAACCAAAATTTTCATGAGAGGGAGGACCAAAGAAATAATATCTATTTTTATATGTATTCTAGATGAGGTGGAAAACTCATCTCTTTTTCCCGTTAATTTATTATTATACTATGGGCTATAAAATCAACAGTGAAATTTTTATGTCAGCTTATTTATCAAGGTATTTATAGCAACCAATTATAAGAAGTATAATTGAAAGCATGGTTATTTTTTGTTTGTTTTTGTAATTCTAAAGGAGAAAAAAAAACCCTCAGTTCTTTCTGTGGCACTATTTTGCAGAAAAACACTGCTAAGGGGAGTGCTCAAGTGGCAATGAAACAACCCAACAGGAAGAGGAAGCTCAGGATGGATTCCAAAGCGCATTTGAGTCAGGATGGATGCTTGGTAAGATGTCCGTTCCCGGACCCTTGCTGTAGTTTCTGCTCATTGTGGCAGTTCGCAGTGTCATTGTATAGCTCCTGCAGTCACAGCAGAGGGGTTTTTTTCAATCACTCGAAACTGATTGCTTCTGCTTGAGTTTTATGCAGAGTGGTACAGAATATATGTGTCATTAAGTCTGGTGCATTTTATTTTATTTTACTTTATTATTTAAAAAACTTATTTATTTATTTATTTATTTATTGGCTGCACTGGGTCTTCATTGCTGCTTGAGGGCTTTCTCTAGTTGCAGCAAGTCGGGGCTGCTCTTCGTTGTGGTGCGCAGGCTTCTCACTGCGGTGGCTTCTCTTGTTGGGGAGCACGGACTCCAGTAACTGTGGCATGTGGGCTCAATAGTTGTGGCTCACAGGCTCTAGAGCACAGGTGGATTCTTAACCACTGCGTCACCAGGGAAGTCCCATGTCTGGTGCATTTTAAAAGGTAATGTTTATTTTAAAGGTGAAAGGAGGCCTTTTCTTTTAGAAAGATAGAGGTAATGGATTATTATCGAGTAAGGGACAGAGACTGTGAACTAACTTGTAGGGGTTGTGTTTGTCAGGTTCTGCAGGGGATCAGAGCCAATGGGAGTAGCTGACAGATGCATCGCAATCTCTGTCCCTGCTTGATAATGGTGAATGGCGTGTATCTGTAGAGAGAGACGAATTTTAAGCAATTGACTCATACAGTCATGGGGCCTGACTAGTCTGAAATCTACAGGGCAGGGTGGCAGCTGGAGAGCAGAAAAGAGTTGATGTTGCAGCCTTGAGTCCAAATTCCCTTCTCTTTGGGGAAGTACAGTCCTTTTTCTTGTGAGGCCTTCAGCGGATTGGATGAGGCCCACCTGATTACGGAGTGTAACCCGCTTTTCTCAGATTCTACTGTTTAAATGTTAATTACATCTAAAAGATATGTCACAGTAACACCCTGACAACTAGAGGGTATACACTGCATCATGTCTCTAGTTCCCAGTACTGTTTTCTTATGACACTTTCTTGTATTCCTACAAATGTCAGGGTGAGCAGAAGTGACCAGGAGACCTCTATGGTGACGGTTTTGGGGATGGTAGACCATTAGAGCGCTCTCATGGACTTTCGTCATTTATTTGGGTGTGGGTTTTGGGCTCTTCATGTGGGTTGTGGTTGTGCATTTACACATGACACAGTTGGTGAAGTGAAACAGTGCCATATTTGCATTCTTTGGTTTGATGCCAGGTTGGTGTGGTTTGATGACCTCCAGGTATTACATGAGATGTGTCAAGCGATGAGCTGGTCTGAGGTTGGTTTTAAGATGTTTAGTATAGGCCCACGTCAAGCTAGAGAGCTGTTTCCTCAGCCTCAGCCCCACTGGGGAGTGGGGTGGTTAACGTGGGGCTCAGGTCCCATTCCCCCTTAAGTCCAGGCTGGACCAGTACCATGAGTGTCGAGTGCTCTAAGTGTATCCCAGAGAATGTGCTGTCTAAGAAGTTTCTTGGACCGGACCTGGGAAGGCCTGCCCCTGGCTTGAGTTATGTAAGGATGCCGTTCTTCTCAGCATTTTTGGTTTTCTGTGTCACGTCCTCTGAGGAGATAGGGTATCTGATGTGCTCAGAGTTATTCTTGGACAGCGATTCTCCTGCTGTGGCCTCTGGACCAGCAGCGTCACATCACCTGGGAGTTTGTTAGAAATGCAGCTTCTTTGGCCGTACTGTAGACCTGCTGATCAGATGCTCCGGGGGTGGGGCTCAGTGGTCTGTATTTTACCAGGCCCTCTTATACACATGCATGTTTGAGAAACATTGTCCCAGGGAAAAAGCTGGATACATCGCACCTGCTAATAGTGCTAGAGCTAATCAGTGTTGTCTGCTGCACGTTGAAAAAATATTTTAGTGTAAAATTTGAGGCCACCTCTCCTATCCAAATGTATTTTCTGCTTTTTCTCAGTGTCATTTCCCTTTAAGCTGCTAAAATTGTTACTGCCTGTCTTAGTTCTTGTTACCTTGCCCTTCAATATGAATATTTAACTTTTCTGTCTCATCTGTATCGGCGCAAATCCCAGTTTTCTCCTAATGCCCAACCTGGTTTCCAATTTAATGCTGGTGCTTTTGCCACTGTTCCCATCCCACACTGAGGTTGTCAGCTTTGTGACCCGCAGGGGTGCTCAGCACAGGTGCTGTTTGAGCTTGGCGCCTTGCGTAGCTGGATTTCTGAAAGCGTCTGTTGACTGATGTTCCTGGTGTGTAATAACATCTCTGTGCAAAGGGACTTCTTTGATCAATAGTAAGCAACTGACATTTCCGAGGGCCACATTACTCATTGAGGTCTGAGGAGTTTAGAACATATAATTACTTTAAAGGAGATTCACAGAAGATCAGGGGAAAGATGTGCATTTGGGGTGAATTCCACGTTGCACTGTCTGTTTGGGGCTCATTGCCAGTGTCCATTTTCATTATTTAAGTTGAATGGTTTAGTACACGAAGCGGGGTCACATCTATGGCTGCATTCACTGTGGAGGGAAAAGGGTTCAATCACTGAAATCATGTTTGAATTTTGCTTGAAATATCAATAACATCCTTTACTTTTTATGTCACCCTTCTGGTTTTACAGTGATACGTCCAGCTGGACAAGCAAAATAGCATTGGCAGATTATGCTCATAAAGCATCAAACTAATGACAGCTGGGTACTGTCTACACATCTGCTTTTGAGGCAGTAATGTCATATCTTGGATACGTAATAATTTTTAGTTGCTTATATTAATATCTGTCAACGAATGTCTTCCTAGACTAATATTTCCATGTATTTCCTTGTAGAATTTTAAAATATTTATTTATATTTTTCAATATATAGGCACATGGTTAAAAAAGATCAAATTGTACGGACAGGTATTAAAATAAGAAGCAGATTCTTCACTGTACCCCTTCCCCGGCACACACACCTGCTAAACCCCCAATCTTTCATAAGCATGTAAACAGTTTCTTGTGTATCTATATAGGAATCAACAAACAAAACAAAAAAGCAAAAAACCAAAAAGAAAGCTAAAAAACCCAAATCTTTCATGCATGTACACATAATACATACATACACGTAGCCCAGATGGGCTTACACTCTGGTTGTTGTTCTGTACTTTGCATTTTTGCACTTAAGCATGTATATGTTGAAGATGCAGATCTTCTCATTGTTTTCAGTGGTGCATAGTACTCCACTCTGTGAATGTACTGTAACTTATTTAGACAGTGCCCTATGGTAAACATTTAGGTGATTTTTCTTTTTTGTCATTACACACCAGGTTACATCCAGTGTTCTTATTTGTATATCTTGGTATGATTTTCTAATTGACTCACAGGTAAAATCTCACCAGTAGAATCCTTGTCCGAAAGAGTTTGTGCTTATAAAATTTTGATAAGCCTTTCATATCGTCCTACAAAGAGGTTACCCCAGATTATACTCCCTCTAACATCATCCATGAGCGTGCCTCCTCTCCTTAGGCTTCATTTCACGTCTTACATCTCCGTGTACTCAGTTCTGCCACGTGGACGACTTGCCTGTTGGTCTGGTCTCTGTGTGCTGCCACAGACTTGGAGAGAGGGGTTTCCTTGCCCCCTTAGACTCCTTCTCACGTTATGCTCTTTACGACATCCCACACAAAGATGTGTCACGTGGATGCCTTTGGTAGCGTTTGCCACCCACCACCCCGGGATTGCCTGGCAAAGTGTAGCCATATGATAACTGGGGAAACGAAACATTTTTTTTAAGGTGATTTCATGGATGTTTGGTATGTATGTGGGTGTTCTGGGCATAAAACCGCAAGCTCTATGTAGGCTGTAAAATTTCAAATTCCCTTCATAAAAATGCAGGTTTCTCAAATGAAGAAAGGAAATTTTATTTGACTATAGAAGAATAAAATATGTATTGTCTAATTGTGTATATAAAATATCTGATACTAAATAAATGTTAGTTCCCATTCTTCCTCTCCCTCTGCAGCTCTTAAAAATCTATGAATCTGCATCTAATTTGAGTTATGAACTTTGAGAAATAGAAATATGAGGTATTCTTTATTCTTAAGCATCTCAGAGTATTGCTGAATAAAAGAGAACTGTTGATAACATGTCAAGCAATGCTGTTTGACTGAGATCTAAGGTACCTGTAGCCTTCACAGACAGGTAGGATCACCGGGGGCAGAGTCTGACCTTGAAGGATGAAGCGTATCTAAGATATCCACATTTAATGCTTTATTTAGTTTATTTAAAAATGACAATGTCTAATGCATATGTAGTGCTGTTGTGACAAATGGCTGTTAAATATGACCTGGAAAATGTGAAATGAGGGGATACAACTTATTTACTTAAAATCTGGGTGTTCTATAGGCAGCTAACCTTGAGAGAGAAGGAAGTTGAGGGGTCGTAGCAGGACTGTCTGGCCAAGGAGGCAGCCGGAGCCTGGCTATGGGCTTGGGAACAGATATGACGTGTGACATCTGGCGGGATTGTAACCACTGTAATGACTTTTCTGACTGAGCAGTTGCTGCTCTTGGTAGTTTTGTAGGATGAGTGTTGGGCTGGGGGTCAGGATATTTGGATTTTGGTCTTTGGCTCTGATGGCAAGTAGCTCTGTGACTAAGGACAAGCCCTTCACCAGACTGGGGCTCAGTTTCTTTGTCTCTGAGACAAAAGGCTTAGATTAGAAGATTTTTAAGGGCCTTTTAATTTCAGTAAGTCTAAGTTTTGTTACATAGTGAGATAGTGAGATGAGTGGGGAGCATCTGGGTGGCCAAGCTCAGACAGTCTTTTTTTTTTTTTTCCCCACATCCACATTGTTTATTGTTTTTTTTTTTTAAGAACTTTTATTGAGATACAGTTAACATACAATAAACTGCATATATTTAGAGTGTACAATTTGGTATTTTTTTCTTATTAGTAATGTATATATGGCAATCCCAATCTCCCAATTCATTCCCCCCTCAAACCTGCCCGCTTTCCCCACTTGGTGTCCATATGTTTGTTCTCTGCACCTGTGTCTCCATTTCAGCTTTGCAAACTGGTTGATTTGTACCATTTTTCTATATTCCACATATGTGTGTTAATATATGATATTTGTTTTTCTCTTTCTGACTCACTTCACTCTTTATGACAGTCTCTAGGTCCATCCATGTCTCTTCGAATGTCCCAGTGTCATTGCTTTTTGCAGCTGAGTAATATTCCATTGTATGTATGTACCACATATTTTTTATCCATTCATCTGTCGATGGACATTTAGGGTGCTTCCATGTCCTGGCTATTGTAAATAGTCAAGCTCAGACGGTCTTGATGGAAGAGCTGAGGAGGTTGTACTTGATGTTGTGGCCACTGGACTTGACGTACCAGCAGGAGGGAGGTGTCACTGGCTGCAGCTGGGGCACTGTGCATGGAAATCTTTATCATAGTGTCCTTAAATAAATATCAAAAAATGTTTATGGTAGGATTATTTTAGTTTTTTATCTTTCAGTAGTACCTAATTTTTTTTTTTATCACTTTGTTGCCCCACACATGACTGGTATTATTTTGCATCAGGCAATAGAATTCATTTATACGTGGAGGAACCGTAGAAAGGAGATGTTAATAAAAGTGTTTTAGATTTTCTCCCCCTTTTTTGGTATAAGTCTTAACAAATACTGTTTTAAGATATACCTGAGATGTCATTTTTCTTCAGGTTTAGCCAGGTGAACAAACCAGGATAGTATGTGATTCCCATTTCCCAAGAGGAGGGGGCACATCCCTTCGGGCAGGGCCCTGTGGGGGAGCCCCAGCGTCGGGTCAGGGGGCAGCAGGGGCGAGGGGAAACCACGGGGGGAGCGTTTGTTGTGGCTTTCTTGGAAATGAATTGGGGAGGCAGGGTAAGCAAGCTGAGCACGTTCAGGATTTGCTAGTTTGGATAATTGTAGTGGTCTGGCTGTTGGGGCTGTCCCTGAGTGTCCGCTACCTGGCCTTGGGTTGGTTTAGGGCAAGGGGATAGAGTCCCAGACTGCAGGAGTCGGTGGGGAGAGGGGAGTGGGCTGTGGACGCAGGAGTCGTTGGTTTGCATGTCGGAGGCATGACCCCGGGCTAGTTGTTTGCTGTCTCCAGGAATTGGCTCACACTGAGAGGGACAGTTCCTCCCTGGTCCGCAAGTCTCCCACGTCTCAATCACAAAATAGAGAAAATAAAAATCCTGATGAATACACACGTGAAAGAGAGATTCCATTTGGGGTATCTGAACAAAATGAAGGCATTTGCCTCTGTGTCTGCATCTCTGTTCCAGTAGAGCCATGGGAAACCATCCTGTCCTATGTTTTTATCTGAAAGGTTAATTTCAGTTATCTTCAGTTTGTGCCCCACATGGGATCAGAATAAAAGAGAATTTTGAAAAGTAGACTTGACACAGCAGGTGAAATTCAAATGGTAGTTTATTACTAGAGATATTGCCTAGGATTTTAGTGTTTTCTGTAGTTCTGGAAACCGGTAGGTATCACCCTTCATTCTAATGGAAGAGGAACAGCAGGATGCTTGAATGTCCTGTGCTCAAGGACCCGTCTAACAGTGAGCGAAAGGTAGAGGCATCATCTGATGGTTTCACGGTGACGACCTGAAATGGCCAAACACAAATTAGGGGGTGAAACCCTTTTGCTCCGCTTCCTTGACTGGAATTCTCAGACAGGGAGCAGTAGGCACTGATTAATTAGAAAACATCACTGTAACATGTAGTAAAAGTATATGATGCATACTGGGCCATCAGGAGGGAACAAAATGTCAGGCCTTTTTGGTTATTTTCCCACCTCATAATCTTGTCTTCCAGAACGATGGGTTTTAAGTTGCCTAATGGAAATGTACCACAGCAAAGACTTATTTTATGTTCCTTAAACTATTATCTCCCCTTTTTTCAGAACAATTTTTTTTCCCCAAAGCTTTCTTTTCAGTTTTTAGAACTAAAGTTTGAAACCTGAGGAGGCACAGTAATGGTTTTGTTTTTCTCAATTCATCCTGATTTCCTGAAGTGTTCTGGTTGGGAGGATAAGGAAAAGTGCTCATTTTTCCTTTTTTAAAAAGATTAACTCTATTCATTAATAGCAGTGTGGATTTATTACCTTTACGAAATAATTAATTAACTCAGACAGACGCAAAGAGTGTTAAAGCTAGCAGGAGCTTTGCAGAACATTTAGTCCAATCCCTTTATTTTACAGACAAAAGAAATCAAGTCCGGAGGCTACATGTCACTTTTTCCCAGTTACCCAGCTCTTTATGAATGGGGTTGGGATTTGGCCTTAGGTTACTTGACCCCCAGCTCAGCATTTTTCCTGCTCTATCATATGATATTAAATCATCTTTTATTTGCAGGAAAGTTGTTCTAAATTGAGGCCAGTGTATCATAAGAGAAATGTGAATTTATTCTGTAATACAAAATCATGATCTTTCATGTGCATGTCTACATATCTATAACTTTGCTCCATCTAAAAAACATATGGACATGAGCTTGGGTAATATAACTTTGAAGCAAAAGGTGATGTCATTTTTGTGAGGAATATGCTTCTTCTGTCTAGGCAGAATTTCAATAGCAAGTAAAGAAGTGTGAACCAAACATTCTACTCCACTAGCTGAGTGACAGACAGCGTATTATATATTTCTCTTTATATTTGAATGATACAGTGATTATAGAAATGCTTCAGTAGCTGTTGTGCTCACATAATCAACCCTATTTCTTGTTACCATTTCACTTTTGCAGTAGAACCTGTATGAGAAGAGGCTTGCATTGGTTTTAATTCTGTAAATTTGCTGTGCTTTGAGTGGGTGAAGAGGGATGAAGCTGGGTGAGGAGCTGCTGTGAAAATTAGGCCTGATTCAGTTCACCATGTACATGCAGTGGAGCAGAGGTTGATAGGATTGGGTTACT
This sequence comes from Hippopotamus amphibius kiboko, assembly GCF_030028045.1. NCBI lineage: Eukaryota > Metazoa > Chordata > Mammalia > Artiodactyla > Hippopotamidae > Hippopotamus > Hippopotamus amphibius. Next base: position 81,353,026 of record NC_080196.1, on the reverse strand, counting down.
GCCTCCCCCTCCCCCCATGACTGTCGCCTTGCTGTGCCTTGTGTGGTCCACAGACCTTTAGCAGTGGCATTGACTGGGGGCTTATTGGAAACTCATACTCTCAGGCCCTTCCCAGACCCACGGGATCCAGATCTGCATCTTAACAAGCTTCCCAGATGATTCACATGCATGTTAAAATTTGAGGAGCACTAGGTTATAGTACGTTTTGTAGGGATACAACTGTTACTTGCACAAAGATATCCATGATAACTTTGGAAGTGAAACTGGCAAGGCACAAAGTACCATTCTTGAACCTTGCATTCATATCTTCAGTCAGCAAGTATGTGTTAAGCTGGATGAGATGCCAGGCTATGTTTAGGGGAAGAAAGATGGTTAAGACCCAGTCTGCCTTCAGTAAGCTCAGCAAAGCAGATGAGACCAATGAGACAGAAGATGGTCATGCAGCATGATAGGCCCAGTATTGGAGATTTATATAGGATATTTGCAGGCTTCAGAAGGTTACCTGACTTAGCATGGGTGGGATGGGAAGCAAGGAGGAGGAAGCAGGATCAGAGAAATCTTCCCAAGGAGAAATAGGCACATGTTAGCTTTCTGTTGATGATAACAAATCACCACAGACTTAGTGGCTTACAACCATTTACTGTGACCTCATATTGTCTGTAGGTCAGATGTCCAGGCATGGCTTAAATAGATTCTCTGCTCAGGGTCTCAGAGGGTAAAATCAAATGGTTGGCTGGACTGAGTTCCTTTTGAGCTCTGTGGCTTCTTCCAAGCTCAGATGGTTGTCAGCAAAATTCAGTTCCTTGTGGTTGTAGGACTGAGGTTCCTGCCTTTTTGCTGGCTGTCATGCAGAGGCCAGTCTCAGCTCCAGGGAGCCCCACAGTTCCTTGCTGTGTGGCCCTGTCACAACATGCAGCCTGCTTTTTCAGGCCAGCAGGAGACTCTCCTCAAGCAGCTGGGGAGATCATACATTGTACTGCAATGGAGGGGGTGACTGTTTTGCCATTTTCTGTGGTCTAGAAGCAAGTGGCAGGGAGGGGACTCGAGGGGTGGCTTATTGGGGTCATCTGGGGATCCTGCCCATCATGAGGTGATTTGCTGTGGAGGAGGGAGAGGGGAACAGACTGCATGACTGAGATGTGGGTCCCAGAAGCTGCAGAGTGAGCTCTGGGGACTCTGAACAGGGGATGGAAAGAACTTTAGAGTCAAAATGAAGAGCTAATTTTGTGCTGGCTGCATTTCAGGAGCTTGTAGGGCATCCAGACGAAGCCGTGCAGTGGACTTGGGATTTGCACGTCTGGAACCTAATGGAGGGAGACACGGGTCCACTGGTTGCCGTGTGTGGGACTGCATGGCCTAGATGCCAGGGCTGAGTAAGGCAGGGGGCACGGGGTGGAAGCCCTGGAGAGCGGGGTGATGGTTCTGCAGCTTGAGCGAGTGGTGTGGGGGATGGGCGCTGCACGATGGGATGGTTGAGGAGGGAATGGCGGGGACACCCAGGCTTCACTTTATCCTTGGTCAGCCATGAACAGCTGGCAGACACCTGACAAGCGAAGGGCAATCGGTGCACAAACGCTGGAAATTGCTGTTCATTTGCTCCCTAAAACCCAGCACTGTTCCTGGCACGTTAATTGCCCAATAAACATTCTTTTCTAAAAAGTTTTATTTATTTATTTATGGCTGCATTGGGTCTTCGTTGCTCCACAGGAGCTTTCTCTAGTTGTGGCTAGCAGGGGCTACTCTTTGTTGTGATATGCGGGCTTCTCAGTGTGGTGGCTTCTCTTGTTGTGGAGCTCTGGCTCTAGGCACGCGCGCTTCATTAGTTGTGGCTTGAGGACTCAGTAGTTGGGGCTTGTGGGCTCTAGAGCGCAGGCTGCGTAGTTGTGGTACATGCACTTAGTTGCTCCTCGGCATGTGGGATCTTCCAAGACCAGGGCTCAAACCCATGTCCCCTGCATTGGCAGGCGGATTCTTAACCATTGCGCCACCGGGGAAGGCCAGCATTCTTTGAATAAGTAGTTAACTCAGGATTTTAAGATTCTTCTTTACTCTCCCCTCAGAATTCTTCCATCAGAGATCTTGTTCATGTGAGATATGCTTCTTCAGTTAGAAAACAAATAGCAGGCTAGGTTAATTTTGATTGTCTTGATACACTCTTGGCAGTTTGAAATCTGGCAAAATACCTATGATAGCTGCCATTAACTGAGAGTCTGCATGTGACGTGCTTAATAGGCCTCTAGTCGTATATTTCTAATCCTCAAAACGATTCAGTAAACAAGTTGTGATTACTTCCAGGTCACAAATTAGGAAACCAAAACTCAGAAACATTACATCACCTATCCAAGGTCACACAGCTGGTGAGGGGAGGAGCAGGGGTGTGAACCCTCAGCTGTCTGACTCCAAAACTTGTACAGAATAGAACCTCTTACTGTGTGTAAAACACAGAGTAGCCCAGGAAGCATATTGAAACATCAGGCTGTAATAAGTATAGCATCAGGGCTCCAGTCCTTGGATAGACAGGTAAACTAAAGAAATAGAAGAGACAAATGCACCTGGGGGTTTAGTGTATAGGACATGTGTCTTAGACCAGTGGGTGGAGGGGGACTATCCCATAAGTGGTCTTGGGACAGGTGACGAGCCACCGGGGCAAAAATAGTGTGTCTCAGCTTCACACCTTGTCCCGGCACAAATTCAAAACTGTCAAAGATTTAAGTGTAAGAAATAAACCATAAGTGTAATAGACATAAACAAAGAAGAAGGCTTTCATAATGTGGGAGTTTCTATTACTTGACTCTAGCAGCCATAAAAGAAAAGTTTGAGGGACTTCCCGGCTGGTCCAGTGGGTAAGACTCCGTACTCTCAATGCAGAGGGCCTGGGTTCGATCCCTGGTCAGGGAACTAGATTCCGCATGCCACAACTAAGAAGTCCACATGCTTCAACTAAAGATGCCATGTGCCACAACTAAGACCAGGTGCAGCCAAAATAAATAAATAAATAAATAAATATTGAAAAAAGAAAAGTTTGATAATTTCACTTCTCAAAATGAACAACAAGAATCCTTGCATATTAAAAATATTGTAGGAAAAGTGAAAAAGATAAATGACTAAATGGGAAAAAAATGAATAATAATAATAATGTCACATTGTAGACCAAGGATCGTCCTAATTTATCCAGACCAAAAGATGAGTAATCAGTCTGACAGATAAATGGACCACAGGTATAAAGAGATATTTCACAGGAAAGGAAATACAATGGCTTTTAAGTATACAAAGTCTTCAACTTCATAACGAAACATGGAAATAAAACTATAATGAGATATTATTCTTTCATCATCATCTTGGCAAAGATCCACAACTTTGCTAACACACCCTATGGTCAAGGCTCGGGGAGAACAGGCCTGATCCGAGGCTGTGGGCTGTTGAGCAGGGCTCGCGTGGCGCCGGACTTGGCAGGAAAACACGTTTCTGGTTTGACCCGGCTGGTCCACTTCTGAGAAGTCATTCTGTGCATATCCCGGCTCATGTGCACAACGCCCCGTGTACTGATTTTCCACTGCAGCGTTATGTGGTTGGTGAAAAGAGTGGAGACAACCTAGACATCCATAAATATGGAATCCGTTAAATAAATCATGAAATTTCCATTCAGTGTGATACTGGGTCACTGCAAAAAGAAGGAGAAAGCTCTTACAACCTGATAAAGGCCTCCAAGGTATTCTAAGTGAAAAGAAAGGTAGAAAACAGTGCTATCTTTGTGCACAAGAACAAGAAAATAAGAAAATATATTCTTTTTTTTTTGCATTTTTATAAAGAAAACTTTGCAAGGATATTTCAGAATCTAGTAAGAATGATAACTGGCTGGAGGTATTATGAGTTAGCCAGATGGGGGAGAACGGGGAGGGGACTAGTTTTCACTGTATTATTAGTTTCTCTATTTGTTTTTACTGTGAACCATGTGAACTCAAAAAATAAAATAAATTATATGTATAAACTAAGGCATTTCAAGGAATCTATCATAATCAATTCTATGTGGCTATATAATCAAATTGCAGCCTGACTCAGTCATCTTTAGACTTGTTGGTTTGCTCACCTCATCAGTAAGGAACTTCAATCACATATCTGGATATATATGTATTATTTGTTTATTTGAAAATTATGATTTACTACTACATAAGTTGTATTTGTACCTGAAAGCCATAGGCTAAAAAAGAAAAAAAAGTACAATATAAAAATGAAATTAATAGTATTTATGTTAACAGTTAAAAACTAGTTTGCTGTCATTAAAATATTAATATGCATGATTCTTTTTTGAAACCTTGATTCAAAGACTTGTGTTGCTGTTATCGGAAGTCTACTTTTGAGGTTTAGTTTTAGTGGCTGTCATAGCTCAGATGACCATCCTCGTGGTTTAGCTAAGACTGAAGGTTTCCCCAGATATGGGACTTCAGTGCTGTGACCAGGTCAGTCCCAGGCAAACTAGGGCAGTCAGTCACCCTAGTCCTGGCTTAAAAGGATATGTCCCCAGAATTACAGGAATCAACTGAAGGAAATGATTGTTGGCCAAGCTTACTAAATCCAGATACTTCTTTATCTGCATCATCCATCAGTTATGCACAGGTTTTGTGTGATTCAGCTGCTGAACGTTCATCTTCTTTGACAATTAGTTTTTCTTAGAAACTAATTAAAAGTATTGCATATTTATACTTCCAAAAGTGAGCTGAAAGCCCGCTGAAACTCTTAATTTGAAAGATTTTATAATTGGGAAACTCTGCCCCTCAACTTTTTTTTAAATAAATATTTATTTATTTAATTTATTGGCTATGTTGGGTCTTTGTTGCAGCACACGGGCTTTCTCTAGTTGCTGCGAGCAGGGGCTACTCTTCATTGTGGTGCGCGGGCTCCTCATTGCAGTGGCTTCTCTTGCTGTGGAGCACAGGCTCTAGGTGCATGGGCTTCAGTAGTTGCAGCACATGGGCTCAATAGTTGTGGCTCACAGGCTCTAGAGAATAGGCGCAATAGTTGTGGCGCACGGGCTTAGTTGCTCCGTGGCATGTGGAATCTTCCCAGAGCAGGGCTTAAACCCATGTTCCCTGTATTGGCATGCGATTCTTAACTCCTGTGCCACCTGGGAAGTCCTGTCCCTCAACTTTAAGTGTAAAATTATTATGAGTTTTTTATAGGGGGGCATATGTTGTTTATGGCCACAAAATTATGTAAATAAGACACATCTGGACAAATGCCCTTGGAGTATCTTTCAATAAAGAAGTGATTCTCTTAGTCTTTGTCGAGTGGTCGGCTTTCCTGCAGGAGTTGCTGTGAGCCTGGCCTGATGTACTGCTGGCTCCGGGGACAGGAGCTCTGCCTTCTCGGGGTTGCTTTTGTTGTTTTTGGCTTCTTCATAGGGATCTTTGAAGGCATTTGTCCGTTCTGTGAGGCTTCGTGGGGCTAAACTTGTCACCCTAACTGAGCCTCATAAGTTTCAGTAGGTCCCGGTGGGCTGAAAGCCGAGGAGGGTGGAAGGCTTGATGGAGGCGGGGGATGTCCCTCTTCCCTCAGCCTGCCTTGTAACCTTATCTTCTGTCATATTTGAGCCTACAGAGAATTAAGACAGTAACAAAGGGTTCCTCTCACATCCGAATGGATGTGCCCCCCCCGCAGGGCACTGGCTGCTGTTGTAGGTCCCCTCCATTCACAGTGCTCTTCACGGGCTGGCTTCCTGCAAACAGAAAAGCCAGTTTTCAGTGTTTCAAACAATTATCCAGAAATATGGTCTAAAACCACATTTTGTGTGTTCTAGGATCAAGCGGAAGAAGAAAAGAAGCCAGGGGATGGTGTGACCCCTCTGAGTCACGGTAATTGTCACCACCCTTTACAGTTTTGGTTTATAATGAATTAATTGCTTTTAAGTGACATTTTTATTAGATAGCTGTAACTGGTTTAGGTTTATTAATTTAAATCTGTAATAATAGTATCACTTGTTGACAGTGTCACATGCTCTCCTGCAGACTTCATCAGTATCATCTACGACTTTCAGATATGTATATCAAGAAAGTCTGAAGCTCTTATCTCATTTGCCTTTGAGAAAAGCTTTAAATGAAACAACTTTTGATTTGTAAACTTTCCCTGTGAACAAGAAAATAAATGACACTACTTCATTTGTTTATGATTCTTTGTTTAAGTTTTTCCCAGATTGGTTTAATCTTCTAATAATGGCATTCGTACTCTTCTACTGAAGTTGTGTTTTAGAGGAGATTGTACATTTGCTCCAAGATGAATATCCCTCATGGCGTTAATACATCAGTAGGCTTTAGATAACAGCTTTCTAACATTCAACTAATTCTCTGATGTTTTAAATTTAAATCAGCAAGTGCAGATGCTATTTCCCTGGAATATATATTCCATATATACGAGGGTGAGTCAAAAATTATCTGCACTCCAGTTATATTAAAACTTCTGTTGACTGCACTGTCTTATCAGTGCTTTCTGTTCAACACTACTGTCTCCCCAGTCACTGCTGTGCAGGTGTGAATGTGTTACATCAGTTCATTTGTAATTGCTGTGCAAGTAAAAATGGATGCCCCACTTGTGATTTGCATGAAAGAAGAGTAGCGTGCAGTGATTCATTTTTTTATGGTCCAAGGGTGTACCTGGTGCCATTATTTATTGAAGGCTTTGTGCACAGTATGGAGAAAGTGTTTTGTTGCGAAGAAGTATGTATGAATGGATAGAGAAGTTCAAGGAAGGTCTCACTAGTGTTAGCAGCCCTGTGAGGATGAAGATTCACTTCTGATGAAGAAGTGAAGACAGTGGTACATTCGTGGCTCGCAGCTCAGCCTAAAGCGTTTTTTAATGAGGGAATACGAAAGCTTATTGACCGATTGACCAAGTGTATTGAAAAGCAAGGAGAGTATGTTGAAAAACGATGTATTTGTCTTTTCTAAAAGTTAATTAAAGTAAATTTTACAGCCTGAGTGCATGTAATTTTTGGCTCACCCTTGTATTATGATTATTGCTATACAAACAGGCCGCTGTTATTAAATTTTCTGTAAAATATAGTTTAATGTCCAACAACATTTGTGCTATTCTTTATGGGAAAGAAGCATGTAAATTTGATAATTTTTCTCTAATGAACTTTTAAAGTACCATAAGTATTTGCTGAGTAAGATTTTTTTCCCTCCAATAATGGAAACAACTTGAAAATATCTTTAAAAATGACAAACAAGCATTGAGGTTTTTAAAGATCATATATAATGCTTAGTCTTGGCACACAATATTGAAAATATAAAAATATAAAAACAAAATATACTGCTTTACATTTCTTTTCTTCTTTTGCTGTCACCCCAAGTCCCATCATCTTCTTTGCTGAAAAAGCAAAATGGAATACAGTAATTTGAAAATTACAGAACTTGATGTTCAGTTTCATTGAAATACACTCCAGTTATGCAACTCTGGCATTCTAGAAATAAATTTGGACTGTACCTGGCCCTAACAGCAGGGTTTTTTTGAAACAATTTTTTTCTTCTCAGGAGGTTTTGATTTATTATGTTGTTGTCTCTCCCCTGCAGCTATATTTTCACATGAATGTAAATTGTTTTAGATTCTCTTATTCCACGGTTGAAGCATTTATTCTAGGAAAAGAAAAACAGACGTAATCCAATAAATTAAAAATATTCAGTCCCCCAAACTAAGATTTTTTAGTAATTTAGTATTTATAGTTTTCATTGTAGCCTATTATATGTTTATCTTTAATAGCTTTTTCGTTTTACTAGAAGCAGGTTTTTGCTGTTGTTCTTCCATTGTCACACTTATTTTATAGTTAGTGGTCCACTCCCCAAAGTGTCATCCTGTAGCTTATTCTTCTCCACATCTGGCACTGGTGTCGTTGCTGTCTTCTCCAGCTGGGGAATGTAGCTAAATGTTTAGAAGAAGGATGAGATTTGGTTTGTGACTACAGATGCTGCACATTGCTCGTTGAATGCAAATTAAATTATTTGAAGGGCTTTTGAGGATTTATGTCTTTACCACTTTTAATGAGATAAAGGAAGCTATTCCCTAAATTGCCTACTGTCCTGATACTGGGAATTTTCCTCCTATAGTTCCTGGAAATAGTTTAATCTTTTCTGTAGGCTGCTTGCTAAACAAAAGAGATTTAGTCACTTACCTTATATCTTAAAAATAATAACAAAAGAGAAACAAAAACTGTATACTCATACATATTTATATGTGAACAGAAAATTGTATTGAAAAATAAACACAATTCTTAGTAGAGATTTTACAAGCCAGGCATCTCTTTGAAAATCACTACAGAATAATTTATTGAATGCCCAATCTCTGTCACTGACATTGACCTCTGTTACAGATGGTGAAGCTTTGAGGGGCCATTTGACTGACCTAGGGTCAACCTGACTAGTTAGTGGTGGATCCAGGATTTGAACCCACACCTCGCAAATTCTAAAGCCTGTGGTCTTTCTACTTTGCCTGTGGTCTTTCTTTTTTATTGTTTCCCCTTCTCTGTAGCTATTAAGGCTAAGGTAGAGAAAACTGGAATCTAGCTTAAAAATGGGATGGGAAGAGTAACTGCTAATAACTGAAGTATTAAGGGTATCTCATATGGCCCTCTGTGTCCTTGGGTACCGGCTGAACTAAATTTTTCTTGACATAGTCATGCCATGAGATTAATTTTTTGGTTCTTTTGGAAACTCTTGCTATATTATTCCTATATTTTTCAAAAAATTTACCAACTGTCTTAGATACCCTTAAGAGAAGACTTGTCTCGGTAGGTATTATTTGTTAATAATGTATGATTGAAGTGATAGAATTACTATTGTCAATTACTGTATAATCCCAGACCTCTACATTTGGAGTCTCCAAAATAAAAACAACTGATTTCTTTAGTTGGACAAGTGATCTGGCTTCTTCCCTTCTTAATTTTAAGTGCTCTTTTAAACTGATGCTAATATTTCTTTGGTTTAATATTAAGACTGTGAGGTCTTTATAATCATGAAAAGCAATAGAAGAAATTATAAAGGAATATGAGACATATATACATCCAAATTAAACTCTGCAAACCAAAGAACATCATAATAAATAAAATTAAAATGGAAGTAACAAAGTAGCAAATATTCACCACAACTACAACTTGCAGAAGGTCCAAAATAGATTAAGGAATTAGAAAAAAATCAGGTACACTAAAATAGCAATGCAAAAACAGGCAAAAGGCATGAGGAAGTAAATAATTCATGGAAGAGGAAATAAAAGAGGCTAAAAAGCAAATATGTTTAAATACGTTCAGTCTCACTAGAAAACAAATGACGACAAATTTAAAAGCAACGATGAACATTTTTTAACCTACCAAATTAACACGAGTCAGCAGAGTGCTAGTGCTCCTTGCTGGTGGGTCAGGGAGACAGGCTCTCTGTACATTGCTGTGGGGAGTATAAGTTGGCTCTGCTGTTTTGGGGGACACATTGATAGTATTGATCAAAAATGTTAAGGCAACATTTCCTTCAGCTCAGGGACTCTACTTTTTGGAATTACTTAATGAAATAAGCATGAGCATTTAATTTGTGCATGTGATACTCATGGTACTAGTTATACATGGAAAAAAGTTGGAAATAATCTAAATGTCCAACAAATGTGGAATAGGTAAAACATTGGAGCACAACCGTGTGTAGACAGTTGTGTAGTCATGTAAGTGCTTTTGAAGAACTTTAAATTATATGGAAGAGAACGCTTATGATAAAATATTCAGGGGAACCCCCCCTCCCAGGAGGGATTAGTCTCAGTGATGGTTTAAAAATCTCATATCTATAAATGAGAACGATGTTAAAAATTATTTCTCAAGCTGTGAGATAAAAAATATATTTTCTGTGTTTTCCAAGTATTTTTTTTACAGTTAGTAATCACGTTAGAGTCAGACAAATACTTAAAAATAAATTCAGAAACTCCTGAACACTAAAAACTTTGATTTGTGGGTGATATTGTTGGAATATCTGTTCTTAGATTTATTTTTTTAAGTAAACTTTTTATTTTGGATTAACTTTATATTTAGAGAAAAGTTGGAGACATAGTGCAGGGATAGTCCTGTATATGCTTCACCTATTTTCTCCTAAGGTTAATATCTTACATGACCTCAGGACATCTGTCACAACTAAGGAGTTAATATTGGTACGTCACTGTTCACTGAACTGCAGACTTGATTCAAATTTCACTAGTTTTTCTATTTAATGTCCTTTTTCTGTTCCAGAATCCAGTCCAGAATATCACTTTGTAACATCATTGCACGTAGATTTCTTTTACTGTAAAGTCTTTCCTCTTGGTCTCTTATGGCCAGAGCTGGCCAGTAGCATCCAGGTTTCTTGAGGGCTCCAGTATTTTCTCACTTGCCGTCTCTCATCCCGTGTCCACCCATGGGCACCTACACTGGCCACTCCCCCAAAGCTGTTCTTGCTTAGCTGACCGGGGCCTTGGGGATGGCCACTAGCATTTTGTGGATTGAATGGAACCAGGGACGTCCCAAATCAATAGACGCTTTCATGCTCTTACTTTTCTTACTCCTTGGATTTCACTTATACGTTAAAACTGAGCCCGTCTTGGTCCTCTGACACTCAGCCTGCTTCTGCTGCAGCGCCTCCTCCTGTAGCACCGTCGTCCACCTGCAGGCAGGCTAGATCCTGGACACACCCTGGACTCCACCCTCTCTCTTACCCTGGAGCCTGGCCACATGGTCATCTCCCTTTCTCTATGTATCTTCTTGGTTTCTCTCAAGTCATATCCTCCAACTTAGAGCTGCCTCTGGTCACTTTTCTGCTGTTCAGTCTTTGTATCTTCTCAAACCCAGCTGAACTGAGCTGAGATCCTATTAGTAGAGTGCCCTGGGTCCTGTGTGTAGAATATCATTCGAGGCCTCTCACCATCTGCACTTGCCCATCACCTGCCACCACCCGCAGTGGTTGGTTTGCTCAGCTGAACAGAACCTGCAGTCTAGACGGTGCCGGCTGAAGAGCCGTTCCTTCTGCCGGGAGGATTCTTCCTCAGGCCTGATCCAAATAGCTGGTCCTTCAAAACTCAGGATCTTCCTTACTTGCCTTATTTTGTATTTTTCTCCTGTTCTATTTTCTCTCAGCATATCCTAGAGCATTTGGTTTTTAAATTTTTTTTTATGTAATGCTGTATCTCTCATTTATGTTAGGCATCTTTGAAAAAGGCATATAATCAGGTCCAGTCTAGCCCATAGGAACTATTGTTTAGTATACTGAAGTAATAATTTACTAAAACTCTGAAGTATTAATTAGCTAAATGGCCTGAAGAAGAATTAACACAGCTTCCAAAAGTGCTTAACTACTTTCAGGGGGTCGTTTCTATGCTGGGGGATGTGGCTCATTAAGTGATTCTGAAAGATTCAGAGATGGCCCCTTGAGCCTTATCCCTGCAGTCTTCTGTTAGAGTAACTGGTCTACTTCCTGGGTGTACAGGCAGAGGTACTTTCTTGCAAAATAATTATATGCTAGTGGAACTAAAGTCTGCATTTTTCAAACCAAAGTTGTGAGAGATCTGTTCATTTCCACCATGGTAATTTTCTACCTAACAAAGGATATCAACATCAGAAAAGTGGAAACCAAGTCAGTTTTAATTTAGAAGATTCTCATTTTTGGATGGCATTTATGGTCATTAAATACACAGTTAAATATTTAGGCATTTGGGTATTTGAACCTAAAGAACTGCATTTTCATTGAGCCGTGAAACTGCCACTGGAGAATGAGCAGGGGACTTCTTTCTAACTAATGAACTTTTGGGAGGAAACAGCAGTAATTGAAGTGTCCACATGCACTGCAACAAAAGTACTCCTCTGAAACAAGTAGTTCTCAGTATATGCTTTCAGATACTTTATTTGCTCTTGATATTAGTTTACAAGTGAGCTAATCTTTGAATTTAATGATTAAGTTGCCAAACCTCCCCTCTGGTGTTCTGTCCCTTCTGGGTGGATGAGTGGTGGTGTATGTGTATATATACCCTTGGCAAAGGAAAAGAACACATTTGTTTTCTTCCTGGAGTCAGTCAGTAGATGATACAATGAATGAAACTGTATAGGGCATGAAAATAAATACAGACATAGAGAACGGATGTAGAGAACAGATGTGTGGACACAGCGAGGGGAGGGGAGAGTGGGATGAGTTGGGATATTAGGTTTGACATACACACACTACCATGTGTAAAGTGGATAGCTAGTGGGAACCTGCTGTATAGCACAGGGGGCTCAGCATGGTGCTCTGTGGTGACCTAGATGGCTGGGGGTCTCAGAGGGAGGGGATATATGTATACACATAGCTGATGCACTTCACTGTACAGCAGAAACTAACACAACATTGTAAAGCAATTATACTGCAATAAAAAATGTATAAAGAAAAGTACAGTAATAGGGCAAGGACCATGTTCACAAAATCTGTCTTAGTTTGTATGGGCCATGCTGAATTCTTTTTTTTTTTTTTATAAATGTACAATGCAGTGCATTTTTGTTTGTTTGTTTTTGTTTGTTTATAAATTTATTTATTTATTTTATTTATTTTATTGGCTGTGTTGGGTCTTCGTTGCTGCACATGGGCTCTCTCCGGCTGCGGCGAGTGGGGGCTACCCTTCCCCGTGGTGCGCAGGCTTCTCACTGCGGTGGCCCCTCCCGCTGCAGAGCACAGGCTCCAGACGCTTGGGCTTCAGCAGTTGCAGCACATGGGCTCAACAGCTGTGAGCACAGGCTCAATAGTTGTGACGCACGGGCCCAGTCGCTCCGTGGCATGTGGTATCTTCCTGGGGCAGGGATCAAACCTGCGTCCCCTGCATTGGCAGGCGGACTCCTACCCACCGCGCCACCTAGGAAGTCCCTGAATTCTTTTATGTATTTATTTATTTTTAATTTTTTAATTGAAGCAAAATGATTGATTCAGTTTTATACATCTGTACTTTTTCAGATTCTTTTCCATTATAGGTTAGTACAAGATATTGAACACAGTTCCCTGTGTTATACAGTAAATCCTTGTTGTTTATCTATTTTATGTATGGTAGTGTGTATATGTTAATCCCATACTCCTAATTTATCCCTTCCCACCTTTCCCCTTTGGTAACCATAAGTTTGTTTTCTACGTCTGTTCCTGTTTTGCATATAGATTCATTTGTATTATTTTTTCGATTTCACATATAAGTGATATAATATATTTGTCTTATCTGTATGACTTACTTCACTTAGTAGGTATTCTCTAGCTTCATCTATGTTGCTGCAAATTACAATATTTTATTCCCATTTCATGGCTGAGTAATATGCTATTGTGTATACACACACACACACACACACACCCACCCACCCACATCTTAAGCCTGTTAACCTTAAGTCTATTGATGGACACTTGGGTTGCTTCCAAGTCTTGGCTGTTGTAAACAGTGCTGCTATGAACATTGGGGTGTATGTATCTTTTTGAATTAGAGTTTTCATCTTTTCTGGATATATGTCTGGGAGTGGATTGCTAGATCATATGATAACTCTATTTTTAGTTTTTTAAAGGAACCTCCATATTGTTCTCCATAGTGGTTGCACCAGTTTATGTTCCCACCATCAGTATAGGAGGGTTCCATTTTCTCCACACCCTCTCCAGCATTTATTTGTAGACTTTTTGATGATGGCCATTCTGACTGCCATGAGGTGGTACCTCACCGTGGTTTTGATTTGCATTTCCCTAGTAATTAGCGATGTTGAGCATCTTTTCATGTGCTTGTTGGCCATCTGTATGCCTTCCTTGGAGAAATGTCTGTTTAGATCTTCTGCCCATTTTTTTGATTGGGTTGTTTGCTTTTTTGATATTGAGTTATATGAGCTGTGTGTATTTTGGGTATTAACCCCTTGTTGGTCACATCATTTGCAAGTGTTTGCTCTCATCCTGTAGGTTTTTTTTTGTTTTGTTGGTGATTTCCTTTGCTTTGCCAAAGCTTTTAAGTTTGGTTAGGTCCCATTTGTTTTTGTTTTTGTTTTTTTTTGCTTTTTTCTTTTATTTGTTTATTTTTTTCTTGGGAGACTGATCTAAGAAAATATTGCTATGATTTATGTCTGAGACTGTTTTGCTTATGTTCTCTTCTAGGAGTTGTATGGTGTCATGTCTTATATTTAGGCCTCTAAACCATTTTGAGTTTATTTTTGTATATGGTCTTTTAATTTAGATGGTACTTAATATTTTAATTATCCTTTTTTGTATATGTCCTGTCTTGGATTGTCATCTCTCAGTAGTGTAAAATCAAAGTAGTCTTTTAAAAAAACCTTCTGAAGTGTCTTGGTAATAAACTTTGTCAATTATATGTATTAAAAAAATGCTTTAATTCATGAATTATTTAATACTATATGAAAACAGACACCGGACTAAACTTTTACTTTGCTAGAGAGCTTGCTGAGGAGCCTTCAGATTATTTATGCTCCTAATCTGTCCTATAGAGGACTCTCTACACCTGTCATTAGGGGTCATTAGTGGCTGATAAGAATCTTGAACTCTGGAAAGGGGACTGAATATCCCGATTATTAGATTAATTTAGCAGAAGAAAATGTCACAGAGCAGCACTTCGTCGCAGTGGAGACGTGTGAAGACTTCAAGCCTCGGGGGCCTTGTCAGGTTCTGCAGAGGATGTCCAGTTTCCATCTCCTGCCCGAGTGGAACCACATCCTCCCCTTCTGCACGCTCCTCAAACCAGAGACTTTTGTTTCACTTTGAGATTGAACCAAAGGATTCTTTCCACTAATGTGCTTTTCTCTTTCAAAGCATATTTGATTTTTGTTCAGCATAATTACCTTTTGCTACTGAGATTAAAGCTGCTTCTTTGGGGGCACTTGAATATTCATTTGAACTTACACTGCTTCGTGTGAAATGTTTTATTTGGACGAGTGGTTTATTAGCTGACATGCCTATTTTTAATGACTGCTTCATCTCCCTGTACTCTCTCAACAGCATAGAGTGAAAGCATTCTTCTTTTCCTAAAGACATTAAACCCTTTTTGGAAACGCTATCAAACTTATGGAAAACTTGCAAGTACAGTTTAAAGAATTTTTTCCCTGAATCAGGGAGCAGTTTGCCAGGCTGATACCTCGTTACCCTCAAATACTTCAGTATGTGTTTCCTGCAAACGAGACCACTCCCGGCATGACTAGGACATGCCGTTCAAAGAGGCAGACTCCTGCCACTCAGGCTGCAGACCCCAGCCAGCCTTCACCGCTGCCCTGATGATGCCCTTGGTGGTGAGGGATCCAGCTCAGAGCATGTGCTGTGTGTGGTCGTCTGTCCCTCTGGTCTGGACCAGTTCCTCTGCCTTCCCTGGACTGGCAGGACCTTGACCCTTGTGAAGGTCATAGGCAGGTAGTCTGCAAATGCCTCTCATTTTGGGTTTGTCTGGCATTTCCTTATGACTAGATTCGGGTTCTGCATCTCTGGGGAGTGTCCCTGAAGCGCTGCTTTTCCTTTTGGTGGCATCTGATCAGTTGCACATGATTTTGATTCGTCCAGTTTCTGCTGATATCTTTGATCTCTTGATTAAAATGGTGTCTGACATGTTTCTCAACCTTAAAGTTACAACTTTTTTGAAATAACTTTTATAGGGAGCTATGTAAAAGCTATAAATACTCTTTTTCACCAAAGTTTCTATCTATTTATTTTTATTTTTTTTATTATTTTTTTTTTAGATTTAGGAGCACTTTTATTCCCTTTAAAAACAGAAAGCAAAACAAAGCAAAAACACTTCTTGCTCTTTCCATATTACAAAAAAAAAAAATGTGACAAACTTTATAACACTGACTCAAAACCTATCTATAGTTGTATTGGTATGCCCTTGAAATCTCCCCATCTTCAATCTAAATATAAAACTTGGCTTCATCACTGTGGTGCAGGCATTTACACCAATTTTTTTTTTTGGGGTGTACACCAGGTTCAATCAACTGTTTTTATACACATATCCCCATATTCCTTCCCTTCCTTGACGCCCCCCCCTCGAGACCCCCCACCCTCCCTGCCCCAGTCCTCTAAGGCATCTTCCATCCTCGAGTTGGACTCCCTTTGTTATACAACAACTTCCCACTGACTATTTTACAGTTGGTAGTATATATATGTCTGTGCTACTCTCTCGCTTCTTCTCAGTTTCCCCTTCACCCCCCGCCCCCTCCCATACCTCGAGTTCTCCAGTCCATTCTCTGTATCTGCTTCCTTGTTCTTGTCACTGAGTTCATCAGTACCATTTTTAGATTCCGTATATGTGAGTTAGCATACAATATTTGTCCTTCTCTTTCTGACTTACTTCACTCTGTATGACAGATTGTAGTTCTATCCACCTCATTACATATAGCTCCATCTCATCCCTTTTTATAGCTGAGTAATATTCCATTGTATATATATGCCACATCTTCTGTATCCATTCATCTGTTGATGGGCATTTAGGTTGCTTCCATGTCCTGGCTATTGTAAAGAGTGCTGCAATAAACATTATTGTACAAGTTTCTTTTGGGATGATGGTTTTCTTTGGGTATATGCCCAGGAGTGGGATGACTGGATCATATGGTAGTTCTATTTGTAGTTTTTAAAGGAACCTCCAAGTTGTTTTCCATAGTGGCTGTACCAACTTACATTCCCACCAACAGTGCATGAGAGTTCCCTTTTCTCCACACCCTCTCCAACATTTGTTGTTTCCAGACTTTGTGATGATGGCCATTCTGATTGGTGTGAGGTGATACCTCATTGTGGCTTTGACTTGCATTTCTCTGATGATTAGTGATGTTGAGCATCTTTTCATGTGTTTGTTGGCCATCTGTATGTCTTCTTTGGAGAAATGTCTATTTAGGTCTTCTGCCCATTTGTGGACTGGGTTATTTGCTTTTTTGGTATTAAGCTGCATGAGCTGCTTATATATTTTGGAGGTTAATCCTTTGTCCGTTGTTTCATAGGCAATTATTTTTTCCCATTCTGAGGGTTGCCTTTTAGTCTTGTTTATGGTTTCTTTTGCTGTGCAAAAGCTTTTAAGTTTCATGAGGTCCCATTCGTTTATTCTTGATTTTATTTCCCTGATTCTAGGAGGTGGGTCAAAAAGGATGTTGCTTTGATGTATGTCAAAGAGTGTTCTGCCTATGTTTTCCTCTAGGAGTTTGATAGTGTCTGGCCTTACATGTAGGTCTTTAATCCATTTGGAGTTTATTTTTGTGTATGGTGTTAGGAAGTGTTCTAATTTCATTCTTTTACCTGTTGCTGTCCAATTTTCCCAGCACCACTTATTGAAGAGGCTGTCTTTTTTCCATTGTATACTCGTGCCTCCTTTGTCAAAGATAAGGTGCCCATATGTGTTTGGGCTTACTTCTGAGTTCTCTATTCTATTCCATTGATCGTCCTTTCTATTTTTGTGCCAGTACCATACTGTCTTGATCACTATGGCCTTGTAGTATAGTTTGAAGTCAGGAAGCCTGATTCCACCAACTCCATTTTTCCTTCTCAAGATTGCTTTGGCTATTCGGGGTCTTTTGTGTTTCCATACAAATCGTAAGATTTCTTGCTCTAGTTCTGTGAAAAATGCCATTGGTCATTTGATCGGGATTGCATTGAATCTGTAAATTGCTTTGGGTAGTACAGTCATTTTCACGATGTTGATTCTTCCAATCCAGGAACATGGTATGTCTCTCCATCTGTTTGTGTCGTCTTTGATTTCTTTCATCAATGTCTTAAAGTTTTCTGCATAGAGATCTTTTGCCTCCTTAGGCAGGTTTATTCCTAGGTATTTTATTCTTTTTGTTGCAATGGTGAATGGGAGAGTTTCCTTAATTTCTCTTTCTGCTCTTCTGTTGTTAGTGTATAGGAATGCAAGAGATTTCTGTGCATTCATTTTGTATCCTGCTACTTTACTAAACTCATCAATGAGTGCTAGCAGTTTTCTGGTAGAGTCTTTAGGGTTTTCTATATATAATATCATGTCATCTGCAAAGAGTGACAATTTTACTTCTTCTTTTCCAATTTGGATTCCTTTGATTTCTTTTTCTTCTCTGATTGCTGTGGCTAACACTTCCAAAACTATGTTGAATAACAGTGGTGAGAGTGGACACCCTTGTCTTGTTCCTGTTCTTAGAGGGAATTCTTCCAGTTTTTCTCCATTGAGAACGATGTTGGCTTTTGGTTTGTCATATATGGCTTTTATGATGTTGAGGTAATTTCCTTCTATGCCCATTTTCTGGAGAGCTTTTATCATAAATGGATGTTGAACTTTGTCAAAAGCTTTTTCTGCATCTATTGAAATGATCATATGGTTTTTATCCTTCAAGTTGTTGATATGATGTATCACGTTGATTGATTTGCATATATTGAAGAATCCTTGCATCCCAGGGATAAACCCCACTTGATCATGGTGTATGATTTTTTTAATGTGCTGTTGGAGTCTGTTAGCTAGTATTTTGTTGAGGATTTTTGCATCTATATTCATCAGTGATATTGGTCTGTAGTTTTCTTTTTTTGTGACATCTTTGCCTGGTTTTGGTATCGGGGTGATGGTAGCCTCGTAGAATGAGTTTGGGAGTGCTCCGCCTTCTGCAATATTTTGGAAGAGTTTGAGAAGGATAGGTGTTAACTCTTCTCGAAATGTTTGATAGAATTCGCCCGTGAACCCATCTGGTCCTGGGCTTTTGTGTGTTGGGAGATTTTTAATCACTGCCTCAATTTCCGTACTTGTGATTGGTCTGTTCATGGTTTCTATTTCTTCCTGGTTCAGTCTTGGAAGATTGTATTTTTCTAAGAATGTATCCATTTCTTCCAGGTTATCCAATTGATTGGCATATAGTTGCTTGTAGTAGTCTCTCATGATGTTTTGTATTTCTGAGGTGTGCGTTGTGACTTCTCCTTTTTCATTTCTAATTCTGTTGATTTGCATCTTCTCCCTTTTTTTCTTGATGAGTCTGGCTAATGGTTTATCAATTTTGTTAATCTTCTCAAAGAACCATCTTTTAGTTTTATTGATTTTTCTTATGGTTTCTTTCCTTTCTTTTTCATTTATTTCTGCTCTGATCTTTATGATTTCTTTCCTTCTGCTCCCTTTGGGGTTTCTTTGTTCTTCTTTCTCTAGTTGTTTGAGGTGTAAGGTTAGGTTGTTTATTCGATCATTTTCTTGTTTCTTAAGGTAGGACTGTATTGCTATAAACTTCCCTCTTAGAACTGCTTTTGCTGCGTCCCATAGGTTTTGGGTTGTTGTGTTTTCGTTGTCATTTGTTTCTAGATATTTTTTGATTTCCTCTTTGATTTCTTTAGTGATTCCTTGGTTGTTTAGGAGTGAATTGTTTAGCCTCCATGTGTTTGTATTTTTTGCAGTTTTTTCCCTGTAATTGATATCTAGTCTCATGGCGTTGTGGTCTGAGAAGATGCTTGATATGATTTCAATTTTCTTGAGTTTGCTGAGGTTTGATTTGTGACCCAAGATGTGATCTATCCTGGAAAATGTTCCGTGTGCACTTGAGAAGAAAGTGTAGTCTGTCGTTTTTGGATGGAATGTCCTATAAATATCAATTAAGTCCAGATGGTCTAATGTGTCATTTAGAGCTTGTGTGTCTTTATTTATTTTCTGTTTGGATGATCTGTCCATTGATGTAAGTGGGGTGTTCAAGTCTCCCACTATTATTGTGTTACTGTCGATGTCCCCTTTTATAGCTGTTAGCATTTGCCTTATGTATTGAGGTGCTCCTATATTGGGGGCATAGATATTTAACACTGTGATATGTTCTTCTTGGATGGATCCCTTGATCATTAGGTAGTGCCCTTCCTTGTCTCTTTTAATAGTCTTTACTTTCAAGTCTAATTTGTCTGATATGAGTATTGCTACTCCAGCTTTCTTTTAACTTCCATTTGCATGGAATATCTTTTTCCATCCCTTTACTTTCAGTCTATATGTATCCCTTGGTCTGAAGTGGGTTTCTTGTAGGCAGCATATAGAAGGGTCTTGTTTTTGTATCCATTCAGCCAGTCTGTGTCTTTTGGTTGGAGCATTTAATCCATTTACATTTAAAGTGATTATTGACATGTGTGTTCCAATGACCATTTTCTTCATTGTTTTGGGTTTGTATTTGTAGGTGTTTTCCTTTTCTTGTGTTTCCTACTTAGAGAAGTTCCTTCAGCACTTGTTGTAAGGCTTGTTTGGTGGTGCTGAATTCTCTTAACTTTTGCTTGTCTGGAAAGCTTTGGATTTCTCCCTCGAATCTGAATGAGATTCTTGCTGGGTAGAGTATTCTTGGCTGTAGGTTTCTCTCTTTCAGGACTTTCAGGATATCCTGCCATTCCCTTCTGGCCTGCAGAGTTTCTGTAGAAAGGTCAGCTGTTATCCTGATGGGTTTTCCCTTATATGTTGTTTGTTGCTTTTCTCGTGCTGCTTTTAATATTTTTTCTTTGTGTTGAATTGTCGTTAGTTTGATTAATATGTGTCTTGGTGTATTTCTCCTTGGGTTTATTCTGTATGGGACTCTCTGTGCTTCTTGGACTTGGTGAATTATTTCCTTTCCCATGTTGGGGAAGTTTTCCACTAGAACCTCTTCAAATATTTTCTCAGACCCTTTCTTGTTTTCTTCTTCTTCTGGGATGCCTATAATTCGAATGTTGGTACGTTTAAGGTTATCAGTGAGGTCTCTGAGGCTGTCTTCTAGTCTTTTTATTTTTTTTCTTTTTCCTGCTCTGTGGCGTTTATTTCTCCCATTCTATCTTCCAACTCACTTATTTGTTCTTCTGCCTCAGTCATTCTGCTGGTTAGAGCATCTAGAGTATTTTTAATTTCAGTTATTTTGTTATCCATTGCTGTTTGTTTTTCTGAGTTCTTATGAACTGTTTCTTGTACTTTCTCTATTTTGTTATCGAGATTTTGTATCATTTTTACTATCATTACTCTAAATTCTTTTTCAGGCATTTTTCCTATTTCCTCCTCATTTATTTGGTCTTGTGGGTTTTTTTCCTGCTCCTTTGCCTGCATGGGGTTTCTTTGTTTCCTCATGGTTGTCCAAGCTTTTGGGGTTGCTTGTCCTGGTGATAGAGGTGTTTATAGAAGACTGTCCAAGCCTCAGACTAATGTCCAAGTATTGGATTAAACGAATATTCAGTCTAGGAAACACATACATGTATAAGACACACAATTACTGAATCCGTTAGGACATAAGGCTCTAGAAAGACCTGACAGAACCCCAGTGTGCTATCAGATATTCAAAGAGAAACCCAGCAGTAATTGACAACTGAAACAGAACAAATCAGAGACAAAAGCAAAAGCAAACAAACAGCAAATAACACCCTACACATACAAACATCAATCCAGAGAGATTTTGTAAGCTAGGATCAAATATAGAAATGAGCTGGAGTACCACCAGAGAGAATGGAGATTCTCAGAATGTAATTAGACAACTGTACTAAGAATTAAGATAAAGACAACAGCCTAATATTAATACCAAGGCAGTGCATCATCTGGAGAATAGAGCAAGGAGTCTGAGCAGACCGATAGTGTTGCTGATAAGTATGTTAAGAGAAAATAAACTTAAAATGGCTGGAAGAAAGGGGAACAGAAGAGCATACTGTGGTTGGAAATATGCAAAGAAAAAGAAAGGAATAGAAGTGTATAAAAGATAGGGATGAAAGGAAAGTATGAGAGATATTTTGTCCGTACTACCAAAAACTTAGCTAGATATAGAAGTATATAAAAAGGCAAAAAAAAAAAAAAAAAAAAAAAGAATAAAAAATATCCTTAAAAAATTATGTTATAAAACTTGTAGATCCCTTAGGGCTAAGATCGTATTTAATAAATAAAAAAAAAAAAAAAAAAAGAGAGAGAGAGAGAGAGAAAAGAAAAAAAAAAAATCCAGAACTGATCCCAGAATGGACCAGTTCAATAGGTATTGATACTACTATTTCTGTTTCCTTAGCGTCTCAGCTGTAAGTGTCCTTCTCCTTGCCTTGGGATTTTTTTGCGTTATTCTGTGACCAGCAGAGGTTCCTTTATTGTTCGTCTGTAAGCCTCGGTGTGTGGGGAGGGAGAGGGTACAATAGTGGCTCCTTCTCCTGGGAGTGAGTGAGCAGTGGCGCACTGTTGTTTCAGTCAGGCTTGGAGGTGCCTGTTGCAGAGGGCGCTGGTGGCTCAGGCGTACACAGAAAGTCTTAGAGTTGGGCCTCTCTCGGGGTTTTTTCTTTTTTTTTTTTATTTTTTTATTTTTTGGGGGGGTACACCAGGTTCAATCATCCGTTTTTATACACATATCCCCATCTTCCCTCCCTTCCTTGACGCCCCCCCCCAAACCCCCCCACCCTCCCCGCCCCAGTCCTCAAAGGCATCCTCCATCCTCGAGCTGGACTCCCCTTGTTATACAACAACTTCCCACTGACTATTTTACAGTTGGTAGTATATATATGTCTGTGCTACTCTCTCGCTTCGTCTCAGTTTCCCCTTCACCCCCCGCCCCCTCCCATACCCCGAGTTCTCCAGTCCATTCTCTGTATCTGCATCCTTGTTCTGGTCACTGAGTCCAACAGTACCATTTTTAGATTCCGTATATGTGAGTTAGCATACAATATTTGTCCTTCTCTTTCTGACTTACTTCACTCTGTATGACAGATTGTAGTTCTATCCACCTCATTACATATAGCTCCATCTCATCCCTTTTTATAGCTGAGTAATATTCCATTGTATATATATGCCACATCTTCTGTATCCATTCATTTGTTGATGGGCATTTAGGTTGCTTCCATGTCCTGGCTATTGTAAAGAGTGCTGCAATAAACATTATGGTACAAGTTTCTTTTGGGATTATGGTTTTCTTTGGGTATATGCCCAGGAGTGGGATTACTGGATCATATGGTAGTTCTATTTGTAGTTTTTTAAGGAATCTCCAAATTGTTTTCCATAGTGGCTGTACCAATTTACAGTCCCACCAGCAGTGCAGGAGAGTTCCTTTTTCTCCACACCCTCTCCAACATTTGTTGTTTCCAGACTTTGTGATGATGGCCATTCTGATTGGTGTGAGGTGATACCTCATTGTGGCTTTGTCTTGCATTTCTCTGATGATTAGTGATGTTGAGCATCTTTTCATGTGTTTGTTGGCCATCTGTATGTCTTCTTTGGAGAAATGTCTATTTAGGTCTTCTGCCCATTTGTGGATTGGGTTATTTGCTTTTTTGGTATTAAGCTTCATGAGCTGCTTGTATATTTTGGAGGTTAATCCTTTGTCCGTTGTTTCATAGGCAATTATTTTTTCCCACTCTGAGGGTTGCCTTTTAGTCTTGTTTATGGTTTCTTTTGCTGTGCAAAAGCTTTTAAGTTTCATGAGGTCCCATTCATTTATTCTTGATTTTATTTCCATGATTCTAGGAGGTGGGTCAAAAAGGATGGCGCTTTGATGGATGTCATATAGTGTTCTGCCTATGTTTTCCTCTAGGAGTTTGATAGTGTCTGGCCTTACATGTAGGTCTTTAATCCATTTGGAGTTTACTTTTGTGTATGGTGTTAGGAAGTGTTCTAATTTCATTCTTTTGCATGTTGCTGCCCAGTTCTCCCAGCACCACTTATGGAAGAGGCTGTCTTTTTTCCATTGTATATTCTTGCCTCCTTTGTCAAAGATAAGGTGCCCATATGTGTTTGGGCTTACTTCTGAGTTCTCTATTCTATTGCATTGATCTTCCTTTCTATTTTTGTGCCAGTACCATACTGTCTTGCAAAATTAATGCACAGAAATCTCTTGCATTCCTATACACTAACAACGGAAGAGCAGAAAGAGAAATTAAGGAAACTCTCCCATTCACCATTGCAACCAAAAGAATAAAATACCTAGGAATAAACCTGCCTAAGGAGGCAAAAGATCTGTATGCAGAAAACTTTAAGACATTGATGAAAGAAATCAAAGACGACACAAACAGATGGAGGGACATACCATGTTCCTGGATTGGAAGAATCAACATCGTGAAAATGTCTGTACTACCCAAAGCAATTTACAGATTCAATGCAATCCCGATCAGATTACCAATGGCATTTTTCACAGAACTAGAGCAAGAAATCTTACGATTTGTATGGAAACGCAAAAGACCCCGAATAGCCAAAGCAATCTTGAGAAGGAAAAATGGAGTTGGTGGAATCAGGCTTCCTGACTTCAAACTATACTACAAGGCCATAGGGTTTTTTCTTTTTGATGCTTGTTTTTTTTTTCTCTCGGCAGCCTCCCTGCTGCTGGCGTTGCAAGGGGTTTTAATCTAGCCCCGCCCGAGTGCCTGAGGGTGCTTGTTATCCCTGAGCGCCTTAGGTGGCCCACGGGCGTCTCTCCACTGCCTGTTGCAGAGGCACCGAAAGAGAGGGAGAGGCTACGCGCACGGCTCCTCCCCCCAGCCCGGGAGCCTGCAGCCTCCAGCCGCCATCATGGCCGGGCAGCTCTCAGGGACCGGCACTCCTCTCCACGGACCTCCTCCCTCCTGTCCTCTCGGTCCGTCACCCTACCGGCAACAATGTTTCTCACCCTGAACCAGCTCTCCGGTTCCCACGCTCCCGCTCCTGGACCCTCCGTTCAGCCGCGGATCGATGTCTTGGTCCGGGAACGCTGAGCTGCGCTGCGGACCCTCCGTATGTTTCTCACTCCCTCCCGTCTGCCACAGCTCCGCCGCTTCACCCTCTCTGAGCCCTCGTAGATGCCTCCCTACCGGCTATGTCGGGCTCCCCGCAGCCCTTTCTGGTGTCCGAGGCCGTCTGCTGGTGTTCAGCTGGTTCTCTGTGGGAATGACTGCGTCCTTCCATGCATTCCCAATGCATCTGTGGAGAGGGATGCACTCCACGTCTCTCTACTTCGCCGCCATCTTTTCTCCTCCCTCTATCTATTTATTTTAATGTGGACTTATGGCTCCTTATTTTGTTCATTGGATTTAAATCAATTCTGTTATTTTGGTGCTGAAATAGACCCCAGTTTGACCAGTAGGAGCCCCTGCAGGTTGGTTTTGGTGTCTTTGTGATGTGTTTCTGTTACTCCTTGAGTGATAATTGCTTGTGTGTTTATACAGACAGACTTATGCACTGTGTATATGTACACACCCATGTTTTCTAGCACTGTTGAATTTTATGTATGTCCGTGGGTCTCTGTGTACTGGAATCCCTGAATTCACAGTGATACCTCCTATTCCAGCCTGATCCCACAGGATTCACTCTAGTTTCTGTGTTTATATATTTGAGTCTCAGCTTTTTTGACAGCGAGAAACGTGACTGCTGTCATCCTCAGTGTCTTTGCTTATTTATAAAGCTCATCCTCTTCTGTATACCCGTCCTCTCATGGCTGCCACTGAGCCCTCCCCGACTCCGGCCCCGCCCTCCAGGCTGCATCCCTGGATGCCAGCCCAGCACTCTCTGTGGGGGTGGGGGATGGGGAACGCAGGGGGCCTTCCTCACCCTCCTCAGGCTTCGGGCTTCGATGCTCTGCACCAGGCGGCCCTTCCAGGGGCGCCTTCCTTGCTCGACTCCGGCTCCGACTCCCCACTTGGGGTCACCCTCCTGGGCGGGCGCCCTCAACACCTGGTTCAGGATCCATCCACCCCACCCCTTGGTGGTGACGCTCGCTCTCCCTGCGGTGGGGATCTCTGTGCGGGGCTCCCCCCGCCACGTGTGGATATTTTTCTTACCCACCCCCCACCCTGTGCTCCCATGTGGATGCCTCTCTCGTGCCCACGTGATGGCTTTAGAAGGGAGCTGTTCAGAAGGGGAGGGAAGGATGGACGGGGGAAGGAGAAGGGAAGGAGACGGCCGGGAGGAGGAGGAAGGAGGCACGAGGCCCGCCTTGAACAGGAGGCCAGGAGCATCCCTGAGGTGGAAACAGGGAAAAGATGGGTGAGGTGGTGAGTGTGGGCTCCGGCTCCTGTCTCCTGGTGGCCATACCCCCTTCGTGGTGACAGTGTATGGGTGGATGGTGACCCATGGGTGGTGGCCGGGTCTCCTGTGCGTCGGGGGGGTCAGTGAGTTGTCAGAAGCCTCCTGACAGGTCCCGCCCTCCGTGTGTGTCACTTGCTCCTGCACCGCCCACTTTGGACCTAAATTCAGCTGTGACGTCTCATCCCTCCCAGACCCTGCTGCCGACCCTCCTCCGGTGCATCTGGGCATCGGTCCCGGAGTCGGGAAGCCCCGGGGAAACTCAAGTGTGACCCTCGTGTTTTGAGTCTGGGTGCCTGGGACCAGCGTGGGTCTGATGCTGGGACCTCTAGAGAATATCTGTGGATTTCTCTCAAAAGTCAGGAAGCGATAGGAATTGGTGATATATTCTTGTTGTTTTTGCTAAAGTTATTGGTTGCTTCAGTGCTTAAGTGCAAAGCTGCATTTGTATGATAGCTCACTTTATAGCACGGACAGATTTCTTAGAAATTCGCTTGGGATGTTCATGACTAGAATCTTAATTCTCTACTGATTTCCGTATACGTAATTGAACCCTATTAAAAAAAAAAGATTTCCTCTAGGAAAGCTCCTCATTCCTAGTGCAGCACACAGAGGCTCACCTGGTGTTCAGGTCGGATGCAGACAGCTGGGCAGCTGTGGGCAGCTGGATACGTGGCCATAGTTTTGCCTTGAGCCCAGCGTAAAAGTTATGTTTAGAAGTCCAAACTTTTAGATGTTCTTTCTGAAGAATGACTTCTTGTGACATGTGAAAGGAAGTGCAGAATGTGTGGTTAGACTCAAACAGACTCATTTGAATTTTGGCTTTGCCAGTTAGCTGTGTGACTTCCAACAAGTTATCTAACTTCTCTAAGCCTCAATTTTCTTGCCTGTGAAGTGGGAATAGTAGATAATACCTCTTACCCCATAAAATGGTCAGGATTAAATGAGGAGCTGTTTAGCATGTGTTTGGCTCTAGGTAAATACTCAACAAATGATATTTTTCTCAAACAGCTTGAATCGGGAATTTATGTATTAGTTTTCAGTAATTTCAGGTTCTTGTTGTATAAGCTCTCATATTTTGCTTGGGAGATTCCTAAAGGACTTTATCAAAATTATTTACTCTAGAGAATTAGTATTAGGTGAAACACTTTTTTCAAAAAATTGTCTTTATCCTACTTAAGGAAGAACTTATTTTTCTTTAAGGAATGGATGGATATGAAGTTTAAACCTTTAAAAACTATCTGGCTTTTCTTCCTTACATAACTGGAAGACCACAACACAGTTCTCCCGAGCCTTTTTTGCAAAGCCTCTTTGAGATGTAGCAATGTGTAGAAAATAATTGTTTGAAAGAGAACTTTCAATAAAAACAGAAGATTTTTGCCAATATTTTGTGACTGTTCCAATGGGAATGCAGAGCCTGGGGACGTGATATAGCATTGGGTTTGGTCTTCAGTAAGTTGGGCAGATTTAGAAGGTATATAGGGTTATAAAAATAGACGAACTTTCAGAAAACTTGATGACTGTGCCGTTATTTGGGGATAAAAGGAATCTTAAGATGACTTGATTTAAACTCATCCTCATCCTAGCAGAGCCCATGCCCAGCAGTCCTAGAGGGAGAAAGATGCTCTCTAGCTGGACGGCCAGCCTGCCTGTCAGGTGCCCATACCGACCCCGGCGGTCACCTTGACGCCTTGTTCTTTTCAATTCCTGTGAACTGTCTGCTGGCAGGGCTGTGGCTTCTGCTTCTGGGATATTTCTCCAGCTACTCTTTTCATCTTTCTGTAACTGGGTACCCTTATTCTTCCCCCCGACCCTCCTCCTGTTGCGTGTCTGGGTAAGGCCGGAAGTTGCGATGCTTGGGAAATCCACATCCATCCACGCTGTCATCCACCACCTGGATGTCCCTGCTGATGTCCCCAGACCCGTGCTGGAGATGACCTGACCCACCTCATCCTGCCCGTGCCTCCACCTTGCTTTGCTGAAACCCTTCAGATGCCTCCTGTGGCCTGGGGAACAGGATCTGGGCAGACCCTGCTGAGGCTTCACACCCAGCCTCTGTCCTTCCCCCTCACCCCTCGTGCTCTGGCAGCACTGGCCTTGTTTCCTGGGGTGCTGCCCCAGTGCCCCATGCCCGCCATGCCCGCTGCCTGTCCCTCCAGGGCCTTCTTTGTCCTGATCATTGTGTCCATGTGTTGCTGGTGCCCGCGGACCCTCGGGTTTGAGCTTCAGAGCTGTATGGCAGGAAGGCTTCCCCTTATCTCCCGGGTGGGGCCAGGTGGTCTTTTCTGTGCTCTCAAGGCCCTGTATCCTGTGAAAGCGCTCGGTGTAGTATATTATCGTATTTTGGATTATTTGTCCACTATGTTTCAAAGCCTGTGTGTGGGGCCTCATGTCTGTTTTTGTCCACGTTGTGTCCGTGGAGCCCAGCACGCAGTTACAGAAGTGGTGACTAGAGGAAGCGGTTGATGCGGCTGGTGCTGGTGGGGCCACAGGGGAAGGACCGCGGGCGCTGTGCGGACGTCAGGCCATAGCTCCTAAAGGGGCCTGGATGCCATGGGCAGGGGCGCGGTGGCCTCTCTCTCAGGGCAGGACTCAGGCTGTCCCTGGAACAGGCGGGAGCGCGTGTGGGCAGAGGAGGAGTAGAGGGAGCTGTGAGCGGGTGACACGGGCCTGCTGGGCTCTCACAGGTGGTGAAGACTCCACAGCCCCCAGGGGAGGAGCCACGGGGCTGGTGAGGGGCTGCAGGGGGTGCCCCCAGACCCTCTGTGGATGCTGCTCACTGACCTTAGGGACGCCGGGGTCGCACTTCAGGGACAGTGCTGGCCTCGCCTGGAGGCATGGAGGGTCTGCGGAACAATCCATTGGTCTGGTGGGGGGGGGGGTCAGGTGTGTAGGTGGTGGGTGAACCTGTGGGTGCTGGGAGATGCCTCCGGGGAGTACCTTGAGCAGGAGACTGAGGGTACCCCTCCCCCCGTGGGGAGAGGAGGCGTGGCCAGCGAGGGTCCCAGACGGAGCCCCCAGAACTGGGGCAGGGACCCCGCACGATACTCTGGATGCAGACTTTTCTGCCTAGAATGGATTGGACTCTGTGAAAGGGATGTTGAAGTAGAAACTCTTTTTTCCCCGCCCCATTAAGCACAAAGCTATAGAAAGCCAGGTTTTATACGTTCACGACACTACTATTTTAATTTTTCTGCATGTTGAAAAGTATTCTACCGAAATGAGCCTATGCTTTGCCATTTTCTTTGTACTTTTAATTATCTGTAGGTGTCTTCACAGGGCTTGGGGTCTTCGGAGAAGTTGTTTTGCTCTGATAGTTGTTGTCATAATTAATTTTATATAATAGCAAATCTGAATTCAATAATTCAGGATGTAATTTGACAAGGAAGCTATATTTTATTGATGATTTTTAAAGCATAGAAAGGATCCTTGGGAATTGAAACCAGCTGTTTAAATTAGTGCACATTTATGTCTTATCAGAGTGAAGGAGCCAGGAAATAAGACGTTTGTGCCAAAACCAAACCTTGGGGAAATCACTTCTTTCATATTTAAAATGATTAGCTGATTTATTAGATACCTCCCAGCCTGAAGCTTTATGACTATATTTAAAACTATTTTGAAGAGCTAACATCGTAAGCTTTCTGTACAAAAAATGTTAGGATAGAGAAAGGTTTTTGTAGACAACATGTGCTGTTATAAATTAGCTCCCTGAACATCAGCTTAAAGAGACAGGAAAATATTAGCTATGGATGCATTTTTAAAGTTCTTTTATAATTTCTGTATGTTGTATATTTCTGTATTTTGAACCTTAGTTCAAATCAGAGAACACAGTACCTACTATGTGATACCTATTGTCCTAAGCTAATTTATTATTTGTGGATTCCTTCTTATTTTTCAGGCTAATGAAATATGATTATTTGATCCATTTGTTGAGCATTTAGAAATTTTTTGGTAGTGAGTTTGAACAGTTTACTAACTATCAGTTATTCCCAATTACAGTTCAGTATTATCTCCTGTAACCATAACTTAGTTCCAGCGGCAGAAATTTATCTTCTGGTTCCTCGGGTTAGAAGCCTGACGTGGGTCCCACTGGGCTAAAGTCAGCAGGCAGGGCTGCGTCCCTTCCAGAGGCTTAAGGCAGGGATCTGTTTCCTGCCTTTTCCAGCTTCTAGGGGTCACCTGCACTCCTTGGCTTGTGGTCCCTTCCTCTGTCTTTAGAGCCAGCAAAGGAGCACCTCTCGGGTTTTTCTGTTTGAACACAGCCGGGAAAGCTTCTCCACTTTCAGGGACCCCTGTGATTATATTGGACCCACGTGGATAAGCCGAGGTAATCTCCCCATCTCGAGAACCTTAACCTACTCACATCAACAAAATCACTTTTGCCGAATAACATAGCACATTCACAGTTTCTGGGGATTAGGGTGTGCACATCTTTGGGTGGCTCTCATTCTGCCTCCACAAATTCTGGTTGCAGAATCACTTTGGGTTTCCTTGCAGGAAGTAAGAATCATTGTGTACCTGTTGCTAAGGGAACAGCGCCATTATGGAGCTCCTTTACTTTCTGGTTTTTCAGTCATGAGGTCTACAGGTAACGGCACTTTCTTGTTGCACGTACACAACATTATAATTCTCTTCAGGACTGAGGGGCTTTCATCCCCAAGGAGTCCTGAAGCGCTCCATGGTGAAGAGGCCAATGGGAACTAATAGGATCGTTGCTGCTTGAATGTGCTTTTCAGGAATTTAATTTCATGAAACTGTTCTAGATATTTTTACATTAAAATTTCCTTTAAACAGTGCTAATTTATCTTTCAGCTAATAAAAGTACTCTATTTTGCCCCAAACGGTCTGCTAGTGAACTGAAATTCAGTGTTCCTTCATGGATTTTAAACTTACATTCCCTGAGAATGATTAGTGTCTTGAAAGGTTAATAAGCTGTGAGGTTAAGATATGATTCGGGGAATAATTTATTTTAAACACTTTCAGTGTCAAGAGAACAAACAATCTTGAATAATATTTTAAGTTTGTCCGTTCATTGAAGCCCAGCAGAGGATATCTTGAGTAGAGAAAAGTCTAAATTCTGGTCGACAGAATTAATTTAATTAATGAAAATAGCAGTAACAACTGGAGCTCTGCTGTATTCACCAGATTACACGAGATGTCTCTACAATACAGAGAAGTAAAGGTTAAGGGAAATAAGTAATCACTTTACAAAGAGGATATTGCCGCCTCATACAGACAGATGTTAATTTGATGACTGACAGCATGGTATTCGTGGGGGAGTATTTCAACATCAACCCATAGTTGCATGGGTCTTCTTTATGGGGTCTCGGCGATGCAGATTATTCTTGTAGCCCTGCTGACCCCACATCTGCTACACATCAGGGGGGATATCAGTTAACATGGGCAAGTCTGCACACAGATGTCTCTTTACTGTAAACGTCACCATCACGTGAATATTCCCATAAGAACTTTCAGCTTTCTTAGTTCTTCTTTCTCCTCTAGTGACAGACCTGGGCCCACTCAGGAATCCTGATCTGCATTCAATCCCTTGTTCAAGTGACCCTTCACTTGTTTGGCTGTGTCTCCTTGTCCCTGTGTCCACAGTCACCCATCTGGTCTGATCTCTCAGTTGAGGTGATGACTCTCTCTTCCTCTTCTCTCCTTCTCCAGCTCCTCTTCTTCCCCTTCCTCATCCTCCCCTCATTTCCCCTCTCCTCCTCCTTCGTCACTTGCTCTTTCCTAGTGTCCTGATACATCAGCCTGTCCTGGATTTTATGCCTCATTGCTTTCTCTTCTATCAAGTTTTTACTCTCTGCCTTTGACTTGAGTGTTGCGATTCCCCTGTGTTTCAGCTATGATTCTCTTCCCATTTTGTACTTTTTCTCTTGATGACTTCCGTTATCCGGAAGGGACCCTAGTTGTTTCTACCTCACTGCAGGTTCACATCTCAGCTCCAGGCTGGAAGTGGACTCCATCTGGTTGTCCTTCACCATATCAATTCACACTCTCCCCAATCTTCTTTTCTCTTTGTTTTTGGTCTCTTTTTTTATGCTGTTACCATTTACCCATTCTCCTAAGTATATACATCTTAACTTTAATTACTAAGTGAGAAAGGAAAACTAAAGATGTGGAAGAAGTTTTTTTTTTTTTTTAAACAAAAGCAAGAGAATAATACAGGCATTTCTATAGCAACACATTTGAAGTTCTGGCGTAACTGGATGATTTCGTAGGAAACTAATGATTATCAAAATGCACCCAGGAAAAGTTGAACATTTGAATAGGTCATACAGTAGAAGAGACTAGAAGATGAGGTTCAGCCAGGATCACAGTTGAATTATTCTCCAGCTTTAAAAGAACAAATAATTCCGATGATATTCAGACTCTTCCAAGCCATATAAAAAGATGAAAACTTTTTTTATGAAACCAGCATATGATATCTGAGGAATGTAGTACAAAAACCAAAACTCTAGACTGCAAATGCATGCCACATACAAATACGAAATTCTGAATAAATATTGCCAGATGTAATCCAGCAATATATTAGAAAATGATATCCTTTTACCGAGGAGGGTGTAATACCCAGTAATGTAAAATTTAACAATGAAACAGAGTTCCATATTGTAAGATCTGCCAGCATAATTTCCACAAAAACAGATTAAAAGGGAAAAGCCATATAATGATCTTAACACTGAAAAGATTTTTGGTAAAAAAATTTAAAAATTAATTTATTTCCCTTATGATTTTTTTGGCTTCATCAGGTCTTAGTTGCAGTATGCGGGATCTTCATTGAGGCATTCAGGGTCTTTCATTGCGACGTGCGGGCTTCTCTTCTCTAGTTGTGGTGTGCAGGCCCAGGGCATGTGGGTTCTGAAGTTTTGGCATGCCCGCTGTCTTATTGAGATGCACGAGCTCAGTAGTTGTGGTGTGTGGGTTTAGTTGCTCCACAGCCTGTGGGATCTTAGTTCCCAGACCAGGGATTGAACCTATGTCCCCTGCATTGGAAGGTGGATTCTTTATCACTGGACCACCAGGGAAGTCCCAGATTTTTGATAAAATTTAACTGCCATCCCTAGCAAAAAATTGTATGTAAAATAGCATTGAATATAATAAAAATTATTTACCAAAATGTAATAGCAAATATACTAAATAGCTAAACGTCAAAACCATTTAAGTTAAAGTCAGGAAATAGAGCTGCCCACTGTCATCATCACTGTTCAGTACTGTCTGGGAGGTTTTAGTGAATGAAATAAAAAACAGAATTTAGTGAGTGGTTTAAACCTTGGGAAGAGATAGAGCAAAACATGTATATATATATATGGAGATGATGTGATTTTATACCTAGAAAATGCAGGAGAATCTAATTATAAGCTACTGGAATTAATATAAAAAAGTTGAGGAGGTTGGATAGAGGATGAGTATAAAAAGTCATTAGCTTTTTCTGTATGTCAGCCACCAGCACCTAGAAATTAAACATGGAAATATATTGCACCCATAAAAGCAATAACGTATAAAATATTTAGAATAAGTTGAACAAGAAATGTGAAGGACCTTGTTAAGAAAACTAGAAAATTCTATTAATGCATATAAATTAGTATCTGAACAACGGAAATACATACCACAAAAATGTCAATTCCCCCCAAATTAATAGTTAATTCAATTTCAAAGTAGAATCCCAACTGGTTTTAATTTAAATTGGATACACTTATTTTGTACTGAAATCCCAGACATTCTGGTGGTATGGTAATAGACCAAGAATCTGTGAAACAGAGTAGAGAAGCCAGAAAGAGAAGTGAGAATTTAATATATTACACATATGCTAATATACACAGTATACATGGGTAAATCAGTTTAGGGGGACAAACCATAGATTATTTAGTAGGTTATGCTTGCCAAACTGACCATCTGTCTGTATAAAAATTAATAATAAAGACAGATGTTTTATAAAAAGGTTTTACAAGAATATCTTTAGGAGACAAAATGACTTCTCTAGGAGTGAAGAACTCAGGAATGGAAAATGTATTCTAATATAAGCGAAATGTGGATGTATAAAAATGAGTTTCAATGAATCTGAAAACTGTGTTATTTCACCCTTTCTGGAGGATTTTTTCATTGGATGTATAATTTTCACTTGACAGTTTTACGGTTTCATTGCTTTAAAGATGTCATTCCATTGCCTTGTTGCTCCCATTCTTTCTGGTGGGAAGTTGGCAGAGCCCCTTCTGCTAATACTGCCTAACTCCTTTCTCTGCTTTATTTTTTCCTTAACGCTTATTGCCATCTGACGTACTGTGTATTTTACTTATTTATCATCTGTCTTCACACACTAGAATTTATGGTGGGTAAAGGTAGGGATTTTTGTTAGTTTGTTTTGTGCTGCTAGCTTATCATACGCATATGGTTAATATTTGTTGAATGAAAAATGAAAATGTAATGCCCTGAAGACAGTGTTGATTGTTCTGCCTACTGTGTTCTCATGGCCCTTAGCTCATGTCTCTGCAGTTGGATTTTCCTTGTATAATAGTTACCTGGTTCCCCACTAAGCTGTAAGCTCCTTAAGGGGAAAAAAAAACTATATCTTATTCTTCTTTGAATCATTTAGCACCTAACAAAGGATCTATGTCACAGAAGACCCTGTTTGTTGAATCAGTGAGCACACCTGGCTTACATTGTTGTTTTGGTTTTGTTTTGTTTTATTGCAACATAGCTGATGTACAGTATTCTTTTAGTTTCAGGTGAACTACATAGTGATTTGACATTTGCATACCTCATGAGATGATCACCGCGATAAGGCTAGTAACCATCTGTCCCTGTACAAAGTTATTACAATATCATTGACCATATTTGCATTGGTTTTCTCTGTTTTGTCACACATGACTCCTCCTTCACCATAGTCTGACAGCTCTTTGAGTTGTCACTTCTGAAGATTACTACTTCCAGTCCGCATTTCCACCTGCATACCTGTAAGCTCTGACCACATCACAGACTGTGCTTCCAGTCTTTCTCATGTTTACATCTAGGCTTCACTGGACCAGCACGCTTTCCTTGTTTTCTTACGGAAACCATCCTGAGGCTAATCCTGCCACC
This sequence comes from Hippopotamus amphibius kiboko, assembly GCF_030028045.1. Taxonomy (NCBI): domain Eukaryota; kingdom Metazoa; phylum Chordata; class Mammalia; order Artiodactyla; family Hippopotamidae; genus Hippopotamus; species Hippopotamus amphibius. The sequence continues at coordinate 81,318,052 of NC_080196.1, read as the reverse complement.
TGTCTTTGACCCCATCTCTTTCTCCAGCTTCAGGTCCCTGCTTTTTCCTACATCTTTAGTCAATCTCTGTGTTCAAAGTCTCAGGTAAAGGCCACTCAGGTGTTTCCAGTTACTAAAATTGTGGCCTTTGTTGAGTCCTCATGTTGTTTTATATTTTTATCAAATTTGATAGCTACTGCTCTCTACTTCTTAAAAGGGTTTCCCCCCTCATTCATCCTGTTCTCTGGTTACTCCTTCTCACTATCCTTTACTGATTGTTTTTCTTCTGCCCACATCTGAAATACTGCAGTTCCCTAAAATTCTGCTTTTGGTCCTACTGCCTATTTTGTGCTCTTCAAACACTCCCCGAGAATCTCAACTCCCCCCCACCCCGCCCCGGGTACATTGATGGCCACAAAATCCAAGTTCCCAGTGCTGATTTTTCTCCTGAAGAGTCCAGTTTTACTGCCACCTAGATAGTTCATCCTGCATATCCTTTAGCACCTCTGAAAACATATTTCTCTTGCTCTCCAAGCCTGTCTCGGCACTGTCATAAACTTGGTCTCCCAAGCTGGAAATGTAAAGTCCTCTCTCTTCCACCTCACTGGTGTCCAGTATGTCAAGTCCCACTCAGATACCTCCCTGAATCCTCTCTGCCCCTCTCAGTCCTCAGCAGCTGTCTCTCATTGAGACCCCCTTCATTTCGTGCCTGCTTGTTGAAACAGCCTCTGCTACCTCTGTTATTGGTCCTCTCTCCTTATTCTACTCCATCATCTCTAAAACTGCAACCAGCAGTGTCTTTAAAAACATCAAAACCCATAATGGGCAGGGCAGAGGAGAAACAAGTCCGAAACTTATTATGGCATCTCTTTGATTAAAAACTTCCACTGGTTTCACAGCACATATATAGGTTTAAGGCTAAGCTTCTTCCTGTGGTGTTTTAATTAGATTATCCTTTTTGCTCAGAAAAGCGGTCACTCTGACTTCTTCAGGTAATGGGCCCTACTGTAAAAGTCATGCTGGAGGAGGATGGGGACTCATGGGAATTCAGGAACAAGACTGTGGTCAGAGAGTTCCCAGCCTGCCCTGTGTCTAGGGCCACCTGTAGCCAGAGTCTGACCCTCACTCTGGGGCTGGAGCTCTCAAACATGAGCTGCTGCAGAGTCACCTGGAGGGCTTGTGAAAACAGCTCATGGGGCCTTGCCCCCCCCAAAGTTTCTGATTCAGTAGATGCCCAGAATTTTAACTGATGCCCCAAATTTGTATTTCTAACAATTTCGCAGGTGATACTCATGCTGCAGGTCTGGGTACCACACTTGAGAACCTTTATCCCTTAAGGGACATGGCACATCATCTGGGAAGCCTTCTTTGATGATATCGACCAGAATTAGTTTTCTCTCTACTTTGTAGGTTTCTTACATTAATTTAGTACAGTGGTTCACAAACTTTAGCATGCGTCAGATTATTTAGAAAAATTTTTGAAGTGTGGAGTGCCTGAATCATTAAGTCTGGGCTATGGCCTCCAAAATCTGCATTTCTCACAAGTTCCCAGGGGATGCCCATACTTTGAAAACAACTGTATTAGAGTAACTTGCATACGCACCCCTCCTCTCTTCTGCAGGCAGGTTTCCAGTGTTGGTCCCATGCACTGTTGTTCTGTGCTCTTGCAGCAGCACCTGGGAAACGGCTGAGTCACCACCTCTTGGACCCTGAAATCCTCTCTGGATCACACGCTGAGAACTATGGATCCTTCTACTCCCTTGTTCCGTGGAAGCATGTAAAAGCACTCACATCATGCGTGCTGGCTTTCCTGTTTCTCTCTGTACCACCAGTCAGTCCCCCGCTTCCTGCGCCCCTGGCCAGCTGGGGCCCCTGGAGCATTGCATTGCGTGCTCGTGTCTGGTGCCCCTCATCCACCGGGCCGTCTCCTCATTGGCACCCAGCTCTCCGCAGACTGACCATCTGCTCCACTCCCTACTGCAGGGAGCTGATGGAGAAGCCCTGCAGCACCAGGCACCCCTCTGCGGAGTCATTGCTTGGCCGAGTGGCTCTAAGGACGGCCTCTGGCTCCTCACATCCGGACCCGGAGGAGTTTCCATCACTGTCCTGCCCTCATGCTCCCAGCAGGGTGAGCTTCTGGGCACGAAGGAGATCGAGGTCTGGGGGTGATATCTTCTCTCTGTTTCCCTGAGGTTCTCTGACTTGAGTCAGGTTCATCTCAGGGCCCTGCCTCTGTGGTGTTCTGCAAGCTTCTGTCCTGTGTCTCCCCTCCTGGGGTCACCCCCTCTTCTAGCCTCATCTCGTTTTTCTGATTCCTGTCTCTCAGCTGATGGGCTGAAATGCCCTCTGCTCCCTGTAGTTCTTAAAAATGAGAAGAGCTCCTTTTTCATGATGTGACCGTTCCCCCTCCAGCTCTCCCGTGGCCTGTCTCTTCTCCTCATTTGCAAGCCTCTCAGATCACTGCCACACTTGCTGCTTCCCTGTGGCTTTCTTTTCAGTGTTTGGCCTCTTGCAGTCTGACCTCCGAGCACATTCTTCCCCCAAAGCCTCTCCCCCTTAGGTCACTGTGACACCCTGGCTGGCCGGCCACGGCTGCTTCTCCCAGGTTGGTCTCACTGGACCTTCTTCTGCATCAGACGGTGCTGGTGCTTCAGCCGTGGGACCCTCTGCCACCTTGACTTCGAGGTTTCCTGTGTCCTTGGAGTCCCTGCCAACTCTGCTTGTCCCTCCCCCTCCTCCCTGGCTCCTCACTCACCCCTGACGTGAACGGGGACGTTCTGGCCTTGGTTCTTCTTTCTCCATTTTTCTCCGTTGTTGCCTCTTTCTGAAAAGTTTGGGATCACCTTTTGTTGGGCGTGTATGCCTAGATTATTCCAGATACCTAAAACTCAGCATCTCTGACAATAACCGGCCCTCCCTGCAACCTCCAGTGTCGCTCCCTCCATTTGCTAACCTCCCCCTGGCTTCCGGGATGGGATCTCCTCCCTGTGCCAAGCCCGCCCCGCCCTCCGTGGCAGCCGTTGGCCGAGGTCCTCGGTTTGGCTCCCGGCCTCCCTCTAGGGAACACCCACATTACTCTCGCCTGGACTGCTGTCATCATTCCGTCTTCAGTCTCTGTCTCTCACGATTGTTTCCTCTACCCAGCACTGGTGCTACAGCACGTTCTTACAGTATCCTTTATCTCTCAGAAGTCTCCAGTGGTTCTCTCAACCGCACCGCAAAGATCAAAGTCATCAGGCCAACATGGAAGGACTTTCCCAGTTTTACTGTTACCCCCTCCCAGTGCAGCGACCCCACCTTTGGCTCCATGTGTCCTGAAGGCTCTGTGGTGATGCTCCAGACGGGCGTTGTCAGGGGTTCATCCCTCTGCAGCCTCTCCCTTTGGTCCTGCGGCTCCTACCTGGACTGCCTGCTGAATTTCTGATTGTCTAGGAGAGCAGTGGTCTCCAGGAAGCTTCCTCTGTGCAGAATTAATCCTTCTTTATTTTGTTCCCAGATGCATTGTTTGGGTTTCTTAACTGGTGCCCGTTAGCACTTGTGTCTGCCTATTTATTCAGCAAAATGTTGAGTCCCTCCATATGTTGGGTGAGGGTGACACTCGTCTGTCTGCACGCATGTCTCCCCCACTAGAGTAGGTGCCACGTGAGACAAGTGTTGAGTTCCCGAGCATCTCCTGGTGTGTCCCAGCTCTCAGCACCCACTCTGTGCAGGGAAATGAGCAACAACTGGTTTTGAATTCAGTCGCACTGGAATGAGACGCAGCCTAAATGTGCAAATGAAAAATGTTCTCAGCAGAGCAGGCAGAAGTCCTTGCTACAACGACATGATGGAGTTCTTAAAATGTGAGAGTTTGGGAAGTGCAGTTATATTCAAGGAGTTTCTGTTTTGGGGGTTATTTCCCAGCAGTGATGAGTTGTTAATGGTGAGAAAATTTTATCATTTCCAGTTGGTACTACAAAGGGAAGCATTATTTATATCCGTGTGTAATAAGATTGGTTGGTTGCTACCAACAATTGTTTTTCTCACATTTTCTAAGATGCTGCCTGATGGAGCTGGGTGCAATGTAACTTTTGAAATGAAGTTGAAATGTTGGTGTGAAAGGTTGTGTTTATGGTTAATGGAATTGGGAAAGTGTTTCTCAGGACATGAGTCAGAATTTACACAGTTCTGTCCTTAAGAATTACAGTTTATTCATTCTTCACCCCCGGTCATTTTTAATTTTAGTTTAGACAATCACTAATAAATGTGAGGGTGAGTCAAAAATTATCTACACTCCGGTTATATTAAAACTTCTGTTGGCCACACTGTCTTATCAGTGCTTTCTGTTCAAGGCTACTGTCTCCCTAGTCACTGCTGTGCAGGTGTAAAAGTGTTATATCAGTTCATTTGTAACTGTGGTGAGAGCAAAAATGGATGCCGCCCTTGTGATTTGCCTGAAAGAAGAGCAGCGTGTAGTGATTCGTTTTTCGTGGCCTGAGGGTGTGCATGTCTGCACAGTTCTGCCCACACTATTTACACGCTGCAAAAACTTTGTTTTGAGGTGTTAAAGCATCCTCCCTATAGTCCTGATCTTGCTCCATCGGACTTTCACCTGTTTGTTCCCCTGAAAGCAGCCCTACGAGGATGAAGATTCACTTCTGATGAAGAAGTGAAGAGAGTGGCGCATTGTGGCTCACAGCTCAGCCTAAAACATTTTTTAATGAGGGAATATGAAAGCCTGTTGACAGATGGACAAAGTGTATTGAAAAGCAGGGAGATTATGTTGAAAAATGATGTATTTGTCTTTTCTTTAAGTTAATTAAAGTGAGTTCTATAGCCAGAGTGTGGATAATTTTTGACTCATCCTCATATGAACTAGGTGTTCTTAGTGTTAGGTGAGGGTTCATCTGTCAGTGGTTTTTTAGTCTCTGCTCTCCGAGAGGGATGAATGTGATGCTGAGTGGCCAGAGTGTGGGGCTAACAGTGTACCTGTACTCGTGGAGTTTCTAATAGCAGGGCATCTAAAAAGATATTTTCATAATAAAAATGGGGTCATACTAGAGAGAAAATTTCTATAGCCCCCAAATTAATTAAACATTTTATTTTTAAAATTGTTATTTATTTTTGGAAGCACGTTTTGTCTATTTTTGATTCTATAACATATGCATAAATTTTAATGTACATTTGGTCCCCAAAGCAAATTTGATATATAGTTTTGTTTTTTGACAGATCATGCTATCTTTTACAATTCAGTTTTTGCAATAAAATCAGCATGCATCACTTTTTAAATGAGGGAGAATGTTTAAAATCATCAATATAATTAAATATGGTAAAACTGCCTTTAAAAATATACTGTTATAATCTGTTTTTATTGAAGTATAATTGACTTGCATTGATTCAGGTGCACAGTAAAGTGATTCATATATGTGTGTGTGTGTGTGTGCATAAAATATTCTTATTCAGATTCTTCTCCGTTATAGGTTATTAAAAGATAGAAAGAAATTTAAAATTTGAAAAAAATCACAGAGCTAGATGACAGCGAGGGCTTCTTTCTATTTTTAAACATCATGCTGTGCTTTTTATGTTATGGAATTTTATAGGAGGAGTTGAGGACAGAAAAATACTAGCACACACATATGGAGGACTATTCATATAAAGAGTTGAAATAAAGGAGTAAAGGTTGGTGTTTTTTTTTAATCAATTTAAATAAACTCAGTTGTTCCAAACTCCAGATCTGAAATGATAAAACAGGACACAATTGTAGTTTACAGGATTAACAGGTATCTGGTCTGGGATGTGTTGTACTCATGTGCCAGCCTCTTCCAAGGGTGATGTTGCTGCCCAGTCTTCTTAGCCATGGTGAACCCTTTGTAAAGGATAGGCATCTAAGAGCTAACCCTGTGCATCCCCGTGTCTGCTGTCTGTGAGGACATGGCTTGGCTCAAGTGCACCTGTGCTTTCATAGGGTAACACACATGCACATGCCACCAGCCTCCAGCCTGTCCGAGCACTGACCCTGCTTTCTTTCAGCATTTTGAATAAACCATCCCATTCTCTCCTGGCCTGAAAAGTTTCTGTTGAGAAATTCGCTGATAGTCTTATGGGGGTTCCCTTGTATGTGATGTTTCTCTTTCTCTTGCTGCTCTTAAAATTCTGTCCTTGTCTTCGATGTTTGACTATTTAATTATAATGTGTCTCAGTGTAGTCCTATTTGGATTCAACCTATTTGGGATCCTTTTGGGCCTCATAGATCTGAAATGTCCATTTCTTTCCCCACATTTGGGAAGTTTTCAGCCATTATTGCATCAGATGTATTTTCTGTCCCTTTCTCTTTCTCTTCTTCTGGAATTTCCATAATGGGGATATTGTTTCTTTTCACTGTGTCCTGTAATCCCCCCAGGCTTTCTTCTCTCTTCTCCTTTTTCTTGTTGCTCCTCTGCCTGGGTAATTTCCAGTGTCCTATCCTCCAGGTCACTGATTCTTTCTTCTGCATGGTCCAGTCTACTCAAAACTCTCTATTGAATTTTTCAGTTCAGTTATTGTAGTTTTGAACTCTAGGGCCTTTTTGTTGTGTGGTGGTTGTTTTGATGGTTGCTATTTCCTTGTTGAACTTCTTGTTTTGTTCATGCATTGTTTTTCTAATTGTGTTTAGTTGTCTGTTTTCTGTAGTTAACTAGGCTTCCTTTAGAGGATTATTCTGAATTCTTTGACAGTTCATAACTCACCGTTTCTCTAGGGTCAGTCGTTGGAGCTTTACTGGTTTCCTTTGCTGGTGTCAATGTTACCTGGCTTTTCATGATCCTTGGTTCCTCACGTCAGAATCTGTGCATCTGAGCAATGGGGCTCATCTTCCAGGCTGTGCAGTTTGCTTTGGCAGAGACGGTTCCTCACCAGTCAGCTCAGCTTGGGTTTCTGGACATGTCAGCTGGTACAGTCCTTGGGCAGATGGGCCTATTATTAGGGTCTGTTTTGAGGTGAGGCACCTATCTGAGCTCAGAGGACAGGGATGGGGACTGTGCCCTGGCCGGGAACAGGTGGACAGGACAGCTGGCTGGGTTCCTCCCTAGGTGGGGCTGGAGGGTGGGCTCTGCAGTCGCCTGGACTCTCCGGCCAAGCTCATTGGACGGCCAGGACTGGGCACGTATCCAGTAGTGGACAGGCTGTGAGTTAGCTTCTCTCCCTGACAGGGCAGCAGGCTGGGACCCAGAGCCTGCACATCTCATTGTTGGGGCCCGAATCAGGCCTGAGTGTACAATGAATTCCCTGGTCAGGAGAGGCCTCTGGTTCTGCTCTGCAGACAGAGGAGGCACCAGGCTTTGCCCTCTGTTCAGGCGCCCATGTGCAGATGGGTGTGGAGTGGGCTTTGCAGCTTCCCCTGTGCTCTGGGTGGATTCCCAAGGGGACAGGCTGTACTTGGTGATGAGCAGGGCTGTGAGGTACGTCCCCTGCCCGCGTGCAGTGGGAGAAGCAGCTGTAAAGCTCTTTGTCATCTTACCTGAAGCTGATCCACATCCCAGTTCCCTGGCTGAAGAGGGCCAATGGCTTTACTCAAGTGCTGCCAGGTGCACCTCTTTGAGGACTGTCCCAGGGCTCCTGGACTGATGGGTCTGGAAGGCTCTCTCCACATGGGTGGGTGGTGATGCAGCACCAGGCCTGGGCTTGGGCAGAACAGGTTCAGGGCCAACAGAACTCCTCCCTGAGGGTCCGATTCAGGCAAGTCTGCACCCTGTGGAGCTCCCTGGTCAGACTGGGCCCTGACTTGGTTGTGCAGGTGAGCAGGGCTGCTGGTTGGGGTCCCCACCTGGGTGATGTGGGTGTGAACTCCGTCCCAAGATCCCTGTGTGGGTGTCACGAGCGCCTCCCCCTTCTCCATCACAGTCAGTCCCCAGTGTTGTGCCCCCCAGATTCCCCTGTAGTCCCTGTGGGGCAAGGTCAGAACAGGGGCTCCCACACAATGATCCATGATGCTAGGGGTAGGGGCCGGTTGTCCCCAGGGTCCTCGTTTTCCACTAGAGGAGCCCTAGGCTCCGGGAGGCCTGGGGGAGGGGCAGTGTGGTCAGCAGTGACCTGCAGCCCTTCCTCGCCTCCCGCTGCGTCCATCTGGGCGTCCGTCTGGGCGTCCATCTGGGTCTCTGAGGTGTGGGCTGGCTTCAGCCTCACCCCCGGGTCTGGGTTGTCTCAGGGCCTTTTGGTCTCAAATAGTCATTCCTTGTGCTCATGAGGAGTGACCTTCTGTGTCGGGGACGATGTGGTGATGTCACTTCTCACACAGAAGTTTTTCAGGAGCACAGCTGTTGTAGAAAATGAGATGTTTATGTTTGCTTTGGAGCCTACACTGCTGTAATGTTTTTGGTAAAGCTTATAATTGTAATGTTGTAAAATGCTTATGTGAAAATAGGGATGTTGAATATCTTACCAGAGAATCTTCAGGGTTTGTCAAATTGCTTTCTGTGTTTAGCAAAATAAAATATTTCATGTTGTGTAGAAATAGCAGCAAATCTTCTAGTGCTGTGATGGCTAACAGACTGCACACGGAGATGTCGCACTGTTTCCAAACAAAGCAAGGAAATCCATTGATGACAGGTCTCTCAGCCTTATTTGATGGTTAAAGTGTCTTTTAAAATTCTTATACTTTAGTAAGTGTATTTCTTAGCAAGAACAGGTCAGTGTGTTGTGATTGATAAATAATAATTAAAGTGTATGCTCTGTGGGTCTATTTTAAACTGTAATTTGATATGAGTTTTTCCTTATATAACCTGAGCTTAAATTACTCTTTTTTGTCAATTGTATATATGAATATCAAAGGAAAAAATAATACACGTTATTTATTTCTTTGTTATCTACTAGACCAGGGACTGGCACATATTTTTATTCCAGCAGACAGCATGCTTCTTGGCATGTTAAGAGGAGCTCAGAACATATTTTTTTAAATAATTAAAAGTCCTCCTAAATTCTTTCTGCACAGCTGGGTGGAGTTTCGTGTTTGTTATTCCATCAGGTGGCTTTACTGTCTTGAGAGGTTCTGAGTGTTTGACTTCCAGGTGTACCTTACCACCTGTCACCACCAACGTGCTTTACAGTTCTGACCTTTTACCATCTAGACCTTCCTAGGGAAGACTTCACAGCAAGATAAATGTTAAAATTAATGCTCACATAGCACTTTTGACCAGTCTTCTCCAAGAACGTGTATGTGTAAGTGTGCGTGTGTGTGTGTGTGTGTGTGGTTATAATAATGCTTGTTGAGAATTTTAAGACTGTAGAAAGGAACAAGGAAAGAATATTTCTGTTAATCCCACCACGCATGTATAACCATTATTAACATTTTGCTGTTTTTTTTTCCAATTTCTTTTCTATGCGTGTGTGTTTGTATATGTGGACACATATATGCATAGTGCCTTGCCTGAAGAAGGGGCTTTATAAGTTTGTTGAAAAACAAATGTTTTAATACATGTAATAATTTGTATTTTAAAATTCAGGATCATAAAATGTATATTGTTTTGTGTACTTACTTGGATTTTTACTTAATCCAGAAAATTCTCAAGCTATTTTATAAAAAGTATAGTTTTTGACAACTTCATAAGCATATATGTATATATATGTATATGTAAATATAAATATCCTTTAACCTTTCTCCCATATTAATATTACTTTGCATTTTTGCTGTAATAATGTTGTGATGTCCATTTTTACCATCACCTTTTATCAGGACCACTTCCTTAGCATATTAACCCTAGAGGAGGAGTTACTTGAACATAAAATATAAACTTAAAACAATTATTAATCCTTTAGCCAAATTTTTATTATTTAAAAATGATATTTTTATTGAATTACAAAGGATAGCTATTCATCTAGAAAAGCAGAAAATTAAAATATAAAGAAAATTGGAAATAAATTATTTATAATCCTGGCACCTAAAGGTGACTTCAATATTTTGATTTTCGTAATTTTAGTCCTTTTTATTTCCATTATATATTTTATCAAAAAGGATCATTTTGTTTCCTAAACTACTTTTTTTTCCACTTAGCAGTGTATCATTAAGTAGCCTTTGTCTGCCATTCAAGTCTTCTGCAGTGTAATTTATGACCTGTTGTTAAAATGACACGTTTGTACAGTGCGTTTAATCAGCCCTCGGTGGACTCAGTTTGTTTTCCAGTGTTTCACTATTAGGAAGGCTTCTAGGATAAACTCTTGGGCACATCACTATAATTGCATTAAGACAAATTCCTAGAGGGAGAATGGCTGGTTCAGAGTATATAAATAACTTGTAAAGCCTTCGACGATGTTTCCACATTGTCTTTCGACAGCTTGTACCCATTGACATTCACACCGAGAAAAGGTAGGAGAGTGGAAGGAAATTATAAAAGACGGTTCGGGTCCCTCGCCTTAAAAGTAACCAAGTCACCTTCTAGAGGACCTGTGCCTGTTCTCTCTTCTTTGACGGGGTCCAGGGGGTGCCTGTCCTGTGTGTCATCAGTGGTCGGGGTGGGGCGTGTTCTAACCCAGGAAGCTCTGGGGACGCTTGGGGGTTGTACCGGGTGCTCACAGAGTGCGAGTGGTAAGGCCCCTTCCTGCTGGTCTCTGGGTCTTCTCATCATGAGGTTAAGTCATTAGCCTGTGTCTTGGATTTACCTTCTATTATATAACGTTTCTGTCATCAATTGTCTCATGAACAGTCCTTGTGTTTTCTCTTGCAGTCCCTGAGGTGGCGGCGCGGGAGGCCTGGTCTTGGGAGCAGTACTTGAAGGAAGAGCGGGCTGTGGCAGCGCCCACCGAGCTGTTTTCCAAGGTGAACAAACCCCCTGGAGGTCTTCCATTTTTGCAGGGAATCAACACTTAAGAGAGTCCATTGGGATGAACTCGTTTGCCTAGCTAGAACGCCGACTTATGTGATTTGTAGGCTTTGCTGGAAAATGACATCAGAAAGCTAATGCAAGCCTTAGGGGTTCCACGTGTGCCCTGGGGCTGGCCGGCCTGGGTTGAAACTCAGCGCTGCTGCCTCCCAGCTCTGTGACCTCAGGCAGGCCGTCCAGTCTCTCTGTGTCTTGGCATCCTCATTTGTAAAGCAGGGGAATCACCACACCTGCCTCCTTGGCACATACACATGAAGGACATGGGGTGTAACAGGCACGTGATAAACACCAAGCGTGAGTCCTTTTTCTTTGCTGATATTACCTGCATCCGTCCACCCGAGGATCAGGTGCCAGGCATCTGTTTTGAGGTATTGCATGAAGTGGTAGGTCAGGCAGCATGTTGGAGGGGACGGTGAACCCCCTAAAGCAGGTCCTCCCTGATTGGAAGGACGCCCGGAGCAGCCCTGGTGGAGTTACTGCACCCGGTGACGCCAGGCACCAGGGGCTTGCAGCTCCAGCATTCATCTCCACCCAGGGTACCAAACCTTCTGATGCCCTTTCGCTTCTTCTCGGGCTGTGTTTTCAATATTTTAGGGGCGACCTGTATAAAAAATTGCATCAGATTTTGCATCATTGTATTGCATTTTAGCCGGCAGCAAGAAGCTAAAACTTTTTATTTGCTTCACTTTTCATGCCATCTGCTGAGTTACTTCTAGTACATTTTATTATGTGAGAAGGCTGGCAGTTATAATCTTGGACACGGCAGTGGAGCAGGGAGAAGGGGTGTAGCCAACATGGAAAGAAAGCGGAGCTGAGTGCTGGCTCCTCACATGTAAGAAATGCCAAGTATCGTCTTGTGGGTTCTCAACCCAGTCTTCACACCAGGTGCTTCCAGGGAGCTTTGGAAAAGACGAATGTGTGTGTTCCTGAGACCTGCTGAACTAGAACCTCAGGGTGGGGCCGGGGAGGCTGTGGGTTGGGGGCCCCTCAGGGCTCCTGTGCGCAGGTAGCGGCCCCCTGGGGGAGAAGGTTTAAGGTCTGGTTAGGAGCCGGGTCCTGGTGCCCCCACTGCCATCCTGTGACAAGACCTAGGGGGTTTGTTCTACTAAGCGTGTAAGTTCCTGAGGTGACAGGACACACAGTGCCTGTTCTCAGGGTGCTGTTGTCACTGGCCATGGCTTCTGGAAACCTGAGCGTGGACGCACTTTACAGAGGGTTGACTGTGGCCGGGGCGACCCAGGGTAACCTGCAGTCGCCCCTTCCAGCTGGCCCTGCACCGTCTCATGCCCTTCCTGCAGCGGTCACTCCAGCTCAGAGGGTAGAGGGCTCAAGTCAGCAGCCAGCGAAGGCCTGTGCGTTTCTGAGACCTTTGAGGGCAGATGTAGCCCAGCTTGGGTCCAGGATGTGAGGACACAGGCCAGGCTTGTGACCCGATGGCTGTGCTTGGACAGGCCGATCTAGCTAATCTCAAGGGAGCCAGAAGCCACGAAGACGGAGGATAGTCAGAAGGTGAGAATTTACGTGTAGCAGATCGAGCACCAAGGACACAGTGTCCTCGGACCAGGATCCTCCCTCTGGGACTGAGTCGACATTTGGACGTTGGGGATGAAGTGTGTGTGGTTCCCAGGGCAGGGCGGGTTCCCGCCGATGGCAGCAAAGTGTTCCAGCTTCCGCCTTCTCCCCTCAGCTCAGCCAGTGTGTGTCCACGTTATTTCTCAGACTTTCTTCTTTCAGATCCTTTAAAGATGATCAGCTAGCGCAGGAACTCCTGCAGAACAGAGTTTCTCCCCAGATCCCCCTCAGGTCCTAGTGCTGACTGAGGAATCTCGGGGGCAAGTGTGGGATTTCTGTCCTGAAGTAGATCCTGATGCTGCGTTGGCGACCCTGTAGTGATGGGCTGTGGGCCATACAGCCTCCCCCTTGACCATCTGAGACTCGACACAGATGGGCGGGGAGCGGGGGGTGGGGGGATTAGGGCATGCCATTTCTGTGGTTCCTTGGCTAAAACTATGACTTTCTCAAGCTTCTGAACTCTGACCTCTGTCAGCTCCGAAGGTGATGGTAAAGCGCCAGCACAGGAGGAAGCACCACGTCCTTTCTCTTCGCCTGGAGTTTCACAGTCAAGCCGCTTGCGTTTCTCAGGCTCCATGTGCGCAAAGCACCACATAAGACCCGCGTGGACACAAGTGCGCCTGTGACATGGTCTCTTAAATCTTGCCACCTAGTTGGGATGTAAGATATGCCCGGAAAAAGTGATACCAGCACGAGGGAGAGTTGTTGATTGTCCGTGGGACGTCAAATAACGCGCTTCCTAGGTGTTGTGTGCGAGATGGGGCCTCATCCCACCTGCATGCAGCGAAGAGGAAGGAAGGACGGAAGACGGAGTGCTGCCCTAGCTGGGCATCTGTACTTACACACACGCTACGTATATGCTGTATACACGCGATACATATATTATGTACATGTGTATATGCTGAGATGAAGTAAGCGTGGTTTATGATTGAAAATAGGTTTCAATAGAATAAACGAGGCAGTTGGTTCATGCCAGCCTTCCAAGAAGGAGGATCAGTTTTGTGTTGATGTTGTGCTCTTGATTATTATTCATTTTCATTGTGTAGATACTATAACAATGGTGTTCAGGTCAACCAGCTGAGATGCAACTCTTCAGCTTTTAACAGTTGAAAATAAAACTTGGTATAGTTTGCATATCCTGAATGGAAAACTACTCAAAAGAGTATTGCTTCACTTTAATGTGTAGTTTCCATCCTAATGTTCAAGTTTTAGAAAATGTACCAGTGACACACACACAAACACACTGTCAGTTCTGTCATGCAAATCAGATACGGATTCTACCAAGAAAATGTGTGGATATTTTTAAAGAAGAGTATGCCTGTTTTATTTGCATATGGGGTTTTTTGCATATGGGAGGTCTATTTTGAGTATCTTTTTGTACAAGACAAAGTTTTTCATTTTTTATTATTTATTTTACCATCTGGAGTAATGAGTGTAGAAGGATGTAAACACCTTCTGTTGACATAGAAAATTTAAAAACATTTTCTCTTCATTACTGGTGGAATGTGCCAATCTTGACTTGATTTAAACTTTAAAATATTTTTGTCTTGAGGTTGGTTTTAAAACCTTTTCTCTGTCCTCTCTCCCTGCCGGTCATCTCCCTATCAGACATGTCTCCCTAAAGCCTTCTTACACCCTGCCGCTCATCACAGGTCCGCACCTGTCGGCCTGGAGTCATGGCCCCCAGGGCCTGGCCAGTCTGGGCCTGTGGGGCTGGTCCCCACGCCAGCTCCGCTTGGCTATTCAGTCTTTATCCGAGTGTGCAGGCCTTTGTGTCTCTCTTGTTCTCTGAACCTCGTGGGTCCATGCCCCCCTCAGACGTCCTCCACCCTTCATGAAGCTGCCCCGGCCTGCCCACCCTGCCCTGTCCACGTGGACCTGCCAGGCGCCTCCATCGGCACATCTGAAGGGGGGGGGTGGATGGGACAGGAGCAGCGTGAAGACGGGACCCAGATCTCCACCTGGAGTCAGTCACTGGCTCCAACCAAGGGAGCACAGCTGCCCTGGCTCTGAACGGCCCTCTGGTGACAGCGAGCCGCACCAAGCCCCACGTCCCTGCTGTCCTTGGCTGTCTGGCCGAGATGCTCTGCTCCTTATCCCCGGGCAGGTGTTCCTCTCTCCAGTGGCGTGGGGGTGCCGGGTACATTAGGTTGGACGCACGCTCAGACCCCTGCAAAGCAGGGACACTTGTGCGTTTTAAAAATAATTTGGTATTTAAGAACGAAATGAAAGTCATCATGAGAAAGTTAATAATCTCTTGGATGTCTTCATATATCGTTTTATATAAGTTTAGAAATATAGTTCTGATTTGAATTCCATGTGGCTAAGATGTTATATTAATTTCCTTTTGCTGCCGTAACAAATGACCACAAACAGTGGCTCAAAACAACACAAATATATTATCTTAAAATTCAGAAAGTCTCAAGTGTAAACTGGGCCAGCAGGGCTGCGTTCCTTCTGCAGGCTGTGCGGAGCATCTGTTTCCTTGCCTTTTCTAGCTTCTGGGGGCCACCTGCATCCCTTGACTTGTGGGCCTACATCACTCCAACCTGTTTCCATCCGCACGTCTCCTTCCCTGGTCCTTCTGCCTCCCTCTTATAAGGACCCTTGTGATGGCCTTGGGCCACCTGGACGTTTCAGGACCATCTCCCCATCTCCAGATTCTTCACTTAATCATGTCCACAAAACCCCTTTTGCCGTGTGAGATACCAGAGTTGCAGGTTTGGGGATTAGGACCTGCACAGCCTCAGGGGCCACTGTTCTGCTGACCACAGGTGCTATTCCTCCTGTCCTCACACTTGAAGACTTGCTGACTTCCTTCAGGAGGAAGAGCAGAGATGTTTCCCCCGTGACCTCCTTCGTCTCCTCAACAAGGCAGAGTTACTGTCCAGACTCAGTGTGTCTGCCTGTCCTTCCCCAGCTCCCTCGGTGCCGCCTGCACCCGGGACGCTCTGAGCTCCACGCTCCGGGGTCTACTCTGCCCCCCACCTCTCCTGCCGTCCATGACCATCTGTTAGATGACTTCAGAAAGAAATGCTTTGTGTCCTGATAAGGAAACTCCAGCCAGCTGTGGGATGATGGGCAGTGGGTAGCCAGGAGCAAAGACTCCTTCCTAATTTACCTCCTGATCATCCGGATACAAGGCACCTTGTGTGGACACCTTCCTGCTGTCTGTCCTTCCTTACTTGAAGTCCACGCGGGAGCAGTAACTCACCCTCTCCCTAAATTTAACTTCTTCACCCAGACCTGAAGTATATTTAAACATCTGATTTTTCTAAATATGCAAGTACATTAAATAGATCTGAAAAATGTGTGTGCATGCGTGTGTGTGCGTATTTTGTTTTCGATAAAGCCTGGATTTGTGTGTGGTTCTGCGGTGCAGAAAGACGCTGCTGTGAACATTCATATTTGGTGTAACCCACGTGGAACTATTTGAGACACTTAGAGCCTTTCTAACCAGAACAGTTCAGTCAGATGTCAGGTTTTCTGTGCTTTGAGCATGTTTCGAAAGTACTTGAAAATCACAGAAGCGCCCCTTCAGAGTTTTAATGTCGATCCTTCTTAGCTAACACTTTAAATACTAGTCACGAGCCACCTGATGACCGTGCGTGGCTTTATGAGCTATAATGAGATACCTCGTTATATTGTGAACTCGGATGCGCTTAGGATCACATTACAGCCACAGTCCGCTTGCTTTTCTTGTTTGCCTCAAGTGTTTGCTTGTTTGTCTACCTATTTGCTTTTGTCTTCTATATGTATTGTATTGCCCCCCTAGTTTTAAGGTAACTTCACTGGTGTTTAACAAGTCTCCCCACCAAAAAACAAGACGTATTTTGAAAGCAGTTATACTCAGGTATTTGGCTGGGGTTTAAAACACAAGGCATATTGAGGGCAGGGCAAGAAGTGTGTTTGCAAACTGGAATGTAGTTACACCGTGCAGTCGTTTAAGCGGATCGCTTGCTGGGACTCTGAAGATGAGAGTGAATTCCCATTCGTGTTCATTTCTCATATTCTCCAAAGCTCTCAGTTCTGGAGCAAAACTGAAGCTGCATCCTGATCTCGGGGCTCTGAGCCTTTTCCTTCTCTTAGATTCCATTCCTCTGAAATGGTGGAACTCAAAGTTCCAGGCCTGTGAAGTAGTTCAGTGGATGTGAAGCGGGGGAGCAAGATAGACAGATGAGGCGCTTTTTGTTCTTGGGAGGGGCCTGAAGCCTCCTTGAAGGCAGCTTATCTGCAGTTCCAGCCGGGAGGAAGTCATGTTCAGAGGAAGGGAAATTAAAAGAAGAAAGTAGTGGCATTTAGAGTCAGGGGTGGACCATTTCACGGCTCTTCTGCTGCAGTTAAAGGAAATTTATATTAGAAGTATCCTCATATCTTTTCCTTGGGACAGTTTAGTTATTCAGGAAAAAGATATGTGGGTTTATTGTTTTAGACACTAGACTCAGATGATTTGTAGAATCCACTCAGTGATGGCCAGTGAATTATCAGAAAACTTTAGGAGTTATTTTTAAAAGTTCTCTCTGTGCAGCTCTTTATATATTATACTGTGTGGGTTCTTTTTCTTTGTTCATAAAGATCTTTGTTAGACTGAAGCTGCTTAAATTCAGCGATATTTCACCCGCTCTGATCTGTGCTTTCTTTCTATTTCTGAGACTATAATCCAGTCACTGGTTAGGTTAGGGTTGCTGGAGACACACACACACACACACACACACACACACACACACGCACCACACTTCTTATTATCAATAGGTTGGTGGGTTCCAGGGGAATGATAATTTCTGCACCTAAGATTACAGTAGAAGAGATTCACAAAAAACAGTAGGAATCCCATGTACTGACTTACTAAAGTGCACTTTTGTTTTGCCACACGTTCTGTGTTCTCTGTAGGATGCCTCCTGGTATAATCTTGATAGCAGTTTGGGATTCAAAATTAATCTGTGAAAAATGTTCAAAATAACAAGGACGTAGTCTCCAAAATGAGAGTTTAAAAATACACAATTGGCCATCCTTCACTGCCATCGTAACCGAAGCTTTGCAGCCAGTTATGTTTAATTATGTAGGTGATGATTTTTCTCCATTAGCCTAACAAATAGATGGCAAAAATAGGTGTCGCTTTGAAGAAGCAGCATCTGAAGCAGGACTTGCTGCCTGGCCTGTGTCTCCATGATGAACTGCTGTGTTCTGCTTATTGAAGTCTAAATCGGTTATTTAGTCTGTGGGTTGGTTAATGGTAGGGTCCTCTAAAGGATGGCCATGCGGCTCCTGGTCTTTTTTTGGGGCGTGGGGTGGGGTCTTAGACTCCTTTGAACATCTAATGTAAGCTATTGATAATGTTCTTAGAGAGGTGCTTTTATCCATTTGCATATAAAATTTTATATGAAGTGCAGGTTTCCAGAATCCTTGAAGACATCAGGGACCCTACCATTAAGAACAGCTAAATTAAACAAGAGTACGAAACAACAGTGTGTGTGTGTATGTATGTGAGTGTGTGTGTGTAATTTTCAAGTTCTCCATTTTCTCTGTGATGAAAACAAGAGGTAGTTAGAAGGGGTTCTAATATTCTTAATAATTTCCACTCTTAGTTCAGGTGAAAATCATGGTTTCTTGAGGAAAAAGCAAGGAAGGCATTTCATAACCTTTCATCGTGTGTAGTATCTCTTGGTGAAGAGACGTCTAGGATAAAAGATTCATTGAAAGATGCCTGGGAGAACATGGAATCTATAGCAATGCACCAGAAAGCTGGAACCGAAAAGCATGTACAGAAGTAGAGTTTTCATCAGCTGTTCATCAAGTCCTCGGAGGTCTCAGTAGATTCTGATAACTTTATAAAAGTAAACATGGTCACACTTTGGAAAATATGATGGAGATTTCTTTCCAGTCTGAAACCTGGGTGTCAGTTTAAGTTCCCCACCTGTGCATGAGCCAGTCAGCAGGTGGCGTCCATCTTACCTCCCAAATAGGTATGGAGTCTGGACCCTGTCCCCACTCTCAGCTCTTGCTCTGCTTGGTTGAGGGCCTCATCACCACTGTTCAGGCTGTTGCAACAATCCCGAATACAATATAACTTTGTGGGTAAGCACAGACCAGGGATTGAAATTGAATTCCAGGTTTTTGCTGACTGGCCTTGCAAACAGGGCGATTTGTGAACCTCTCCGAGCCTGTGCTTCCTCGTACGTGACATGGGGATTGTAACAGTCCCAGTGTAGGGGATGCTAAGGCTTAAGTGAGCCAAGTTAGATGCTGTGCATGGTACAGGGCAAATTCTCAATTATTAATAGATATTATAATGGGGATATGTGTACAAAAACAGTTGATTGAACCTGGTGTACCCCCAAAAAAATAAAATAAAATAATAAAAAAAAAAAAAGAGAGAAAGCAAAAAAAAAAAAAAAAAAAAATAGATATTATAAGCCTCCTTTGCCATCTTTTCTACTTCTAATTTTGCTACTTTTCTAATTAATTCCCCACACTGCCACTAACAAGATTTTAATAAAATGCAATAATGTTTTTTTTTTGCTTCCCAATGACTAAAAGCTTTTGCTAGTACTTCACTGACTAAGGATAAACAAAAGGTCCTTAACAAGACATACCAACCTTCTCGTGACCTGGGTCCTGTTTGCCTAGCATCTTCATCACTTGATTGTGTGTGTGTGTGTGTGTGTGTGTGTGTGTGTTGATCTTTTAAAAAAATTACAGTGCCATTTAAAAATTCTAACGGGATGGAAGAGAATAAAAATAAAAGGTTATCTCTCTCTTGGTTCCTCACTCTAGGTAAACCACTCAAAATAGCGTGATGCGTGTCCCTCCAGGTCTGTATAGATGTGGTCATGCAGATAGGGGAATAACGCCCGTATAAACAGTCGTGTTGCCTGTCCATTGCTTGCTTTATATTTATCAGTACGTTACGGCTGTTGTGCCGCCTCAGCAGATCCTGTCTGTGGCTTGTTTTTTTAATAGCTGCACTGAATTCTGTTGTGTTGCCCCTTTTCTCTCCATCTAACATTATTTTTGTATGTGCCGTTGTAGTGGGAATGTAATTCCATGTTCCTCCCCAAATGGATAGTCTCGGCTCCTGATGCCTTGTGTCCTTACTCTCCTCATTGATCCTATAATAAGTCCCCACACACGGGGTCTGGCACTTCCAAGGCACTGGTTTCAGACTGTGGCATCTGGGCGTCATTTCTTGGTCATGGAGCACATACTCAGACCTCTGATTAATAATATCTAAAAAACTCATCCTAAGTTTTAATTATAAAATAAAAGCTTAACAATTATGAAGTATTTAGGGTTGCTTATAACCTTTCAGGGTGACCTCTCATAGTGACTAACTGCCCATTACAGACAGACACACACTGTGATCGTGGGCACATTACATAACCTCTTGTGCCCCAGTTTCACCATCTGTAAAACGTACGCTTATTTCATAGGGTGTTTTTTTTTTTTTGGATGATTTAATGAGTTAATGTTGGTAAAGTGCTAAGAACAGGATGTGGCCCAGTTCTGTGCTGCACAAAGGCTTGTTTGCATAAAAGGCCCCTGTATACGGCTTGATAAAGGGTAGCTCAGCTCTGTAACCATCCTTGTTGTTCTTTCGTGTTCATTTCTGTTTAAGGAGAAAGTTGTATCGAGCCATTCATAGGTTTTAGTCTGTGACGGCAAGTGTTTGGTGGTTCCTCAGACACGTGGATTGTCCTGGATATGCAGATCAAACATGAACCCAGCCTCATTTTGTTTTATCAAATGCTGTGTTAACACCTACCACACTCAAAACCTGGTAGCTTGAGTCTCTCCAGTTCAGAGAGAGCTGCAAATGCATGTGCAACTTCTTCTTTGATTGTATTTGTCTCAGGAAAATGTTTTTTTCATGTTCCCTTCTGCAGTATTTGAATTTTTTCCTTTACCAATAACACGATTGATTTTTTTTCCCCAACTGAGTAAAGAAAATTAAAAAGCATTGACAAAAAGCTAAATACTCTGTGGTCAAGCTGTTTATTTCACAGTTTGCCTACATAAGACTTGCTGGTGGCTCACCTTTCACATTTAAAATTGTGGCATCTCAGCCCTGGAGATACACATCAAGGCAATTGGAGATTTTGAAGATGTTGCTGAGATAAACCACTTAACAAGGACACTGGACTCATGGCAGTGGTCTTTGGTGTGATAAGAAATTTTGTTTTTATCATCTGCTTGTAAAATTCCCAGGAACCTCTTTCCCTCTGACAGCCCTCCTGTGGAGGCTGGGAAACCGTAGGCCCGTGGCCCTGGCCCAGCCCCTTGCAAGTTCACTAAAACCCTGTGCCTCAGGGGCTGCGATTCTATCCTATGCCCAGTTTCTCTCATTTCTTTCAATATTGAATTATGATCAGGGATGTATTGTTGGCTGCCAGCTCTTGCCTGCGAATAGCAGCATGGTTGTCGACATTCAGATGGAGTCGTCCACTTAGCGTGTTGGCGCTCTTCAGTGAGGCACCTATTTAGATGAGGTTCTGCTGGTGCCTGTGGCCACCGACCTTCCACAGTCTATGTAGTGGCTCAGAAACTGTCGTCACAGGATCCCTTCTTTGCTCTTGCAGTGGCGTTCTCAGTGATAAACGGGTATATCTACCAACTGCCCAAGAATAATTCCCACTGTACACTTGTGACTTTGTCTACCCGTGGAGCAAAGACCTGCTGGCACACGCCCATGAAAATGGCTGCATTTCATAAAGGAATTTTACGAATAGCCCGGCTGCTTTTCTCTAGGCGTGGTGTTTTCTTTTTGTTTGTTTCTTCTCATGCTCTGACTTGTTTTATTTTTAAATAATAGTATATCATTTGTGCTACTTCTGATATGAGATATGGAACTTTGAATAATCCTTCTCCAACATTAATGACAAAATTCATCAATTTCATACTAGAAAGCATTATTTTGCAACTGTTCTGAGAAAAGAAAATGACAAAAAACAAAACACCTTCACTTCCGTACCCAGGAGGACATGGCTCTTCCTTGGAAATGCCCTTGAAGCCTTCCATGGCCTTGAGCCAGGTTTTGTTTTGTGTTTTGTTGCCAATTCTGTCCCCTTAGTGGAACAAACAGTTGGCAGGCTTTCAGAAGACTTACGTCCTTACTTATGCTCTGCCACTAAACTGGTGTGACCTTGATAAAGTCTCTTAACCTCTCTGGGCTCGAGTTTATTTATCTGTAAAAGTGTTTTTCCTGTCCACAAACCTTATGATTTTTTATGACTGAATATAATGGGCTTATTGTTTGCTTTAAGTGTGTACCTCCAGTTCCCCTTTTTTTCATCATAAAACATAATTGTATAAGCACAACTATCAATTATATTCATAAATATAAGATTTTTAGAAACGAAAAACATCTTCATCTGCCATGAATAAACCATCACACAGAAGAGAGATCGAAGACAGGCAATGCTATTTCTCAGTAAATGTTGCCTTTCGGATTGTTAAAGTGACTGTTTGGGTATTTGTTTGAAAACCCTCCAAAGACTACTGGGGCTGCTTGGGCCAGATAGCTTCCTTGCAGCATTACATAAAGCTCCCAAATGTTCAGCTGAGAAGGCTTTTTGAGATGCTGACAAGACCGACGTTGATCACCCTCTTGGCGTGATTCATTGCCAGTGTCTTGAATTTATCATTCATACGTGATATAAAGCTGGTTCCTCCCCAGCCCGGATTTTACATCTTTCAGTTTTGTTAAAACATGAAAAATGTTCTCTCGTTTTCTGCAGCTTCTTAAATTTCCTTTCAGCCTTGTTATTATACTCTCCCTGTCCCTCCTTCCCCTTTGCTTTTCTTCCCCGGGTTGTGTGCGCATGTCTGTGTCTGTGTATATGGTTGTGGTGCATTTGAAGTTAACTGGGGCATTTCAAAGCAGCGAACAGGAGGTTGTCACACAAAACGTGTTAAACACAATCTGCTGGAAAACAGAGTAGAAGTGAGAAGAAGGCTGGGAGTGCAAAACACACACATGACATTTCTTTTTGTAGAAATAAAATATTCCTGAGAAATCATTCATTCTTACCATTTCATTTTTGGTTTTTGTCACCTTTTAAGTTTTTCCTTGGAACCTTCTAAAATGAGCTGTGAATGTAAGAAAGTTTCTAATGACATTTTACAAGCCAATTCATAAAAGTTTTAAAACAGTTTCATGTTCTTATAAAAAAAAAGGCGTGTGCTCAAGTGTGGAAGAAGGTTGAATACACTGTGTTACCTGCACACAGTGGAGGACAGTGCAGCTTAAAAGCAGATGTGGCAATGGCCATGACCTGACTTGGGGTGGCTTCCAGGGGACCCTAGGAAGTGAATAAAGCCAGTGCAGAACAGCCTGTATAAGATGCTATGTCTCATGTAAGAAGGAAGGGAAAAATAAGAAGAAACATAAATAATTGCTTATTTTGACAAGAAGAAACCCGGGAAGGATAAACCTTAAGAGAGTGAGATTGGTTACCTGTAAGAGGTAGCATGGGGTGGGTAGGATGTGGAAGGGATACTTCTCTGAGTATTTTTTCATAGAGCTTTAACTTTTGGAAGCATGTTAATATCCTGCATGTTAAAATCAAAATAAATCATTAAGAAGTGAGAGAAAATAGAAACAAATGAACTCAGCCATATTTCAGGTGAGTACCATAACTGCCCTGAAGAGAGAAGAAAAGAATGAATCTGAGTAGTTTATGAACACTGTTTTTAACTGTATACCCCATTCTTGGATGGCAGAGCAGGGAGAGAAAATTGCAGACAAATCCTGAACTCTATTTGTAGGTTTGTTTATTGTAGTAGTGGAGGTAAAAGAATTCTGAAACTGCAGTAGATACATTATAGGATTTAGTACATGAGTAAGTGTGTGGCCTTGTTAGAGGAGGAATACAAACATAGGTTGAAAAAGACAGAACGAGCCCTTTGGGGGTAGATTGAATCAGATGGATGTTTGAACTTAAGAGTTATCATGTATATGTGTATACATGTACGTATATACATACGTGTGTTTATGTATGTATAAGTGTTTCGTATGTAACTATAGTTACAGAATACTGTAACTGTGTGATCAAAATTAACATCACCAATGGGCCAGATGTGATGTCCTGAGAAGAACACATCGTCACCCATGTCGTAGGCTGGCAAAAAAATGCATAAACTGAATCTATAATTACATTCAGAAACATCAAACAAATCCAAAATGAGGAACTTTCTATTTTAAAAAATAAAGGAGGGAAAACACCATGTTCTTTAAAAATGCCAATGTTATAAAAAATAAAGGCAGTGGAAAATGTTCCAGATTAAGGGAGAAAAAGAGACACGTCAGTTAAACTGAATATTTGCCCGTAAACTGAATCCTGTTCTGGAGGGGAAAATGTTATGAAGTGCATTGTTGGATAAATGGGAAAAATTGGCAAAATTGGAATATGAGTGGAAAATCAGTTAACAGTATTGAATAACGTTAAATTTAGAGAAGTTGATAAATGAACTGTTGTTAAGTAAGAGAACGTTCCTATTTTTAGGGAAAATAAACTGATCTTAGGGGAAAAAATTAGTATTTAGGGGTAAAGTGCCCTCAAATGATTTAAAAAATCTGACGTACACGTGTATATATAACTGTACATCTGTATCTGTAGACAAACAGAGACGAGAGAGAGGGCAAACAAATGACAAAGCAAATGGGCTGGGATGTTAACAGTAAGGAAACCGAGGCAAAGGCTGTATGTGTTCTCTGCACTATTTTGTTCTTAGAACTTTAAGTTTGACATTATTTCCAAATGAAAAGATTTTTCTCAAAAGAATAAACTACCCTAAAAATAGGCATTTGTATATTAAGCAATCATTAGTGGTGATTAGAAAGCAGCTCTAGATCTAATAGTACTAGATTTTCATCACCATTTTCCATTAGTATACTTTGTTTGTTCTCAAAATTGTCTGCTCAAAGCTCTTATCATTCAGCAAGGCTATGGGAGACAAGACCAATACTGAAGAAAATAATAATGAATGGTAATGAATGAGAAAGTCTTTTATGAAATAAATTCCTTTTACAATAGCAATAAACATAAAAGGTACACAGGAATAAATATTACAAAGTCTATGTGAAAAATTTTGAAACATCTTGGACAAAGAAAATGATTAGAGTGAATGGAGAGGGAACAAGTTCCTGAATTAGAAAACTCAGTATGATAAAGATTGCTCTCCAGGTAGAAAGACTCGTTATAAGCAATTAAGACAATGTGATATAGGCAAATATGCCAATAAATAGGATTGAAAGGCCAGAAATAGACCCACAGACATGTAGAAACATGATATAATAGAGGAAAGTTTGCAGATCAATGACAGTATGGACTATTCAAAAATTTTTAATAATTTTTTTCCATATGAAAAAATAGAGCCCTACCTCACTCTGTAGAAAAAATCAATTCCAACTGCACTGAAGATTTAAATATGAAGAACGAAAGTTTTAAAACACTAGGAGAATATCTGTGTAACTTCAGTGTTGCAAGGGATTTTATAGGCTACATGTGCCAACTGTACAGGAGCTCATCGATATATTTTATTGCATTAAAATAAAATTCTCTGCAGAGTCATTGTAAACAAAGTGAAGAGCCAAGTAAGTCGCAGACTGGGACTCGGCTACCATTATAATCCACAAATGATTGTGTCCAGGGTACAGGTAGAGCTCCTTCAGATCGTTAAGGAAAAATGAGCGAAAGGAGTAAACGGCATTCACGGGGCCGGCAGAGTTTGGCAGATGAACTGTTTCAAAGCACGTACAGCCGATCGAGCCGTCTTTGAGGGCAAAATCTCTAAGAGCAGCCTTCCTTCTTTGGTGGTTACTGAGCTTCCAAACTTGTACGGTTGTGTGCATAGCCACACCAAGTGCTTTACTATCGAACTGTGAAGATACTTCAGAGGCTGATATTATATCATGCTTTTTCACAGGACCAGTCCTTTCCGGAGCATGAGAATGGTTTTCAGGTTGGAATGAGATTAGAAGGCATTGACCCCCGACACCCATCTGTGTTTTGTGTGCTTTCTGTAGCGGAGGTAAGAGATGATGTCATTGTCTTGGGCTAATTGCAGTGACAGAATTTTCTAGAGAATGACAAATTTCAATAGTTTGTGTTATAAACAAGTTCCAGTACATTATGGATTTATTTTATTCAGTGATGGGTGAAATATGTTTTTTAATGAACTTTTTTTCCTTCTCTGAAGATTAATTTTCTAATAAGTTTCTCATCACTAGCGATTACTCTTGGTTTAATTGGTAAATAGTTTTCACCTGAGGCTGATAAAAATCAATGCATCCCACAATATTGTTTTTGTCTATTAAAAGAGATAATTATTCAGGTTTTATTGGAACTAATGAGAAATATATATGAAAAAAATCCATGGTATGAATTATTTATTTATATAAATACATGAATTTTATGAAAATTATATAGGGTGAAGAGCCATTGTTAAAAATAAATGGCTTATAAAATGTAATATTTACAAAGCATTTTATGTTATTAAATTGATAAAAGACCTCAGTATTTCAAGTAACATCAGGCGTAGAAATCACTCTTCATTTAGTTTACTGATTGATTATAGTTATTGAACTTGTATAGCATGTGTAGGAGGTGTGCTTCTCAGATGGTTTTATTGTTTTCTTTGTTGAGTATGCCGGATCTATATGTGAGAGCTAAAGTAAGGTCATACCCATTTTGGGTTTTGCTCTGTACTTCAGCTTACACTGTCGTGAATCCAAGCCAACGGCAGGAGATGGGGTTTCTGAAGGGATTATTTGATAGGCAGTGAATGAATAAATAAACTAACTTGTCGATTAATGGATATGTAAATTGACCTCAGATTCCTAGACTGAGTAAAAGGATACTTTTTTTGCAGAAAAATTTTTGGTACTTAAAAGGGAGTATCTAGTTTGTCAGCATTTTGTCTTACCCAGATGTCATCTATGAATGCGTTCTCTAATATAAGGACATTTGGATGTAGGGATTGGTTCATATGTACTGATGGTGTTGACAGAATAAATGAATATTTTGTTAATTTTGTGTACACTTCAAATGCACGACTCAGTGAACGATTGTAAATGTTCCATTTTGCAGGTGTGCGGTTACCGTCTAAGGCTTCATTTTGACGGTTATTTAAGCTGCTATGATTTTTGGACCAATGCTGGTTCCCCTGACATTCATCCAATAGGGTGGTGTGAAAAGACCAAACATGAATTACACATCCCTAAGGGTAAGCCAAGAAGGAAAGACAGTTTTATTTTAACAACGTTTTATGAAATACTAACAAGAGAGCCTGGTGTGAATTGATTTTCAAAACGCAAGTTTGATCCACAAAAAAGCAGTAAGACTATAAGGATACCACTCTTAGAAATAAATAAATGTCTTTAAAGAAAAGTGTCAGAGACCATTTAGGTCAAATATTCTGAAGTACGTAGGGCAGAAGTAGAATCTCATGAGAGCATTTTATCTTACATAAAGTTTAT
This sequence comes from Hippopotamus amphibius kiboko, assembly GCF_030028045.1. NCBI lineage: Eukaryota > Metazoa > Chordata > Mammalia > Artiodactyla > Hippopotamidae > Hippopotamus > Hippopotamus amphibius. The sequence goes on along the minus strand of NC_080196.1, from coordinate 81,291,196 downwards.
TAAACTTTTTAAGGAATGAAGAAACTAATGTTTAAATTACAGTTGAAATAAAATATTTCACTTACTCGGTGATGCTGTACAGTGAGAAAACTTGAGGCACTGTATGTCATTTGTTTCAAGCAGAAATCATGGAGAACAGGGAACTGTGGAAGAGAAAAATTCAGTTTTCTTTTAATGGGAATTAAAAGTCCCATCTTTGTCTTTTATTATGTGCGAGAGGAACAGGGTCTGGCAGACGTGACTAAAACCTTTCTTCCCTGGTGTGGGCTAGCGAGGTGAGGATTCATAGGTTGGGATGCCAGTGGGCCCGTTTCCTTGACCAGCAAACTTGTGTGTAAGTCTCCTCCTTGGGTGAAAGACTGCTGATGACCGTGGCAACTTCTGGAGTCACTGTATAGTCATTTTATTCTTAGGAAGCAGCTTGGGGTGTCCTCTGGGGTCGACCCCTGAGGCTGGCGGCAGGACCACTGAGATTTCTGGGTTTCAGGGGGGCTGGAGCAGGCCCCAGGCTCATTCACCCTGAGGGTGTTTGTGGAGCCCTTCCTGTGTGCAGGTCCTGGGAACAGAGCAGTGAGTGAAGGAAAGCATCTCTGTTTTCATGGGGCTTTCATTCCAGAGGGGAGGAGGGGGATAAACAGAGAGAAAGATGCATGTCCAGCAGCTACGAGGTGGAGGGCCGAGAGGAGTCCCAGGGCTGCCCTTGCTGTGAGGGTGGTGAAGACAGGCCTGGGTGAGACGTCTGACGGACGCCTGGACAGATGCGCGAGAGACAGCCAGGCGGCTCCCCAGGGACGGGCATGGGTCAGAGCCCAGGGGCGGGGTGGTGCAGACCAGGGATCACGGGAGGTGGAGGCGCTGGGGCGGAGAGGTGAGGGCCCGGAGGGAGGAGATGAGTGAGAGGTGTCGCCGCGGCCTTGAAGGCCCTGCCAGGAGTTTGACATCTGTTCTGAGTGTGACACTCAACCTGAAGTATTTCCTGAGCCCGTATATTAGGGCCAGCCCCACATCAGCCACTTTAGGGCATGTGGATGGGAGGGTCAGGTGTTTTATTGGGAAGCTTGTAAAGACATGGACAGGAACCTGGAGCTGCCACGTGGCCTGAGGGTTTTCTGTCCCCCAAGTGTCCGGCTCCCCCGGGGCTGTACACCGTTACGCCTGCACTGGCCTCAGGGATGTCAGGCCACCAGGGTACTGATTCTGTATTTTTGGAATTTTAATATTTAATATTAAAATATATTAATATATTTACTAACACATTAATATATGTTATTAAATATTTTAAATTCTATATTTGAGTTTTAAACTTTGTAGGGAATGACATGCAGGGTGGAAAATCACACTCTACAGTTTTGAATTCCATCCATGAAAAAAAACTGAAACAGTTCAGAGATTTTAATTTAAATCTTTTGTGTCTGCTAAAGGACATTGAATTTATGGCAGAAAACTGAACAAGAATAAGCATAGTATTGATATATGTATTATGCACATGGTTATATCTTGTGGGTGTTTTGAGTAATCCATACATTTTTTTAGGTTATAGAAAAGATAAATTGGTTTGGATGGATTACCTGAAGGCCTGCAAATTGCAAAATGCTCCCAAGAAATTATTCAGAAACAGAAGTTCTGTAAGTATTTTCTTCCTTAGTATAAATCAGATTTTTACTTCAGCTTAAATTTCTTAAAATTCACTGTGTATTCTGTTGTATTTTAATCTTTTAAGAATCCTTAGCTTCCTGTGACTTTTCTCACTAAATTTGTCAGTTTCCTATGAACATATTTTTTTTCTTTTAAACATACAATTAAATACTTTAATTAGATGGAGAGAGTAGAAAACTTTACATTTGAAGCTGGCTAAAATTTAACATGCCTTTTAGAATGTTTTTCTTTTTGCTTCCAGTGAGTTAGTTGTTTAAACTTAGTTTGGTGCTTTGAGGTCTGCTGATACTCCAGGTAGACAGGTAGACTTTGACTGTACCTGGTCCAGTTGTATTTATGTGTAATGAAAAAGAGGGTGGTGTGTCATACAGATTCAAAGGGTGTGTGAGGATTTGGGTAGAGCACACTGGCCCTCTGTGTCCCAGCAGCCTAACAGGTGTTCAGGAGTGAAGGAGAAAAAGTCACAGCCCCGCCTCCTGTGGGCCTGAGTGGGGCCACATGTGGGGGAAGGGTGGGAAGCTTGGGGCCAGGGAGGCCCCACCACCTGCTGGCTGTGTCCCCTGAGGAGAGGTCCCCTGCATTGCCCAGGCTTGCGTGTCCTGCTCTTGAAATCAGTGGTCTACAACTGCTCGATGCGTTTCATAGACTCTATCAAGGAAAGAGAGTGATAGAAATGTGAAAATGCTTTAAAAAATGTAATGTGCTAAAGGAGACCAAAAATCAGAGTCCAGTATAGATAGTAAAGAAGTAGGAAAAAACCCTCTTCTAGTCCCCGGATATTGTGTGTATTCTTTCTAAATCGCGGGCCTGGCTAATTATAGCAACATGAGAAGTGAGGCTTTATCATTGTCACATTATTGTAAATCACAGCCCTTAGCACTTCTAATACTAAAAAATATGTGCAGGTACTAAAAAAAGCATTCATTTTTTTTCAACTGTAATTTATTTATGGATAAGTGCATGTGTTCCTTAGATGTTGAGAAAGCCAGTAATTTCAACTCTTGATCAAAGTCAGTGATAATTTTAGTGCTAAAGAGCACATCTTTACAACTTTTCCAAATAGTGGTATTTGGAAATATACCGCCCATCAAAGCCTACAGGGAGCAGAGAAAATTATTTGATATTAGTGTTCAGTAAACAGTGTATTTTAAAATTAAATTATTCTAAGAACTGAAGAGGAAAAATGATGACAAAAAGGGAAATAAAACCTGCCTGCACAAGGAAAGAGAAAAGCAGAAAGTAAAAGCTCGTTTCCTGGGATTTTTTTTTATGATTGTACACTGGGTAACAGTCTGTTGGGATATTCTTACTGGCAGGCTTCATTCCGGAGGGTAAGTGTTGATACCCTGTAGACTTTTCTGATGCTGAACATGACAAGTTTTGACAGTGGCTCAGTCCTGTTTGGTGTCCTGTCTCTCTTTGTGCCTCTTCCTCCTGTTAGAATGCACCAACGCCTAAGGAATTTCAGGTTGGAATGAAGCTGGAGGCCGTTGACAGGAAGAACCCTTCCTTGATGTGTGTGGCAACCATAGCAGACATTGTTGGAAATCGCTTGCTAGTGCATTTTGACAATTGGGATGATAGTTACGATTACTGGTGAGACACTAATGTGCCTTGTATGTTCGTGTTTGCTGTTAAGAATTTATGTTCATTCCATGACTGTCACTGTTCTTGCTGTTCTTATAGTAATGAACATCGGGAGTTTAGTGGCTGGCGTGTCACTGCCTTCTTTCCTTGTGAATTGTTGAATTAAAGAGCCCGAGAAAGTTTTTTTCCATCTCTGAGAGGTTGCCTAATGAGGCCTCATCTGAAATAATTTGACCAGTTCAGGGCAATTCACTATTTTGTGTATAGTTTGTAAGGGAAGCATTTCTGTGAAGAGGAAGTGGAGAACTTGCAGTATTTTTTTTTTTTCCTGAAAAATGTTAAACTCAGACTGTCATATTTTTAAAAGGGAAGATTCAGGGAGAATGGAGTGAATTATTTGAAAGTCTGTGGGGAGCAGAGAAAATGTATGCTTACGATGCCATTAAACTAACATTGCATGAGTTAAAAGGATTTTCTGGGTGAAAACCTGAAATATGGAAGAGGGCATGGCAAAAATAATTTTTGTGGCATTTCTTCAGAGCATATCCTGAATAATCGACAAGTCCCTGCCTGAGGCTGTGATTCTTCATGTGCGTGGCAGGGGGAGGGGGGCTGTTTTTTCCTTTGAGCTAAGACGCAGAGCATGGATTAATTGCTGTGTGTGTCTTAGGTAGAATAGCCTGGGTTCCTGGAAAAGGAGAGGGAGGAAATTGTGGGCATATGGAGTCTGGTCTGTCCTATTAAAATTTGGACTGGCCTATTAATGTTTCCCCTTGCTGCTAGCAAGAAGTGGTAGAAAGGGTTTATTAAAATGTTCACTCTTTGGGGAGATCACTGGCAGTTCAGGTCCTAGTCAAACTCTTTTCAAAGAAATACTTTTAAATTTCAAGAAGCTCATGTAAAAGAGAAGTTTGGGCACTCAGCTAACAAAATATGGAACTAAAATTACTTCTGATTCTCTTAGGCTATAAAATATTTTAGCTATGCAGTGATATTTTGCGTGTCATCTCTTAATATCCGGAATGATCATTACTCTTGGATTCTTTCTCTGGTGTTAATATGGGATCTAAAATAGAATCCTGTTTTGCAGGTGTGATGTCAATAGTCCTTACGTCCAGCCAGTTGGTTGGTGTTGGGAGCATGGAAGAACTCTGATAGCACCCCAAGGTGAGTGGACTGGCTGGGTTCTCTTTGAAGTCATCTCTGTGTGAGTGGCAGTGTCCATTCTTGTTTTTGTTTATGCAAACCACATTTCAATACAAAGTGTATGATAAAGATATTGTGCAAGATTCTCTTGACCATCAAGGGACCCAAATGTCTGAAATCTGCACGTCCTTCTCCATAATGCAAATGGACGGTGTTTATAAAGATGTATTAGGGAGCCATTCTATTTTATTTTTTCAATATTTTTATTTTTAATTTATTTTTTATTGAAGTATAATTGATTTCCTGTTGTCTTAGTTTCAGGTGTACAGCACAGTGATTCACCTCCCCCCCCTTTCCCCTTTGGTAATCACAGTTTTGCTTTCTATGTCTGTGAGTCTCTTTCTGTTTTGTAAATAAGTTTATTTGCATCTTAATAAAGTATCTGAAACTAAAGCTTGAGCTTCATACAAGTAGTTCCTCAAAGAGACTGTCTTAGTCTCAGGCAGCCATTTTTTATTTTTATTTATTTTTATTTTTTATTTATTTTTATTTTTATTTTTTTATTTTTTTGGGGGGTACACCAAGTTCAATCATCTGTTTTTATACACATATCCCCATATTCCCTCCCTCCCTCAACTCCCCCCCCACCCTCCCTCGAGTCCCCCCCACCCTCCCCATCCCAGTCCTCTAAGGCATCTTCCATCCTCGAGTTGGACTCCCTTTGTTATACAACAACTTCCCACTGGCTATCTATTTAACAGTTGGTACTATATATATGTCTGTGCTACTCTCTCGCTTTGTCTCATTTTTTAAAAATGCTAATTTTTTTTTTCCAACAAAATGAGTATAATCACTGTGAACTGACATTTAAAACTAGCTATTTCTGCCTATGGAATTTAACTTATAACTAATGTTAATTCATTAATTGACCATTAGGTTATTAAATATACTTAACTTTGGAGTTAAATGTAAGAAGTGCGGAAACTTAAGAAGTGAGAATTAACAATGAGAGCCCAGACTTGACAGACCCCTTCACCAAGCCAACTTAGTGGCTCAGCTAAACATTCACATAGGGACTCTTTCTTGTTATTTATCTGTTTTCTCATTATAGAAATGGAATATCTCGCCATTTATTTAGTTCTTTGATTTATTTCAGTGGCATTTGGTAGTTTTTCTCATATAGATCTTATTTATATTTTTCATATAGGTCTTATAAAATCTATAAGATAGATTTTATAATTATTTTATTATTTTGGGTGTTAATGTATATGGTGTTGTGTTTTTAAATTCAAATTTCACTTGTTCATTGCTGGTATATAGGAAAGCAATTGAATTTTATATATTAAACTTGTATCCTACAACCTTGTTATAATCTCCTATTGATTTTAGTTTTTTTTTGGTGATGCTGTTGTATATTCCACACATCTGTGAACAGTTACATTTCTTTCTTCCCAGTCAGTGTATCTTTTATTTCCTTTTCTTATCTTACTTCATTATCTAATATGTACCATGCTCTTTTGATCACTGTAGCTTTTTAGTCAGTTTTGAAATCTGGAAGTGTGATCCCTCCAAGTTTGGTCTTCTTTTTCAAGATTGTTTTGGCTGTTTGTGGCCCCTTGCAGTTCTTTATTAATTTGAGGATTGGCTTTTCCATTTCTGGAGAAATGACTATTAGGATTTTGATAAGGGTTACATTAAATGTTGGTTGCTTTAGGGAGTATTGCCATCTTAACAATATTAAGTTTTCTAATCCATGAACATGGAATGTCTTTTCACTTTGATCTTCTTTAATTTCTGTCAGCAGTACTTTTTAGTTTTTGATGTACAGGTCTTTTACCTCCTTGGTTAAATTTATTGGTATTTTATTCTTTTGGATGCTGTTGTAAATGGAATTGTTTTATTTATTTTTGGAATTTTTTTTATATTTATGGCATAGAGAAACACAAATGATTTCAGACCTTGCAGTTGTTTTGTATTTGTTTATTAGCTCTAGTAGGTTTTTTTGTGTGTGTGGATTCTATGGGAATTTTTCATATAGAATTGTGTAGTCTATCAGAGAGTAAAGTTCCGAAAGATTCATATTTCTAACTTGAATGCCTTTAGTTTTGTTTCTTGCCTAATTGTTCTGGCTAGGACTTCCAGTACAGTGTTGAATATAGTGGCAAAAGTGGGCATTCTTTTTCTTAATCTTAGGGTGAAAAAATTTCAGTCTCTCATTATCAACTATGATATTAGCTGTGGGTTTTTCATAAATGCCCAGTATCATGTTAAGGAAACTCCCTTTTACTTCGAGTTTTATGAGCATTTTTTTATCATGAAAGGGTGTTGAATTTTGTCCAGTGCTTTTTTTGCATCTATTGAGAAGATTGTATGGGAGTTTTTCCACCTTTGTTTCATGGTATATAATCCTTTTAATGGGCTGTTGAGTTCAGTTTGCCACATTGTGTTAAGGACTTTTGTATCTATATTCATATGGAATATTGGCCTGTAGCTTTCTGGTCTTGTCTTTGTCTGGTCTATTCTTTTTTATGCTGCAAATGGACTTGTTTTCTTAATTTCATCTTTGGATTGTTCATTACTATTATGTAGAAATACAATTGATTTTTGTACAATGATCTTATACTCTGAATTCATTTATTAGCTCTAATAGTTGTATGTGTGTGTGTGTGTTCCTTAGGATTTTCTATATGCAAAATTATGTCATTTCTCAGTAGAGCTATTTTTACTTCTTCCTTTCTGATCTGAATACCTTTTCTTTCTTCCCTGAATCCTCTGGCTGGACCTTCCAGTGCATGTTGAACATAGTGGCAGGATCAGACATCCTTTTCTTGTTCCTGATCCTAGGGGAACACTCCTTCTTTCCACATTAAACATGAAGTTTGCTGTGAGCTTTTTGTGGATGCTTTTTATCAGATTGAGGAAGTTCCCTTCTATTCCTAGTTTGTTTTATCATGAAAGGGTGGTCCTTTATTCTATTAATATGGTTTTATTATATCTACTGCTTTCTGTGTGTTGAAGCAATCTTGTCTTCCTGGGATAAATCTTGTGTGTGTGGTGTGTGTGTGCACGCGCGTGTGTGCGCCCAGGCGTGTGTGTGTGTAAATATATTTTTTTCTTACATGTTGCTGTGCTACTTGGTTAGCTAATATTTTATTGAGGAATTTTGTGTCTGTACTCATAAAGTCATCCACTCTTTTAAAATGTTTTTATTCCTATTAGAATATCTAAAGCTGCTCTGAGTGCTAAGGAAAAACAGAATGAAGAGTAAGTCAAGAAGTTTAGTTATTTAAAACCTTAATCCACAGTATGATTACTCATCTTTAGGGGGACTCAGCCGTGTCAGAAACGGGTCCCCTCTTAGGGTGCTGCAGGGTGTTGCCCTGCACGGTGGCCTTCGTTGAACCTCTTCCCATTTGGTTTGGGAAGTATATATAAAATGAAAACTCAAATAGATTAGCCATTTAATCAAGGTATAAACAAGAGAGTGGAGTGTCATTAAAATATATGCAAAGGAACTGTGAGTAAAAATTGGGTGAAGGCAATTAAAGCTGAGCAGTGAACAAAATTGCTTAAAGCTCCTGATGCGTTGTGATCATGCTGGCCTCTAGGTTTGTGAGAAAGCACTAGTGTACAGAGATGTTAGTCCCCGTTAGCTGCACAAGAGAGGAAGGTTCGAGGCCATGGGGGTAGAAGGAGCCCTGAGGCAGGATACTAGAGCTGTGCACTCAGGTAGTTCGCAGATGGGAATTAAACATGAGAGTTTAAAAGAAAAATCTACCAACCCACATGATCTTCAGATATTCTCTCCCATACGACAAGGCTGGAGCTAGAACTGCTTGAAATATACATATATGTTATATATATTGAATATATATATGTCATATAGATTTTATATTTATATATGTATATTTAGAGTTTAAATATAGTAAAAGATAAGAAATTAACATTGTTTGAGTGATTTGTTTCTGTTAGTAATTTGGCTCCACAATTTGTTAGCTGTAGTTATTTTACTTAAAGTGAATTTATATTTTACACATCATTTATGCCTATAGATTTTTACATTAAATTTTATTTTATGGTTGTAATTACATTATCAGAAAAAACATATTTGCCATATTCGTCGTAGCTTGTGTGTGTGTGTTAATTGTACTTCTGAGAGCAGTTAAGGCTCGTGAAGGTAGGACAGCATGTGCTGATCTGCACAGTTGCCCTTGGTGTGCACTCAGATTCTCATAGTTTCCAGATAAAAGAACCTCTTCAGAGAGAGAGAGAGAAAAAAAGATTAGTTTTTGAAACAAGTGACCTATAAATTGTAAAGGTGTTATTTTGCTGATAATAAATTTAATCCAAGGTGTTACATATTCTACTCAGTATCTTTCTAGAAGGACTGAAAAATATGGCAGGGTCCTCTAATGCCACCAGAAGATGCAGTCTGCTGGGATTTTAATTGAAGTCACAAAATGACAAAAAGGTGTTAAGTAGAAGCATAGAAAACCCTGATAAAAGAGATGCTACATTTGTGAAGGAAAAGCCCCTCTCCAGACAGCTTGCCGAGCTTCATAGTGAGGTCCTGATCTTCATCTGGTGATGGGCAGGCCATGTCCAGTTAACAGTCACCTCCTTACACATAGGGCTAAATCTGATCCTTTTGTTGAAGTAAGATCTCCTAGTAGCTTAGTTGTAGGTAGTACATCATATAGCTAACTCTGTACAGTCAAAAATTAGTTTGTTCTATTAAAGAACATTAATAGATTGTCAGATTGTTAGCTAAAAGTTACCTCTTTTTTTTTTAGTTCTTTTGAGTGGTATTGCTATTTTAAAAGTAACTCTGAGTGCTTCATATGTATCTGAAGTTTCCAGTACTCCACGTTGCTCAGAGTGACTTGTTTACCAGTTGAAATGCTGGCACAAAGACCGTTTTTTTCAGCAGTCCTGTATGTGTGAAAGTCTGTTCTGTGGTTGATGACAGGAGCCTCCCCTGCAACCAGCCTCCTGCTCAATCTGGGCAGGTGGATGGGGAGCCCTGCGAACCCCAGTGACTGACAGCGGGACCACGTCCCCCCAAGGGATGACGTCCTGCACTGAGAGCCTCTCCAAATCTGTTCTCATCTGAACTCAAATTCAGTTCAGCAAAAACGTCTCCACAGTAACTTCTGCATGTATAGAAAGGGGAGAACCAAGTAAGAATAAAACATGATGCTTGTCTGGAAGGAAGGGATCCGTTTATGTTTTTGTAAAAACTTTGAGCTCTAATTCACACACTCCACAATTCATCCATTTATAGTGTAAGATTCAGTGTTTTTAATGTAGAGTTGTGTAACCATCACCACAATCAATTTTAGAATATTTCCATCATCCCGAAAAGAAACCCTGAGCCACGTAGCTGTTATCCCCAACCCTCCATTCCCTGCAGCACTTGGAGACCATTAATCTACTTTCTGTCCTGCCTCTTCTGAATATTTCATGTAAATAGAATCATGTGATATGTGGCTTTTTGTGTCTGGCTTCTTTCACTCAGCATAAGGATTTCAGAGTTCACCCATGTTGCTGCATGTATCAGTACATTGTTTCTTTTTAGTTTCAAATAATATTCATTGTGTAGATAAACCACAGTTTTATTCATTCTTCAGCTGATGGGCATTTGGGTTGTTTTCACTTTTTGACCATTTCAGATAATGCTGCTGTGAATATTTGTGTACTAGTTTTTGCTTGAGCATGTTTTCAGTTCTCTTGGGTATATACTTAGGAGTGAAATTGGGGGTCCTATAGTAATTCTATGTTTGCCTTACTGAGTAGTTAGTGAGTAATTACTTACTGACTCTTCACTACAGGAGCTGCACTGTTTTAATTCCTACCAGTAGAGTGTGAGGGTTCCAGCTTCTCCAAGCCCTTGATAACATTAGCTGTCTGTGTTTTGTTTATAGCATCATAGTGACTCTGAAGTGGAATCTCATCTTGGGTCTCGTTTTTCTTGTGCCTGATATGACGTCACACATTTGTCTATTTTCCTGGCAACTTTGTGAAGCTTTTGTCAGTGATTTCAGTTTCGTAGCTGAAGAAGTAAGGTGCAGAGAGGTCGGGTCATGGGCCCTGGACCTTTTGCGTGGCGTGCGGGGGAGTTGGGAGCACGCCCTGCTAGTCAGCTTCCAGAACTCCTTAGCCCTTTCTCCTTCACCACCCTGGGTGAAGTGCAATGCATGGGCTTCTGATGGTAATGGAAGGAAAGCTTTCAGGAACACAGCAGAGGGAGGTGTAACGCCTCACCTCATACGTGGGTGTCTTCACATTGGAAGCAGTGTTTGCATTAGTCTTTGAAGGTTGTGCAAAACTTTGAGAAATGGGATGGAAGAGAATATTCTGTAGAAGGAACAGTATGCACGAAAGTGAGATGGCAGGATGTGCCCGGCAGACTTAAGATTTATGGGCATTGTGAGCAGTGCGATGGTCTGCAGGGGAGGGGTGTGGGGGAGGGGAGGAGGTGAGAAGTGACAGAGAACATTAGGCTCACACTGATTCGTGATTTGTAAATGCTTTTGCTTTATGTAAAATATGAAATAATTTTAAAGATTCAGCAGAGTCATGATGGCAAAAGCCAAAACAGAAAACCTCCTCCTTTGCAAACCATTTGAAATTAAGTTGCCAAGATGCACATTTTGCCAGTCACCCAATAAGATCCTTTATGAGAAAACAAATAAGCAAACAGAAAAACAGGTTTAATCCAGGCTCACAAGTTGTGCTTACTTTTCCTGTCGCTTTAGTGTCCTTCAGCTGCAGTGGTTCTTCAGTCTTTCCTTAACTCATGAACTTGACACTTTGGCGGAGTACAGGCTGGTTATTCTGTAACATGCTTCTCACCTTGGGTTCGTCTGATGTAGTGGATGCGGGTTCTGCACCTGGGCAGGAGTGTCCCAGAAGCAATGCTGGGTTCTCACTGCATCCGCTCAGGTGGGGCACGATTTCATGGTGCCTTTGCTGTCCACATTGACCTCAGTCGCTTTGATTACCGTGGTGTGTGACAAGCTTGTCCACTGTAAAATTACCTTTTTTCCTTTTGTAGTTAATACGTATTTGTTGGAGAGTGACTTGAGATTATGAAAGTACTCTATTCCTCACCAAACTGTCATCCGCCAGTTTTTAGCATCTGTTGATATTCATTAGATGAATTAGTTACTAGTGTGATATTTGCCAAATGGTGATTTTCTAATTTCATTATTCCTTCTGTATTTGTTAGTTGACGTATGCTCCCCGTGATTTAATTTATTCAGTTTTTTATAATCTGTTACTGTCATTATATAGGACCTTAGTCGGGGGAGGGTGGCTAGAAAGGCTAGTGAGCAGCCTTTCTTGACCTCAAGGAGCTGACAGTCTACTAGGGCCTGTTTGGTGAGTTTATAAATATTGTTCTAGATGATATCAGTGAAATCAGAAGTAACACCTGGCTGGAAAGAGAAAAGAGTGCTTCACTGAGAAGATTATGTGATGTTGAACTGTTCCGTAACAAATTACCATGAAGTTTGTGGCTTAAACCAGCACAGATTTCCTGTCTTACAGTTCTGGAAGCCAACATGGATTTCACTTCAGTTTTGGAATATTAATGCAGAATTAGTAGGATGGGTAGATTGGGGTCATTTTATGAAAGATCTTTAAAAGCTGGAGTGAGGAGTTTATAGCCAAATATCTGATGTAACTGTGATTAAGCATTTATTTGGCAGTAGCAGGCCAGATTAGAAAGGAGGCTGGGATGACCACTAGGAAGATTCACTGTATGTGAAAATAAGGAGTGTGGGCCTTAGCCGGGGCTGTGGGACTGGGGCTGGGAAAGGGTAAGACTCTGGAATTGCTACTTCCTTGATTTGACAGGTGACTGACTAAGCAGACATATATGAACTCTTTATTCAGAGTTTCTTGTGGTCTTCAGGGCTCTGGGAATTGCTGGGCCATGGAAATAAATCGGGTTCCTGCCCTAGCAAGGCTCTCTTTTCTTGTAAATATCCTGCTCTACAGTAAATGCATTTTAATGCAACAGCACAAAGCCTCCCGAAGCAGAAAAAATTAACTCTCATATTTTGCTAACTGCGGGACAGTTTTCTGTGGCCATTTGATACAAGGTGCAGTACTATTTTATGTTACTGTGTCTGCGCCTCAGGTGGGCGTTTTTCTACCAGAGGTCCCGCAGACGTCATGTGCTTCCCTCAAGAGGTGGGCCTGCCACGGCCGCACTGCTGTCATCATCCTTTCTCTTGTTCTCAACTTGACTTCCAGTCCTGTCACCATTTCCCCAAGGTTTTTCGTGGAAAGTGAATTCCCGACACGGTTTATAGAGACACTGTAAAAGAATAGCCTTCTCTTCTCTGTGATGAGTGTTCAGTCTGTTAAACTCTACTCTTTATTTTACCATCAGATCTTTATACATAATCACCAATTAAGTGAAGCTGTGGACTTTTAAAGAAGTCAAACTTCTTTAAAATAAAAGTTATTTATATTTCTGTTAGAAAAGGGTAGGAAATTTGGAAAATGTGGAATGTAATAATAAATAGATTAAAACATGAATCCGATCACTAGATAGAACTTAGCATTATTATCCTGTCATTTATTTTTTCAATCATCCCGTCATTTTATTTGAATGTATATGTACTTTGAACATTAGAATTGTCATCTTATTGTTCACACTGTTTTTGTAGCCTTTTCCCCTACTTATTTGAAGACATAATTTGAACATATTCCCTTTCTATAAGTAGTCCTTGAGAACCTGGCTATTAATGACTGCACACTTACCTATGCTATGAGTACACTTTATTTATTTATTTATTTATTTATTTATTTTTGCATTGTGCATTAACTTTTTCTTGTTCTTAAATAACAATGGAAGACATAACTTTTATAGAAATAGTTAATATAAGTTTGTTATTAGTTTGTGGTTGTTGTAAGTGGAATTTTTAGATTATAGAATATAGAAATAATTTTAAGCATTTAGTAAATACTTCTAGATTACCCTCCACATAATTGTTTTCTTCCAACAACATTAGAAAATTCAGACATTAAAAAGAAAAAAATGAAACACCACCAGATATCTCAAAATACAGGCACAGATTTTCTGTGCAGATTTAAAAAAATTTTTTTTTTCCATTGAGTTGTATAAGTTGTTTATATATTTTGGATATTAACCCCTTATCAGATAAATGGTTTGTAAACATTTTCTCCCATTCAGCAGGTTGCCTTCTCGTTTCGTTCATGGTTTCCTTTGCTGCGCATAAGCTTTGTAGTTTGATGTAGTCCCACTTGTTTATTTTTGCTTTTGTTGACTTTGCTTTTTGTTGCCTTTTTGTTTGTTTGTTGCCTTTTTTGTTTGCCTTTGCTTTTTGTTGCCTTTGCTTTTTCCAGAAAATTATCACCAGGACCAATGTCAAGGAGCTTACTGCCTATGTTTTCTTCTAGGAGTTTAAAGTTTCCGGTCTTACATTCAAGTCTTTAATCAACTTTCCAGGGTTCTATAATGTAAATGAACTTGATCCCTACTGGCATTTCTCTGTAACAGATTTATTTTTTGCTTTCTCAATTACTGAATGTCAAATCAGTTTTCATTCACTCATTTCGTTTTCACACTTCCAGGAATTTTTGTTGACAATTCTCATCTGCTTTTGGCTTTTTACCTGTTTTCATTATGGCTTTATGTCCTTGTTATAGTTTTATTAAATTTTTTTGTGTAACCTACATTTATTTATACTGTCCTTTTATATTCATTTCTCCTTCTACCCAGCTTACTCTCCTCAAGTAATATCGGATTGGCCAAAAAGTTCATTCCAGTTTTTCCATAAGATGTTACAAAAACCCTAACAAACTTCTTGGTCAGCCCAATAGCGGTTGGTGGTAATCCCTCCATGTTAATTACCACGAGCTAACCAGCATATCAAACCACTCTGTAAATATTCATGCCTCAACACGTTAAGAATTGATTTCTTGCTCCTGTCATGTACGGTCATGGTTGATAGGGGTTAGTTCTGCTTCGTTTAATCACTCTGGGACAGGGGCTGCCCCAGTCCTTGGGAACCTTTCCATTCAACCTAAGAATGGAAAGAGGACTGCATTCACACATGAGAGGGCTTTGGGGCCAAACTCAGAAGTGGTTTATTATATCATTTCTACCCACATGCACTGGCCAGAACTCAGTTACGTAACTGCATTTAAATGCTTGGGAGTAAAGGAAATGTAGTTCAGCTGTTTTCCCAAGAGGGAAATGAACAATTAGCCATTCTATGCTATGCATATTTTGCTAATTCCCATATAATTGTATATACACACACACATATACTCAGATACTCATGTTCATGAACTCATGTCCTTTTAAAAATTGTTTGTGCTGTAAAAATGGGGCTTATGTTATGTACATCTTTTTCCATCTTCTTTGTATGTTGCTTAGCTACGTCTCATGGCAAAACTCTTCCAACTCATTTGTTATAGTTCTAATTCTTTATAAAGCCTACATAATATTCCACCATATGTTGTAGCAAAATTAATTCAGCATTTTCTCTGTTGATAAGCATTCATTTAAAAATGCCTTTATTGATAGTTTGGTGGCATTTAGAAGGGAATAGAGCTAAATGTATGTGCTCATGTCTACATTTTTAAGTTGGAAGTCTAGCATTCAAACTTGTGCACAAATGCTACATGCAAGTTTATTTTCAGAAATAAAGCTATAGTAATTGATAATTTGGGAGATGATGGAATATACTTTGTAGGAATAACAGCATTTGGTTTCTTTAGATTCCCCAGAATCAATTGGCCGGATATATACTTAATAGCAAATATTCTAGATGTTTGAAGAGCACATAGAAATATTTAGCAAATTATGTTCTGATAGCAAATAACTACTTAAGTTTACTTCATATTTATAAAGTTAAAATGGGAGATTGGGATTGTCGTATATACATGACTAATAAGAAAAAAATATCAAGTTGTACATTTTAAGTATATGCAGTTTATTGTGTCAATTATATCTCAATAAAAGTTCTAAAAATACCACATTAGGAAAATTTATAGCATAAATAAATCTTGTATTTAATTGCAACATTAACCATTAACTTGTTTTAGGCAAACAAAGAATTACTGTATTTTAAATGGCATTGTACTTTTTCCTGTAGACAGATTTTATGGCATAAGGAAGGTAAGAGTTCAGAGAAAAAATAATTAATTAATTCAACAGATATTAAGTGCCCGCGAAGAGGGAGGTGCAGCTAGAACCTGAGGGTATAGCAAAGAACAGTAAAGGGGTAACGTATGAGGGTCATTAAGTTAGTCATAGACTATTACTCAGTGAGATATTATGTGTTTAGAGACATTAAGAGAAACACAGGAGCAAAATAAACAAATGTGTCTTTCTATAACGTTAGCTGTGGTGAGACAGACAGAGACAGAGAGTGACACAGAGAAAGAGGTGATTAACTCCATCTCGAATGCCTGGGCTACATTTGGTGCTGTGCGAGCCGTGGGCTTTTTGAAGGCAGCTCTGCTGGGAGCTCAGCCAGGGCGGCACAGATTGGTTGCTTTCCAGTGATCTCACTAGCACAGGAAAGACCCTGTTTCCTCAGTCTCTGCTGAAGACAGTTCCTCTCATCCATACTTTCGGTGAAACAGTCAGTTGCAAAATGAGCTCTTTGACACGTGCTTGAGGTACTGATCCACACTGTAGACCCAAGAGGTCTCCATGTGCTTTAGGATCTGACTGATGACCAAGTAGCAGGTCTTATGTCCTGTTACAAATATTAGGGAGTCTACCTTGTATTCTTTGGCCAGAAAGGATATTTTAATTTTGATTGTAATGAACTGAATATGAGTTCAGGACTTCCAACGTCTAAGGTACCGTGAATGTGAGGTGTTTTGATGTGTTTTTTGAAAACAAAACTGGGGAACCTGAAGTAGGCTTAACCGTGACTGTCCTCCCGTCTTGTGGTCAGCGGTGTCCAGTGTCTGACCCAGGATGCTTGGTGGTCACGTGATGTTAGGATGGTTTTCATAACCGGCCTCTCTGTTTGCAGAAGCAGAGCCCAGGTCCCAGTCAGTGGAGGCTTTTGTCGGTCTCTACCTTTGGGAGGTCTGAACTCTGGTCGAGTCCCTGCTCTGCCTTGTGAGCGTGCCTAAATCAGGGCAAGAAGTAGTGTCTGAGGAGCTTTCTTAGAGAACCCAGTCTCTTAAAATGATGGCAAAACCCACTCAGGGTTCCCTCGGACTGGTGGTCCAGCCCTCACTGCTTGCTGGTGGTGGTGCATTCTCCTGCCTTAGTGCCTGGCAGCCTCCAGAGATCACTAGGCCTCAGAGCAGCTCTCCGGAAGTCTTGATCTCTGTAGGACACCTGGGCTCTAGCTTTGGCTTCATTATTAGTTGTCTTGCCTTTGATGTGTCACTTAAAATACCAGGTCTCACTTTCCTCATCAACAAAATGAGGAGCTGTGTTCTCTTAAGTCTTTTTAGCATCTGTTTATGGTCCGTATTCTGTCTGTTCTTATTGAACCTTCTCAGTAAGACTCTTGGCAGATCTCTGTTTATTGCCGGTTATTGAACAGGACTGTTGTCCATTACTTAAAAACTGCTTGTCCTGAGACACCTCTGGTTTTTGGGTCCTGAATTGGCCACCGGTCTAATTATGGTTGTCTTGCTTCCACGGTGCAGGTTACCCAGACCAGAAGGTCAGGAACGTAAGGACTTGTATTTATTCACAGTCCCTGTTCTTTAGAAGCAAGGGTACAGTGGCAGAATCATGTTTCTATTCAGGCTGCTGTTCCTGGGGGAGCGTAATGGAGGCGGTTGTTGGGAGAAGAGTCTGTAGCCAGCCTCAGCCTTCAGCTGGCCCTGCTTATGTGGAAAGTTGAGGGGTGTCGTTATGTTTGCCTGCACGGATGCCGCAGATCAGACGCCTTCTCTGGGCTCTGTCCAGGCTGCAGTGCTGTTTGGAACTTGAGGCAGGGGTGATTCAGGAGCACCATCCTGGCCTAACGGTGCCTCAGAACCCCAGCAGCACCAGTGGGGACACAGCTTCACATCAGCTCCAGCCAGCACAGTGTTCAGTGCAAACGTCTCAGGAAATACATTTCATTCATTTAACGGATACTTACCAAGTAGTTACTGAGTGACAATGACAGCACTGTTCTAGGCTCAGAGAAAAGAGCAGTGAGGTGAATAAATTACTGTCAGAAGGCAGTTATGTTCTAATGGGCAAGAGAAACAACAGACTCACAAAATATGAATAGTTAGGAGGTCAGTGCTGTGGCGAAGAATAGGGTGGGTGATGGGGTGGGGAGGGGCACGGGTGGTCTCAGGTGGTCATGACATGGAAACAGCAGCTTAGAAGAGGGAGGGTCTGGAGGGGGAGGGTGTCTCTTGCGGGAGGGAAAGCGTGACAGAGAGGAGGCCCTGGTGTTCAGTGACAGCAGAGGGGATGGGCTAGCTGTGCAGGGCCTGGGGTCAGGTGAGGACCTGCTTCTTCCCTGAGTGAGTGATGCAGGCAGCCCGTGGAATGACAGGATTTAGGAGTTTTCACTTATGCTTCACTTGGTTTGGCCTCGAGTTTCCCTGCGTGTGTATCCTCTTTAAGGACTTTTCTTGACTGTAAATCCCTTGAACTCACCACTCTGGAATTGACCTCCTTCCCTCCAGCTTCCTGACACTGGCTCCCTCCCCGGGGAAGGAGGTGGGCATCGCCCTTGCCAGCAGGAGCCCCATGGCTTCTCCAAACGCGGTCGTCGGCCTTCAGAAAGGGACCCCCCACCAGCCTCTTCTTCTGCACACCGTGTCCTCCCAGGCTGTCACCTGCCTGAGGACCTTTGCTCTCCACTCTCCCTCTTCCCCCGCAGGGAGGCGCCCGTCGACACCCTGTGTGTGGTCCCCAGTCCTCTCCTGCGGGTCCGCCACACCTGCACTCGTTTTTCTCCCACTGCTGCCTGTCTCTGACATTTCAGACTCTAAATAGTGTGGGATGCGGTGGGCCGTGAATAAACACATTGACACCTGCAGCCCCCTCTGATTCGCTGTCCACATCCCCCTGCGTCACCTCTCCGCGATCCTGCGCCTTGGCCTCCAGGGGGAGCCCACCCTCTCACTCTCCCTCCATCCGGAGGCCTAGAGGATGGACACCCTACAGTTCTGGGGGAGCAGTGATGAAGGATGTGGGCAGCAGAGGCAGACATCACTCTTCTTCCCATTTCCCCTCCATCCTAACTTTGAAACGCTGGGTGAGCTGCTCAGGCTGCCTGAGCCTCACCTGTAAAGTGAGGAGAAAGGTGTGTGAGGAATAAACGAATCAGTGTGGGCAGAGCACGCGGTACAGTTCCCAGTAAGTGGAAGCCGGTTAGACATGCTTTTCTTGGCGACAAAGAGGGTAAAGGCTATTGTTGTTCCATGGGGTGGTCTCCTGTATTTTTCTCTCGTTTCAAGTAGGAATTTACCCATATGACTGGATCTGTCCCCTGCCCCTTCCTCGGTTTCTCTGCTTCCGCCCCCAAGCCTGGCCAGGCTAGGGCTGGGCCAGGAGGAGGATGGTGGGACTGATGCTGTTTGCAAGGCTCGTGGGACCGGAAGATGCTCTTTTCTTCCTTGGGTTCACTGAGCAGGAAAGATGGACCTAATGCGTGTGTTTTTCTTTTTTGCATGTGCATAGCTCATTTCTAGAGAGTCACACCGAGGCAGGTACTACTTAAAAGTCACTTAAAATAGTCATGGTCTTTTATTTTCACATATTGATCACATAAATCAGGGTGGGATATTCCCTCTCATAACAGCAGCTGGGTTTCTCAGAGCAGGACTAGTTGCTTCCTCTCTTACTCACTGTGCATTCCTCAGCCCACCACATGCTGGTATCCTTTGTCACCGTTGCCCTGAATCTGCTGGTCAGGCCCCTGGATGAGGAGCCTGGAGCAGGCAGAGGGGGCCCGAGGGTGAAGGGGCAGGTTCAGATCCCAGGCAGGGATGTGGAGGCCCAAGCACAAGGAGTGAGTTTGGACAGTTTTTAAACACAGGAGCTATAAAGGTAAATGCAACTGCAGAAATAATTACTGAAATGTAAGTGATGTAACATAACTCACACAGAAAAGGACAAAAATCAAAAGAAATCCTAAAAGCGTTCTTTTTTTAATCCAGCTTAAATATATTTATGGAACCACTTATGAAAGTAAATGTAAGTGATTTTTAAAAGCCGCTTAGGAGGGTTTAATTGATACACCTGAAGCAAAATAATATAAAAGTAAAAATGAAGGGGAAGATTTTATTAGACAAACATAAACAGAAAATAGCCAAATGGCATACAATTTAATTTTTAGTAAATAGGAGAATTTGAGGCAAAATGCAATAAATGTGTCCAAAAGGTACATTTTCTCTATATTAAATAAATATGCAGTTAATAGTGAATATTACATATGCTTTTATATGTTAAATGCTATAACATCAGCCTATGATGCAAAACACCCCAGGATCCAGCGGTTTTACTCCTGGATGGATTCCAACAGAAATGTATACTTCTGGTCCCTGCAAAAAATGCACCAGAATGTTTGTAACAGCACTTTATCTAATAGCCCCCAAATCAAAACTACTCAAATGACCATCACCACTAGAATGGAGGAATAAACCGTGAGATACCCCTGAAAGGAGTACGATACAGCAGTGAAAGTGAACAACCCCCATGCAGCAGTCTGCAGGACCTTGCAGCCAGACTGCTGCACCAGAGCCCAGGACCACAGATGAACATGAGCTGTGTGATTCCATTTATGCACAGACAAAACCGGGGGGAGCAGTGCTCATCTCAGAGGGCAGAAGCCAGGACAGACGGCTCCCTTTGAGGAGAGTGGGGCCGTGACCAGAAGTGGGTATGATGGGGACAGGGTGTCCTGTGTTCTGGTTACATGGGAGAGTTTATGACAATTTCGCAGTCCATCCACTTGATCTGTGTAGTTTTAAAAAATATATTTTATTTTGGCAAAACATTTAAATGTGAAGAAAAAATGATCAGAAGTACTAGAGAACGGTACAGAAAATTTATGTAAGAGATTTCAGCATACTGCTTCAGGCTTTTTGCTTAAATAAGAAATAAACAGATTTTTGAGTAATACAGGTATTTGATTAAATTAATGCATATTGATATTATACCTTGAAACATATATGTGTGTATGTATGTAGTTAAAATATTTTTTAACTGTTGATCCTATGTTACACCAAAAAGAGATCTTCAGGTCCCACAAACAGGTATTGTACAGACCATGTGACATTCTGAAACTACCATAAGGTGAACTAGATATTATTATTAATATTTTAAACAACTGTAAAAATTAACCATTTGGGCTATGTCTTAATTATTTGGCCAGTGATTAAATCAAGATGACAATTATAGATTATAATTATAATTGTTTTTTGGAAAGTAAAAGTGAGAAAGATAAGTAGTTCCTAGAAGTTTGTCCAGATGTCTAAAGCTGTTTTGAGGGATAGCAGTTGTAAGTTTATAGTCTTAAATGCTTATATTATTTTTAAAGAAAAGAAAATACATTATGTTTACAACTCAGTTTGGCAAGACAAGTATAACACAAAGCTAAGGGAAGTATGAGGAAGGAAGTGATAAGACTAAAAGCAGCAAATGAAATCATTAGAAAAGACAAAAGAAAGCAATAGATCTGATGGATGAATCTAAGTACTCATTTCCTGGAAGGAAAAAGAAAACAACACAATAATATAGACAGACCTGTGGCAAATGTAGTTAGAAATAGAGTAACACAAGCATAAGGAGAAACAAGAAATCCAATTAGATGGAAAATTTTGAACATAGAGTGCTTTATACCATGTTATACTGATATATATTTTAAAATTGTAATGATAAACAGCAAATCTGGGAAATTGTAATTATAAACATTTAATTATGAGAATATTGATGCAGAATTATTGGAGGAATTGGAAAGATCATTGATTCATGGTTTGAGGTCAGATAGTGATTGTGAGTTTTTTCAAACTTCTCAAGAAGCTTCCTGGGGGTGGCCTGGGTCTACCCAGTGCTCACAGCCCCATTTGACCTTGGTCCATCCACTTAACCTTGTGGAGTGAATGCTCGGACCAGTGAATGAGTGCTCACGAGCCTGAGTGGGGGCAAAACAGCCCACTCAGAGGTCATCATAGACTTACGTTCCTAATAGGGGCTGTTAAATAGAGAGCATTCAGTTAACAGTAGGTGTTGTTATTATCAGATGTCTTATAGTATATGGGAATCAAAATATCAATGAGTAATAGTTTGATATTATTTGTTTTTTAGGTTATCCTGATCCAGAAAAATTTTCCTGGACAGAATATCTGGAAGCTACTCGAACTAATGCAGTTCCTGCCAAAGTTTTTAAAATGGTAAACTTGGATCCGTGACACTCCCAGCTTTTAAACAGTGTCCGTGTGGGGTGGTTGCCTTCATTTGGCAATTCAGAATTATTCTAGTTTTCTCCTTTTAAATTCGTGTTATTTCCATGACCAGTTTGCCTTGCTTTTACTTAAAAATACAAAGGAGGTGACTCATTTACTCTCGTTCCTCTACACAAATGTAGATGATGATTTCCCTCCTTGAAATGCTGTTGGAAGCCTCCTCAGCCTCTGAGGACTGAGCCCTTATTTCCGGGGCCTGTCCATCCAGGAATGGGAACTCTGAGCTTTCCGTCTCAGAGGCTGCTTGACGGTCATGATGCCAGGATGAAATAGGTGGAGTGTTGTATGTAACCCCTGTGTGTTACTCTTTCACCCATTCTGAGGGAACATTGCTTTTAGCAATTTGTTAGAATACCAACTTGTAACGTTCAAATCTGTACTTATACATTTATTCCAGGATTAAACCAACTATAAAGAAAGTGCACTGATAGCATAGTTAGAGATATTTATGTTCTAAACCAGTGGGTTTCAAGCTCTGTTCCCTTTCAACTCTGTGTCCTCAGGGCTCCCTGACTCATCTTTAATCAGAATTTTATATAGTGAGCTTCTCTATATGATTTCTTTTACTGAAAGTTTTCTAAAGATCAAAAGGTTTAAAACAAAATGTTATTTACTTTTTCAAAACAGCTGATTATAATAGGTCGAATTTGGAGGAAGAGGTGTAATCAAATTAAGAGGGCTAGACGTTCTGGTGTGCCGGAAAGCATTTTAAAAGTTGCAAAAATTCAATAAGCAAAAATACCAGCTGCTTGTAGTCTCACTTTCTCTCTTGCTTTATGTCAAAACTTCATTTTACTTTTCCAAGAAGAAACCTACAGGAAAATAAAATTATGAAAAGATCTAGTTAAAAAGGCAACCTCCAGGCTCTGTCACAGGGTTATCGTGGGTTCACCTCAAGCTGTATGTCTTTGGCACCTGCAGTGTGAAACAGTTACCTGTGTTACCAGCACAGTGACCTCGGGGAGAAGAGAAAGATTCTCAAGGGTCAGAGACCTAATTACAGTCAGTATCCTCCAATTAGTAGACATAATAACGCCTTTTAGAAAGAAATAGGCTTCCACAAAAGCCGGAGAGGAGCAAACCAGGTATTGGAGAAAGATTTAACTGTTTTGTAAGTCAGGCATTATCAAAAGTTTTATTTTCCTACTGCCATTTGTAGGCTTGAGAAATTCAGTACCCTTTCATTTTCAAGAAAGTCAACCGAACACTGTAATGTATAATAGCTTTCAAAGTGAAACTTTTTGCCACCTCTTAAACCCTGGCAGAGTTGCCTTTTGACTGATTTTTGGTAAATATCCTTAGTTTCGATGATTTGGTAAGCCGCAGTGCATTTTTTCCCCTCTCCATTTTCTTTCTTTCTTTCTTTTTTTTCCCCGCTCCATTTTCTTAAATGTTTCCTGAGTGTCCGTGTTTGTAAGACTCCTGATTCCCAGCGTTTTAAGACTTGGAAGAAACCTTAAATTAATACAGTTTAACATGCTTATGTTAAAGATGAAGCAATGAAAGCACAGATTATGACCTTAAATTACATTGTGGTATGATTTTAAAACAGTTTAACTGTATTAATTATGGCAGCTTTGATCTGTTTTAAAAATTTAAAGGATCATGTTTATCCTTTCCCTTTGTTAATTTTGCCTCTTGTGTCGTACACTCCAAAACTGGGCAGTGATAATAGTTAACGATTTCTTAATTTGAAAGGTTAATTTTAGAAAAAAAATTAAAATACCTAACCCAATAGATAAATTATAATAAGATCCTGTTTTGAACCTTGTGATTCTTAATGAATTTACAATTTAATCTGTCTTTGTCTTTTAGCTATCTTGAAAAGTACCGAAATATTCTTTTTCCTCCCGCAGATTTTTATGAAACTGAATAAAATAATAGGCATAAAGGTCTATGTGCTCTTAAAAGTAAACTCCAGTTGTATTAAACATCTGATGTAAAATTAGAACAGTCATATTTTACAAAACGTTAGTAGCACGTCTGAATTGTTGGATTTCGCATGACTTGTTGCTCTTGTAATGTTACAGCGGTTGCCCCATGGTTTTCTCCCGAATATGAAACTTGAAGTGGTGGATAAACGAAACCCCAGGTTAATTCGTGTTGCTACGATTCTAGATGTTGATGACCAAAGAATAAAGGTACACATTTAGATTAGTATGATATTATATTGGCGTTTTCTCTGTGTTTCCTGTGAAGCTGGCTTCAGAGGCTCTGATTTCTTGTCTCAGCAGGAGAATCGAACTTGGCCTGACTTCACTGCTGGTCACGAGCCTCTGGTAGAGAGTCGTCCAGCCCATGTATGTGTGGAAGGGAACTCTGTAGATTAGACACGACTGATTTTCAGAGGGTTCTTACACATCCCTCTTTGTATTTGCTGCTTAGATGTTATAAACTGTGTTCCATTTTTTTTTAAACTTCTTTTTGTTGGTATTATCAGATTTTTCTTGAAACTGTTGTCACTAAAACCTTAACAAGAACAATTACCTCCTTGTTCTCTACTATTCAAACAAAAGGTTAGATTTTGAAGTGAAAATTTGATTCACAGATTTCTATACCATCTTTGTTGTGACATCTATTTTTTTAAAAATATACGCATCTTCAAAATTAAATTATCCTTTAGTGAAAGCCTTTCATTTCTTTTTTATACAGAGAGCTGAAAGCATCTGTGGAATTCAGTAATTCTTATACAACATGTGATAGATCAAAAATTATTTTCCACCCAAGCACAGTTTATTTTCATATTAATAAAAAGATTGAAGTCAGTGAATATTTATAGGCATTATTAAGAAAGATGTATTTAACTTCAGTATACAGTTTGATATAATTTCAAAGAAATGTTATTTGCTATATGCCTAATTTGAAAACAACTTCTAATTCATCTCATACAGAAAGATCAGTACATATATTTTAGTAAAATTAGAGATGAGTATTTGGCTTGGCTGTAGATTATCAAGAGCAGATATTGACAATATCCTTTATTTTTCTGACAAATGAAAACAATATCTGTGCTAAACGCTATTCAGGAATAATGTATTATAGGTATATTCTCCACGTACATTGTTATTAATGTTTTATTTTAAATTTAATTTTAAGCGTATTGCTTAAATTCTTATTTGTGGCTTTTTTAATGTTTACTCCTAGCATTTACTGTGGGAATGATTTGGGGTATCATAATTACTTTATAAGTTCAGTAATATTTCATTATTGAAAATGAGCATCAAGTTTTTTCTTTACATTCATGTTTAACTTTCATTATAAAACTATTGCATTTATAAGAAAAGCTTAATCTAGATAGTACATCACGTTATTTAGAATTTTGATTGACAGATTATTTTCTTGTGATTCCCAACATACATACAATAGTATCCAATTGAACATATTTGCCAGCTAATTATGTGATTATACTGGGTTAGTATTACCTTAAAACATCACTTGCAAACCTTTAGCTCCTAAAGTAAATTTAGTGTATTTCTTACGTACCATTTCAGCATTGAACTTTTAAAATCTCCAAGATTTCGCTGATCCTTCCAGAGAAATATTTCATATCTCTCCTCCTTATTCTTTTTCTTTCATGGAAATTGCTCTGTCCATGACTAGAGGAAAAAGAGTTGAAAAGTACCGGGTACTTTTCACAGGATTAGAACCCTAAGTGTTACCCCTGTGGTTGTGGGCATAGTGGAAATCCCTTTAGGATTTTAGGGCTAAATGAAGATGTGAAGTGGTGCTTTAGAAAAGGTGCAGTGCATTGCTTCCACACACCCTTCAGTCCGCCAGAATGTATCAGGCTTGGGATGACGTACGGGTCTCTGGGCTTGTGGAGAACCCGCGGTCTGCCAGGCAGCCTCTGACCTTCTGCAGCGCCTGCTGCCATCCCCCACCCCCGCCCCCAGGCAGGCCCGCGGCTGGGCAAATGCTTGTCCTGCTCCGTGAGGTGGCCGTGGGGAGACTGTCTGCAGCCTGGCACAGATGTCTGAGTAGAAACACATGATAGAGGAGGTTCAGCAGCATGGCTTAAAGTACCATTTATTGGTATTCCCAAGGAATACAAGGTGTTGAAAATGCGCATCCGGGTTTTCTCTGAATTGTTGTCTAAGGAAATTGAAGGTAGTGGTAGGGTTATATTTGCCAGTTGAGAAAGCAGTTGAAACATCCTTGGTCCCCTCTTGGCCCGGGACATCCCTCTGTGTTTTTTTTTTTCTTTTAAATGTTTATTTTTATTTATTTATTAGCTGTATTGTGTCTTCATTGCTGCACATGGGCTTTCTCTAGATGCAGCGAGCCGGGGCTATTCTTCATTGCAGTGTGCGGGCTCCTCATTGCGATGGCTTCTCTTTTGTTGTGGAGCACGGGCTCTAGGTGCATGGGCTTCAGTCGTTGCGGCACATGGCCTCAATAGTTGTGGCTCACGGGCTTTAGCGCACAGGCTCAACAGTTATGGCACACAGGCTTAGTTGCTCCATGGCATGTGGAATCTCCCTGGCCCAAGAATCGAACCCGTGTCCCCTGCATTGGCAGGCGGATCCTCAACCACTGCGCTACCTAGGAAGTCCCTCTGTTTTTTTTTTTTTTTGACTTCCATTTGCATGGAATATCTTTTTCCATCCCTTCACTTTCAGTCTATATGTATCCCTTGGTCTGAAGTGGGTTTCTTGTAGGCAGCATATAGAAGGGTCTTGTTTTTGTATCCATTCAGCCAGTCTGTGTCTTTTGGTTGGAGCATTTAATCCATTTACATTTAAAGTGATTATTGACATGTGTGTTCCAATTACCATTTTCTTAATTGTTTTGGGTTTGTATTTCTAGGTGTTTTCCTTTTCTTGTGTTTCCTACTTAGAGAAGTTCCTTTAGCACTTGTTGTAAGGCTGGTTTGGTGGTGCTGAATTCTCTTAACTTTTGCTTGTCTGGAAAGCTTTTGATTTCTCCCTCAAATCTGAATGAGATTCTTGCTGGGTAAAGTATTCTTGGCTGTAGGTTTCTCTCTTTCAGGACTTTCAGTATATCCTGCCATTCCCTTCTGGCCTGCAGAGTTTCTTTTTTTTTTTTTTTTATTATTTTATTTTATTTTTTTTGGGGGTACACCAGGTTCAATCAATTGTTTTTTTTACACATATCCCCATATTCCCTCCCTTCCTTGACGCCCCCCCCTCGATTCCCCCCCACCCTCCCTGCCCCAGTCCTCTAAGGCATCTTCCATCCTCGAGTTGGACTCCCTTTGTTATACAACAACTTCCCACTGACTATTTTACAGTTGGTAGTATATATATGTCTGTACTACTCTCCCGCTTCTTCTCAGTTTCCCCTTCACCCCCCGCCCCCTCCCATACCTCGAGTTCTCCAGTCCATTCTCTGTATCTGCTTCCCTGTTCTTGTCACTGAGTTCATCAGTACCATTTTTATATTCCGTATATGTGAGTTAGCATACAATATTTGTCTTTCTCTTTCTGACTTACTTCACTCTGTATGACAGATTGTAGTTCTATCCACCTCATTACATATAGCTCCATCTCATCCCTTTTTATAGCTGAGTAATATTCCATTGTATATATATGCCACATCTTCTGTATCCATTCATTTGTTGATGGGCATTTAGGTTGCTTCCATGTCCTGGCTATTGTAAAGAGTGCTGCAATAAACATGATGGTACAAGTTTCTTTTGGGATTATGGTTTTCTTTGGGTATATGCCCAGGAGTGGGATGACTGGATCATATGGTAGTTCTATTTGTAGTTTTTTAAGGAACCTCCAAATTGTTTTCCATAGTGGCTGTACCAACTTACAGTCCCACCAACAGTGCAGGAGAGTTCCCTTTTCTCCACACCCTCTCCAACATTTGTTGTTTCCAGACTTTGTGATGATGGCCATTCTGATTGGTGTGAGGTGATACCTCATTGTGGCTTTGACTTGCATTTCTCTGATGATGAGTGATGTTGAGCATCTTTTCATGTGTTTGTTGGCCATCTGTATGTCTTCTTTGGAGAAATGTCTATTTAGGTCTTCTGCCCATTTGTGGATTGGGTTATTTGCTTTTTTGGTATGAAGCTGCATGAGCTGCTTGTATATTTTGGAGGTTAATCCTTTGTCCGTTGTTTCATAGGCAATTATTTTTTCCCATTCTGAGGGTTGCCTTTTAGTCTTGTTTATGGTTTCTTTTGCTGTGCAAAAGCTTTTAAGTTTCATGAGGTCCCATTCGTTTATTCTTGATTTTATTTCCATGATTCTAGGAGGTGGGTCAAAAAGGATGTTGCTTTGATGTATGTCAAAGAGTGTTCTGCCTATGTTTTCCTCTAGGAGTTTGATAGTGTCTGGCCTTACATGTAGGTCTTTAATCCATTTGGAGTTTATTTTTGTGTATGGTGTTAGGAAGTGTTCTAATTTCATTCTTTTACATGTTGCTGTCCAATTTTCCCAGCACCACTTATTGAAGAGGCTGTCTTTTTTCCATTGTATACTCGTGCCTCCTTTGTCAAAGATAAGGTGCCCATATGTGTTTGGGCTTACTTCTGAGTTCTCTATTCTGTTCCATTGATCTTCCTTTCTATTTTTGTGCCAGTACCATACTGTCTTGATCACTATGGCCTTGTAGTATAGTTTGAAGTCAGGAAGCCTGATTCCACCAACTCCATTTTTCCTTCTCAAGATTGCTTTGGCTATTCGGGGTCTTTTGCGTTTCCATACAAATCGTAAGATTTCTTGCTCTAGTTCTGTGAAAAATGCCATTGGTAATCTGATCGGGATTGCATTAAATCTGTAAATTGCTTTGGGTAGTACAGTCATTTTCACGATGTTGATTCTTCCAATCCAGGAACATGGTATATCCCTCCATCTGTTTATGTCATCTTTGATTTCTTTCATCAATGTCTTAAAGTTTTCTGCATACAGATCTTTTGCCTCCTTAGGCAGGTTTATTCCTAGGTATTTTATTCTTTTGGTTGCAATGGTGAATGGGAGAGTTTCCTTAATTTCTCTTTCTGCTCTTCCGTTGTTCGTGTATAGGAATGCAAGAGATTTCTGTGCATTAATTTTGTATCCTGCTACTTTACTAAACTCATCAATGAGTGCTAGCAGTTTTCTGGTAGAGTCTTTAGGGTTTTCTATATATAGTATCATGTCATCTGCAAAGAGTGATAATTTTACTTCTTCTTTTCCAATTTGGATTCCTTTAATTTCTTTTTCTTCTCTGATTGCTGTGGCTAACACTTCCAAAACTATGTTGAATAACAGTGGTGAGAGTGGACACCCTTGTCTTGTTCCTGTTCTTAGAGGGAATTCTTCCAGTTTTTCTCCATTGAGAACAATGTTGGCTTTTGGTTTGTCATATATGGCTTTTATGATGTTGAGGTAATTTCCTTCTATGCCCATTTTCTGGAGAGCTTTTATCATAAATGGATGTTGAACTTTGTCAAAAGCTTTTTCTGCATCTATTGAAATGATCATATGGTTTTTATCCTTCAATTTGTTGATATGATGTATCACGTTGATTGATTTGCGTATATTGAAGAATCCTTGCATCCCAGGGATAAACCCCACTTGATCGTGGTGTATGATTTTTTTAATGTGCTGTTGCAGTCTGTTAGCTAGTATTTTGTTGAGGATTTTTGCATCTATATTCATCAGTGATATTGGTCTGTAGTTTTCTTTTTTTGTGACATCTTTGCCTGGTTTTGGTATCAGGGTGATGGTAGCCTCATAGAATGAGTTTGGGAGTGCTCCGCCTTCTGCAATATTTTGGAAGAGTTTGAGAAGGATAGGTGTTAACTCTTCTCGAAATGTTTGATAGAATTCGCCTGTGAATCCATCTGGTCCTGGGCTTTTGTGTGTTGGGAGATTTTTAATCACTGCCTCAATTTCTGTACTTGTGATTGGTCTGTTCATGGTTTCTATTTCTTCCTGGTTCAGTCTTGGAAGATTGTATTTTTCTAAGAATGTATCCATTTCTTCCAGGTTATCCAATTGATTGGCATATAGTTGCTTGTAGTAGTCTCTCATGATGTTTTGTATTTCTGAGGTGTCCGTTGTGACTTCTCCTTTTTCATTTCTAATTCTGTTGATTTGCATCTTCTCCCTTTTTTTCTTGATGAGTCTGGCTAATGGTTTATCAATTTTGTTAATCTTCTCAAAGAACCAGCTTTTAGTTTTATTGATTTTTCTTATGGTTTCTTTCCTTTCTTTTTCATTTATTTCTGCTCTGATCTTTATGATTTCTTTCCTTCTGCTCATTTTGGGGTTTCTTTGTTCTTCTTTCTCTAGTTGTTTGAGGTGTAAGGTTAGGTTGTTTATTCGATCATTTTCTTGTTTCTTAAGGTAGGACTGTATTGCTATAAACTTCCCTCTTAGAACTGCTTTTGCTGCGTCCCATAGGTTTTGGGTTGTTGTGTTTTCGTTGTCATTTGTTTCTATATACTTTTTGATTTCCTCTTTGATTTCTGTAGTGATTCCTTGGTTGTTTAATAGTGAATTGTTTAGCCTCCATGTGTTTGTATTTTTTGCAGTTTTTTTCCTGTAATTGATATCTAGTCTCATGGCATTGTGGTCTGAGAAGATGCTTGATATGATTTCAATTTTCTTGAATTTGCTGAGGTTTGATTTGTGACCCAGGATGTGATCTATCCTGGAAAATGTTCCGTGTGCACTTGAAAAGAAAGTGTAGTCTGTCGTTTTTGGATGGAATGTCCTATAAATATCAATTAAGTCGAGATGGTCTAATGTGTCATTTAAAGCTTGTGTGTCTTTATTTATTTTCTGTTTGGATGATCTGTCCATTGATGTAAGTGGGGTGTTCAAGTCTCCCACTATAATTGTGTTACTGTCGATGTCCCCTTTTATAGCTGTTAGCATTTGCCTTATGTATTGAGGTGCTCCTATATTGGGGGCATAGATATTTACCATTGTGATATGTTCTTCTTGGATGGATCCCTTGATCATTATGTAGTGCCCTTCCTTGTCTCTTTTAATAGTCTTTACTTTCAAGTCTAATTTGTCTGATATGAGTATTGCTACTCCAGCTTTCTTTTGACTTCCATTTGCATGGAATATCTTTTTCCATCCCTTCACTTTCAGTCTATATGTATCCCTTGGTCTGAAGTGGGTTTCTTGTAGGCAGCATATAGAAGGGTCTTGTTTTTGTATCCATTCAGCCAGTCTGTGTCTTTTGGTTGGAGCATTTAATCCATTGACATTTAAAGTGATTATTGACATGTGTGTTCCAATTACCATTTTCTTAATTGTTTTGGGTTTGTATTTGTAGGTGTTTTCCTTTTCTTGTGTTTCCTACTTAGAGAAGTTCCTTTAGCACTTGTTGTAAGGCTGGTTTGGTGGTGCTGAATTCTCTTAACTTTTGCTTGTCTGGAAAGCTTTTGATTTCTCCCTCAAATCTGAATGAGATTCTTGCTGGGTAAAGTATTCTTGGCTGTAGGTTTCTCTCTTTCAGGACTTTCAGTATATCCTGCCATTCCCTTCTGGCCTGCAGAGTTTCTGTAGAAAGGTCAGCTGTTATCCTGATGGGTTTTCCCTTATATGTTGTTTGTTGCTTTTCTCTTGCTGCTTTTAATATTTTTTCTTTGTGTTGAATTGTCGTTAGTTTGATTAATATGTGCCTTGGTGTATTTCTCCTTGGGTTTATTCTGTATGGGACTCTCTGTGCTTCTTGGACTTGGTGAATTATTTCCTTTCCCATGTTGGGGAAGTTTTCCACTAGAACCTCTTCAAATATTTTCACAGACCCTTTCTTGTTTTCTTCTTCTTCTGGGATGCCTATAATTCGAATGTTGGTACGTTTAAGGTTATCACTGAGGTCTCTGAGGCTGTCTTCTAGTCTTTTTATTTTTTTATCTTTTTCCTGCTCTGTGGCGTTTATTTCTTCCATTCTATCTTCCAACTCACTTATTCGTTCTTCTGCCTCAGTCATTCTGCTGGTTAGAGCATCTAGAGTATTTTTAATTTCAGTTATTTTGTTATCCATTGCTGTTTGTTTTTCTGAGTTCTTATGAACTGTTTCTTGTACTTTCTCTAATTTGTTATCGAGATTTTGTATCATTTTTACTATCATTACTCTAAATTCTTTTTCAGGCATTTTTCCTATTTCCTCCTCATTTATTTGGTCTTGTGGGTTTTTTTCCTGCTCCTTTGCCTGCATGGTGTTTCTTTGTTTCCTCATGGTTGTCCAAGCTTTTGGGGTTGCTTGTCCTGGTGATAGAGGTGTTTATAGAAGACTGTCCAAGCCTCAGACTAATGTCCAAGTATTGGATTAGACGAATATTCAGTCTAGGAAACACATACATGTACAAGACACACAGTTATTGAATCCGTTAGGACATAAGGCTCTAGAAAGACCTGACAGAACCCCAGTGTGCTATCAGATATTCAGAGAGAAACCCAGCAGAAATTGACAACTGAAACAGAACAAATCAGAGACAAAAGCAAAAGCAAACAAACAACAAATAACACCCTACACATACAAACATCAATCCAGGGAGATTTTGTAAGCTAGGATCAAATATAGAAATGAGCTGGAGTACCACCAGAGAGAATGGAGATTCTCAGAATGTAATTAGACAACTGTACTAAGAACTAAGATAAAGACAAAAGCCTAATATTAATACCAAGGCAGTGCATCATCTGGAGAATAGAGCAAGGAGTCTGAGCAGACCGATAGTGTTGCTTATAAGTATGTTAAGATAAAATACACTTAAAATGGCTGGAAGAAAGGGGAACAGAAGAGCGTAATGTGGTTGGAAATATGCAAAGAAAAAGAAAGGAATAGAAGTGTATAAAAGAAAGGGATGAAAGGAAAGTATGAAAGATATTTTGTCCGTACTACCAAAAACTTAGCTAGATATAGAAGTATTTTAAAAGGCAAAAAAAAAAAAAAAAAAAAAAAGAGTAAAAAATATCCTTATAAAATTATGTTGTAAAACTTGTAGATCCCTTAGGGCTAAGATCGTATTTAATAAATCAAAAAAAAAAAAAAAAATCCAGAACTGATCCCCGAATGGACCAGTTCAATAGGTATTGATACTACTATTTCTGTTTCCTTAGCGTCTCAGCTGTAAGTGTCCTTTTCCTTGCCTTGGGTTTTTTTTTTTTTTTTGCGTTATTCTGTGACCAGCAGAGGTTCCTTTATTGTTCGTCTGTAAGCCTCGGTGTGTGGGGAGGGAGAGGGTGCAATAGTGGCTCCTTCTCCTGGGAGGGAGTGAGCAGTGGCGCACTGTTGCTTCAGTCAGGCTTGGAGGTGCCTGTTGCAGAGGGCGCTGGTGGCTCAGGCGTACACAGAAAGTCTTAGAGTTGGGCCTCTCTCGGGGTTTTTTCTTTTTGATGCTGGTTTTTTTTTTTTTTTTTTTTTTCTCTCGGCAGCCTCCCTGCTGCTGGCGTTGCAAGGAGTTTTAATCTAGCCCCGCCCGAGCGCCTGAGGGTGCTTGTTATCCCTGAGCGCCTTAGGTGGCCCCGCAGGGCGTCTCTCCGCTGCCTGTTGCAGAGGCGCAGAAAGAGAGAGAGAGGCTATGCGCGCGGCTCCTCCCCCCCGCCCGGGAGCCTGCAGCCTCCAGCCGCCATCATGGCCGGGCAGCTCTCAGGGATCGGCACTCCTCTCCGCGGACCTCCTCCCTCCTGTCCTCTCGGTCCGTCACCCTACCGGCAACAATGTTTCTCCCCCTGAACCAGCTCTCCGGTTCCCACGCTCCCGCTCCTGGACCCTCCGTTCAGCCGCGGATCGATGTCTCGGTCCGGGAACGCTGAGCTGCGCTGAGGACCCTCCGTATGTTTCTCACTCCCTCCCGTCTGCCACAGCTCCGCCGCTTCACCCTCTTTGAGCCCTCGTAGATGCCTCCCTACCGGCTATGTCAGGTTCTCCGCAGCCCTTTCCGGTGTCCGAGGCCGTCTGCTGGTGTTCAGCTGGTTCTCTGTGGGAATGACTGTATCCTTCCGTGCATTCCCAATGCATCTGTGGAGAGGGATGCACTCCACGTCTCTCTACTTCGCCGCCATCTTTTTCTCCTCTCCCTCTGTTTTTTATTAATGCGTTGATCATATTGTTCTGTAATTTTCTCTTTTAAAGTCAGTGCCCTTCAAGGGCTATTTTTATCACTGGCACGTGATAGATGCTTAATGCATGTGTGAATGAATGAATGAGTGAAGGATGAGTGGCATGGGATGTACCCTGGCATCCTCCTATTTGAATGCGTGAGATAGTTGTGTTAGTCACAAGGCTCTCTTCCCTTATGCTTTGCTGCTCTTCTGACTCCTCTTCTGTTGGAAATCTAGTGCAGCTGCCTGCCCGGGAAAGCGCCGTAGGTTACACTGGTTGGGTTTGATTCTAGCTCTGACTCCTATGTAACTGTGTTAGTAACTTGGTAGTTTCTCAACTTATTTGCACTTTCCTCCTCTGGAGAGCCACATGGTTCGCAGTGCCCACCTCCCAGGCTCGCTGTGAGCATCTGGATGAAGATCATACACAAAACTCCTGAATCTGTGCCCGGCTGTTTCTAGTACGTCAGTGGCCGCCGCCGCAGTTATTAATCAGTGCAAGTGTCCTGAGCGGCTCTCCCGGGAGCCTTGGTTTTCTGTGCTAACGAAGGGGCCTCATGGAGGTAATTGCCATCAGTGGAGGGAGAGGGACAAGCCCAGGCTCCTTACTGAGCAGAGCAGGGAGTCTGCCCAGAATCCCCGGAATGCTGATGGAGCACGTGTGATTGTGCCGTGGACCTGGGTGAGTGCTGGGAGCCAGCCTGGTGAACAGACCCATCTTAGTGCTGATAGTGATGACGGTGTCAGACACTCCTCTGTGGGCTTTATATGCAGTAATGTAGCCTCACAGCAACTGGGTGACATGAGGTACTGTTGTACCCATCTTATAGATGAGGAAGCTGAAGCCCAGAGAGGCTGAGTAACTGGCCCAAGGTAACAAGCTAGTATATGGGGGAACCAGGCTTTAAACCCTGGGTTTCAAACGGAGGTTTTCAACTCTAGAGCTTTAGTCTCCCTGCTCCTACTCTTAAGTTCTGCTTCTTGTCATGGATGTCCCACATCCTAAAGGGAGAGCGGATGTCTAGGATGGGGAGCGGAGTTTGTCTTTTGTGCTGCACCCGCATTTCCTGCCCCGCCTGGGGGCTTGTGTGGCCCGGGCATTCCCTGGCAGAGCCAGCAAAGACACACTTTCTTCTTTTCTGCCACTCCACATCATGTAGTTGCCCTTGTGCGCTTGATTAATTCTATTTTATAACAGCTTTTTGGAGACATAGTTCACACACCATAAAATTTATTGGTTTTGAGTATGTTCTCAGACATGTGCAGCTCTAACCACTGTCTAAGTTTATAACATTTTCCTTCCCCCAGAAAGAAAGCTCGTATCTGTCACCAATCACTGTTCGTTCTATACCTCCCCCTTCGCCCCTGATAATCCTACTTTCTGTCTCTGTGGCTTTCTTTGCCTGTTCTGAACATTTCATAGAAGTGGAATGATATAATACGTGACTTTTGCGCCTGGCTTGTTTCACTTACTGCAGTGTTTTGAAGGTTTCATCCAAGTTGTAGTGTGTCTCAGTACTTTATCCTCTTCCTTTCTGAATAGTATTCCATTGTATGGATGTATCACGTTTTGTTCATTCATCATTGGTAGACATTTGAGTTGTTTCCACTTTTTGGCTATTTTAAGTAATGCTGCTGTGAACATTTGGGTGTGTTTTTGTGTGGACATATGTCTTCACTTCTCTTAGGTGTATATCTAGGAGTAGAATTGCTGGGTCCTGTGGTTATTCTTTGTTTAATGTTCTCCAAAGTGGCTGCACCATTTTACATTCTCACCAGCAGTGTACAAAGGTTCCAGTGTCTCTACATCCTTACCAACATTTGTTCCTGTCTGTTTTATTTATTTTATGGTTATCTTATTGGGCCTTATGTGTTCAGACCCAAAGAATCTGAATTATTACATGTGACCACTGAAGAGGAGTGGGATACAGCAATTGTGATTGTTGCTTCATGGTTGCAGTCGGGGAAGTAGTAACAGTAGTGGATGTGGTGGCCAGTCTCAGAAGTCACAGATGCAGTGGTAGCGGAGTGAGAAGACCCAAGTACTGAATGCGGGCTTTGTTCCAGATAGCTAGGTAAGGATGGTATGTATCACATCTTTATCTTCACAACAACTCTTTTATTTTTTATTGAGATATAACTGACATACAGCATTATATTAGTTTCAGGAGTACCATGGGATTTGACATTTGTATGTGTTGTGAAAACATCACCACAATAAATCTAGTTACACAACAGCCGTTCTAGGTAGGTGTGTTTCTTCTTTACAATTGGCATGGAGAACTGAATTTGACCCAGGTGTCACAACTAGTTTACACTAGATGTGTAACCCAAGGGCAAGTGCTCTTTCATTTGAGCCCTTACCCTGCAGCTGTGATGAGCCACTGGCATTAGGGGCTGTAATTGTCAGTGTTAGGGAGTGGGAGCCTGGCAGCCTGGTTGCAGATACTCTCTGCTCTGCCAGTGCTGCTCGGGCCAGGTAGGTATTCTGATTTTCATACTGAAAATATCAGTTTGGTGTGCATGGTTCATTGGTAGGTGAGTTGTGACGTTTTCCTTACAGTGGCAGGGTTTTAAGATGGTGTTCCCCCTTGTGTGGATTACGGTGTTGATTAATTACCATGGTTACTCTAATAAATATTTATGACGTACTCAGCATGCATCTTGTTCAGTTTATAGGCAGCTATTATGTTTAATAACTGTTCTTTTGTTTGGTCTCACAGTGTACTCTGTTATATCTGAAAACCCATTACTGTCACCGTATCAGGAATCGACATTAAATTACAATAGATGGATGGATGCTTTTAGGAAGTTTAGCCTTTATTGGGAAAAAATGTATTCTTCTACAAATAAATGTAAAGGGAGGACTTAAAACAGTAATATTTGATAAATATTGCCCTATGGGAACCGCAGCTAAGCTGTGAAATGAATTATAAATGAATTCCAAATAGATGTTTTAGAAAGTTCTAATGAATCATTAATAAATTGAGTCTCTTCAGCAAGTCTTTTCATATTTAATGCATTAACTGGATATATTTGTGGCATTTCTAAATGAAATAAGAGCATCATGACTGAGAGAAATTGTCATGGTAAGTGGTCTGTGTGTATGACTTGAAACTAGTTTGAATTTTAGATCCGATTAATAAGTTCAAAGCTTTCTTGCAGGTGGACTCGTGCAAAGCAAAAGTCCAAATACAAGCCTGTGAGTGTTCACTTTAATTAAGGGCTGCCAGTGCATGAGGAAGTCGCTTGACCCTTATGAGTCCCGGCATAATTATCTGTCAGAGAGGGAACAGAGTCTGGAGTGCATCCTCTCGCTCACCAGCGTCTCCAGCCTGGGTGCATTTTTGAAAATGGTTTTGAAATACGAGGCTAGAACAAGATACTAACATTAAAAATAACAGTCCTTTGAGCTAAACTTCTAATTAATGGCCATTACATGCCACAGTGATTGATGACTGTCTTCATTTGGGAAGGAGACTGGGACAGCTTTCAAAAATATTATGACCAATTAATGAAAAGATAATTTTCAGAGTAGGTGGAAGTATAAATTAGTGTCAACCATGATTTCTAGAAGAGCTGAAGCAGGTAGAAGGCTCTACCTGGTAAAGGTGCATTCGGGCGATTAGGGTCACAACAAGCAGTGATGATAACATCTGTGACACAACACGCTGCCCTGTGCGCGCTCCACATTCCCCTCCTCTCCCCATCTGCCCACGGCCACCCTCCGGGACGTGTGGGGGAGGAGCAAGTACAGGCGCTTCAGCAACGTGCCTGAGGCCCAGCGGCTCCTAAGCTGGGGGGGTGGTGCAGCCTGGGTCTACAGCCCGAGTCGAATCCTTAGCCTGCAGGGCAGCATCTCCACCTGTAAAGGGCCAGAGAGTAACCCAGCCTTGGAGGCCACGTGTCTCTGGCGCAGCTGCCGGCCCCGTGGTTTAGCACAAAAGCGGCCCTAAACTATATGAAAGCAGATGAGCATGGCTGTGTCCCTAGAAAACTTAGTTTGTGGACAGTTCCAAGTAATTGCACATGTCATGAAATGTTCTTCTTTTGATTTTTTTCAAGATATTTAGAAATGTAAAGACCATTTTTTAGCTACTGGCGTGCACGAAACGGGTGCTAGGGCCCTGTGGAGCCTGCGGGCTGTAGTTTGTGAGCCCCTGTGTTACTAGATATGCTACACTGATGAGCCGATGTGATGAACTTACTGAGTTGTTACCTTTAGTGGAAGCAGTTTTATGTCCTTGCCTGATTTTTCCGGATATTTGATTTGTGACCCAAACCAGATCTATATTTAATTTTCCGTCTAGTTTTAGGTAAGTTTTATATAATCAGTTGAGGAGGTAGAAGCAATGATGCCGCGGAATCAACACTTCCTAGACTAAAATGCATGTTTCCTGGTATCAGTGGGTTACCGGCCATTCATTAGATTTTCAGAGTGAATGTAATCAAGCCACCCACCCCCCGCCTGCCATAATGTACATTCTTTCCCAGAGTTGGCTTCTCTGCTGCTGGCATTGTTTTCTCCAAGAACTGTGAGTAGAGACTCACCTTGAACTTTTTTGTGAAAGTCAGTGTATCCAGAACAGACACCTGCCCAACAGCGTGAAGAAACGCGGTGGCGGGGAGCCGGCCACCCTGCTGGAGCCGCTGCTG
The DNA here is from genome assembly GCF_030028045.1 of Hippopotamus amphibius kiboko. Classification (NCBI taxonomy): domain Eukaryota; kingdom Metazoa; phylum Chordata; class Mammalia; order Artiodactyla; family Hippopotamidae; genus Hippopotamus; species Hippopotamus amphibius. Next base: position 81,252,698 of record NC_080196.1, on the reverse strand, counting down.
GCGCTCCCCGTCCCTGGGTGCCCTCACCCTGCCCGTGTCAGCAGCCTGACCTGCAGGATCTGCTGAGATCCTGACACATGACTATTTGGCTGGAGGCACCAGCTTAGTCACGAGCTCCAAAGAATAGAAATAGCACATTTCACAGTTTCTATGCAGAACACTGTCTGTGTGGAAACTCTTATATAAAAGATGATGATGTGGTAGCACTGGTCATTCTGAACCCTTATTTCTTAGGGTTACTCATTTCTTTGCTTGTCTGAAGAGTGCTGTAGATTGCTCAGCTGCAAAATCCACGTCCCTGTCTACATAGATGCTGGATTATATTTGTGTTTCAACGGTTAATGGACTTCTGACTCAGTTAGTAAAAGGCCCTCCATTCCCTACACTTCGTCACTTCATTCAAAGCTTTGTATTGACTCAAAAAGCATGAGGCCGCTTGCCTGCTAGATAGTGAAGACTGGTTGCCCAGACCTCAGTCGGAAGGTGCCGTCTGGACGCGCTGTCTGTCTGCAGAGCAAATGAGAGCGTCTGTGGTGTGTGCCTTAGCTGTGCAGGAGACACCCACGGTCACTGCTGTTCTCCTAACAGACGTGTGCTGCCTCTGACCAGCTGCAGCTCTGGCATCGGAGCGCCCTCACTGACGCTGATACTTTCGCTAATTATGCTGAGTGTCATCTTTTTTTCTCACTTCCTGCTTTACAGACACTCTGTTTTTACCACGGGAGGGATATCTCTCAAAAAGAAATAACTACATAAAAACACCCTGGAATAAACTGATTAGGCGAGATGGTGAATTACCTTTTCCCCCTTGTTACAAAACCCATGTCATTTCTTGTGATATAAGAAAGGGCGATAGACTCAGGGAAAGGAGATTCTTCTACGAGGAGGGAGGGGATAGATTCTTACTCGGTTAGTTTATTTCCAAAATGGACTTGTATCATCTTCCCATTGCCACAAACTTAGTGGCTTAAAATCACACAATTGTAGCACGTCACTTGTCCCCATGTCACTGGACTAGAATGCAGGTTTCAGCAAGGCCATCTTCCTTTTGGAAGCTCTGAGAGATCCCGCTCCTGGCCTTTTCCAGTTTCTGGAGCAGCCTCTGTTCCTTGCCTCTTGGTCCTTTTCTCTGCATTTGAAGCCAGCAGGCAGCATCTTCAAGTCTCTCTGTGACATTTCTGCCCCCTGTGAATAGGGACTGTCTTGATTATCTTGTGCCTATGGATAGCCCAGGATCCTCTCTGCCGTCTCAGAGTCCTTCACTTCATCACACCTTGCAGAATCCCTCTTGCTATGTAGGGGTGCATTTTCACAGGTTTTAGGGGTTAGGATGTGGACATCACTGAGAACCATCATTCTGCCTGCTGTGGTGATGGTAGATGAAGTTAAGGTACACATTAAAAACAGGTAGAAGAGGCCAGGCCTTCTATGCAATCAACAGCTTTGATTTACTGAGCAGCCCAAGGTAGAAGGGACCACTCTAGGAGCTGGGGGCCCTAGGACAGGGCCTCACAATCTAGTTGGGAGATGGGTTAAATCACAGCTCAGTGTGCGGTGCATGGCACACACCACCAGGTGCTGTGCAGGTTCACTGCAGGGCAGCGAGCAAAGATGCCGAGGGGGCAGATGGCTTCTCAAGAAGAGCAGTTTTTCTTCTCTTAGAGAAAGTATACGACATGTCCTGTTTTATTTGCATTTCCAAACACCAAATGCCTTTATTTACTATCACGTAGAGACAGAGGAGTCTTCAGATTTACTCTGTTTTAAATTGTGTGTGTGCACGCATGCATGTGTGTATGTATTTGCACGCACATGTATACATATGTATTTATTTATTTTAATTGACAGCCACTCGGGTAGGCAGGCTATGCAAAATGTGTGTTTGGACCTGGGAGCCGAGGCATCACAGGAAGCTGCGTGGCTGTGGAGCCTTCGGGGCTCAGCTGCTGGGAACAGGGAGTGGGGCTTGCCGCTCAAGTAGTTGGTGCGGATTTTCTTTTTCTGCTACTGCTTCTTAGAGGCTCATTGTCTGTGTCCCAACCCAGGCCTGCCTCCGGGATCTTTGTATCCTTGCTTCCTTGGCAGAACCAGCAGGGCCATGGAAACAATGGGACGAGAATGTTTTCACAGGGACAGCCTTCCCCCAACCCCGAGGGGGCCTTTGGCAGAAAAAGAAGGGGTGTGTAGGTCTTGTAGACTCAGAGAATGGATTTGTGTTTCAGGATTGTTGAACCAAACAAGGGAGGAATCAGAGTTGAGCTGCAGTGGGGTCCTGAGGTGCAGGCTGGGCAGAGTGGCGGCCCCGAGAACAGCTGAGGATTCAGGACATAGGCCAGCACACACTGAAACAGGTGCTGCTGAAAGTACCCTATATCCCGGCTTCAGGGTGGAACTGGGGTGGCTTTTCCAGGCTTTCCACAGTACACGTGAGGGTTTCTTGCAGCTGCAGACTCCCCATCACCTGGGAGCAGGGATGGAGGCACGGGCCTCACCCTAGACCCGCTGAATCAGAATCTGCATTTGAATGAGAGCCCCCTGCCCAGAGCTGCAGTCATGTGTTTAACCATGAATTGATATCGCTTATATGTGCCTTGTTCATGTGCCCCGGCTGAACTCCTCAGCACACAGACCCAGACTTGTCTCCTCCCTCGGCGTCTCATCCCCAGATTGCTCTGCAGACACCTGGAAGCCGGTCCTAACATCTGCCCAGAACAGCCACATGCAGCCTGCCACCATGTTCTCTTGATCCTAACTCCCAGTGCTGTGTCCCTATCTCTTTACCGCTCTTCATCTCCATGACAACCACCTTAACGAAAGCCGGCCTCACCTCTCACATGGAGCACTACATGTCCCTTCCATCTGGGCTCTCTGCAGCCCCGAGACCCTGTCAGTCCATGCTGCACAGAGATGCCAGAGTGGACTTGAAATGTGGATTGGAGCACATGCATTTAGGTAGGAAGAGTCAACTCTTAATGTGCCTGACTAGGTCCCGCACACTCCACTCTTGACCCCCTGCCCCGGCCTGTCTTCCCCCATCCTTTATCACCTTCAAGACAGCTGTGCAGTTTAGAAAAGTGCAAGGATCCGGCTGGTGACTTTGGGCTTAGTTGTAAGAGTTCTCTTTGAAGTGGCAGTGACGCGCCACTCTCTACCTCCCAGGAATGGTCTCTCTGCCCGCTCTCATGCCTCTGAGAACTCGTGTTCTTTTCTTTCTTGGGGAACCAGCCACATTTGGAACCTGTGTGGGCAATGACAGCTGCCTCACGACGGGCTTCTGCACCGGCACCTGGCAGAGCCCTTCCACACGGATAGGCGTGCGTCTGGATTTCATAAGCACTGACCCGTGGCACAGGGGTGCGGGAGGGGTGTGCATGGGAGAATCAGGGAAATTCCACTTCCATGGTTTTTTTCAGCAAAGGGTTGCTTTGTGAAGTCAGTAGATATGCTTTTTTTTCCTAATAAATGGAATTGGGTTCAATTTTGTGTGAATTTACCAGAGCTGGAGGTTTTGCATCAAGATCCTACAGGGAAGCAGACGTCGTTGTCTTGTTTCCCACAAGCGCCGTGTCACTGGCATTCGCTTCCTTTTCTCCCGCTTCTGTTGTCCTTCTGCGGCCCCTCTCTCCACTGGAGAGGAGATTTCTGCCCATTTTCTAATAGTTGCCTTTTACAAACTTCTGAGTGAGGCCAGATTGAATCCTGTGGCCAGAGAAGACCAAGAGTCATTCCGAGGCGTTTGACTTCAAAGTCATGTCCACAAATGTCCAGGGATCTGGAGTCTGTTCCTGTGACTCTACCCCGCCCACCCCCATCAGTTCACAGCCCCACCATCAGTCAAGGAGGCTGCTTCACAGGCCCCTCTCTTCTTAGAACCCTGCTTCTGTTGCCTGGGAAGAGAGAAGAAATGCAAGGTGAAATCATCCCCATCCCCACTGTCAATTTCCTTCCCACCTGTGTTTGAACCCCCACTCAGAGTTTCTGCCTGTTGCAGTGGGAGAATTATCTCAGCTCTATCAAGGCATTCACTCTCCTCTTATGTGAATTTAATCTGCATCATAGGATTTACACTTATCTGACATTAGATCACACATTTGTGTGTTTATTTCTTTTTTTTTTTTAATTGGGATATAGTTGTCTTGCAATGTTGTGTTAGTTTCTACTGTACAGCGAAGTGGAGTTCCCTGTGCTATACAGCAGGTTCTCATTAGTTATCTACTTTATACATATTAGTGTATATATGTCAATCCCAGTCTCCCAATTCATCCCACTCCCCCCATTTCCCCTTGGTGTCCATACGTTTATTCTCTACATCTGTGTCTCTATTTCTGCCTTGCAGACTGGTTCATCTGTACCATTTTTCTAGATTCCACATATATGCATTAATATACAATATTTATTTTTCTCTTTCTGACTTACTTCACTCTGTATGACAGTCTCTAGGTCCATCCACATCTCTACAAATGACCCAGTTTCATTCCTTTTTATGGCTGAGTAATATTCCATTGTGTATATGTACCACGTTTTCTTTATCCATTTGTCTTTCGATGGACATTTAGGTTGCTTCCATGTTGAGACTCTCGTGTGTTTATTTCTTTATCATGTTTTGCCACTGGAATGTAAGCTCATGGAGGAAGCACTTTTCTCTCTTGATTTCCCAAGTACTCTCGGTATCCTTGTGCCTATGGAACAGTCCCTGACGTTTCATGGGCACCAAATAAACACTTGCTGAATGAATGGGTGGATGGATGGATGTGAGTTGTAAATAAAAATGTACTGATAGGTTGTTTACTGGCAGTAAATTCCTATTATTAAGGATTACTTATTACTTAATCCTTATCAAAACAAATGTGCCTTAACTAGATATCCTCTACATAATCCCCCAAACAAGAGTAACTGTGTATCACACCACATGGAACATTGGGTTTTAATTGGTGCTTCTGTGTTACTAATAGACTTTTGATAGGCAACATGGTAGCTATAAGGATGGCTAAGAATGATTTGAGTAAGTGAAATCATGCATTATTTCATTGTATATGATGCTTTCTCCCTTGGAATATTGACACAGTGAGTCATGGCAGTTATAACGGTGTCAGAGAAGCAGAGCCATTATGGGGCCATTATGCTAATAACACATGACGAACCTTGGGGCTGTGCATGGTAATGGATACATAATGGGTAACAAATGTCTGGGATCCTGAACAGTAATGGTTGCAAGTGATTTTCTAGTAATAACCTCCTTCTCTTAAAGTAAATGTAAATTTAACGTCAAAAACTGTCAGCAGCATGAAGGGTCCACATTGCTTTTGGAGGTGGCCCACTTCACTTGGCTTAAGCATCTCCATCCAGAAACCCGGGTTCATGTCTGCTTCCCAGCCCCCGAGGCAAGTTCCTCTGAGAGCCGGCACCCACGGTGTCCCCCGTCAGTGTATTGGGATGGACCGTCTCAGTAAATACACAACCCCAAGCCCCAAACTGATGTATCTTCTAATATGCAAGGCGTCGTCCTATCTTCTCCATCGCGGGGCTCCACACTGATTATTTCTCATCTGCATCCCGGGTTCCGGAAGGAACAAGCAATTTGTACCACGGAGCTTCGTGCTGCCCTCAGGACCCTTGCGGCCCGGCCTCTGCTCTGGTGCCTCCCTCACCTCTCCTTTGCTGACTTCTGAGGCAGCTCCCCCTGCAGGGGTGCTGTCCCCTCAGCGGGCATTCCCACCAGGTGCCTTCCTGCCCGACACTCTGAGGCTGTCTAGCTGCCCTGAGGCCGGATGCTGCAGTGAGAGCTCAGAGTTGTGTTTCACTCTGATCAGGTCAGTGCTGGACCAGTGATTTCCTTTTGCCGAAGCTCATTGTGTTGTTTCCATTTCTGTCCCCTCCAGAGACTACATTTATTCAAGACTAAGGTCATAGAGGCTGCCCTCTGCTTAGGGCTGTGGTTAGTGTGGCTGAAATCTCGTGGCAGTAGGGCTCAGTGTCCCTCTTCAAGCCCACATCGTGCACTCGTCCAGGTGCTGAGTTGTATCTGTATTTACTACCGGTAGGCTCTGTGTGGTAACTATATTTATATACACACACGCACACACACACATATATATACATGTTATATACACACGTAGAAACTCTTTTAGACTTATGGTTATTCATTTCTTTAAAATATTTATTATACAGCCAGTGGTCAGAGTACCAACACAAAAAGCAGAAATGAGGCAGAAGTTTCAAAATCTCAGCAAAGATTAGAAGAAGTGAAGTGTATATTGAGAGTAGTGCAGAGTTTCTGGGTTTTGAAATAGTGTTTTACTGCTCCCTGATACATATCAGACATCTTCTTACAAGCAGGGAATAAATCAGATGAGCAGGGGGGTAGATGAGACCAAAGAACAGGCTAAGACCACTGCCCTGTGAGTGCTGGATGTGAGAGGCCCCCAGGTGAGCTTTGGGGCGGGGATTCTGTTGTGTTCCTCACATCTTCTCTGCAAAGATGTGTCTGCTGTAAAGAATGTGATGCTTCATCAGCAATAAAATACAAAGCGTTATTTTACATTCCTTTTTGTTTTTCTAGTACAGAGAAACCAGGCTTTATGGAATAGCTAATAAAGCCAATCAGATAAGCAGTAGGCATCTGCAGAAATTAAACTGAGAAAGAGCAGGGATTGCATGGAATTTTAAGAATGTTTTCTCCTCAGCGACAAAGTATTTTATCCCTAAAATAATGTTTTCCTGATAAAAATAAATTTCAGCCATTTTTCAGCTGCAAAAAGTTTTGGTGAGGCTTTTCTGCATTTGCTGTTTGCATACATTTGTGTTTGTTCCGCAGACAGTCTGAGACTTAGAAGACATTGATTCATCCCAGTGTATCTGCCCCACAAGGGGGATGGTGTCACATGATCCACTGCAGCTGCCTTCAGCCACATGCAGCTCTAACACCAGACAGAAAACCCTAGCAAAGCGGTTAGTTCAGCTTTACCTGGTAATTATGCAAGTAGGTAATCCGGTACCCAGTTGGGGGTGAGATGCTAGACGCCCCCTCTCTGGAGTACATGGGTCCTGGGGGGCTTCCACACATCCAGGTGAGGTGACGGGGCTCTGAGGCTGGGTGGGAGCCTGCCTCCCTTCCCTGGGCCACCCGCCACCGAGCCCAGATCCCCTAGCACGGCTCAGGTGGGTTTCCTTTCAGCTGCCTGAACAGACACTGGAGGTTGATGGACTAGAGCCTCAGACCACGGTCTCCCGATGAATTGGCTGGTTCCCAACCTAACGTCACTGTCACCTCCAAAGATTCCTTTATTTTTTCCACCTTCCCCTGACAATGGCATCACCCATGATCCATGTTTGTGATGCCTGCTCTGGGTCAGGCACCTTCATACATCAGAGCTCAAGGTTAGGAAGCCCTGCATCTGGGAGAGCTGGGCACCATCACCTCCATTCTGTGCTGAGGACTTCGAAGGTCAGGCTGTATATCATCGAGCTCAAGGTTACTTGGCTAGTGAGAGGTGAAACTTGGATCCTGCGTGGGTCTGTCTGTTTTGAAAGGACCATGATGTTTCTGCTGCCCCAAGCTGGGAGGAGCAGCCGCTTTGTGGTGGCAGCGAGGGCTCTGCTGACCCTCTGACCTGGCGTGGAGCGGAGATCTGGGTTCCTCGGTCCTTCTCCTAGTTGTCTGTGTCGGCTGCATCTTTATTGCAGATTTCCCGTCAGAGGGCCTCTGTCTTCCTTACTGGTCCTCCTGTGCCCCCTGCTTTGGCCGTTCCAGGTTAAGAACCGCAGCGCACAGAGTGGAGAATCAGAGCCCTTCCTGTTAGAGTGCCTGTTCGATGCTCTGGTTTTGCTGGAGTGACAGGGACGGGCCTTGTTCCGGCTGCACAGCCCGTGGGCCATCGTGCGTTACATGGGCTGCTTCCCACTGTGCCTGCCTTTAAACTGGCCATAACTGTGATGCCATAGTTGCCCCTTTCCTGAAAAAATATTTTGAAAGGAAATGGCCAAGATGACCGTGACGGTGGTGTTTAGCAGCCTGTGTGTGGCACTGGGGCCAGTTTTCAAAGGCGCGTGTGCTGCGGTGACCGTCACCCGCCCCCTTGAGGAGAGCAGCCGGTTCGGGCTTCCTCACCGAGTCAGCCGGCTCCCCTGAGACACGGGCTTACTTGCTTATTTTGGTGGCAGTGTGCGCAGCGCCTGGGTGTCCGTAGAGCGTGACGCGGATCCCTGTATGTTGGGAATTTAACACTCACTGGCGCTTACAATTCTTAGAAGTTAAAACTGCAGAATTTCTTTGCTTTTTTTTTTTTTTTCCCAATGGGAAGGACTTAAATAGGTTCAAATCGTCTTTCCTCTCAGAAACTTAATTTTGGGAAGTTTGCCTAGAGGACGTTGAATGGAATGTGGGTCTTCTCCCCACCGGCCCCCGCCCCCCACAGAACAACCCCACCGAACACTGCCGTGAGCCCCGCAAGCTCCCGCCAAGGCTGGAGGATTCGTTTGTCCCTGGCGTTCCCTACGGTGCTTTTGGCCAGAAAGCAGGGCTTACGAGCTGGACAGTGAGATACAGCTGATGGAGGAGGACGTGGAGCACGTTCAGGAGTGGTCCCTGTGCTGGGAGAGGACCCAGTCGCCTGCTCTGTCTCTCCTTCACCCCCGGAAGCCGAGGAGAACACCCAGGACCTGCTCGCCCCGCCCCCAAAGCCCGAGCCCTGCCCCCTCACTCTGATTATTCTGGGAATTGTGCCCCGCACCCCTGTTTATGGCACTTGGACCAAGAGGCCAAGACTCCCAGGTCACCTACCGACTCTGCCCCTCGGCCAGTCCCGGTGTCTGCCCTGTGCCCTCTGGAGTCTCTGTCTGAGCATCCTCTTCGCCGGTCTGCTCTCCAGGGATGCTGTGCTTCTGCGGCCTTTCCAGCGGCCCTCAGGGTCTGGAGATGTGGGACTCGGGACTCCCGCTCCCTGTCCCTGCCTCATGAAGCTAAATGTGGCCACAGAACCACAGCCAGTCTGCCAGCTGGGCCTCCTGTACAACCGCAGAGTGCGTGTGGTAGCTGCTGGCTGGGCAGCGTGGTTTCCCTAATCCACCGACTCCCCCATCCCCTCCGCATAACCATTTCAGTTCTTCTTCCCTCTCCTGGCACGTCCCGTTCCTCGTGTCTCATCCCTGTTCTGAGCTCACGGTGCTTTCCCCCTGGAGAATGGAAGCAGTCGGAACAGAACTCCCGCCCGTCCCCGACACCGCGGTCCCCACTGCGTCCCTGTTGTTCAGAGAGGAAGGCGGCCCTCTCCTGCCTCCTCAGCCATGCGTCGGCAGCTTACCCCTCTCCTTTACCACCTGTTTTTCTCTCTCCACTAGATCATTTCCTTCAATATACAAAATCAACGTTATTTCTGTCGTCTTACAAACATCACTTCCTGAGTCCATGTCTCCTGGCATTTTTCTGCCTCCGCGGGAAGGAAATGTCTTTGGAGGGGCTGTCTGTGCTCCTGTTGACAGTTCCTTCCTCTGGCTCCCGGGGCGCCACGTTCTCTGCTGGTCCTCCTCACTCGTCGGCTATTGGCTTTTCCTTCCCAGGGTCCTTTTATTTGCTTCCTCCTTGTCTCCCCAGCTGTCAGCATCCATGTGCAGCAGGGCTTGTTGCTGGACCTTTTCCCTCTTCAGCTGTATGTACTTCCTTCGAAGTTTCATCACATGTCATGGCTTTGAATGTCACTTACATGCTGATGGACTCCAGACTCTGGTCTCAACTGCCTGCTCCTTGCATCCAGTTGGTATCAGATGGGCATCTCAGACGTGGCATGTCCCAAGTTTGAAAACCTGATCTTCTCTAGGCCTTTTCCGCCCACTGCCTTCTCCCTCTTGGGTGAAGGCCATTCCATCCTTCCTATTGCTCACATCAAAAACATGGCCTTATCTTTGACTCCTCTTTCTCTGTCATAACTAACATTCAAATTGGACAGCAAGCTGTTTGGCTCCAGCGTTGAAATGCAGGTAGAATCAGGCTTCTCTTGGCCATCTCTGCTGACCCCACTCCTGTCTAGGCTGCCAGCATCTCTCACCTTCATTACCTGGTCTCCCAGCTTCCAACCTGCCCTTCGCCCCCGGCCGTCCCAGGGCAGCAGCCACAGCGACTCTTGGAAACACAGGACGGGCACGTTACTGTTCTTTACACACGTTCTGCGTAAGCCCTCTAGCGCCTTCATCTCTCCCAGAGTCAAGGCCGAGGCCGGTGCCCTTCCTGACCTGACGTCTCTGGCTTCCACCCTCCCTGCTCTCTCCCTTGCTCAACTGCCTTCAGCTGAACTGGACTCCATGCTCTCTGAGCACACAGACGGTGGCCTCGGGGTCCTCACATCGGCTGCTCCCCGAGTCTGTGACCTTCTCCCCCATAATCCAGACCTCGAACTCCCTCAGCTCTGTTAAGCCTCCCTTTCCCACTTTATTTAAAATTGCAACAGCCCCCAACTGGCACACTCCTAACCCCCCTAATTCTGCTCTACTTTTTCCCAGTTTTTACCACCTTTTAACTTTACTAAAAATTTACTTATTTGATAGTATCTGATTATCCCTGCTAGAATGTAAGCTTCAAAAAGCAAGGAATTTTTTTCCCTTCTTTTGTTTACTGATGTATTTCTGGTGCCTAAAATAGTTGCAGGCATGTAGTAAGTGCTCCGTTGGTCTTGGTGTGTTGAATAAACGAACAAATGAATGATTATTGTGGGACCTGTCGATTCAGAAACTGTCTCGTTACCGGACTAGCAAGCATGTCACATTGGAGTAAATATTTGTGGACCCATTCCTGGTTTTTGTGTTTGTTTGTTTATTTTTTTAACTATAGTCAATTTATATAGAGTTAGACATACACATTTTTAAGTGTACCGCTTAATTTTTACATGTGTATCTATCCTTGTAACTACCATCCAGGTTTCATTAATCAAAAATTTTCTCTCAAGCCCTCCTCAGTTAGTATCAGAGCCCCCTCCTAGTCCCCCAGATGTAGTCATTATTCTTCTGTTTTACCATAGATTTTTTTCTGTTCTTGCACTTCTTGTAAGTGGAGTCATATACAATGTACTCTTTTGTGCCAAACTTCTTTAATTCAAGATTTTTATTTTCAGCCTCTCTGTCCTTATGGTTTTAAGCAGATATAAAGCAGATATAGTTGAGTCTTGCTTTCCGTTTGGTCTTGTAATCTCTGGATCTTTCCTTTCTAGCAGTTTGATTTGATGTGCCTTGGTGGGCTTTCCTTTGTATTTTTCATGTTTGGAATTAACTCAGTTTCTTATATATGTGAGTTGATGTTTATGACACATTTTGGTAAATTCTCAACTGTTATCTCTTCAGACATCGATTGTGCTCATGTTCTGTCTCCTCTCCTTCTGGGGTGATGGTTACACTTATGTTAGACCATTTGAAAGCATCCCACATCTCTCATGATCTGTTCTGTTTTATCTAGTCTTTGTCTTTCTGTGCTTGAATTCAGACAGTTTCTATTGGTCTGTCTTTCCTATCGCTTGTCCTCCCTACTGCTGTTCCCAGTCGGCTGTTAAACTCCACCAGTTTAACAGTTCTTGATTTCAGATTTGGAAGTTTAAATTCCAGAATATCCATGTGTAGATAGTACATGTATCTGGTGCATTTCTCCATCTTTTATCCATTTGGCTTATCTTTTATCTGTTTCTTTAACATATGTAAAATAATTATCTTAGTGTCTCAGAGAGGCCGTGCTTCTTCTTCTCTTCAGCAGCTGGTGTGAGGGACTGTAGTAAGTTGAATGGTGGCCTCCAAAAAGGTGCATTCACCTCCCTGCCTCGATAACTGTGATTGGAGCTTTACTGGGAAGACAGTACTTGCAGATATAATCAAGTCACAGATCTTGAGATGAGACCATCCTGGACTGTCTAGATGGGCTCTAACTCCTGTGACAAGTGTCCTGTAAGGGACAGACGAGAAGACTCATGGGCTCATGGAGAGATGCAGCCCCAAGCCAAGCAGCCCTTGGAGCCCCGGGACACTGGAAGAGGAGAGGGATGATTTTCTATTAGAGCTTCCAGAGGGAGTGCAGCCTTACCAATGCTTTGATTCCAGACTCCCGGCCTCCAGAACTGTGAGAGGATAGATTTCTCTTGTTTTCAGCCACCAAGTTTGCAGTAATTTGTTATAGCAGCCACAGGACAGTAATACAGGGACGGACCACTTAGGTCCAGGTAGGAATTGAGCTGGGTTTGTGAGAGACTGCAGGTTTGGTTTTATTTCACTTTTCTATACGCATTACAGACCCTCCCTCTGGTGCTTGAGGACCAGGAGGTCGTAGGAGAGCTCTCTGATCTCCAGCCCCCTGCCCCCTCCCCTGTACCGCTCCCCCTGCCCAGCCTCCTGGGCCACCAGGCACTCAGCAACACCCAGACAGGAGAGAACCAGCGGGTCTGGGTTCCTCCAGACGTCAGTGTGTCCCGCCAGCCCCTCCGGCTCCTCATACCCCCATCGCTGCTCCCCCTCCAGCAGAATCCTCCGCTCTGTGAGGAAGGGCCTGCCTTGCCTGGTTTTAGATGTTATACTTCTTTGTACCCACAGTTCATTAAAAATTATGTTTCTACAGTTTTGTAGTTAGTTTCTAGATATTTTGTTATTGTAGTACTTGTCATGGACCTTCTAACTGTCCTAGAGCTCACCATCCTAACCAGAGGCAGAACTCCCTAACACAGCGATCACAGTTTTACATATTTAATAAATTAAACTTTCAATATTAATTACATTACATACCTACATGTTAATGTCAAAATAAGTGTGTATATATGTAATAGATATACACATATAAATACATATGTACATATAAATATATGTATAACTTTATTAAAATATATTTGCATATAATTATACACATAATTTAAAACATAACTAATTAAGTATTACTATGATCTGAGTAAAGGCCAGCTGTTGCTGATTTCAGATTTCAGGCCCAAGACTTTCAAGGTAGAAAAGTGGAGAAAGGCAGGGAATGGGTGGATAGGATGGATAAATATTCAGGAACATACGTACCAAAACACTGGAAACAGTTTCTGGCTGGACATTGATGATATTTTTGGCTTTTATCTAAAAAAAAGTAGAAAACTAGCTTGAGATGATTAGACCTTTGCATAATACTTTAATTGGCATTATGTTAAGCTGTGTGGCCTGCAAAGTTTTAGAGGGCAGAGGCCAGGTTCTTGTGAATAGTTTTTTTTTTTTTTTCTGTACCAAGAGCCCTCTGAGCCAATTAATATATTTTCAACAGAAATAATGTAGATTTCTGATATTGAATTATGAACAAAAATGTAAGAAAACATGAGCAAACATGTTAATTACAAACATTCATTCTCTTCTGTTGCTTGAAAGTTGTTCACTGGCTTGAACATTACTTTCTCCAGGAATTTAATCCATTTTCAGAACGCATTGTTGTGGTTAAGCTGATTACTCAGTTGTACCTGAAAAGAGGAGAAGGCGCCTGCAGTCAGCAGGATGGCTAACCTGCTTCAGAGGGTGCGGTACTTGTAAATGTGAGAAAGTTGTACAGAATTTTAAATTCATAACACTGTTTTGAGCCCCATCTCTTTGTGCTTTAGAAGCAATGTACATTTACTCAAATGACCCGGTGTACTTCACATGGCATAAATATAATCAGTATGTAAATGAAACCTACTAAACATAGATATTAATGTTGAAATAGAGCTGAGATCTTCATGTATTATGATTTGACTTTTTAAGTGAAAACCTTTGAATCGAGTAATGTTGGAGTGAAATACCAGTTGTTTCTCTTTTTGTAAAAAGAGACTAAACAAACCATTAAAAAATGACACCTCAAATATATTTGCTAAAAATAAGCATCTGGGTCTTGCACACATTTACTCTGAGTGTGAGCGGATGGTAATATGGGTTTTCTAAATGAACTACTGTTTCACCCACGTCGTCAGTAACCCAGGCTGGAGCAGAGACGGCAGAATTGGTGATGCCAGCCTTTGGTGAGTGTCCTGTTCCGGCTGCCCGCCCTGTCTCCGTTTTGGGCTGTGGCATCACACCTACGGCTCCTTCTTTAAGACTTCAAGCTCTGGAATCGCCGTTTCTGAGCAGTCTTCTGTCTATTTATTTATTTAAATACTTATTTATTTATTTGTTGCGCTGGCTCCCTCGTGGTGGCCTGTGAACTCTCAGCTGCAGCATGTGGGACCTAGCTCCCTGATCAGGGATGGAACCTGGGCCCCCTGCATTGGGAGCAGGGAGTCTTATCCACTGTGCCACCCGGGGAGTCCCCTTCTGTCTGTTTAGTGTCCCTGTCGCTCCCTGCCCCGCAGCCTCACCCACTCCCAGTCCCCACCCCTCACCCCTCGGCTCTCCTGCTGGCCTCCCCGGCGTCCCGATCCAGGGCGGGTGCGTGACTGCGTGGGCTCTTAACTTCCTTGGTGCGGTGTCTATGCGCCCCCTGCCCTCCTCCAGACCTCGGTCCACCACGGGACCGAACATCAACAGAACAGTGCCCCTGCTGGTTTATAACCTGCTGTCCTGGCTTGCCTCTCTGATCCTGTACCACCTCTGCCTCAGCCGATGACCTGGCCTCTGATGCGCCTGGGAGTCTGGAGGCCGCCCTGTCTTCACCCTCAGCTTCTCGTCCCTCTGGCTTTGCCTTGAGTACCGGTCACATGTGCCTCAGAGAGAGCCGCCACTTCTCTTTCCTGAGACTGTGTCACTCTATCCTGCTTCCACCCTGTTTCTTTGTTGCCATCTCCAGTCACTTTCTGCAGGGTTTCCCCATCACAGGACCAAGCTGTGCAGTCCTCACCGGTCCTTCCTGAGGAAGCTCCACCACTGTGTGCACGTTGCTACGAGGCTCATAAGAAGCGTGTTTTACATGTTTCCCTTCTTGCACCTACTCAGTCTGCAGACCGAGGCCCGTCCTCTTGCTGCGGCCGCTGTGCCCACCGTGGGCATCTTAGGTCCTCCTGTGTCTCCCCTGTGGTCAGGGGGGGGCCAGCTCAAGGTGTGCGAGCTGGCCCCCTTCACCTTCCTGTCTGGAGTCTCCACCTTCTTGTCTTAGAGGTTCTTCATTGCTTCCCATTCCTAGGCCCACTTTGGCTGGAATTCCACGGGGTTTCTGTGTAGATGTCTTAGTTAGGGTCCGAGGGCCGTTTATGGCATCCGGGGCAGGGTTGATAGAGACCAGTGAGGAGGGGCTGGGTCCCCTGAGGGAGGAAGAATGTCCGGAGGGCCCAGGGCAGGAGCCTGGCCTCAGGTGGGAACAGCCACAGCCAACCTGAAGGAGGCCCAGGAATGAGCACCCACCTTCCTCTATGCTGGGCTTGGGAGACTCTGCCGATACTGCTCGCTGGCCAAATCCCAGCCAGAAACCTGCGGACAAGGGCCACTGATGCCCTCCCTGAGGGTCAGCTTCCTTGGCGCAGTGTGGATCCAGAGGGAAGAAGAGAGAATATCCCATCTAGCGCTGCCTGTTTCTCTGCATTTCTCACCGGTTTCTTTCCCGCCTGTGGTTTCTTCTGTCACCTCTGTGTTTATGAGTCTGTGCCTTATCTTTCTCGACCAAGATTCAGGAAGTAATTTTTATTTGTCTGCAAGACATTTTCACTTGAATATCCTGTAGACACTTCAAATTTAATAAAATCCAAATAGAATTCATTACATTACCCCTTCAACCAAAAAAATCAAATGAAACAAATATTAAAACCCTGCTTCTTTTCCTGTGTTCCTTATGTAGCAATGGCTCAGACATTAACTAGGTTGCCCATCTTAAAAACCTTTGTTTTTATTTTTATCCCAGTTACACTTATACAAAGTGCAAAAAGTAATTCTGCAAGTTTTGTTATTAAACACTAGTCCCAAGACGTCCTTCTCCCACACTTTCCCCTCTGCAGAGGCAACCGCTTTCCTTTCTTTTAGCTAACTGGTATGGTGTTTATCTGTGACTCTAAACATAGGCTTGTTTTGCAGTGTCCTGACTGGGTGTGGGATTATCTCTGTGTGGAAGGAACCTCTTTCCTCCCCCTGACCCTCCCCATGTATGTGCTCCGCCCTCCATGCATCCTCTCAGTGTGGCGAGATCACAGTTGTAGTCAGATCAAAGTTTTTGTTTACCCACAACACTTGAGTCATTGTAACCAAGAGGCTCATGTGTCCCCTTTGTATTCCAAAAGGGTAAATAGCACAAAAGAACATCAAGCGCTTTCAGGTGTTTCAATATCATCTTACTTGAAAGGAAAAAAAGTGTTGGTAGCTCAGAAGGTAGGTCTGTGAAATAAATGGATAAAGTTTTGGTTTAACGTAAATGGGCTCTTTAGATATATTTGTTCAATAATGTTTACATAATTTGAATGGGGATATTTGAATTTATACATTCACTTGTTTATTCATGTGTCCAACAAATAGAGTGTTAAAATGCTTCAACAAATATACTCCAGATATTATCTGGTACTGATGACAAAACAAGTAGAGGAAACTTCCAGTTTCAAATTCTGCATGGAAGGAGGTTGGAAGTTGTCAGTGTTCTGACAGCAAGGAAAAAGTTGAACAGACTGAAAATCAGCAACTCTTCTTGGATCCAAAAGTGCAAAGAGGTCACAGGGCAAACGACTGCCTTCAGGATTGGAGAGACAGACAAGCGAACACAGGCCGCCGTGACTTACTGAACAGAGACTCGTGAGCAGAAGCTAACTTGGGAGCCAGGGCAGGGGCAGCAACACCTGGACCCTCACTGATGAATTATACTGGAGGCTCCATGTGGATGACTCAGAGTTCCAGATGCCAGGGGACCCAGTCATGGAGTGACCCATAATATTGTGAGATGTACCAGTAGGAGCTAGACCAAGTTTGACCAGGGGCTCAACTACCATAAATATGGGAGAAAGTTCCCCTCACACATCTGGTGTGGGGAGGAGCACAGGAAGTGTTTTGGAATATATCAGAGCACTTGGTTCTTCCTGAGGAGGCCTGCCCTTAGGGGAAACTCCTTAACCAGAGCCTACCCTGCTGGGGTGTTATCAGAGCCTAACTGACTTGGGAGGGGCGGATACCTTACTGCCACCAGGTCTGGCCACCCTGACCCTCCTGAGGGAGGGGAGCAAAGCTGGGAATTGTGGAGAAGGTCACAGTGCAGAGGCCCAGGCCCACCCACAGCCAGAGCGCTCATCACAGACTGTAGACTGCGTTCTCCCCACCACCACCACATTAGTAAACGTCTGTTTACAGCGGCTTCTTTTACTGGATGCATTATAGCCAGCTATCAAAAAAAAATTTAGCTATCAAAAAAAAGTATAGCTATCAAAAAAAATTTACGAGGTATACCAAAAGGCAAAAACCACAATTTGAAGAGACAGGCAAGCATCAGACCAGACATGGCATGGATGTTAGAATTATCAGACTGGAAATTTAAAACTAATGATTATTAATGTGCCAAGGGTCATAATGGAAGTAGACAGCATGCAAGAACAGATGGGCGATGTATGCAGAGAGATGGAAACCCTAAGAAAGAACCAAAAAAAAAACCCAAAAAACAAAACAAAAAAAAAAACCAGAGATTAAAAAGTAACACTGTAACAGAAATGTAGAATGCCTTTGATGGGTTTATTAGTAGACTGGACATTGCTAAGGAAGGAATCTCTGAGCTGGAGTATATCTCAATAGAAATCTCCAAAACTGAAAAGAAAACAAAGCAAAAACTAGAATACCCAAGGACTGTGGGACAATTACAGAAGGAGCAACATATGTGTGATGGGAATAGATAGTGATAATGTTGTCAGTTCTCCAGATTTCCCCCTAACAACAGAGCATCAAACAGCAGGAGACAAAACTGATAGGACTGCTAGGAGAAATGGATGAGTCACTATCATAATTGGAGACCTCAGCACCTCTGTCTAAGAAGTGGACAGATGCAGCAGGCAGAAGATCAGTAGGGATGTAGTTGAACCAACAAAACCTTCAGTCAACTGTTGATGGACTATTTCACTCAACTACTACAGAATACACGTTCTGCTAAAACTCACATGGAATATTCACCAAGACAGACTACTCCTGGGCCATGAAACATGCCTTAACATATTTAAAAGAATAGGAAACATACGTACCTGTCTCAAACATTGTATGGAATTTAACTAGAAATCAAAAACAGGAAGATAACTGGAAAATCCCCCAAAATACAAGGAGATTAAATAACACACTTCAAAATAGCACAGTGTTCAAAAAGAAAGCTCAAGAAAAAATTGAGAAATTATTTGAAACTAAATGAAAATCAAAGCACAGACTATTAAAATTGTGGGATGCAGTGAAAGCAGTGGTTAGAGGGAAATGTATAGCATTGGATGTGTATATTAGAAAAGAGGAAAAATCTAAAATCAGTAATCTAAGTTTCCACTTTAGGAAACTAGAAAAAGAGCAAATGAAATTCAAAGTAAGCAGAAGAAAAGAAACAAGAATTAGAGCAGAAGTCAATGAAATTGAAAATAGAAAATCAGTAGAGATCAAGGAAACCAACACTTGGTACTTTGAAAAGACCAATAAAATCATAACCCTTTAAACAGGCTATTAAGTAAGAAAGAGAGAGAGAAGACACAAATAGCAGAAATGAGAAAACGTCACTATAGATGCTATGACTGGATAATAAAGAAATACTGTAAACAACTCTGTGCCCACAAATTGGACCAGTTAAGGTACAATCTGCCAAAACTCGTACAAGAAGAAACAGACAAACCGATAGCCCAGTGTATATTAAATTGAGTCAATAACTAAAGTTCTCCCCAAACAGAAAGCACCAGGCCCACATGGGTTCACTGGTGAATTCTATCAAACGTCTAAGGGAGAAATTACACAGTTCTCCACAGTCTTTTTCAGAGGGTAGGAGGAGAGGGAATGCTCCCTAACTCATTCTGTGAGGCCAGCATCAACACTGACACCAAAACCACACAAAACGGTACTAGGAAAGAAAACTCCAGACCAATATCTGCCATGAACTTCGATGCAGAAATCCTCAACAAAGTATTAGCACATTGAATCTAACAATATATGAGAAGAATTATATACCATGACCAAGTAAGATTTATCCAAGGTATGTAAGGCTGGTTCAACATTGGAAAATCAGTTAATGTAATCCATCACATCAATCAGCTGAATAAAAGGAAGAGCACATGATTATATCAATAGAGGCAGAAAAAGCATTTGACAAAGTGCAACACCCATTCATGATAAAAACTCTCAGTCATCTATATAACCAATTTAGAACTCCCTGCCGGTAAAGTTGATGTTGTACTAACAGGTAAATTGTGAGAATAGATAGGATAAGTATCTTACCCACCCATGGTTCAGAATTTTAGAAACAGTGCTCCTGATACACTCAGTTCACAAGTACTCCTGTATGTGTGTGTTTATATACACATTTCCATTTTGCTGGTACTGTCCCGGTATCATTATTCATGCACTACATACGTCATTGCCCGTTGAGTCACTCAGTGTTCCTTATGTATAAATGTCTGCACAGTGAATTCCTGTCAGTGAAAATTTTGGAACTTTTAGACTAATTGATGTATGCTTTTCCATATTACATTGAATAATTGGAATTGTGTACCATTTCCCCTTCACCATTGGTTCTCTGGGAATTATTTATTTGCAGCAATCATCCTTAACTATCAGGAGAAATTACACATCCTGGTTTACCTGGGACAGTCCTGGGTTAGTCCTGTTGTAATTATGTAACTGTTAATAGTGCTTCCTCTCTCTTACTCTTAAAAATGTCCCATTTGGACAGTAAATTATGTGGCCCTTCAAGATATAACCAGTTTTTCTTCTCTTTCATGTGCCTCATGTCCTACTGCTCTTAACAAGAAATCCTGTCTTCCACTGTAAGCAGCTCGAGTCCTTTTCGGGTTAGTGGTTTATAGATAATGAGTATACATACAGGCATACCCAGGTTTATTATGCTTAGCTGTGTTGCACTTCGCAGATACCGTGTTTTTTGCAAGGTGAAGATTTGCAGCAACCCTGCGTTGATGAGGTCTGTTGGTGCCATTTTCCCAACATCGTTTCTTTTTAAGTTGTGTGCACTTGACCCTTGGACAATGCAGGGTTTATGGGTGCCGGCCCCTAAGCAACTGAAAATCCACAGATAACTTACAGTTGGTCCTTCGTACCCATGGTTCTACACCAGCAATTTCAACTGAGGGAATCCTGTAGTACTGTAGTCCCTATTTAGTGAAAAAATACAAGCCCGTGTTGTTCAAAGGTCAAGTATGTATTGTCTTTTTTCAGACATAATGCTATTGTACACTTAGACGACAGTATAGTGCAAATATAAGTTTTATACGCACTGGGAAACCAAAAAATTGGTGTGACTCAATTTATTGCAATACTCGCTTTATTGCTGTGATCTGGAACTGAGCTTGAAATATCTAGTACGTATCCTATATGGTGTGATTTAATAGAAAATCCTTGATGATGTGATATAGGATCCACAGTGGAAATCCATCACATGAGGACGACTGGAGGGCGCCTGCTGACACAGTGTCCACCGTGAGGGCTGGTGCCCCGAGTGGGGGGAGGGCAGCAGCCTGGGGAGGGAGCAGAGGGAACGGCCTTTACGTTAACGGGGAGCCTGCAGCCAGCGCCACCTGGGTGCTTAAAACTTTACAGCTCTTACAGCAGAGCTCTCGAGAATATTTATGTTAGTTATAACCATAAACTGATTTTGAGACCCTTTGTCCTCACACCGCTTATGAAGGAGGTATTTCTTCCTAAGGCATCACCCGCAGATCTGTGGCCATGGAGCCCCGAATGTGGCGGTTCCTGCCCAATTCTGATGAAATATTTAAAGATCTGTTAACAAGGATTAAAGCCCTGGGGATGCTGTTAGAAATTGGGCATTTTTATTTCTTGCAAGAATCCCATGGGAAAAACGTATCTTACGGGGAAAACTAATTGCATTTGTTATAACAGTAACCATAGAAATAGGGAAGTGGAAACTTGTGTAGACATATTTATCACAAATGGAAACACTTGGAGTTGAATGTCCTCTGCGTTAGGCCCTCAGCCACGTTTCTCTTGGATTCTTTGTCTTACAAAATTTAAAAAAAAGGTCTGTGACTTTTAAAAAAATAAGTTATTTTGATGGCTTTGACTTTGTGAGTTTGATGGCAACTTCAGTTGATTAACTTGTTGCCATGGTGAAGCTCTAAAGAGGCATTTCAAAATTTTTTATCCAGAAACCATCTTCAGCAGAATAACCTCGGACGTGTAGTTAAAAAATGTGATTTCCAGACATTATTCCTGATGTCCACTCCCCCAGCCACAAATTTGAGTCCCGGTGGGGGTGGGAGCAGTTGGTATATTGCTTATTACTAAAGTTTGAAAACCACATCCCAAAAAATACGATGAATTAGGCAGTGGCCTTGAAAAACGAAAGAATTTTAGAATAGCTATAGTGAAACTATTGATTTTCCAATTTAATGATTAAAATTTTTTTTCTATAATGCTTATTATAGGACGGGACTAGATGTGAGATGAGGCAGTTGTATTTGTGAAAGAGCATATGAGCTTCGGGGCAGTTAGCAGGGAAGGGAACAGAGATAATTTTCCAAGAATGGGAAGGAACGTAGGGGCAGCAGTTCCAACTGCGGAGGCAGTAGCTCAGGGAAGTCGGGGCTTTCAAATCACGATCAGTGACTTGGAAATGCGGGTGCATTTCTTGACCCCTATGTATCTCAGTAGCTTCTTGTGTCAAACGGAGCTAACACGTGGCGAGGGTAGTTTTTTGAAGTATATCCACTTTTTTTTATTGTAATTCTTTTCCTTCATGGTCCTTCCCTGCAGTCCTTGCCTGGATAGACATGTACACAGATTGGCTCAGCGTGGAATTAATGTTTAATGTGCAAAAGTGTAGGTAGTTCTGGATGGTAGCCATGTGTTATTCCATGTTGCTTTGTTTTCATTATGAAAATGCCTTTTTATATTTTTAATTAATTTTTATTGGAGTATAGTTGCTTTACAATGTTGTGTTAGTTTCTGCAATACAGCAAAGTGAATCACTTATATGTATACATATACCCACTCTTTTTTAGATTTCCTTCCCATTTAGGTCACCACAGAGCACTGAGTAGAGTTCCCTGTGCTATACAGTCAGTTCTCATTAATTATCTATTTTATATATAGTAGTGTCTGTATGTCAGTCCCAGTCTCCCAGTTCATCCCACCCTCCCTTCCCCTTTGGTAACCGTAAGTTTGTTTTCTACATCTGTGACTCTGTTTCTGCTTTGCAGGTAAGTTCATCTGTACCATTTTTCTAGATTCCACATATAGGTGATATTATATGATATTTATTTTTCTCTTTCTGACTTACTTCACTCTGTATGACAGTCTCTGCATCTATCCATGTCTCACAAATGGAAAAAATGACTTTTTATATTTTAAAAATGTAATTTACCTCTGCTACAATAGATTCTTAGGTACATTGATCCCAAATAGCCTCAGAATTTTTATTCTTGGATAGTTCTGTCAGTATACTGTTCTCAGCTTAAGTCTGGCTTTGCCGTTTACTGGTTGTCTGATCTCCACAAGCCTCTTAAAAGGTCCCTTTTCATCATCTATGAAAATAATGTATAGTGGTCATTAAGTGAGAATATATATATATTTTACAACTATGCCTGGACTGTGTAAGCACACAACAAAAGTGAATCCCCTCGCCTTGCCGGACATGTCTGCTCTTAGATTGTGGGGTGTTTTGAAGGCGCGATACGAGCATTCTCGTCTTGCCGCAAACAAATGTCTGACGTCAGTGCTATTCCCGCATCCCCCACCGACCCGCAGCAGAGCCCTGTACCACTGGAAGCAGTTTACTGTGGTCTTATTAGCACCACTAGTTATGAGTAATGGGTACTGGGATAATATAAAAACTCCGCTCTCCTTTCTAGAATGAAATTTAAGGCTAAGTCTAGTTAACTGAAAATGTATTCATTTAAAGCTAGACGGGTTCAGGTGCAGTAGAGCCTCTTCCTAAAAAAGTTCGCATCATGTATAAATGCTTATAATTCATTCACCATAAGCCTTTAAAAATAGATTTGAGGCCTCTGACAATAAAATACACATATCCAATAAGCCTGTTAAAATGGAAATTAAAAATTTTAAAACTATATAGCAGGAGCAAACAAGTATAATAATCACTTAGGCTAATAAAATTGTTGTGATTGAGCATTACGTTTAGCTCCAATGTTCCTTGACAGATAAATAACTGCACATTTTCCAGCTGCCCAAAGGAGCAGTGAGGAGCGATAATTACCACCGTGTGTCTTATTCAGCTGATGGTTTTTGAATCTGACAACATCTGAGACAAGGTGCCAGGAGTCGTAGGGGCGGCAGGTTGATGGAGGCAGAGTGGCCAAGCTCCAGGGTCTGGGGAAAGTCCCCGGTATGGGTTCTGGATGGTAAATGATGAGGCATAGCAAGAAGAATGGTGCCAGTCCAGACAATGGCCAGCTCTGGATTTACATGAAGGATTCGTCCTTGGTTTTTCATATGCTGATCTGCTGCTTAAGTGTCCGAGTTATTTTACCATCCATTGATAAATAATGCATATAGTGGTAATACCGTCAGGAAGCATCACTGTCTGTTTAAGGATAAGAACTTGAGACAGTGGCCAGTTTGATTTTCTGACATTTGTTTTCCAGTTTATCAAAATCTGAGCAAGAAGGGTCTATATATTTACTTAGCTTTATGCAAACCCAAATATGTGAAAAATTATAAATATGTGAAATACAGTGCTGGAGATGATTTGGTTTTCAAAATTATTCTTTGCTTCGCAAAAGAACTCTTTGTAAATATCCTAAAAGAGCCACTCTCCTTTAGTAACATGACCATCTGGTTAGAATTCTTAAAATTGGATTTTCCTCCAAAATTATGAAGATCCAAAGATATGAAAATATCTTTCATAAAGACATATATGGATACAGAATTTGGTTATGTATTCCAAGTTTAGATGGCCCTTGTTGGGGAGGGGGCCTCATATCATTGAATTAGGAAGGGGTATTTTAAATTGCTGCTGTTTTCGTTGTAATTACATACAGCCTGGGAAAGGATAACTTAATATTTCTTAATGATTGTAAGGGGAAAATGTTGACTAGAGTACATTAAAAAAATCATGTCTATTTGTGTTCGAAACATTTTTTTAAGATATTATCTTTTCACTTTTTCAGTTTTAGACCTAAATTCCACAGTAGGATTCCCAGGTTCAGGTCCAAGAGCTGAAATAGAGAGGCCTTGCTCTCCTGCACACAGGATCTGGCTGGAGCACTTGGCCTGCCTTGTTTGTGTATAGAGGCAGTTTCCTTACTTTTGAAACATAAACAATTGCTTTGCAAAATTAAAGGAGAAGGACACTGAAATATTAAAGCTTGAGAAAATTTTCTGTTTCTCCTTCACCACATTATACACACTTAGGTAAACTTCCCTCTACTGATAAATCCAAAGCAGCAGGCATCATTCCGGAAAGGATGCCAGTTTTGCCCTTTCGCAGCTGGACTCTTTAGTTGCCTGGTACTGGCAGTAGCATGCAGTTCGGCTGTGCCCAGAGAGCTGAAATATCACCATAAATAAATATAGTACCAGATCAGAATACCCAGCCCTGTATGACAGCAGCTGAATGTAGAAATATTTCAAATGTTAATAGCTCTATTGAGATATAATTTACAAACAATAAAATGTACAGATTTTAGGTATGGATTTTGATGAGTTTGAGAAATGCATATCCTATACAATGACCACCCCAGTCAAGATTTGGAATGTTTCTAATACCAGAAACTGTTCCTTTGTGCTCCTTTGTGGTCAGTGCTGCTCCCCACCCCCTCCCAGACAGCCAGGGATCTGCTTTCTGTGACTGTTGTCAAACTTGGCATAAATGGAAGCACACAGTGTGCTCTCTCCCGAGCCTGTCCTCTGTGCTCGATGTGGTGTGTCTGTCTGACATTGATGCATGTTCCTGTGTGAATAAACAGCTCATCCTTTTTCACTGGCGATAGTGGTCACTGTATCACACTTGTCTGTGAATGGATATGCACCTGAAGTGGGGCATTTGGGTTGTTTCCAGGTTTGGGCTGTTATGAATGAAACTGCAAGGAGCACTTGTTTACACAGCTTTGTATTTTCATCTATTTGGGGTGGAATTTCCAGGAATCGCAGAGTAGGCATATGTTTAGATTTACAATTTAAGGATAGCAAACCATTTTCTAAAGTGATTGTGCAATTTTACCACCCCACTGACATTGCATGAATGTTCGGGGAACTCCACAGCCTTGCCAGTAATTGACGTTGTCAGTCATTTAATTTAAATTGTTCCCGGGGGTGTGTAATAGCTGGTCATTTTGGTTTCTGTTATGAATAAGGATGTATAATTGCTTTACACTGTTGTACAACAAAGTGAATCAGCTGTGTTTATACATATACCCCCATATCCCCTCCCTCCCATGACTGCTTCCCACCCTTCCTATCCCACCCCTCTAAGTCATCACCAGTCATCAAGTTGATCTCCCTGTTATGCAGCGGCTTCCCACTAGCTATCTGTTTTACATTTGGTAGTGTATATATGTCAGTGCTACGCTCTCACTTCATCCCAGCTTCCCCTTCGCCCCCTCCCACCCCGTGTCCTCAAGTCCGTTCTTTACATCTGCATTTTTATTCTTGCCCTTTCACTGGGTTCATCAGTACCATTATTTTAGATTCGGTATATATGAGTTAGCGTATGGTATTTGTTTCTCTCTTTCTGGCTTACTTCACTCTGTATGACAGACTCTAGGTCCATCCACCTCACTACAAATAACTCAATTTCTTTCCTTTTTATGGCTGAGTAATATTCCATTGTATAGATGTGCCACATCTTCTTTATCCATACATCTGTTGATGGGCATTTAGGTTGCTTCCATGTCCTGGCTATTGTAAATAGTGCTGCAGTGAACATTGTGGTACATGTTTCTTTGTGGATTATGGTTTTCTCAGAGTATATGCCCAGGAGTGGGATTACTGGGTCATATGGTAGCTCTGTTTTTAGTTTTTTAAGGAACCTCCAAACTGTTTTCCATAGTGGCTGTACCAATTTACATTCCCACCAACAGTGCAGGAGGGTTCCCTTTTCTCCACACCCTCTCCAGCATTTATTGTTTCTAGATGTTTTGATGATGGCCATTCTGACCAGTTAGGTAGATGTCAGCTGGTTCATCTTGTTTTCACATGTGGATATCCAGTGGGTCCAGTACCGTTTGTTGAAAAGACTGGCCTTTCCTCTTTGAATGCCCTTGTCGTGTTTGTTGACTATATATATGTGGGTCAACTTATGTACACTATTCTGTTCCAAAAATACATCTGTCCATCCTTACGCCAGAGCAACACTGTCTTAATGACTGTGGCTTTACAGTAATTGTAGGAGTCAGATAGAATGGGTCTTCCTACTTAGTTCTTTTTTATTCCCCCAAATTGTTGTTCCATCTGGTAACATTTACCTTCAGCCTGAAGTCCTTCCCATGCTATTTCTTGTAGTGCATATCTATGGGTGATTACTTTTTTTAGTTTTGGTTTATCTGAAAATTCCTTTACTCCTTTTTGAAGGGTATTTTTCTAAGATTTAAAATCTTAGGCAGACAGATTTTTCCTCTTGGTGCTCTGACAGTGTCCTTTCATTGTCTCCCTCCCTCTGCTGTCCCCGATGAGAGGTTGGCTGACACTCCTGTCATTGTTCCTCTGTATGGAATTTGTTGTGTGTCTCCGGCTGCTTTCAAGACTTTTTCCTTTGACTTTCATTTTCAGTAGCTTGACTATGATTTGCCTAGTTTTTATTTCCTTTCTATTTATTTTGCTCGGGTTTTGCCGTCCTCCTTAAGCTTGAAAATTGGCATTTTTAGCCAGAATAGGGAGATTTTTTGACATTATCCTTTCAACGTTTGTCTTGTTTGGCCCTTATTCTTGCTCCACTTTCTCTTCTGTGTTCCAGGACTCCAAATACATGTATGTTAGACCAGTTGATATTATCTCATAAGTACCTGTGCTTTTTTTGTTTTTTAAATCTTTTATTGTGTGTACTTGAGATTAATAATTTCTATGAATCTGTTTTCATGTTCACTCACCTTTTTTTAACTGCCACCTTGAAGCTATTAAGCCCATCCCAAAACTTTTTTATTTTGATTTTCAGTTGTAGAATTTCCATTTGTTTCTCTTCTATAGTTTCCATTTCCCTGCCCAGATTCCCTGTCTGTTCCTTCATCAAGACCATTTTTCCTTTAAACCCTTGAGCCTATTTTGATAGCTAATTTGAAGTCCCTGTCTGCTAATTACATCTGGGTCATCTCAGGGTCTCTTTCTATTGACTGCTTTTTAAACAGTTGAGTATGGCTCACGTTCACCTGCTTATCTGCATGTCTAAGACATTTTTATTATGTGTTGGACATTATGAATGATACAGTGTGCAGACAAATATTTGTTTTCCTTTAAAAAGGGTAATTTGTTTTATCAGACAGTTAATTACTCATGGTTCTTCTTAATCTTGTTGAGGCTTAATTTAAACCTTTTTTAGGGCTGGTTTAGAGTGGCCTTTATCTAGGACATGGTTCTTACTCCAACACTACAGCCTTTTTTGTGTGTCTCAGTCAAATTCTCAAAGTATTACTGAGCTCTCTCCACTCCGGTCTCTCTACTCTCCCAGTGATGTGTGTCCTCCAGCATCTTTGTCTTAGTCTCAAGCTCTGTATCAGCTGCTCTCTGCTTGGCTTCACCAAGTCTCACCTTGCACATGTGTAGTCCAGCTCTTGGCCAAGTTCCTGTGAGTGGCCCACCCAGACTTCTGGGGTCCCCTTCTAGGAGTTCTGTCCTCTCCAGTCTTTGTCCTCCAATTTTCAGCTGCTTCCTCAGCTCTGAACTGCAGTCTTTGTCCCCTCAGCACAGCCTGACTGCCTTTTAATGTTTTTCCTGCCTGTGCTGCTGTGAGGAGATGGTCTCCAGGCTGACATCCAAGGCTCATCTTGGCACACTTAGGGATAACATTTCTGTGCTGCCTGTTGTCCAGTGTCTGAAATCATCATTTCATATATTTTGTCCAGTTTTATAGTTGTTACTGTGAAGGGGCACTCTGTCGTGTGCAGAAGCCTCGGTCTGGTAGAAGTACTGATTTGAAAGTTATTCCTAGGACTGTTGGTTCTCACACTTTAGCACACACCAGATGTGTCTGGAGGCCTCGTTTATACACAGATCCTTAGCCCCGTCCTGTAGAGGTTCTGATTCAGTAGGATGGGGTTGGGGCCCAACAGTTTGCATTTCTAACACATGTCCAGGTGATACTGATGCTGCTGGTCTGGTAACCACACTTTTGAGAACCACACGCTTAGAAAGTGGATCTTGAGGAAAAAAAAGTTGGGGTTTTATTTGCCACTTGCTGCATACAATTTTACCTTTTTTGGGGGGAGGGGGTAATAAACATATCTCAGTTTATTATAATGCTATTCATCTTGTTCTTTTCATTCAGAGTGTGAATTAATGAGGGATTATTTTGCATTTGAAAAGGATAGAGTCTCCATTTAATTGATGGAAACAGAAAATACATGAGAATAAGTAAAGTTATATAATAATGAAATACTATGATTCTTTTTATGCTTTCACAAATAAATTTGATACTTTCATTGGGAAATGTCTTAAGTACTTATTGGCACCAATGTCTCTCCTTTAATGTACTTAGCATAACTATAATTAATTAGTTATTTAATGTGTTCCCGCCAGTAGACTATATAAAGTCCATTTCTGCAAAAATAAATAAATAAATTTAATACTTTCATACTGATATGAAACTTCTAGAACATGGAGTTTGATAAGTTTCAGAAATAAGTAATTGCTTTTTGTTTCAGACATTGGGCTTTATTTTAATTATTCTCAGATCTGTTTGTGTATATGTGATGTGATGTGTGTGTGTATGTGTGTATGTGTGTGTGTGTGTGTTTTCTAGGTGAGGTGCGAAACGGTGAAAACCAGTAGGCTTGCTGTACCTTGTCCTGTCCTCAGGTTTCCTGACCACTTATACTTTATCCTTCAGTAGCTATTAAGATAACTCTTAATCCTTCCACCTCAGCAGCACATATTATCTGCTTTCGTTACCTCCGTTGGTCCAGTAGCTCCATCTCTCCTCTTTTGTCAGGATTTTGACATTTATTGCTTCCTTTTACTCTACTTGGTGCATTTCCCGTCAGTTTATCCTGGTGTCACATGGTGACTCTCATTGTTGAGGATGCTGGCTTTGTTCTTGCGGTGGCTGCAGGACAGGAAGTGTTCTCTCAACAACGTCATAAAATATCTTAGTTGGGAAGATGGATTGGTCCTGTCCTTTCAAATTCTAATCAATCTTTGACAGATTTTTTAATGTAACAACTTCTTTAGTTTCTTGGAAAAATTGGTACAACAGCCTTTGGTGGCTAGAATGGAAAGCTGTTTCATAGCACATTTTCAATATTGTTTCAGCTGTAATGTGAGATTACAACTATTTTAACCTCAGTTTCAGCGATCTGTTTTCTAATATTTTGACACAGGCATAGTGACGTACCGATTACTAAGTACTCATTTCCAACAGGTCCATTTTGATGGCTGGGACCACAAGTTTGACTACTGGATGGATGCGGACAGCCCTGACATTCACCCGGTCGGATGGTGTGACGTCACAGGACACCCCCTGGAAGTGCCGCATCGTGAGTATCTTGCTCTTTGTGGTGTTGCTTTTTAAATACTCACCCTGAAGCCTAGCATAACACTGTGTTTTTCATGTCATTATAAGTATTTTAAAGCTCAGTATGGCATAGGTGAATTGATTAATCAGCACTGTAGCTACACTGAAAGCCAATTATTCACAATTAAGTCTCAAAAGACATGCTTTATATAAATGAAGAGTTATCATCACTAAGGAATTATTTTGATAATGTTTTTCTAGCAGAATCTTTATTTTCCACATTTTAGTTTGGAAAACTGAGCCAGGTCTAAATCCACCTAATTTTGGCCTTTGCTTTTAACTGAAGTAGGTTTTGTTTTCCTAAACACCCTATCTTGATTGTTTGTTTTATAGAGTAGATTTCAAAAAGTTTTAGAAAAATAGAAGTATTTTAAATTTCAGCAATTAAAAAAATTTTAGTTGTAAAAATAGGAAAAAAGACAACCTTCTGTTACATCAGTATCTTCATTATTTCTGTCTTTCTAGGTACTTAAAGTTAAGGAGGAAATTAACCACTCTAAATTCTAATGAACCTTGAGCCAAATTATTTTATTCTTTGGTATGCAGGATTCCTGTGATCAGAGTAGGCTGACATGACTGATAACTAGTTCCAGACGCTTTGGGAGCTTCTCCGTCCTATGTTTGCTTCGTTCTCCCACTGCTTCTGTTCTCCTCCCTTTGGTTTCTTGGGGTGAAGCTACCATGCTATCCTGTCAATGAGGATGAACCAGCCCAAGGATGCTTGAACCTTAGATCTAAAAGGACTAACTGCATCTTTGAAAGAATTCCTTAACTTCTTTTAGAAGTGAGGAGAATTGCCCACTTAATAACTTGACAAACGTTTTGACATTGTGCTAGATTCTTCAAAAACTACACATGGATAAGGTGTAGGTCCTCATGTAACTTACAGTGCTTTAGCAAGCGCAGGGCTGCACACAGAGAACGTAAAACAGGGAGAACAAGGTCAGTTCCATGTTGGGGGGGAGGGTTAGCCTATTTGCTTTGTGATTTTTTTCTGATCCCACTTTCTGTTCTCCCTCATTTTCCACCCATCTGGCCAGGGAGCTGTTTCTCAGTTTGTGTTCACCCCACCCCCACCCGCTAGCAGGCCCTCTTTGATCCCTCATGCTGGTTACTTTCTCAGGTGGGGATGGTTTCAGGGGAGGTGGGGCTGGAGCAGCATCTCAGGTGCAGAGACAGCTCTCTTCACTCTGCCTCCCCGTTGCCTACTCCTTGGTCAGGCTGCCTGCCTGGCTTCTGAGACCCAAGTGTCTCAGAAGCTTCGCTTCTGTCTACCTGCCTGCCTGGCTTCTGAGCTACCTTGCTGCCTACCTGGCTTCTCGACCCAAGTGTTTCAGAAGCTTGGCGAAGTCTGTGGATCGAACCTCAGCTCCATCCCAAGCCAAAAGTTTGTCTTTCTACCCTGGCTGCTACTTGCTTCCAAAGTTCCTGCTTCCCATGCAGTCATTCTAGACCCTGCTCCCTCCCTACCCCCCCACACATACAATCAGTCTTCAAGTCTTGCTGATTCTCTTTCTTAATTTCTCAGAACCTATCTCCCACCCCTTCCTTCCCATCCCTGTGCTGTTGCATTTGACTTCTCATCACAGGTACAAATGGTCTGCAGAAGATGGTCTGCAGTTGGCTAGTCAGTGAGTCACACAGACGCTCCTGATCTAAAACTTCAGGTTCTAGAGACAGGGTTTCCTAGTGGTTGAAAGCATGAAATCTGCAGTCAGAATGCTTAGATGTGAATCTCAGTTTCACTGCTTGCTTGGCTGTGTGACTCTGCGCCTGTTTCCTCATCTAGAAGATGGAGGTGATATTAGTGTGTTGGTCTCATAATCTATAATGATGAAACGAGATAAATGCCTGCATAACACCTCAAAACAGTCTGGCTCATGGGATGTGCTCAATTAATGTTAGCTGCTGTCAGGAAATGATGTAATATTCTGTAGATTTTCATTTTTACCTAAAACTATGTGAGTTATCAAGGATTACAAAATTCGAAATTTTGCTAAGATGAATAGGTGACTAGAGTTTTCCAAATATTTAAATTTAATTTTTTCTTAAGTTAGTCTTTCATGTATTCTGGGCAATATTATAAAATTTCTGTTTTGAGTACATGCACTTAAGTAATTGGACTCTCTATAATTTGGGGGAATTGAATGTCTTCAGTTGGTCATGATGTTCTATTACTACTGTGCTTGCTTTTTGGTTATAAATGTGTTTGGATTAATTATTATTAATATAGTTTATTATGGTTACTTGTTTAACCCTATGTTTTATAATTATTCGTATCTGCATCATTAGTCTTATTAATTTTTAAATACCTGGACTTTAAGACATGCTCGTAGTGTGGTTCAGTATATATCATCCATGGCCCCATCATTAAAGCAAAAATACACACACACACACACACACACACAGTCCTACTCCAGTATTTATTTCCCTACTTATTTATCACAGAATCTTTTTCCCCTGGAAAGTAAACACAAATGATTTGTCTAGGTCCTCCAGCAAAACAAAATTTGAGGGTCTAGCTTTGATGTTGCAGCTGCTTCGTAACTATCTTGTCTCATTTCTTTGCTGTAATAGTCTGTGTAAAGCCCAAATCTAAGCTTTTACCAGTGTCTTTAGACTTGAGACTCCTTTGCATGTACCAGGCCTGGCGCAGTCTCTCCTCTGCTCACCTCATGCCTTACCCTTCCACCATTTCCCACCAAGAACAGAATTACTTCATTTATACCAAACAGAATTACTCATAGTACGTTGAACGTTGGCTTCATAAGATTTTGAAGACAATACGTCACCTTTCTATACTTTGCTCTCTTGGCTTCATTTACAGGAAGTGACACCCCGAGGTCGGTGTCAGATGCCTGTGTGGTGAGGAGCTGGCAGGAGCACTTGCTCCGCAGTGTGAACCACGTGTAGCATCTTCACTCTTATCCCCTCTCTTATGGGTGTATTTGTACAAGCAGCCACATCAGATAATCTTTTACTGCCTGTGCTATTTAAGTCAAGGTGTTGATCTTATTTACTCATACAATTCAAACCAAATTTGTATGTCCAATATCTTTGATAATCAGATCAAAGTAATCATTGGACTGGCCAAAAAGTTCACTTGGGTTTTTCTGTACCGTCTTGCAAAAATCCGAACGAAATTTTTGGCTAACCCAATACATATTGTAAGTAGATCTGTAAAACCACACACAACATTTTATCATATATGAACAGATAAAGTCATCTTACCAACATTAATTTTCAAATATTTTAAGGTATTTTCAGATGTTTTAACTTTCAGACATTGTTTGTACTCTGTTGTTTTACTTTTGTGATATTTATGCGATGCAACAATTGCCTTCAGTACTTTATTATATATAATATGATAGCTTTGTTGATCAAACATTGCAAAGACTACTAAACGTTTAGGGCTTGGAAAAAGGCTTAAAGATCATGTAATCTACCCTGTCATTTTGTAGAGGCAGAACCTGACTTGAACTTTACCTGTTTTATTGATTTACTCTAGTGAATTTTTATAAGAGAAAGCACAGCAGGTTGTCTACCAGGGGTGTTCTGTGAAAACAAGAGCAATCAAAGAAAATGTGAGGCAGACAGTTTTTAAATCAATTCTTCTCATCTGCTTTTCTTTATGAATATTTTCCTTTGACTGTATTTCAGCAGATTTTTAGCTCAGAATTATAATAAACGCCTTGGAAACAAAGGAATAAAATATATAAAAATATATTAGGTGAGTTTTTTCTTCCTTCAGTGACCTACCAATTTATGTTTGTGGGATCTGCAGGTTAGAAGTGTATGAAACAGTAAAGTCGCATAGCTGCCTACGAGTGAGTAACACTACATGTAGATTGCTAATGTGGTTTTGAAGACAGAGCAGAATGACGTAGGGCTAGTCCACCGAGGCTCTCAGAGTGGTGTTGCCTTGGGTTCAGAAGAGCACAGGTGACCTGGACCAGTGGAGGGGGAGTAATGGCCTCTTTTAAAGATGGAAATACCACAAGTAAGCACAATTAGAATTTGTTGGTTCTCATGCAGATTTTATTAGAATTAATTAAAATTTTGTTTTTTTCTAAATGAGTTTGTATCTATTTCCTTTTTTAAAACTCTTTATTGGAATATAACTGCTTTACACTGTTGTGCCAGTTTCTGCTGTACAACAAAGTGAACCACCTGTATTTATACATATATCCCCATATCCTCTCCCTCCGGCGACTCCCTCTGTATCTATTTCTAATGCCATTTAATCGACATATTTATACTCACTGCAGAAACTGAGCCAAGATGAATACATGCTGTATAGCTCCGTGCCTCTGCAGAAATGTTTGTGCAGTGTATTTTGGCCAAGACCATAATATTTAATAATTCATAACATTCCATCACAAAGATATAAGTTCTTGGAAAGGTAATTGTGAAAAGCCTCTTGAGAGTGCAACCTGAATGTCCCCACTCAGCTGGGAAGAGCACCAGCTTGTATGGCCAGGTGACCGTGACCTCCTCTTAGCCACCATCCCTGGCCAGGTGCTCACCGGCACGGCACTCTGTATCCACTGCCGGATTGAGAGCTCCTTTTCTCAGGCCACAGGGCATAATTAGCCTGTTTTATCTGACATATAATCCTGCGTGGTGGACTTTTTCTACATGTAGAATCAAAATTAAATACTTAAGATTTAGCATTAAGGTGTCAGGATCTTTCTATTGTGCTTTGCATTCCCTGAATGTCCTTAGAAAAGATAGAAAAGTATCAGAACCAAGGCCCATGCCCACATGAGGCAGCCACAGGAATGCCTTTTGGTGGTCTTTTTAGTCGTAGCATTTGGAAACTGTAATCCCAGCCACATTCGATGCTAAATTTGTTTAAATAGAGCTCGTTTCTTTTATTATATTATTAATTATTTACCCACAAATCCACCAGGCAGTGGGATGCCTGATATTAACCAAGCTTGAGAAGCAAGCTGATAGACTCTGGAGTTAGAAAAACATAGGTTTAAGTCTCCATTCTGCTCCGACTGCCTGTGCCTCTGGGCAAGTTACTTCACCTCTGGGACTCGCAGGCTTGGGAGATGAAATACCTTGACCCGCGTAATGCCCGCTGCTGGTGGTCTGGGCTCAGAGGCCGCGCAGGAAGGAGCAGGGCCAGGTGAAGGGCGAAGGGCCACCGTTTCTCTTCATTGATTCAGAACATCGAGAGTTGACTTTGCTTCCTAAAACTTAAACAAGCAGTGTGATTTTTTTCCCAGGTACTCATTATAATTACACTGTCCGTAAAGGGGTTGCTGATCTCTGAGCAAGTTTGGAAAAACATGTAGGACAGTTGGAAACATATACAATGACTGACTTAGACTTAAGCAGGCCCCATAAGCCCCATGAAACTAAGAAGGAAAGAACTTTGCTGTTCTTTATTTTTTTAAATTAATTAATTAATTTATTTATTTATTTATTGGCTGCATTGGGTCTTCGTTGCTACACATGGGCTTTCTCTAGTTGCGGCGAGTGGGGGCTACTCTTTGTTGTGGTGCACGGGCTTCTTATTATGGTGGCTTCTCTTGTTGTGGAGCACAGCCTCTAGGCGTGCAGGCTTCAGTAGTTGCAGCACGTAGGCTCAATAGTTGTGGGTCACCAGCTTAGTTGCTCTGTGGCATGTGGGATCTTCCTGGAGCGGGGATCGAACCATGCCCCCTGCATTGGTAGGCGGATTCTTAACCACTGCGCCACCTAGGAAGTCCCTTTGCTATTCTTTAAAATAAAAATCTGACTATGTATTGCATCCAATTCCACTGTGCCTGTGGGTTTTTACCCCACACCCAGCAATCTGTGACACCAGCTGGGTTTCCACAGTTCAACTCAACTCTGACGCTGTTTACTGGAGGTTAGGGCTCCGTCCTACATGACTGCTCCCCGTCATCCCCATCCCCAATCACACACCAGTCACGAGTCCAGGTTGTCGCCTGTGCTTCTGAAGGACCAGCTGTAGATCTGGAGGCTCCCGCCACCCTCTCCTGAAGTTTGATTTGCTAGAGTGGCTCACAGAACTCAGAGAAACAGTTTACTCTCTAGATCACCTGTTTATTATAAAAGGATCTAACTCAGGAACAGTCGATGGAAAAGATGCACAGAGTGAGGTCTGGGGAAGGGGTTGGAGCTCCCCTGCCCTCCCCAGGCCCCACGGTCCCCCAGTCTCCACGGGTTCACCAACTCTCGTCGTCCCACAGGAGGTTGTCCTCTGTTCTGTAGTGCTAAAGTGACGTTTTTTGCTGCTCTCCCGCCCTGGGGGCCTCACCTGGGGGCCTCACCTGGAGTCCTCACCTGGGGGCCTCACCTGGGGGCCCTTGGAAGCTCCCGCCAGGGATTTTGCTCTTGTCCCTGCTCACTGTCTACTGAAAAAAATAATGCACAACATGAGAGCTGTGAGTGAAATTTTATTTGGGGGCAAAATAAGGACTATAGCCCAGGAGAGAGCATCCCAGACAGCTGTGAGGAACTGCTCCAAAGAGGTAAGGGGGAAGGTCAGTATACATGTGATTTTGGTGAAGCGGGGGTACATGCCATCAGACGCATATTTTTTGCAGAACGTTTCTGCTTGTCTTGTGCAGGTTGCTGCTAGTCACGCGGAGTAGACGTCACCATGAAGGATTTTAGTGCTTTTCTAGGTATGAGGAGATGCAAGAGTTGGGCTCGTAAAATCGTCTCCTGAAAAATATCTAACTATCTGAACACCTGTTCTGCCAGTGTTTCCCAGAGCACAGAGGGCCTCGTTCCTGATCCCCACCCTGAACTCCTTGCAGGGGTGTTGAAGGTCAGCAGCCGCAGCAGCTCGTGGTTTAACCCTTGTAGAGGTGGATGGCAAGTGCTAGTTTGTGGTTGGCATCCCCAGCCCGCCGCCCTGGCTGTGGCGCTGTCCGCAGCACACCAGCTGTGTCTGCACTTGAGCCGCTGCTCTTCCTGGCTCGCAGCTGGGCGCCACCGTGCTCCCTTCCGAGGCCCACACAGGTGTCTCCTCCCAGAGCCGCCCCTGCCCTCCCCGTCTGCAGACAAGCCCCCTGCACCCGCTGGCCCCTGAGCCGCCTGGTGTGATGTGCTTCTGTGCTCAGCGTCCCGCTGTCCAGAATCGCTCTGCTGTGTGGCCGGGGCCGCCCGTCGCGGGCTCACCCCCACCTCCCCGAGCAGGCAGGCTCGGGCGGCAGGGCAGGGCTGGCTGGAGGAGCGGTGGCTCCCTCAGACTGCGGGGGCTGCGGGGCAGGCTCTGTGTGTTACTCGCCTCTGTTTCTCCGACTGTTTGCAGCTCTTGCAGGTGGTGGATATGTGTGAGAAAATGCCTGGGATGGGTCCAGAGTCAAGTGTGCTAACCAGCCACCTGGCCTGGTCCTCCGACCCTGCCGGACCTCCTCCGCTCCCCCTGCACGACTCCCCCCAGCCTCCCCGTGGACCAGGATGGCTTGGCCTCTGTCCGCCCTGCTCAGTGGGCCTCAGTGAATGTTTGTCCCATCTGCCTGTCATTTTCCTGACTTCCTACTTTTATAAATGTCATTCATCTCTACTTATTTCACCTCCCTGCCCCTTCAGCTCTGTTTTAAACACTCTTAGAAATCAGAGTTACACTGAATGAAATATTCGACTGCATGGAAATGGTTTGTTAATATATTAAGTTAGGAATAGAAATAATAAAATACAAATAGGACAGGTCCCAGTGCCTCTAATAAGGTAGATGTAGCTGGAGACAAAAGAATCATTTTTTTAATTAGATGCAGATTTGGATGCACCACTTGGTAACTAATAGACTTTGCTCACCGGGATCCTTAAAGCTTTTCTCTGAAATGGCAAAGTACCGACGTGCCATGACAGCGGCTGGTGGCGGTGGGGTGACACGGGGCCGCAGCCCTCCAGGGAGAGCGTCTCCCAGCAGGTGAGCCTCCCGGCAGATGGGCTGGCCTCTGCGCTGGTGCCGTGAGTGTCCCATCCCAGCTTGAGAGGAACAAACCACCCTCTCAGTGGGGGTACAGGACCCAGCAGGCGTAGGAGAGAGGATTTGATTCTTATTCTCGGCCAGTTCCAGCCAACCTAGAAAAAGCGCTTCATCCTTGGGAATCCCCAATGATGTGGAGGTAGAGCGTAAACCTGCCAGAATCCTGTGAGCTCCTCAAGCCCCCAGCCATTATTCAGGGCCTAGAGACACAGTGGTTTGCCCACCTTGTTAGGGACAAAGGTGGGCCTCTGGCCCTGGTCGGAAAGTTCTTCCCAACTTGATGGAACCCACAGTGTGTACCTGTATAATCAGGTCAGGCTCCCCTCCCGTACCCCTCTTAGGAGGGGAGGGTGCGAGGTTCCAGCCTTGGGGAGGCCTCTGGCAGTGCTGAGCCTGGCCTCCCAGAAAGGGACGGCACCCTCTGTTTGGCAGCATTGGCAGTGTTGCAGGAGGCATGATGGGAAGAGGGGGCCAAAACAGAAATAGATGACACTGCATCACAGCCTTGTGCCTGGAGAGCCTGCAGTCAGAGTACATCGCCCGTGCACATCAGCAGCTCACAGGGTGTGCAGCTGCTTCTAGGAAAACGGCTTGATGAGCCTCACTGCTCTGTAAAGAGGAGTCCTTCCTGGGCCCGGGGGACCCCTACCCCCCTGGGTCCCTGCCCTGCGATACTGCCCCCAAGTCGTGTGGTCCTGGATGTTTTCTCTAGTCCTCAACTCTCTCTTTATGTGGCTTTTGTATCTTGACCCCAGGCCTCTGCTTACCCTCCCGCCCTTTCAGAGACCCCGAGCCTCCTCACCAAGGCACAGGTGAACTTCTGGGTCCCTTCTGGTCCCGCACAGGTTGGGTTCATTAACTTGGCCACTAGCCACTGCTACACCATCGCCCTCTGCCATATGGGATCATTTCCTAGCAATGCACAGCTGCTCGTTAGTATACCAAAGGAAGCAGATAGCGGACCCTTGCCCCAACCTTCTTTGGGGGCTCCCTATTCATAAATAAATGCCCACTTCAGTGCCAGCCTGAGGAGGGGTGGGATGAGATCAGAGGGGAAAGTGCAGGAAGAGAGAGAAAACGTGAGGTGAGCACACACACCTCTGACCTCCTTGTCCTCCTTTCACCTCCTTCTGCTCCACTCTCTCCTTTCTTTCAGTTTTTCAAACACACATTCTTTCCACCCCAGGGCCTCCACATATGCCATCTTCTCTGTCAAGAATGGTCCATCTGCTCTTCTAAGAGGTGACTCTTTCCTACCCTTTAGAATTCATCTCGAATGGTCCCTTCTGAGAAGGGCCTTCCCTGGCCACCATCACTATGATTTTCCATTTCACCACTTCCTTTGCTCCACTGTGGATGTTACAATATGTAATCACTGTAATTGTCTGTTTCCTTGCTTTTTGTCACTAATCCACATGAGACTGTAAGCTTCACAAGTGCAGTGTCTGTCAGCATTTCCCCAGTGTCTGGCTTCCAGTAATTATTTATCTGTTTGTCCATTTCTCTATCTAAGAGTTGGTTAATCACTTATGCTGAAACAACAAGCATCTCTAGAGACCAGCCTGGGCTCTCGCGTTGAACCTTTTTCGGAGTGAATTCTTGAGTGGTAGCTATGCAGTTAGTCTATTCAGGCCTAGAAGGAGACGCATGGGCCAAACACCCCCCACAGTTAACAAAGGAATCTTTCATAAATAGGAAGCTGACAGGCAGAAAAAGGAGATTTCCTAGTTGGCTTCTATGTCTAAATGATCATGTCATTGTTCTTTCTTTAGCTTTTGTTTGATTTATATTTGGAAGTAATTATGATGCTTGATTACAAATTAAATTAAATGAAACATTATTATGAAGCCAAGTGTATATTAATAGTAGTACAAACTACACTAATAATATCTATAACCTTATAAATTATAAGGTCCTTTATAATTTGTATTGAGGACCTTGAGAACATTGCTAATTTATTCAACTGTTAAACATAAATAAGCATAATAGAACATAACTTGATAAAAGATATAGCTCGCTTTTATTCCATTTAGTTCGTTACATAGCAGATGTATAAATATGACAGTGAATTGTAAACAGACTGTATGCCCTGGTACATCGTTTATCCTGTTAAGTGAGTTGAACGACTTAAATCTACATTAAGAAATGGATGAATAATAAAGTCCTCTTTGGGACCTTTGGGATTAAAAACATTTGGGACCCAATTTCTAATTGGGAATTAGAAAGGTTTTATTCTGTCAGAGATGGAAATTCACTTAGATTATAAAACAGGAGTTAATGCACTTACAGTCCAGATGGGAATAATAAACGTGGTGATGGATAGATGTCTTTCCAAGGAAGATGACGCAGATGGTTAGCTTAGCCAGGTAACAGCACATTTCCAACTTCATTCTATTTTAAGGAGAATTTCCGAAGGAATCTTTAGTACTCGTTCTTCCAAAATATAGCAAGCAAGTAATCAGCAGTTTTAGGAGTCCCTAAGTACTCGTTGACTTAATAGATAATTACAGCATATTGTGTTTTTTTTTAAAAAAGTTAGCTATTTTAGAAGTCCCTAATTACAGATTTACGTGATAGACTTATCAGGGAAAAATAATACATTTCAAAATGTACTTACATTCTTAATGATATTACTGTTTTAAATGTTCCTTGTTGAAGTGCTTGTCCTGTGTGCTGTACCTTCTGGAGGCGTGAGGACAGGATTCACTCACTTTGTTCTAAAGCTTTGTCTCTGGTGCCTGTGCAGGTTACCTGCTCCCTGAGGCCACACAGCTGCTCACAGCTGAGGTGTCCTGTGACCAGCTGGCTTTATTTGCCCATTACAGACTCCGGTATATTGTATCTAAACAAGGTACAGCTCAGGGCAAAGTCACTGCCATTGAAGACAAATGCACACTAACTCCTAAAAGTCACGGAATAACCCAATGGTTTGACAACGGGTGAAACCGGTTCTTACCCTGTCCCAGTATATGAGTCATTTCTGGCCAGATTTGTGGACGTTAGCATGTGGATGTCCGCCTTCCGGGATTTCTCTGAAATAGTTTTCACTCTATTCAGAAGACCATAATGCCTTCAAGAAAAGGGGATGAGGTGCAATTATTATACTTCTGTCCCTGTGTCCCATACAGGGCCTGATTGATGGGAACCTTGGGTGATTGCCTGCCTGCCTGGAAATACAACTCGAGGGACGGTTTTTCCGTCTTAGAGAGTAGTGTTTCTGTTGTCACTGAATGAAGGTATACTTGGTGTCACCAAGGTACTGAGCACTGTGCCAGGACTTTGCAGGTCCTTTGGGACGTAGGTGTGCACCAGTGACCAGGATGATGAAGCTTGGAGGGAGGGGTGGCCCTGTGACCCGGCACCGCTGGGAGCCTTGGTGGAGGTCACGCAGGGCAGGCGATGTGGGGCCGCGCTGGGCC
Organism: Hippopotamus amphibius kiboko; assembly: GCF_030028045.1. Classification (NCBI taxonomy): domain Eukaryota; kingdom Metazoa; phylum Chordata; class Mammalia; order Artiodactyla; family Hippopotamidae; genus Hippopotamus; species Hippopotamus amphibius. The sequence goes on along the minus strand of NC_080196.1, from coordinate 81,211,576 downwards.
CTGGGATGTGGTGTGACAGTGCTGAAATTCCTCCTCCCGAGGTGCTTTCTCCCATCCATACCTACTTCTCTCAGACTTAGGGCTTGGAGGTGGGGAAGGGCAACTCCACGGTTGCTTTAAAGACAAGCTGAGTGCTTTTAGCATCTTGGAGATGTTTTGTTCATTTGTCTCTCTTCGTATTAGAAAGATTAAAAAATACTTGTCCATTTTATTTTATAACTAGGTGTATCCGTAAAGGAGTCCATGGAATGACGATAGAATCAAATATTTTTCATGTGTTATGAAAGAAGCTGCATGGAGATTATGGGTTTTGTTTTCCATTTTACTTTGCATTGTAAGCAACCAAGAATCAAGAAGTTGAAAATACACATAAACCTATAGTTTATTGTATGTCAATTATATCTCAACAAAATTCTTGAAAAGACAACATTTTTAAAAAAGTAAAAAAATGAAGAGAAAATATACACAAACCTAAAACTGAATGAGTACTGCAAATGACAAACTTATAGAACTTAAAATATATAGACTATTTGGTAACTAAAAGCCTTTGGCTTAGATGTTCCTTTCCTTCCATGCCTTGATATTCGTTTTAAGCCAGAAAGTAAAAATTAGAATTGTTTTCTGTCGCAGAACAGCCAGTTCCACTTCACACACGAGACCACTGTGATGATAAGAGCAGGCAGAACCCCCTCCATGTCTGGGGCTCACAGCTCTCTGCACCTGGGCACCCGGCAGCCAGACCACAGACCTTTCCTCCATGCCCCGCTCCCGGGACCCACGTGTCCAGAGCTCCTCGTGCCAGGGCTGCAGACGCAGCAGGCAGAGCTGCTGAGGCTGGCCAGTGACCTCCTGTGCTCTGCGGCATCTCACCCACCCCAGAGCATCTTTAGAATCCCCCTGACTGACTGGCATCATTCCCTCACAAACATTTTCTCGCTGCACCGTTATTTCTGTCAGCACCAAACAGCTGAAGGTGTTGAGGCGAGGACACGGCTGCTGATGACCTTCTCCTTGGAGACGCCGCACCCTTGAACCACCTTACGTTCTCCTTATCTCTGGTTTACTTGGCTGTTTTCCTGGACGTTAAAAGCCTTTCTGTCCTGAGCAATTCTGAAGCAGAGTAAAAGAAAGACGGTCTTGCAGGTTTCCGTTCTTTAATAGGCAGTGTGTTTTCTAGATTGGCATTGTTTTCCTTGAAGTCATTGTTCTCTTTTTCGTGTCAGTGACCTGTTTTGTAACAGAAATCCTTAGAATGGGAGGGGACTTTTTTTAATACAATATGTCTGACCAATTTTATGCAATGCCAGGCAGCCAGGGATAATTTAGCAGTACGGTGGAGTCACGTCTTATTCTAGGGGTAGCTTCTAAATTCAGCAAGTGAGGCAAAAAAAAGTGTTCCGTCACAGTTGCTGAGAAGTGTGTCCGAGTAAGCCCAGAGCAGTGGGTTATCCTTGCATCAGGGAACTAGACCGTCGGCAGGTGTGGGGGGAGGTGAGTGATCGGTGTGAATTGAGGGTCCCGGTGTGTGAAAACTGTAGCACATTTTAGACACCCGGGCTGTCTTGAGCTGGGCTGTCTGGGGGGAACGTGGGGAGTGCCGAGGAGAGGAGCAGGGGCCTCTGACTCCCAGCTCGTGCTGCTTCCCACGTCTGTCCCCAGTGGCCTGCTGGGATCACCCCGAATTCACCCTGTTCCTTTCAAGTGTGTGGCGGCTTTGACGTGCGTCGCTGTCTTTTAAAGCTAGCGATAGTTGATTAAGGAAGTTTGTGTGTATAAACACATAAAAATTGAGATTATAGCCGTTACTTATTGGGCAAGCGTAGCCGACTGAAAGGGCACAGATCTTTAAGCTTAGGAGCCCTGAATTTTTGTCCTAACCGCCAAAATATGATTTATGATCTAGCAGAAATTATTTAAACTTCTAACCCTTCATTTCCTTAGTTGCAAAAATAATCAGGTGGACTGGGTCAGTGATTCCCAACCTGGAGGAGGAAAAGTTAAGAAATAAGATTCAGAAGCTTTCCTCTGGAATTCTGACATTGTGAGACCTGGAAATTTATATATTTGAACATCTTTGAGCCCGTCCCTCCATCCTCCGGTGGACACCCAGGCTCTTGGGATCCTGCTGTGTCCACGGCCTCTGGCCTGGTGTTCAGACCGGACTGAAACGGCAGTGGGGGTCTGTGCTCTGGGGACAGTCACACAGGCAAGTCAGACTCGGGGTGGTCGGAGCCTACGACGGGAGCCTCCTCTGAATGGAGCGCCTTCGTGTCTGTCATTTGTTCTTTCCATCAGGCAGCACGTAGGGGGGGTCCAGCAGATGGTGTCCCCTCCATGGAGCTCCCCGCCCCCCACCCGGGGCAGCTCTAACACACCCAGGGAGGGCTTGTCCTCTCTCACGTCTGAAACCGAGACTGATTCACAGCCACCCGGAGTGATCCGGGGCGCGGGTCTCGGCGGGGGGTGGGGGTGGGGGAGTAAGCTGCTCCTCCGCTTTCATCCGAGCATCTGTTATAGACATGATGGAGGAGGCTTCCTTCTCCTCAGAAACGTGGCAGTTCTGCCTGCTCTGTTCTCAAGTCATTCAATGTGGGAACATCGTTAGCTGTTGAGTTAGGTTTGGAGTAGGAGCCTTGGAGAGATGTAATTGTTATTAAAATATTTAGAAGTGTTTCTCAAGCTACTCCCAGCATTTTCCATTGAGAGTGGCTGAAAGCTCTGTGGTGATGAAAGTACTTAGTGTGGCCACGTGAGATCAAGGCTAACTTGAGGAGGGCTTGTGGATGCTGCGGTACCTGCTTTAGGTGTAATCTGCAGGTTATGGGTGGTGTTCTAGTTACCCCACTTTGAAGTCTTGAGTTACGGTGTGTTTAATTCTTCTAAATAACTTTTATATTTATACATGTTTGGTTATGAGAACAGATGAGGTTTCTGTCAGCAACTAATCAGTTTGATTTTTTAGTCAGCAAATTATGTGTGACACTCTCGATGAAAATGGAACTTATTAACTAATTTCCTCTTTTAGTAAAAGGGGAAAAAGTTTGAGGATTGGAGGAGCTCAAAAACAAGTCATAAGCAGCCATGCTGTACTTACAGTTTTAGGCCTACCCCTTACCTCCCCTCCTAGGAATAAGGAAAGTCCTGGGAATAAGGAAGGCCTTATGGCTTCTGTTTATTTAGTATCCTGTTGCAAGAGGCTGAGTGGGGGGAGGGAGGGCGGAGGGGGAAAGAGAGAGAAATAGAAATGGAGAAATAAAATAGAGAGTGGGAGAGAGAAGGAACGAGAACCAGAGGAGAGGAGGGAAGTTTGCAGCATTTTCACTTAGATTAGGTGGGACTAATCCATTTACATAAACCAAGCACCACATTTGTTGTTTTTTTTCGAAGCTGTTTTCATATAAAAGATCAGCTAAATTAGGAGGTTCAGAAAGTAAGAAAGTAGTCTTGGTTTTATACATTATCTTTGAAAGAGAATTTATATAAAAGTTAAGGTGTAGAAGGCAAGTGCATCTGCTTTGATTTCTTTCTTAAGAATAATGAAAAACTGAAATAGGACAGTCTAGTGAAAGAGTCCTTGCACTGGATGCTTTTAGATGCTGTATTACCCTTCAGTTCCACACTGCATGGTTATCGGTTAAAAGTAGGCTTAATTCACTTTACTTATGTGTAAGCCAATTTCTCTGTGTGCCGCTATCTCTAAAGGCTCTTCCCTGAAAATCTGCGCTTCTGTGTGACCTCTGTGGACCCCCTCCCCACAGTTTTCCCTTCCATAAATCAAAAGTGTCACTTTCCTGGTTTTTTGAAAGGTTAAAAATAGGTTCCATGGCAGGTTGGCATTTTATGAAGGCCTGTGCTGTTCACTAATGTAAAAAGAGCCTAGGCTTGTGTGTTTAAATAGTTGTGGTATAAATTGACAGTACAGATTCTTTACTTGAGAATGCTCTAATGAGAGGTATCTCGGATCAAACCTGTATTTCTGCCATCTGTCCTTAACATCATTACGGCCGGCCGTACATCACGTGCCACCACTCACGCTTCCTCCCAGCCCTGTCCCTCATCACGGTGGCTCAGGCCGACACACGGCCAGGTCTGAGGTGCTTCATCAGGTCCCTTGGGCCAAATCGCCCTGTTTTCCAGCAAAGCCCTGGTCTCCCTAGTCCTGTGCCCATAGGTAGACAGGAGACCCTCCCTGCCTGGCATCTTTGTGCAGTTAAGCAGCTACACACTGTGTCATCCTGTCTCTCATTTAAAATTCCACATGTGATAAGTGCCTTTTATTATATTTTGCTAAGAAAATCTTTGCCAGTGGCTCTGCTGTCTGCTTTTAAGTACGGAGCAGAGCCCCATGTGACGTGTTTCACTTTTCACTGTGGCTGCTCAGAAGCTCTGTCAGGTCTGCTCTGTCTACGCTGCTGTCTCTTCTCACCCCAGGGCACTCTGTGAGGCGGAAGCAGTGTGATTTCTGTTACGTCCACTGATCCTTCCTGACTCTACCTCCTCCTAAATGTTTTCCTGCCTTAGGTAGGTGGTTAGTTCACCTTCCTCTACTAATACTGCCATTGCTATATTTTAAAAGTTTTTTTAGATCAGCTAGGTCTAATTCTAGTATTCACAGTTTTAGAATACTTTTTTAAAATCATTTTATTGCATTCCCACTTCACAAAATTATTGTTCTACTTCATTTATATATCATGACATCTGACAGCCTGAAACCTAGTACAGGCAACCATGGGGTTTGGTTACACTATTTTCTTCTTCTTGAGAAACTCATCATTGTAGCACAACGGGTGTTTATTGTCCCTAATTTCATTAGGAGATGGAGAATAGGTATGATTAACCTTTCGTTTCAGTTTGAAAGATATGCTTATTATTTGCCTTCTCCAATATTTGGGGCAATTATTTCATTAAACCTTCTTAGCAAACTATAATATAAATTTCCTGGGGGGGGGGGGAGGCTGGGTGGGAAAAAAAAACCAAGATACTAACCTAAAAGTTTCCAATCCAAAATAAAGATAGCTAAAGCATAACTATTTGAAGTGAGAACATGTGCGTATTTTAACAATTTGCTGTATTACTTATTTTTAGTCCTAGATTTAATCTGGCCGCTCTCCTTGCCCTTAATCTCAGCTGATGATCTCACTGCCTATTTGAGAAAATAAAAGCTCTTGGTGGAGAAGAAGGTCCTCCCATCCCCGCAGGCTGCCTTCCTTCCCTGGAGGCCGGCCTTGCTCGGGCCTCGCTGGCTGTGACTCAAGGACCTTTCCCCACAACTCCACCCTCTCCTTCTACATTGTCACATTTCCTCTAAGGGAACATTCACATCATCACTCAAAATAATAAGCAAAATACTTTCTTGACCACAACCCGCTTCTATATCACCTTTTCTACTAAAACTCCTCAACAAAGTAGTTTATGCCATAGACTTACCCTTTCTTTTGTCCCTTCTGCCTTGAAGGTCAGTTTGGCTTGTTGGTGTCTGTCCACTGCAAGCCCCAGGCGCAACAGCCTTCAAGCCTCAGCCCCGGGCGCAGCGGCTTCCTGGGCTCCTCCTGGCTGTCGTCTTACTTCCCAGCCTCCCTCCTCCTCCTCCTTTTCGTCTCCACGTGTTGTGTTGCCCAGAGCTCAGTCCTCAGGCCTCTCCTCTGCTCCACGGAGACGAACTCACTGTGGCATCTTGGGGAAGGCTGAGGTTGAAATACCTTTTCTCTACGTTGCTCCCCAGCTCTGAATGCAGCTTGTACGAGGGAAATGCAGTTTTCACCTGCTCTGTACCCATCCAGCGTCTCTCCCGCATCCCGGCGCCTAGAGGTGGCCTCCTGTGAGTCGTGTTCATTCAGGGGTTGGGCCACGTGGATAGAAACCAGAGCTCAGAACATCGCAGATCACTGGCTCCCACCTCAAGGGTCCAGACATCCCTTAGCTACCAACAGTTAGGAATCCCCTCCGTATCCTGGTCATGGCTTTAGTGCCAGGTGCAGACGCCCCAGTGGCCGTGCAGAGCCAGCCTGTAGCCCTTCCCGAGCTCCAGGTAGAAGGCGTAAGCTCTGCTCAAAGAACAGGCTTCAGTTAGCTGTGTCCTCAGGCACTCACTCCCCACTCAGTCCTTACCAGCGTCCAGCGTCAAGCCCGGCGTCCGGCAGAGACCCTCCCTGTGGCCCTCGCCCCCTCGTCTCCCGCGCCCTTTCCACGTCCACACGGCTCCGGCCTCGCTGGCCTTCCTGCCATTTTCCCCAGACAGCTCGTGCCTTGGATGCATGCAGGACCCTGTCCGAGCGCCAGGCCCTCTTCCTTGACGACCCTGCCTTGAACCAGCGTCCCCACTGCCACCCGGTCACTGTCTCTTCCTCCCGGGCACCACCACTGTCCAGCGTCCAGCGTCATGCTGTTCCTCTTTGCTGTTTATTCTGTGATTGGCACCAGAGGGTGAGCTCAAAGTGGCAGGTCTTCTGTTTAGTTCGCTGCCGTATCTCTCAGGGCACATACCAGGCCCCTGGTATCTCTTTAAATGAATGAATAACCCTCAGTGGTTATTTTTATTTCAGAATTAAGGAGAAATAACATATCTTGCCTGTCTGTTATCAGTGACATTTGAATCTGTTTTCCTTTTCTGTATCCCCTCTAGTGGCTGTTACCACCCAGTGCTAATGTCATTTCTGTATAAAACACTTGCCAAGTGCCTCAGGTTGAACTGCCTCCTTCCCAGCAGTGGGTGATGAGGGCTGAAATAAGGCTAAGGACGTGGCTGCTCTGTCCTTCCGTGGGGCGCTGGCCGGCATCCATCCGGGGTTCACTTGCACGTGTACGTGAACAGAGCATCTTGATTTGCCCCGGTCAGCGTCAGTACTGTCGTCCTGCTCTGGGTCATCTCTGTGCCAAATAAAATAACAATTCTGAGAGGAAACTGCTTCCTGCTCAGAAGGAGGGAGGTGACCTCAGCCTCTACCCTGTCCTGGGTGGGATGAGACGGCGTCTCATTCACGTCACCCACATGGGCGCCAGTTCGGGCCATTTCAAAATGAGGACAGCTCCCTCTCTCATTTTCTAGAGATGGGTAGGATCTCTTCTATTTCTTGATTTTGCCCTTACTACCTTACATCATCTTTACACGACAATAGGTCTAATACTCACATGCAACTCTAGTTTTTGTTTTATAACAATTGCCTGATTTCACAAAAGGAGAAACAAAATAAAATTGCTGTTTTATTCTAGGGATTCTTCAGCTGCAAGTAACATAAAAACCTGTTTACAATGTCTTCATCAAAGAGAGGGTTGTTTTCCCTACATGACAGACACTGATGTGCTCGGCCCGCCCTGGCAGGTCCTGGGTCCAGGCTCCGTCTTCCTTCATTCCCTGCCCTCTTCAATGTGTTTGCTCTGTCCTTGTGCTTGTCACCTTGTGAGTCCTTATATCTATGTTCTGTGAAGATCAAGGAAGGGGGAAATGGGCAAAGCAGCACCAGCATCACCTAAAAATAGGCAAGGAAAGCATGTATGAACGTCCTACATTGCCTTCCCCTTAGGTCGTACTGTCTGGGGCAGTGTTGAACGACCACGTCTGGGTGTGAGAGATGCAGGGAAAGGCAGCCGTGTTAGCCGAGCACGTTGCTGCCCTGAACCACATCAGGGCTGGTCAGCAAGAAGAGATCTGGGAACGGGATGGATGGACACCTGTAGCGTCTGCCCCCGAAGCTATGGTAACTGAGAAATTCCGTGGGGATGGGCTCCACGAGGACGCTTTGCTGTGGTCTCGTGTTAGTACAAACGTTGTTCACTACTCAGATAATCTCCATTTCACGAGGATAGTTTCCATTTCTTTTTTTGTCCCTGCGGAAGCAACTCTACCATTAGATTCACTCCTGCCTGAGTAAATTTTTCACAGGAGAGTTGGAATCAATTAGGAGTTATTGATGCTGCTAGCTTAGCAAGTAGTTCACATTATTTAGCCAACTGAAGAATAACTGTAGACAATCTAAGCTCTGAAATGAAAATAAAAGGTGATTATCTCACAGCATTGTGGTCAGGATGTACCAAAACAATGCTCAGAGGTGTTCAGAGTTGTCTTTGTGGTTACTTATTCATTCATAAAACACACTTACTCAGCATCTACTATGTGCCGTCACTGCTGCAGCAGTAAACAAGCTGGACAAGGCGGACGTCCACATGCCCCGGCACGTCATCACCTGCCAGGTGAGGAGCAGGGAGACTGGGGAGAGCCTCTCAGGCAAAGTGGTAAAAAGAAGGCAAGAAAGGGTAGTGTGGTCAGGGGTGGGCTCTCTGAGGAAGGGATTCTGAGCTGAGAACATTTTTCCTTGAGACCCAATTCTCCAAATAGCCAAGTTACAAGTAAGGTATTCTTGGCAAAAATGCAGTTATTTTCTGAGGGAAAGCATTCATTTTATCATAGGTTCCCTTTATCCTAGAGGCAATAATGTAAACTATTACAGAATTTACGGGTTTCTTTTCCCCAACAGATGGTCTAATCCACCATTGAGTCAACCCATTAAACTTCATCATACAAAATTACCAAGAACACTGTCAGGTTCTGTGTGTTTTTATTGTGTGTTGTCCTTGACTTCTGCTTTGTTGCATCCTTGCTGTGATTCTTAAGGTAATAACTCTTCTCCGGTAGTCGAGGTCACACCTCTCCTAACAGATCCTACCAGGAGAGAATTACTACACACATGAGGGATCTGGAGATAAATATGCATTGATAAATATTTAAAATATCACTTCAAACCTTGATTGAATCACGTGCATTAAAACAGCCCTGAAAAAATACTCAGTAGCCTTCATTGGGAGGTTGCTAGAATGCTGTCCGCACAGAGCCGCACCTGGGCCGGCAGGTGGCGGACTGGCTTGTTGGCCTGTTGGTGGGCTTAGGGTCCAGGCCTTTCTGCTGGTGGCCTTGGGACTGTGTTGTGAGGCACGGTGTGGAGAAGAGTCTCTTTATACCCTGTGTTTCTTTCTTTTCTCATAGATATTTTTTTTTTTTTTTACTGTTTGACACAAGCATACTTCTTAATTAGGGACTTGTTTACAATTTTTAAACATTCATTTGTTTAATATTGTTTCGTTTTTCAAATCTCTTTCCAAAAGCTGCCTTGGGGTGGGGCAGCTCTTATTTCTGTTTATTCCTGAAGGTGTTCCGCAAAGTTGTGAAGGCGCGATAAGGGTCTAAGATGTACTTTCCTGTTGTTCAGTACATTTAATGAAAATGTGTTGAGGTGTAAATATTTGTTCTAACATCACCATACACTGGGACCCAGCCTTGGTCAGTACTTTTTTGCAGTCGTACTGTAATGCCAGTTTCTGGTTTCTACACAAGCCTCTTTCCTCGACGCTGAGCATCTTGAGGGAAGAACTATGGAATGCTCGTTGAGTCATTCAGTGAGCATGTCCTGGGCACTGACTACATGTCAGGCTCATGAGCAGTACTGACACAGTGGTGCAGGACACCCAGGCTCACAGCTCACGGTTCTAATGAGAGAGAGAGAGAGAGAGAGCGCCGCTAAACAAATACATCATTTAATTTGTAGTTAAGGTAAATGCTCTTATAAAAGGGAACCTAACCTATTCTTGGAAGTTAGCCTGAGGAAGTGAAATGTAAGCCATGACCTGAAAGGAGTTATCCAGGCTGAGAGGTAGGCAGCTTATACTAACATGCAAGTGTTAGCAGCTATGAAAGAATCTGGAGGGTTCAAGGGACAGGAAAAGGCCAATATAGATGCAGAATATTGAGTAAGGAGAAAGATCAAGTAAGACGCATCTAGGGAAGTAGAGAGGAGTGGGATCAGGTAGGCCAGGCTAAGGACTTGGGACTTAATCCCAAGAGCAATGAGAAGCCATTGAAAGATGCTAAGAGGGAAGTGATGCAGTGAGATTTGTGTTTTGAAAATGTCACTCTGGTTGCAAGATGGAGACTCAGGCTGAATGAAGGATGGTACTGAGGTCCTTCAAGGGGAGGTGATGATGGCTTGGGTCAGGGCACCCTGTAGTGATAGAAATAAGTTGGCAGGTGGAATAAATACTTAAGAGATTGATTATTGGCTGGAAGTTGGTTGGAGTGAAACGAGGGTGGGGAGATATCAAGGACTAATGGGGTTTATTGCCATGAATGGCTCTAGAGGAAAAGAAGCTTGGGGACAAGGCGGGGACTTCAGTTTTGAACATGCTGAGTCTGAAATGCCTTTACGAGATCCCAACAGAGATGATGGGTGAAGAGTTGGATGCACTGGTCTAGAACTTACAGAGTGGGCTGTAGCCTTTGAGCATCTATAGTATACAGGTGCTTAATGAAGAAATGGATGACCCTTGGGGTCCTCTGACATTTTAAGGTTCATCAGAGAATGAAAAGCTGGCAAAGAAGAGAATGCTCACATGGAGAAGGCTAGAATGTGATGTCAGCAAAGCCAGTGGACAGTAACAGTTCAAGAAGGCACTGAGTGTGGTGTGTTCTCAGCAGTGCACACTGGGCCTAATGCAGAGAGGTCATGGGTGACCTCAGAAGACAGGCTGATGTGGTTTGAGAAACGGGATGTGAACCAGTAGAGAGAACCTCCTGAGAAGTTTGCTGTGAGGGGAAGAAGAGGGAACGGCAGCTGAAGGGGATGTGGGTCCAAGTAGAGTTTTAGGCTTTCATGTCTTATTTTGTCTCTTTGTTCCTTTTTATAATGGGGGAAAACGGAGTGTGTTTAAATGTTGGTAGAAAGGATTCAATAGTCAAGGAGTGATTAGAAGAATACTTGATAGCCCAAAGCTCCTGAAGAGTGGGAGGTGGGTGAGATCCAAACCTAAACGGCGAGGATTCGCTCTGGGGAGGGCAGAGTGGTCCCTCGCTGTGATGGGAGGGACGGGGGTGTAGGAAGGCACACAGGTGAGCAGGCTCCTGTTTTCTCAGCGAAGCGGCAGCCACGCCAGCCCCTGAGTCCCGGAGGATGGAGGTTAGTGGGAGGTTCGGGAGAGCCTAGAGGGCTCAGGTGACACTGAAGACAGAAGTTTCGGTAACACCTAATCCACACCTCTGTGTAATTTTTCCCAGGAGAATTTTGTTATGCAAAACACAGAGCAGCAGGTAACACAACTGATTCATGGCTGTTTTTTTTTTTTTTCTTCCCCACAACCAGATGTGATAAAAGGTCAGAGAGACGAGGGGGGTTGTCATTTGCAACAGAGGGTCAGAGGAGGGAATGGAGTCGTGATGAGAGGGGACTGTTGGTGGCCTGGAAGTTCCCGTGGGGTTACCTGAGCACGGAGTCTGACTACAAGATGATTTTGGAGCCAGATGGGCCGTTTGTTTAGTGATTTTGGAAGCAGTGCCATTTTGGGTGATGACAAGGTCCATAGGGTTCTCTTTGTGTGTGTGGCCCAGCTGGATGTGGGGAAGCAGCCCCCGGGGATGAGCCGGTTACTGATCTGCAAGGGCAGCAGATGGGGCAGGACGCCCGTGAGGGTGCTGGACCTGCCGCAGGTGGTGGTGGAGCAGGGACCGGGTGCAACACGGCCAGCTGGGGCTGAGGTCTTCCTGAGCGATGCTGGGTGATGGGGGCCAGGGCGCGTGTGAACCACCAGGGGCCAGCGTGCTGGGGCCTGTCGCATCGGGAGTCTCAGAGGAGCAGGCAGGAGGCACGGTCCGGAGGGAGGCTGGGAAAAGAGGGCACGTTCCTCTTTGCCGATCCTGGGACACGTGGAGTGTGAGGAAATGAACGTTTTCTCCTGAAGAAGCTGCAGGGTGCAGTGTCTTCACCCAACAGGCAAGTTAAATGAGAGCCGAGGACGAGGAGACGGGAGCTGGAACAAGGGATGGAAATCTAAGAGCTGGGGAGGAGGGAGGACGGTGTGGAATCTCCCCTGAAACAAGGCCCAGAGCAGCAGGACAGGAGGGCCTAGAATGTTCCAGGGGCCGTGTCGTGTGTGTGTGTGTGTGTGTGTGTGTGTGTAGGAGGGAGGGGAGGAGAGGGAGGGGAGGAGGAAACCAGACTGAGAAAAATCACACAGCAGAGCAAGGGGGCTTCAATCCTGATAAACTTTGCCTCTTGAGCTTGAAAGAGTTCATCTCTGGCCTGCAGTGGTTGTGTATTGTGTAGCATACTATACATAGTATAGTATAATATAGTATATATATTGATAGTATAGTGTAGAATAGTGTAGTATATATAGTATAATACAGTATGTATAGTGTTGTGAGGCATGCCTTATAAAGTATAGTATCTATAGTATAGGGTAATATAGTGCAGTGTAGTAGAGTATGCTGTATATATGTAGTATGGTACAGTACAGTATGATATAAAATAGTATCACATAGTGTATATAGCACAACACAGTCCAGCCATGTACAGAAGGGTCAGGCAGTTCGCTCTTCAGCTGCTAGGACACACTTGAGTCTCGCAGGGAAGGGCCATGTCACTGTCTTCCCTGAGTCCCGTCTGCTGGTTCAGTTTCTGTCCAGCCTTTGGGGGTGGCTTGCTGTGGCTGAGCAGGCGTTCCACAGGGAAGCACAGACCAGACCTTACCCGCTCACCTGCTCAGCTCGTGGCTGTGTTGCCTTGGCCAGTGTTATATGCAAAAGAAATGTCATCTTCTCCTATCCTTTTTTTAACATCTTCAATACCTATTCATTTTGCTCAGCCTCTGGTGTTAGTTGCTATTCGTGTTGTCTATTACGGCACCGATATCTTCTGCTAAATCTTTTAATAAAACATCACAAGTACCCAGTAAGTGTTTTTGGTAATGGTTTGTTTTTAATTTGTAAAGTCTCAGTGAACATCATTTACATATTTTAGTCTTTCCAGTTCTTCTTTACTGAGGGTGTTTTCAAGGTATGTTCTTTTACTTCCTGAAGGAGCAAATGATGTGAACATCCTTCCAGGTCAAGCTGTCTGTCCTACTCCAGGGTGCCGAGGAATAGGCCATATCCGTGGTCCGCGGTATTCAGGACATCACAGGTAAAATGTTTGCTTACTTAAATTCTGTCAGGGATGAGCTGAAACACGATGCAGGTTAGCAGCTGCAGGAAGCATCGTAATGACCTTCTGGGAACCAGACACCTTCCCATCATACTCCCTCCGCTGTGACCCGAGGCCCCTCCTTGACATTTCTTGTGCCTGCCCAGCCCAACCCGCCTTCCTCCAGGCCTCTTGGGCTCCTGAGTCCCTGCCCAGACCACGTGGCTTCCGGGGGCCTCTGCCCTCTGACCTTTGTCTCAGCACACGAGCACACGCCCACCCTGCGTCCCTCCCAGTCCTGAATCCTCCCCACACAGCTGCCCAGTCTTGCCTTCTTCCTGAGAAATTCCAGAACCTCTTACCTCGTTTCCCCTGGCCTTCACCTTGCCTCTGTTTCTTTCTCTCTATTTCTTATTTATTTGGAGATGAGATAATTCTGATATAGGATAAAAAATACTGTGAAGTTATGTTGCAGAATATGCCTGTGTTCTAAATATGTGATAACAGTATGGAGAGGCTAGTGCCTGTCAGGAAAATCAGTACAAGTAAGTGTTGAAGTCCTCACTGCTTTTTCTGTCGCCGTCAATTGGTAAAATAATGTATAAATAAATTATTCATATTGGTGATGTAGTTACAGAATATGTAAATTAAAGCTAAACAGACTTGACATCAGATTTGTCCAAATACACAACCAGATGAAACAAACACATAAATAACTATGAAGAGAAAAGGATAAATCATACAGTGTGTGAAGCAAGAAAACGTTTGGATAAAAGAGAGCCACAGAGACATCTTCGTTGTGTCAGGTGGCTGCAGTTCTGGAAACCAGTGTCTCAGACAGCTCTAAATGAATCACAGCAAATGTTACTATAAGAAAGAATGCTGATAGACACGAATATGTTATATGTGTAAATACAATACTAACACTTAAGTGAAAGAGTTCTAAGTCGTTTGTCACAGATATTTAAAAATCAAATAGGTGCTTGAAAAAGTGACACAGATCGGTTACCGAATTACACAAGCTTCTTTGCGTTCAAAATCAAACCCTTGTGAATCTCCGTCTGGCTTGGCATCCTGGGTGCACACGTTTTTCCAGACAACACTTGTATCATCAAGGACCTTGGTGATGCAGCATTTCTTGCATTCTCCACTCAAAAGGGGGGCTACCAGGGTGTGGGTAATATTGCATCTTGATCTGGGTGCTGATAACCTGGGATGTATTCAACTCGTGAAAATTCATGAAGCTTAAGTACACTTGATAATACTTGTACTTTCCTTTATGAATATGTTATACATCAATAAATAGTTGAAAGTTTTAAAAAATGCTGACACTTGAAAGAAAAGATTATAATATAGCAACCATAAAAAATAAATTGAAGACATGTAGACACCTTGGTTACTTGGACAAGGGCAGGACTCACAGGTTATGAGGGGGGCCCTGGTGGCGATGCTGGTGATCTGCGTGAGGGGAGGAGGAAGAGAGCCAAGGGGGTGGGGGTGGGCCGGGGCGGGGCGGGGAGCCAGCCCATCACCGGCGGCGCCCGTGTGCCGTGAGGACCCTGTCCACAGAGCCGCTTCCCAGACACTGCGAGGGGTGCGTGGCTGTAAATAATCTTCTCCAGGCTCTTCTTGTGTGTGTTCGTGTTTGTTTTTAAAGACCTAGAGCTGCGAAGTCCAACATGGTAATTGTAGTCATACGCGTCTGTTCACACTGAAATTAATTGCAATTCGAAATAACTAAAACTTCAGTTTCTCAGTCGCAGTCGCCGCCTGTGGCTCATGGCTGCCGTACTGGACGGCCCGGAAAGTTCCTCTGGAGAGCGCTGAGAGAGTGTGCCAGGTTCTGCCTCCTCACGGTGGATTTTAGCGCCAGGTATTTCTGGATGAATCCCTGGACATCCTCGTGCCTCCTTCAGAGCTTGAATCTCTCCTCAGCGTGAGCCAGCCGGGGCGTAGCGGTCGGTCTGTCCCGTGCTGTCCTCTGCAGTTTCCCGCCTGTGGCACCTAGGCAGACATCGCCCGGGCAGCTCCTGGGACCCCCGAGGAGCTCACTCACCCCCGATGACGTGACCTCCCCCACAGTTGTTATATGTAGATTATTCCCCTTCCCCGACTTGGATTCTGAAAACGTGGACCAGGGCACAGTGGGCGCACGGCACTGCGTTCCAGCAGCTTCCCTGAACTTTCTCCTCCAGTGAGGTGCACGTGGGTCTGAGTGCTGTTCCTAGTTATAGCATCTAATTATGAATAGTGTGAGAGGATCTGACATGATTCTGTCCAGCAAGTAGCCTTTACCGGGTTGGCATCACAACTTCAGAAGAAACTAGAAGAAAGTAAAAATAAAGTAGCGTTTTTTTAAAACAGCATTCTGTGAAGCTTAGAAAACAAATGAGATACTGAACATGTGATCGTGAGAAGAATGGGGCTTCAAAATTTTTTTTACTTTTTGTGTTAAGATGTAGTGAATGTGCAGTATTATATGTGGTGGGTGTACAGCACAGTGATTCCCAGTTTGAAAGATGATACTCCATTTATAGTGATAAATATCAGCTATGTTCCACGTGTTGTACAGTTTATCCTTGCAGCTTATTTATCTTGTATATAGTACCTCTTAATCCCCTCCCGCATCTTGCCCCTCTCCACTTCCTTCTGCCCAGTGGTAACCCCTAGTTTGTTCTCTGTATCAGTGAGCCTGTTTTCTTTTTATTATATTTACTAGTTTATTTTTAGATTCCACATATAAGTGATATCATACAGTGTTTGTCTTTCTCTGACTTACTTAACATAATGCCCTCCAAGTTCATCCATGTTTCTGCAAATGGCAAAATTTCATTATACGTATGTATTCTATATAATTATATATATATACACCACATCTTCTTTATCCCTTCTTCTGTTGATGGACACAAGTTGCTTCTGTATCTTGACTATTGTAAATAGTGCTGCTATGCATGTTGGGGTGCATGTGTCGTTTTGAATTAGTGTTTTCCTTTTGGGAGGATATATACTGAAGAGTGGGATTGCTGCATCATATGGTAGTTCTATTTTTAGTTTATTGAGAAACCGTCATACTACCCTCCACAGTGGCTGGACCAATGTACATTCCCTTTTTCCTGTGTCCTCGCCAGAATTTGTTATTTGTGGTCTTTTCGATGAACAGCGGGACATTTTTAGGGAGCTAGGAGGCAGGAGACATTTTGTCTCCAGACCTCACCTCCATGGGGCAGCCCAGGTGGCAGCACTGTGACAGGGTGATGGGCCACGGCTCTTCTGCTGGCCTAGACCTTGTGATGCTGGAGCAGGGCTCCTGTAAGCAAGAGGGACATTTTCAAAACCGTGGTGATTCCATTGTCTCAGAAAAGAAAAATAAAAAGCGATGAGTACCTGTACTTGGCTTCTCTCTAGAATGGAAAAGACAAAAACTAGAGAACTGAGTTTTCCTTGAAATTTCATTTTTATATAGAATTTATAAAGTGTTCAGACCATCAGGTAAATAAACTCTGACTTACCAGTGGAAAGCTTTTCTTACACTGAACACTATGTTGTGCTCAGGGAAGGGGGAGGAACTTGGTGGAGGTGGAGGACAGGGGGCTGCACGGCAGCGTAGGAGGGTGGGGTCGCGGGTGATGGGGGGGTCGCGGTGATGCGGGGTCTGCTCCTGCAGGCAACGGGCATTCCTTGCTCCTGTTTTAACCACTTTCAGTGGTGGTCTGTCTTTGCCAGTTCTAGCTTTGAGGTGCTAGTTACTCATTGACTGATTTTCATTAACCATTTTCAGTTAATACATTGATTTCTTTTTAACAACCAAATCTGTTTTTAATTCACTCTAGGTCATGGCATTCTGAATGTCATTTACCAAGTTAGTCAATTTACTTACGTGACTACATGGATAACTTAAGAATTTATTTAAATCCTCTTGTAATTAACTGGGTAAAAATTTTTTTGATATCATTCATAATCTCTGGGTTTTGTTTTCATGTTATTTCTGTTACTGTAGTCTAAGTTTTACATAGCTATAAAAGGTGAAAAATATTGTTCTTCAGTACGTGTGTTTGGTGTTGTCTGTTGAGGCTTTCATACACACACAAACACACACACACCCCCTTACCTGTGCTAGAAATTTGCCACAACATGCCGAAGGTTATCAGTGTACATTTTGCTTCTTGTATGTAAAAGCAAGAGATGAGAGTTTTTAAATGTTACTGCACTCTCCCAGCATCCTAGACGTACTGTTATAATCATGTCTAGCTTGAGTTTCCTGAAGAATTTGAAAGAAACATTCTAAAATGAAAGTATTTACTTAACTCATCTCAGATATATACCTTTACCAAACAGTCATCATTCTATAGGATGCTTTCTACAGTCTCTAGTACAGAAGATTCTTAAGCAAGTATTTTTACATCTTAAAAAAAAGAATAAAAAGTAAAACAAGGAGCCCCCATCCGGCTTCATTTAAAACAATGCAACTGACTTGTGCTCCCAAAGCCTGTGGGAAGGCTTGGAAGCATAGAGCTGCTTTCAGGAAGGTGGCTGTTTCAGCTGCTTTTCCATGAAACGCTCCCAGGCAGTGAAGTGCCTGCAAGGAGTGAAAGTTGCTTTTACCATTTCATGTCAAAATTTCTCATTCTGATGTTGAAGCGTTGGTGTTTTGAAAGAAAGTAAACAATATTCTTAAAAATAAGTTCTCAGCATTCTTGTTTTGTACAGCTACCAAGAACGGTGACATGAGGATGTCGCTGAAGACATTTGAAAATAACGTATCACTTTCAGAGATCAGACAGACCCCTTGGTGTCCTTTTTAGACGGATTTCAGACAGGTTTATTTTCGTTTTCATGTAAATAGTCGAGGGGTTAAAAATAATATTCAAAGCTATTTAGAGTTCAGGTAGAAGCTGCATAAAACCATTATTTGAAAGAAATTGCATCAGTTCTTATCTGTATGAAAACAGGACTTTTGGCACAAAATTATCACACAATTTACATTTTATTTGAATGAATTTACATAGTGAATAAAAAGAAGTAGGTGTATTTGTTAACATAGAAATGCTTAAAGATGACAACATTGGGACTACAAGATGTAAACCTACTTTTAAGCCAAGGTCCAGGATTAGATATGTTGTTTTTTTCTAAATGAGCAGAACGTAGACTCCGGAAGACTCAATCTACTTCTGCACCATAGAACATACAAGGGTAATTTACTTAGGAAGTCACGATTATTCTTTACACAGGGACCCAGGCACGTTAGACTGGAAGGAGCCCCCCCCCCCCCCCCCCCGCTCCAGCCGGTGCTCCGGGTGGGATGCAGGGCCCAAATGTCCTGCATCTAGTGTCACACCGTAAAGAGCACAGGTAGAGAGGGAGCACCTGCCACTCAGAAATGAGGGGTCAGATAAATCTAAGGTGTTCGGGTGCTCTTCATGGAAACTTCTAGCACAACTCAGCCTCTATTTGTGATTGGTCTGGAACTGTTTTGCCAACTCAGGAATTATGATGGAAGTTATTTCAGGTCGCTGCCTTCTCTTCACATCTGTTCCCCTATGTGTGTGTGGTGTGTTTGTCAGTCTCTCTGTTAACCTCTGAGGTTCTGGACTGGCCTGAGTTGGACACACTGGCACTTACTATAGCGTATGGGGCAAATCACCACCCTATTCTTAGCCTCAGTTTCCTCACTTGTCAGTGGGAGGTCTTTGCAATGGAAAAGGTTAATTCCATAGTGAGATTAAAACAGGCATGAGTCTTAATGCACTTTATGATATAGTATCATGTTACTGACAGCATAACTGCAGGAAATACATTAAGAAACACAGTAATATTAGGAGATGTTAACTCATCCAGTTGAGAGTGTGATAGATTAAATAGGGGAGACAAATACAGATGTACGGAATCAGAGTAACATGGTTTTAAAAAGGCGAAGATTGACCGGAAGTACACATCAAACTGAAAAAAGAATAAACCTACTTGAAAGCACTTTTCAAAACTCAACTGTTAGGCCACAGACAACTTACAAATTCTGAAAACCGAAACAGTTCAGACTCATTCTCCGACCAAATGCAATAACACAGTAGTTGTTGGGGGGAAAAGCCAGTCGCCTAGAAGACATGCAAAAACACTCACAAATACAACTTAAGCAGTCAGAGGGTCAGAGGGGATTCAAACCCGAACCTCAGAAAATCCAGCTGGAGTCTAATGAGGATGCTGAAGAGACAGACATTCGGGCCTTCACTGTGTGTGTGTCTTCAGAGATACATGTAAACTCTACACAGCAAGAAAGAGTGAAAGTAAACTACTTAAATATTCAACTAGGAAAGTTAACTAACTTTTCAAATGAGTAGAAAATGGAAGGCAAGAGCAAACTAGAAGCGGAAGTGAATGAACTGGAACACAGGAAACCAGTAAATGGATGAGAGGATCTTGGAACAAAACAGCAACACCGCAACAGTAGGCGATGCGCGTGTGTGCAGTGGGCTGTGCGGTGGGCAATTCAGTGTTCTGAGAGGCGGGGCTCCCTGATCCACGGAACTGGATTTCTTGTTCTGTTGATGCTCTGACTTTCCTTGTATTGTTTTGTTTTAAGTGGTTGATCTTCCTAGGGTTTTGGGAGAACACACCCTGGTCTGGTCACATCACGCTGCGTCAGGCCTCTCCCCTCTCAGCCCTGCCCTGGGCTGGCTCAGACTCCTGCCGGGTCACCCCTCTCCTGCAAAGCCCTTCTCAGCTGCATCGGACATGTCAGGTGGTGCCCTAGCCGACACCCCCGCAGCAGGCGACCCTCCCAGAGTCCCCAATGCTTGCCCCGAAGTCCGAGCTTGTTTCCCGCAGATGGGACACACAGCCATCTCCCCGTGACCTACCTGTCTCCTGGAGTCTCCTCCACCTCCTTCTGTCAGATCCTCCCTGGATTCTGTCTTCTTTTCACTGGCTTATTTCTCCTGGCTTTGGGGGATAGGATTTATGGGAGGTAATTATTCATTTATTTCTTTTGTGTGTTGAAATATTTTGTCTCTCTCCTCAACCACAGTTGTTTAGCTGTGGATAGAATTCCAGTTGGAAACCTTTTCTTTCAGAGTATTGAAAGCATTGCTCCGTTTTCCTGAAGTTTATAGGAAGTCAGCTGTCATTCAAACTTCAGTTCAGAGAAAGGATTGTCCTTCCTTTCCCACCCACTATGAGAATCTCACCTGGACAGGGGCGGGGCTTTTTCTCTGTCCCCGCCATGCTGGAATGGGCCTCCCTCTCCGGTTCAGTCTGGAGACTCACGCCTCTTATTTCCAGAAGTCCCTGTGTGAGTTCTTCATTCTGCCGTCTTTTCTCCTCGCTCCATCTGCTCTCCTGCACTGATGCTCAGATTTTCTCTCCTATCTTTAAATGCCTTGACTTTTGTTCTCTTCCTTGGACTATCTCCTCAACTTTGTCTTCCAACCCTTTGATTTTTTTTTTAACCATACTGTTATTTTTTTCAGTCTCTGAGAACATGTCCTTATTCTCATTTGTTTTTTGTTGCATCCTGCTTTTATTTGCTGGGTTACGTGTCTTTTCTTAAGTCTCTGACAGTATTTGAGGCTGTGGTTTTCCTGCTGTCTACATCGACTTTTCCCCAGATTCTTGTGTTTGGATTTGTTTCCCATTTAGGTTGGTTAGCTTCTTTCTGTTACGTGAGAGGCGTTTCTCAGGTCCTGGTAGTCTTTCCCCGAATTCACTCTTGAGAGAAAGGCACCAGCAAACCTTGCCTGCGTGCTCAGGGCCTGCCTGCTGGTGGGCTTCAGGGGCAGCGGTCAGGAGGGGCTGGGTAACACCAAGGAGCCTGAGCCACCAGCAGGGGCCTCTTCTTCTAGTAAGTTCCTTCCAGCAGAGACTTGCTTCCACGTGTTTCTGGGTGCATTTTTGTGGCCTCTTCTCTCAGCAGACTCTTGGCTCCTGGTTCACCCATTTTCCAGCCTCAAAACTGGTGGACCTCTCTTACCCGCTGTCATTTCTTCTCTCATGCTTTGTCCTTGTGCATCCATACCCTTTCATTCATTTATTAATTTTTTTAGTATCGAGAGAAAGGGTTGATTATCAAAGAGAAATGATAAATTCAATTTTCCAATCTGCCATTTTTTCTCTAACTTATTTTTAAAACTTTGTTTACCCCCAAATAATAGCTCAGCTAGTAGAGTGGGGCTTTATTTCTTACTCTCTTTAGTTGTTCTGCCTCATTTTAACGGCACCTTCCTCTTAATATACGTACAAAATAAAAGGTTTTCCATGATGGCTGTTTTGTTTGGCTCTGTAAATTTTATGAATTTATAATGGCTGATTGAAATACTGTGTTCAAAAGGGTCCTCAAAGGCATGGCCTTAATTTTATATGCACAGAACTTTTGAATTTATTGTCACCTCAGTTAAAACTTTCGTCCTGCCGAGAGCGTACCTTAATGACGTGTTCATATTCATCTGATTCCTTTGTCACTTGGCTTGTCACTTGCTTTGACTTTGTGTTACCACATAGTGAAACTGAACGGGGTGAAGATTTAAAAGTAAACTTGCAGATGTATTTTTTACTTTAATAAGTAAGAGGGACAAGATTATTTGACTTTAGATAATACTTTTAATTCTCAAAATGACTTGATTAATGACCCAATTTAGTAAAAGCATTGATAGTGTAACAAAAGGTCAGCCATGGGTCTTTAAATCACTTCTCTTCATTGCTGTAAAATTCTTAAAGATTAATGTATATGTGTGCTTTCGCTGAACTGGGAAATAATTACATGAGAAGTCTATGGTTTTTTACTATCCTTAAGGAAGAAGATTACATATGGAACACTTAGTTTGATAACAACTGGGGCATTGATTCCAAAGATACTATATTATTTGACATTTTAAGTATTTTATTAAGCACAAAATTCCAAATTATGTGAATTGCCAGTACTGTAGAAACTGTATCCTTACTATGTTTCATTTTTTAGGCTTTTTTCATGTATACACACACACATACACACACACACACACACGCACACACACCCCTGTTTTTTTCATGAGTAGAATCAGACAGAATATACTATTTTTTTTTGTCATTTGTTTTTTAATAAAATGTCAGGTTATTTCTTGTGTTGTTAAAAATCCCTCAAAGAAGGCAATCAGACAGTACTTGGTGCATAAATTTCATGACCATTGTGTCTCCGTGTCCTGGATTCTCTGTTAGTTAGAAATGCCTCTTCCTCCTTACTTTCCTCGACCTTTGCATTGTCTCATATCAATAGTGCCAAATAGAATTTTTTTGAGTGTTTAGAAAATCTTTGCCTATTCTATTATTTTTCACCTTTTAAAAATCATTTTATTAAGGTATGCTTTTTGTGAAAAGCATGTAACTATCTTAAAAATAAAATTTTGGAACTTCCTAGGTGGCGCAGTGGTTGAGAGTCTGCCTGCCAATGCAGGGAACATGGGTTTGAGCCCTGTTCTGGGGAGATCCCACATGCCACGGAGCAACTAAGCCCGTGTGCCACAACTATTGAGCCTGTGCTCTAGAGTCCGTGAGCCACAACTATTGAGCCCATGTGCCGCAACTATTGAAGCCCACGCACCTAGGGCCCGTGCTCTGCAACAAGATAAGCCACTACAGTGAGGAGCCCGCGCACCACAATGAAGAGTAGCCCCCGCTCACAGCAACTAGAGAAAGCCCATGTGCAGCAACAAAGACCCAACGCAGCCAATAAATAAATAAATAAATAAATAAATAAATTTATAAAAAATAAAAAAAAATAAAATCCCATCTTTTCTTATGGTAACAGACTTTGACCTATTTGCAGTTATTGTTACAATTATTATATAAATTGTACACATGTCAACTTGTGTTTTGCCTTAAATATTTTCTTTTTTTTGTGATAATGGTGGGGCAGGGGAATGCACCTTCTTTCTTTCCTTCCTCATTTAGAACATTTAGTTTGTTGATAACTTGTACTTTAGAAGAAAGACTTTAATTATCCCAATGATTATTCTAAAGTTTTTCAAATGCATTCTTAAATTTACATTTTCTTAACTATCAGATTCATTAGATTAATCTTTGGCTTTCTTTTGTGAAACTTGAGATGCTAAATGCTTTTCTTTTTTTCCTAATCCAACATACCCACTTCTGTTAAATGAATTTTAGGTTATATACTTTATTCTTTTCTTTCTTTCCAGTTTTTAAGCAAAGCTATCGGCTCTTGGGGTGAAAAAGTGGGCAAACAACTTTGTAACCATACTTAAAACAACCACGTATCTTTATTTCTATACATTTCACTGGTGGCAGTGGTGACCCCATCCTTTCCAGCTACAGCTTCCTTCTTATTTTTTGACTTAACCTCTTTTATTCCCTGTCTGGCACAGTTCTTTTCAAGGTTCATTGTAGTTTGTCACTGGCACCTGCGTCTCATGTTTAAGATCTTTGCTCACCAGAAACTGCATCTCCCCAGCAGCCATTGGACAGGAGACAGAGATTTTAGCCCGGACCCTTCTCTCTCAGAGCTCTGTCCATGGTGCTTCTTCATCCTCCGGTTCTCACTGTGGTGCAGGCAGAGTCTGGTCCAGCCAGACCAGTGGTCCTTCAGAGAAGCCCACACTCCTTTTATCAGGGTTTCCCATGGGATACCTTTATATCTCTGTATGTATATAAATGGAATTTAAATTCCCTGCATATGTCTCGATATGGTTTTCTTTTCACCAAGTTCACCTGTAATACTATGCACTCTCACAGTTTTTAGGCCAGTCCTAAAAAAAGTCGTTTTTTTCTCTAAGTATTTATTACAGTTTTCTTTGTGTTCTAACTGTATTCCTGTCTCCAAAATTTCTGACCTGTGACACTGGGTCCCCTGCGTCCCCTGCAGGTCGCCATCTCCTCTTGTCACTTGGAGCCCCTCACCCCTTCCCTCTGAGAAGTGGGGAAAGCACGCGAGTGTGTGTTCTACGTAGCTGGTTGGAGGCTTTGTGCCTCCATGAGATTTTGCATGCGGTGACTGTGTTATACCTCCTGGGAGCTTCCTACGTCCCCACCACCGTCTGCCACCTCGAGTGGCTCTGTTTTAAGTGGGTATTAAGGGAGCCATTTCAATTACAGGTTCTTAGTTGATCCCAACACACCAAAGTCCCTGCAATGGAAAGCACCATTTCTCCACTTTTTCTTTAAAAATGAAAACAGTTTCATGTGGTCTTACCCTTAATTTATAGTAATTTAAGAATAGTCCTTATAATTTTAGGTGGTTGGACACGGGATAAGTTCACATCATCTCAGGGTCTCAGGTTTTTCATCTGCAAAACATGACGATTGCACAAGGTGATTTGTCATTTCCTTGTTAGTGACCATATGTACAGTATTATTTACGTATCAACCATCTCAACGCAGTTCTCTTAAGATCTACAGCACACTTCCTGGAGAACACTTATTCTGATTGCAAGCAACTTACCCATATGTGGATTTCTTTGTTTATTAAAATTTAAATACCTTGAGTCAAGGATCTATATTCCAAATGCAAGGCATGTAACTGCAAAACTATTGCTAGGAGAAGGAACTGGGTTGGAATAACCCCTTTCCTAAAGATGCCTCAAGAATCAAGATTAAGGAGCCTTCCATTATCTGCCAGGCATAGAAAAAATGTATAATTCCATCAATTAACTTGCCGTGAATTCCTAGAGTTACTCAAATTCTTGAAGAATTTGTCTTAGCTGATCTGAATGCATGGAGAACTCTATAATGTGAATTACAGTGTGTTATTTTTTTCCCAAGAGATAACATCCCTAAGCCTAGGAAGTCTGTCACTCTCTATAGTTTCTTTCTAATGGATAAATTAAGCTGAAAAATATTCTTTTGGAGACTCTGTTTTATCAATTTTTAGATAAACACGACTGTTAAAAGATGATGGCTAAAATCCAAGGAGATAACATAGCCAGGGACTGTCTGCCTTTTTTGAATGAGGGTAAGGTTGGTAATACAGCTTATTTTTGGAAGTTACTTACAGTGCAGACAATAGGGTTAATGAAGTTTGATACAAAATATGAATGTTGATGTTTTTCCTTTGGAAAAATTCTTTTGTACAAGACAGAAGTAATCATAATAAGATGTATTTGTGTATCGTTTAACCCCTTGCGAAATGTTTGCAGATGCCTCACCTTACTACTCAGAGCAGCCTCATGATGTGGGTCTTATTATCCCTGTTTCACACATGAAAAAAGTGTGTCCTTCACAAAGTGTGCCATCTCATCACAGCACAGCAAGGAAGAGGCTGCTGTGACCCTGGAAGTCTCCCGACTGCTCCTCTGCTGCTCTTTCTCCTCCTCCCAGAGACATGGTGGAACTGACATGGTAGTTGAAATCATGCCTCTCATGTGCAGATTAGGAAGATTTAAGGTCAGAAAGCGAAACTGATACTAAACTACACACAGACCTTCTACGTCTGGATAATCAGCTGTTAAGGAGATTATTAAGAAATGTTTTCTCACTTGAAACAAAGGCAAACAAAAAGACTTCCAGAATTTCTTTCAAACTATAAACTTCTGCTTCTCAGCTCCTAAATAAACTCCCCCCGCTGCCCCCCGTCTCTCTCTCTCACACACACACACAGACTCTTACAGCCGTGGTTGTTACTCATAATTTGTTATGGAAAACAAGAGTATAAGCTGTCTCAGTGTCTCTTTCCACTTTGGTATGTAGAGCTGTTACGTCACTCCTTGCAAAACCTGAACTATCAATAAGAAACTTACAAATCAGAAATCTGAAATAAAACCTTTAGTTATGAAAATACTAAGCTAGGTATGATGATTTTAATTATCCCTTTGTCTTGATTATTCTCATTTTGATGAAATAATAAATACAGCATGATACTCCAATTTCTGTTATTATAGTTCATTGCCCACGTATGTCAGATTTAATATTCATTTGCCTGTCGTCATGTGGAGTCAGATGGAGAGGTATATTGCCTGTTGACAAGAAATAGCTGTTACTACTGAGTTTTCCAAATTACTTCAGCGATAACAGTGTGTGCGTTGAGGGTGGTTTAGAATTGCGTTAGAAATGCCAGAGCAAAAATTCAAAGTAAATAACGTGGTGCCACGTACCTACAAATGATGGCCCTGGTGACTAAATCAGACACATGATATTGACCTCAGTTATAATAATACACGCCCCAGAAGGTGTGAGTGTGGAGGAGAACACATAGCTCTGCAGGTCATAAATGGAGTTTGATCTTGGAGGCCTTTTATAAAATGTTGTAAGCATTGACTATGTATAAATACCAAATACCAAAATTAATTTCAAAGGATACAGCAATTCCATTCCTACTTAAATGCCCAACAGAAATGCACACATAAGTTCACTAAAAGACATGTGCCGGAATGTTTGTAGCAGCACGTTTATAACAGCCCAAGCCTCAATCTTCCCAAACACGTGTCAGCAGAGAGTGATGGACTGTGGCTTGTTTACACAGTGGAAGCTACGCAGGGAAGAGAAGGAGCAGTTAAGGTGCACAGCGACACGGGTGAGGATCACAGACCAACGGTGACCGAAACCTTTGAGCCAAACACAGAGAACAAACAAACACTGAGTGATTCCATCAATAAAAGCGGCAGAACCAGGCAGAATGGACTACTCTCTGAACTCCAGGATGGTGTCACCCCTGGGGGAGTGCCCGGAGGAGGGGGATGGAGGAGCTGCTGGGGCCATGCTCTGTTTCTTTATCTGGTGCTCCTGGCCAGTGTGTGTTCAGTCTGAGAGAACAGCTAATAATCTGGGCGTTCTGTGTGTGAGGTCTACGTCAGGAGAAAAAAGTTTGCAAACAGTTACCTCTAAGATATTGAAGTAGTCCTCCTAACTGACATTTCTCCCAAGTTTCTGCAAACTGATCCTCTGTGTTTGGTGGACCTTGCATCTCTACCACTATGGAAAGCTGGTATTTCTGGGGGAGACAGCCACAGCCAGGCCTCTGGGCTCAGGGACCAACTCCAGGGCCCCCCTCATTGATGTCCAGATGCAGCTGGGCTGTTTTCAGCTCTCATTGGAGTTTCACAGCCCATAGAGCTCATCTTAGATTTTAATCTGCCTTGCATGTCTCTATCATGGATTAAAAATGAACCAACAGAACCGAGTAAAATGTGGAAATATCCCTGAGTTAGGAATTAGGAGACCAGCTTTCCTGCCCTGTGTGCTGCGTGCATTCCCCAGCTGTTTCCCTTTGACTTGACGTTGAGTCAGATGGAGAAATGACATCTCCTTCTGTGAGACAGAGAGGTGTATCAGGATAGTGATGCTGACCTTAAATTCCTCCTAGTAGAATTTATATTTCATAAAAACCACGGTTTTCTCCTGGAATTAAGCCTGGGATGCATCCACCTCCCACACACATGAAAGAGGCGTGGAGTCTGCTGTCAAACGGAAATTGGCCAGGCTTCCTGCTGTTTAAACTAGATTGTAAAGTAGATGATATGCATGATATTAGGAAGAATGAAATAGTGGGAACCACTACCTGAGTGTGTCCTGAACACTGACCCACACGCACTGACACGGCCTCCTTCTCTCATCCCCGCCGCCTGCACGTTGGTTTGAGAATTCTTTGCTGGTGTAATTCGCAAACACTAAAAATCTTTTGAAAAAGAACAAAGAGCCAGGCTTTGTTAAGCGGCAAAGTGGTGTCACATCCAAGTATAGGAGCGTCCAGGGCGTCCGCTGCCCTCGCGTCCGCCGCCCTCGCATCCGCCCTCCTGCCCCCGTGCCTTCTGCAGACCCGGCTCCTCTGGACAGTCGCTCCAAACAGGTCCAAACTCTGTTCCCAGTTGTAAGTGCTAGGGATTTCAGCTCAGTATCCCTAGCTGTCCCGTTTCTAAACACAATCAGGCTTGCTGCTGGTGGCAAAGGAGACCAGTGCTCTCTCTTTCCTTAGCTGTGACGTGGTAAAATGAATGTGGTTAGTAGCTGGTGGGAATTCAGCCTTAGGCTGGCTGGCTGCTGCTCCAAGGGAGGCAGAGATAGCTTTGTAGAGGAGGCTCTTTGAAGGGGAGGATGCTGTTTGGGGAAGAACTGGGTACTTTTAAATGTGTAACTGCACCTCGATGGGAACATTTGTGCCAACTGATCAAAGTCCTGCTCTTCTGTAGTGTAATCCCCACCGTTCACGTGGTCAGTCACTTCTGGCATTAGCTACTAGACTATATTTAAAAATAAGGTATACAGGGCTTCCTAGGTGGCGCAGTGGTTAAGAATCCACCTGCCAATGCAGGGGACACGGGTTCGGTCCCTGCTCTAGGAAGATCCCACATGCCACGGAGCAACTAAGCCCGTGAGCCACAACTACTGAGCCTGCACTTTAGAGCCTGTGAACCACAACTATTGAGCCCATGTGCTGCAGCTACTGAAGCCCACGTGCCTAGAGCCCATGCTCCGCAACAAGAGAAACCACAGCAATGAGGAGCCCGCGCACCACAAGGAAGTGTAGCCCCCACTCACGGCAACTAGAGAAAGCCCACGCACAGCAAAAAAGACCCAACACAGCCAATTAAATAAATAAATAAAGTTGTATTAAAAAAAATAAGTTACACTATTGGCTGATGAAATTTTTATGTGTTTTAAGGGTTTCTTCTGAATGGAGTAGCTAGGTACTTCAAAGAAAAGGACTGTAGAAATTTAAGACTTAAAAAATAGTTAAAACAAAAATTTGCATTTATCTTCAATAAAAAAATAAAAGTCTTTAACAAAAATATATCCCCTGGCATAGCTTAAGTGTCTTTCTTTTCTTACAGTTTTTATTCCTTTGTTGAACAAACCTTTATTGGACGCCCTCTATATGCCCAGCATTGTGTTTAGTGTAAGATCTACCCGTTTCTAGAAGCTCACAGTCTAGGGAAGGAGGTGAATCTATGATGACAACTAAATAGCATGAGGACGGTGTGTTTGGGGAGCCACGTACGGTGGTCCTGTGAGGGTCTCGAGAACTGTCTCAGAGTTTCAGGAGAAATTTCCCAGCAAAGATACCATCCTGCCTCCTGGAGGATGAGTGAGAGTTAACTGAGCAAAGGCGGGAAGGAGGGATAGTGCAGCTGAGACACGAAACGTGTGTGGCTGCGTGTGTGTGTGTGTGTGTGTGTGTGTGTGTGTGTGATTGCACTTGACTTTAATCTCACATATCTAGAGCCTGGACTCGGGTGGTGATAATGGGAGACGAAGGGGGACAGATGAGTGCCTGGAGCCGTTCCCATTGTGGTCCTTTCCAGCTGACCTGGCTGTGGGCCATCTTAGCCTCTCAGATAAGAGTTGCGAGTAGAGATGTTTCATCTTGCCTTCGGGCCCTGCTGCTGTCTGCCCTCGGGTTCCTGGGCTGGAGGGTGGACTCGTACCTGACAGTAGCGTGTCTGATGCAGTGAAAGCAAGGGCTGGCTCTTCCTTCTCCTGTTACTAATACGGAACATTAGACCTCCTTTCGGTGAGTTCATTGGGCAGCCTCCAGCTGTTCCAGCCTGTGGCATCGAGGACACGTCTTTTCTAACAATGTCACTGTGGTGTGAGTGTTAACAATCCACTGAGAAACTTTTTTAGTGACCCTTCAACGTTGGGTTTCTGTTGTGTGCCAAGATTTTGACATATGATGCTAAATTTAATTATCACAACAAACGTTTTACAGTAGACCCTACCTCTGTCTCATCGCTGAGGAAACTGCGGCTGATTTTGGAGGGCTGGCCGTCTTCCTGGGTACGGGCTAGCGGCAGAGCCAGAGTTTGAATGCAGATTGCTGGAGCCCATCCTTATGCTAAGTCCCCCTCCCTCTCCTCCTGTGGAACCAAGGATGCGATGCTGCCGAGGGACTCGGGCCCCAGGGACTTGGTCGGGTGGTCAGACCCTCCCTCGGGCTCAGCGCTCTCTGGGAAGTGGGCGAAACCTCCCTCACGGCAGCTGTTTCGTGGACTTTCTGCTCTCCTCCCCTCCCTGCTTCCTCACCTCTTCTGCTCTCTGCTCCAGGATGGCCTCAGATCTGCGTCACTGAGAAAGTAAAAACCATCAGATCATGGCTCTTTCCCTCCCGGTGGAAGAGAGGAGTCCTTCTCCTGACGGCGCCGGTCTCTGACCCCATCCCTGTCCCCCGACCATCTGTAAATCTGTCCCTCTTCTCCACCCTCAGCCTCTTCCTTTCTAACAGCGTCTTCCCCAGGAGACCCAAACATAACACAGTACATCCACGGAGAGAAGAGCTGTGCAGCAGTGGCGGTCATAAACTACACACAAGGCAGCACGTGCATCTCACAGACATCATCACGTTAAGTGAAGGAGCGAGGCCAGAACAGTGCATCCTGCACGATGCCACTTCTGTCAAGTTCTGCAACAGGCTGGAGCAAGCTGTGTTGTATGGAGATCCACGCACAACTGGAACAACTGTGCAAAAAAATGGTAGAGGGAAGGGGTGGGGCTGGCGAGGGGCACCTGGGGCTTTTGCAGTGCAGTCAGTGCTCTCTTCCTTGGCCATGATGCTGGTGGATAAGTAGGTATTTGCTTTATAGCTGTGTTTTAAACAGAACACACATGTATTTTGCCCTTTTATATGTAGGCTATTTCCAACAACAACAAAAAAAGAATAATAAAAGAATAATAAAATTTAAACATGCTCAAATCTGTTATATTTTAAAAAAATATTTTCTCAACTCAGGTCCCTCTGTAACTTTTTCCATGTCCCTCTCATCACCCCTAGACACTCTGAGGGGTGGCCTGTGCCCCCCACCTGACCCTCCAGCACCCCTTCTGGCTGCAGTGCCCACTGACATGCTCTTCTAGGTCACCTGCGCCTTCTCCCTGCTGAGCGCCGAGGTCGTTGCGAAACCCTGCCAGGTCCTGCCTTTCTGCAGCATGGCTGATTCTGCTGTTCCTCTCTCTGTGCTGGTCTCCATGGCATCACCTCTCCCGTCCTGCTCTTCCTCCTGTCTGCCTTGTCAGCCTCTCACTTGACCTGCTCCTGAGAGGCTCTGCTTCTGGGCCCTTCCTCGGCTGCCGTTTCCCCTGACTCCCCGTCAAGAGCCGTGATCCTGGCTGCGGACCGGCCCCCAGGAGAGCTTCGACCAGACGTGGGGTGGGACCCAGGATTCAGGGGGCTTTCCGGCTCTCTGAGGTTCCAGTGCTTGTGGGGCTGAAATCATTTCTCGCTGCGAACTCTCCTGGCGTCACGTTGTGGACACCTCCAGCCTGAGTCACTCGGGCATAGACCTGTGTGTCCCGCTGCCCTGTGAGCAGCCGCTTCTGGACAATTTCTTGGCCTCTCAGTCTTGTCGTGTCCAAAGCCTCCTTTCCCACCAAGATTTCCATGATGGGGGTGCTCATTTATCGAGTTACCCGGCTCGCAAAGTGAGAAATCTTTCTTGACCCAGCCCCCGCTCACTTCCCCGATATTCAATCATCCACCCAATCTTGTCCAGAGATCCTGCTTCCTCGATGCCCTCAAATGGGTCTGTGTGTTTGTGTCTTCACTGCTGCGCTGGCTCGAGCTTTTCATCCTCAGTGACCCCACTCAGTGCCCTCCTGGTTGGACCAGCACGTCCGCTCTGCTGCCCTGGCTGTGGTCAGGCTGGCCTTTCCCAAATGGGCAGCTGACCCTCTCACGACTCTGCATAAGCACCACTAAGTGGCTCTGCTTTGCTTACAAAAGCAATTCAAACAGCTTACAAGGTCCATCTGCACTCCAGCCTTGTACAGGTTCCAGCCTCACAAGGACGCCTGTGCTTCTCTTGCTGCTGGAAACCCTCTCGTGATCCCTGTTCCCGAGTGACCCCTCTCATCACAGGGCAACATGGACACCACTCCTTAGACAGTTTCCATGGCTGCCCCCCTCTCAGTGCCAAATGTGACCTCTTGTGTGCCCCACAGTGTGGCGTCCCCACCCCTGGTGTACCTGCCACACACTTGCAGGCCCTTGGCTTTTCTTTCTCAAGCACTGACAGCATCCCTGAAAGCGGGTGTGTTGACCATCACTAGGCCCTGCATCCCAGCCAAGTGCCTGGCACATGAGGTGGAAAGTGACATGACAGCTTTAAAAGTTTTAGAAATATATTTAAGAATTATAAAGAAATAAATAAGAAAAGACATTTTTCCAAGTAAATCAAACAGCAGATATTGAGCAAACAAGCAATGCAGTTCTGGAAATGGGGTTTTGTTTCAATGATATTCTTGATTGTCTTAGCCCATTTGTGCTGCTATTAGAAAACACCACACACTGGGTAGCTTATGAGCAGCACATATTTATTTCTCACAGTTCTGAAGGCTGTAAGTCCAAGGTCAAGGTGCCAGCATGGTTGTGTCCTGGTAAGAGCCTTCTACCCGCTTCAGGCTGTGTCCTCATGGGCCAGGGATCTGTGCGGCCTCTTCTAAGAGTGCTGATCTCATCACTAGGGCTCTGCTCCCATGTCCTGAGCACCTCCCAAAGGCTCCACCTCCTACAGCATCATGTTGCATGTTAGGATTTCAACATATGAGTTGAGGGGAGAGGAACACAAACGTTCAGACCACAGCAAGGACTAATTATTTATCCCAGGAGCATTGTTGAAACAGTGCTGTGTCCCAGGCACTACAGTAGAAGCTGCAATAAGTGATAAAGGGAGTGTAAGACTCTCAAGGACCTTGTTGTCTAATGAAGTTGAAAATATAGGAAATATGTGAATACAGATGATTTAATACAAAGTCGAGAATGATGAGTATCCTAGAAGAAGCATAGATGAGTACTTAGAGTTTTAGGGGAAGGAAAGATTAATTTGTGGTGGAGCTGTCACCAAAAGCTTCCCAGAGGAAGTGATGTTCACGCTGTGAAGTGAGTGGAGTTAACCAAGTGCACCTGTGGAGGAGCTGGGGAGGGGAAGGGGGCAGGGAGGTGGTTTCTTGGCAGAGGGACAGACAGCTCATCCCCTCACTCAGTGAGGCCACATCCAAACACGTGAGCATCGCCTCTCTCCCCTGCTTTATTTACCTGCATCAGAAATACATATTTATCGTGTGTGTGTGTATGTGTGTGGTGTGCACTGTTCACTGCACCTCCAAAGCCTAGAACAGTTCAGGCATATGGTAGGTGCTTAATTAGTATTTTTGGAAGGAAGAAGGAGAGAAGAAAGGGGGACAGGATTTGCATTTGAACTTGGTTATCATCTCCAAGTAAGTAGTCCGTGGATATTACAGAAGTGATGGAAATGTGTTCCAGATTGCGGGATCCTCCATACTTAGCTTTTAAAACACCTTGTTTCATATTTACTATTATGTGGGTGTATCCAGTTTTGGAAAAAATAATTATGACGGTAAACTCGAGTTGTCTTTGAGTTGTCTGTGATTGGTAGGACAGGAGAAGAAAACTGCCCGGGGAGTGGCGAGGAGGAAGGCACAGGTTTAGAGCTCTTGAAACAGGTGAATCAGTGAATATCTTTGAGAAATCCTTTCCCTTCTTCTTGTCTGTGTTTACCAAATAAGGAAAACTAGCCGAGGCCTGCAGGGAGCCTGTGAGAGCCGCTGTCACCTACTTACTTGTGACTCCTCCAGTATTTTAGAAGTGAAATGTTCCATGAATGCAAGTTGTTACTCCTTGGTTTTCATTTCCTTTCTTTCACACATCCCTCCAATTATATCTGTGTCATAGCTTTACTTTAGATGCAACAAAGCTCTATTGGTTTTTGTGGTTATACAATATGGCATTTTTGTACTATTTTGGATACACTTTCTGTTTTAGGCCTTTTATCTTCTATCACAGTTTCTGAAAACAGAGGAACCAATTCCCATTTCAGTGTAAGACTATGTTAGCCTCTAATTCTAATCAGATAAAACTCAGACATGCATAAAACACAAGAGAATAATTTTTGTTCCTCCAAAGACTCCTGTCCACCTTCTTTGTTTTGTTATCAGTATATCCAATTCTATAAAATATTTTCTCATAACTTTATCTTTCCTGAAATTGCTTTTTGGGAAATATCGAGTGAAAGATGCAATATACAAACAAATTGAATTAAATATGAAAGACAGATGATTTGGACTCTGTTCTTGTGATGTGCTGGGAAGTTAGCCAGGCACAGTTCATTAACACTAATGGAAAAATTCATCATTTACCATGAGCATCTCCAGACATCATAGGGCAATTTCTCCCCCTAATTTGTGATATAACT
Source organism: Hippopotamus amphibius kiboko (assembly GCF_030028045.1). Lineage (NCBI taxonomy): Eukaryota > Metazoa > Chordata > Mammalia > Artiodactyla > Hippopotamidae > Hippopotamus > Hippopotamus amphibius. The sequence continues at coordinate 81,177,522 of NC_080196.1, read as the reverse complement.
TGATTACTTCTAAATGTACCGATTCAAAAAGGAGGTATTTTATCAATCATGCATCTTAAAGATTACTTCTCATTAATTTAAATATGATTTCCTTTGAGAAGAGACTTCCTCTCCAAAAGCCAATTTTTTCTATAAATATATCTATGGCATCCTAGGCACTATAGTCTTCCTTAAGTTTCCAGAAAATAAGAGCACACACCTGCCATATTTTAAATATGACTTACATTCTTTTTGTGTTTTAAGTACTGCTCAAGATTCAGAAAAAAAATTGTTTTTTCTTAATTTGACTCAAATCTATATGGAGTAGAGATTTCAAAATGTGTACATCCTTTGCATTATGGAGAGGAGTTATTTGATATCTGTGTGGAACAAAGCTGAGACAGAGGATGTGGGCGGGGAAGGGCTTTAGTGCAAACAAAGAGTGTGCACATGGCCTGTGAACTTTCCTTACAGGCTCCAGTGTGACACTCTCCACGAGATACTTCTGAAGACGTGGTCAAGCACCCACGTGTTTGTGTGTAGAAAATGACTCATAATGTGCCGATGTGACATATCAGAGATAATGTTTAGTTGCTGTATCACCAAAAGATTACATTTTGAAACTGTAGGGGTGTCAGGCATCAATAGGATGAGAGTTTTCCCTCTGGAAACAGAGACACTCCCAGCCTGCAAAAGACTGAGTGAATACTGAGCGATCCTACTTCACCACCTTCAAATCATCTCTTTGGACTTAAAGTAAAAATTCACATTAAGACACGTCTTGGCTTTACAGCCTGACACCTAAGAGGGTCACCCCTCCATCACACTGAGTGTGCAAACTGGTTCTGGATACCGATTCTGTTAGCGATGGTGCCCGTGGGGTACCAGGAAGGCCCGCTGGCCCTCTGCTTTTGTTCTCTTAGCTTCAGTGCAAAAAGAAAATATTAGAAAGAGACCACAGGAAGGTATGAAAAAGTAATGAAAATCTCTGCCATTTCTAAAGAAAATGAGAAGGTCAGGAGAACCGAATCTGTTGGCAACCCTCTGCGTGCTGAGACTCTGACTGGCTCAGGCATTTTCTGGGGCTCACGGTGGCTTCTGGGGGCTGTGAAGTCAGTGACTGTGTGGGCCATGCATGTGTGTATGTACACGTGTGCATTTGTCAGCCAGGGAGTCTACAACGTTCAGCAGATTCTCAAAAGGATTTCGACTCCAAACAGGCTCTGGAATACTATTCATTAATCCTCCAGAAAGGCCCTGCAGAGGGGAGAGCAAACCTCAGAGAGTGATGCTGGCAGGAAGTGGGTCACTGCTGACAGCGAAACACGAGCCCCGTGACAGCGATTGTGACAGCAAGCACGCGTCTCTACTGTGCATGGACACACTTGCATCACACCTGCAGACATGGTATGAAAGATACAACCAGGAGGAAATGAGAAAAGTGTTGTTGGTTTGCAGTGGGAAACGATGTACTAACATTCCATACAAGAAATTTTATCATTTGTAAATTACATATGATAATTTTTCTAAAGACATAAACTTCAGTATATAGCTTACAAGCTAAAGTAAGGACAACTAAAACCTTGTTCAGGTCCCAAGGTAGTAAAATTCCTAGTGATTTTCATGGTCTGAATGTATAAGTAAACCTTGCATGTGTGTAGAAAGCATGGGGCAGAAATTGAAGTCTGACACACGATCAAACTGGTAAAATGTAATGAGTCAATAGAGATTTAAACAATTTTAAAAAATCCAACAAAGTGAACATTTAGAACCCAAAGTTTCAAAGAAACTTCCAAAGAACCACCACCTCGAGGGTAAAGACATGGGTTACTCTCCTCTTTCCATCTTTCCCGTCGGTGTTGCTTTAAAAAGTGGCCCACGATTGGTCTAAACAGAAGTGGAGCCTTTATCAGAGAGAAGCTGATGTGTGATACCACTGAGAAGAGTTCACGTTTTAGACTAAAAAGAAACCCTGACTTACCTCCACTAGTTTCCTTCCTCCAGAACGTCTCTCCCTAAACACACGCATCTGCACAGACTCACAGTCTCTTGAAAGCTTCAATATCCCAAACACAGGAGGCGGGTGGGAGTGGAGGTGCCACCCCAGAAGGCTCCAGGGAGGGAGGGAAGTGGCCAGCACAGCCCTGCTCCCGGGTCCGTGTCCTGGAACAGCCCGCCTGCCCTGAGACTGACTCTGCTTCACTCGGTTCTCGGGATGGGAGTTCTCGGGATGGGCTCCCAGTCAGTGCCTCTAGCTCCGAGATCCGGTTCTACAGAATCTGGCATAAAACACCAGCTTACCTAGACAGATTTGCCAGCAAACACACACCACTGGAACATTTCTTTTGAAACTGCCTTTGTATGAGCAAGGTTTTCAAAGATGGTAATTAACAAAATTAAAGACAAAAGAAAACTTTTTCTGCCTTTTCAAACACTATCTACCCTCAGTGCCACGCCGGATCCCCACCCCAGCCACACTGGCCACATCTCTCTTGTGTGAAGAGTGCTCTTCAGTGGGAAATCACACATCCTCACACCACCGTACGGCTGTTAGAAAATCTGTCCCCCAACCTGCAGCAGCTGGAGGCCAGGGACCCCTCGGGCTGCTCCTGGGGTGCCTGGCTTAGTGGCGGCAATACAGGAGGGTCGCAGCCTCCAGCTCAAAGCAGAAGAGATCTGAAGTCCAGGCGTGTGTTGGACTTCGCACTCTGAGCAGCCATCTGTCTCTGCTCACCTGCAGAAGGAGACCAAAAGGATCCCTCAGTCCTGCAGTTTAAAACTTTAGAAACAGAGGATATTATCTTAGCCCCACCTGTACCATCATACCCAGAGGTTTATGTTTCAGTGTTTAACTCCCAGACTGAGTAAGTCTCCAAGCCCCACTGGCTCTTTTTCTACAGTATGAGTCAGAACCAGCTTTTCCTTCTGCTCCTGCCGCTCTTATCCAGACCCTCAGGCCTGCCTGCGCTTCGTGTCCCCCCCATCCCTCAGGCTGGCCCTCTAGGCCAGAGCTGCCAGGATGACCTTCCGGAACTTTGACCTTTCTTTCCTAACTCAAGAACCTCCTGCATCTCCAGGCAGTTGAAACTCTCGGGGCCCCCATGTAGTGAGGAAGTGTCTCCACAGCCCTGCTTCCGGGCCCAGTTGGTCTCCCAGGATCTTGCATCTCTGTCTCCACGTTTGGGACTGATGGAGGCCAGTCCTGTTGCAAGATCCTGCCCCTGTGCCCTCCTCGTTCCTAAATTAAGAAACAACAGCAGCAGCAGCAAAAACAATTTTATGAAAACATTCTCTCCCCAGAGTTTATTTATGTAATGAAATAATGCATGTAATGTAATATGCACTTACGTGCCTGTATACATGTTGAATGTTTACTATTATTATGGTTCTATCATTATTAAACATGCACTATGCATAAAACAATAAACCACAATATAAGATCCACTGCATTTGCCTTTTAGATTTTTAATTCATTTGTTTTTGACCCTCAGGTCCAAATCCCTTGGAATAGGCTTTTCATGGTACTTGGGGTTCTGTAATGGTTCATACAGTGCTGTGCACACAGTGGCGTCCTGTCAGTGTTTGTGGATGGAATGAAACAGCAGCAGCTCTGCCTCCCGCTCCCAGCCTCCACTCACACAGGGGGCTGCTAGGATGCTCCTGCAGCCGGGTTAGGTAGAATGTTGTATTTGGCTGTGTAGATGGAATGTTAGTTTGTGTGTATGTGGGTATGAATGTTTAAATTCTCATTTAAAAGCATGCTAGGATGGAATTCAAAGTCTTTTTCTGGCAGAAAGTCAAGCCTGTCTCTTTTCTATTTTCTTCTCCTTTCTCACGGTTTTAAAAATTACAGCTTGTCCTAATAAAAAATTATCCAGATGGCCAGTCCCTCACATTACATTTTATTCCATGCAGGAAACGTGTCTTTGTTTCTAAAGAATTCCTTTTTTACCACATGTTCTATTCTTGCAGGAACTTAGTAAATTTTGGAATGAAATTGAAAAAAAAAAACCAGCACTAAACAGCTTGAATTCTCTCAAAGTGTTCTAATTTCTCTACTTTTTCTCTTTGTGTAATCAACAACGCCGGAGATGTTATATAAATATATTAACATAATCAATACCCATTTGGCAAAGCACCTACTATGTATAGTGTGATGTCAGGTATGCCATCATTTTTATTTATATTTAATGTATTCAGAGAAAAGTCTAACCCCAGAGGCAATTTGGCACAGTACTTAAAAGCCTAGACCTGCCATGAGGCTGCCAGGGTTTCTTTTCCTTTCTTTTTTTTTTTAATTTAAATTTATTTATTTATTTATTTTTGGCTGTGTTGGGTAGGTCTTCGTTGCCAAGCACAGGCTTTCTCTAGTTGCAGTGAGCAGGGACTATTCTTGGTTGCAGTGTGCATGCTTCTTATTGCAGTGGCTTTTCTTGTTGCAGAGCACGGGCTCTAGGCACGCAGGCTTCAGTAGTTGCAGCACGTGGGCTCAGTAGTTGTGGCTCGCAGGCTTTAGAGCGCAGGCTCAGTAGTTGTGGTGCACAGGCTTAGTTACTCCATGGCGTGGGGGATCTTCCGGGACCAGGGATCAAACCCTTGTCCCCTGCATTGACAGGCAGGTTCCTAACCACTGCGCTACCAGGGAAGTCCCAAGGCTGCCTGGGTTTCAACCCATCTCTGCAACTCCCCAGCTCTGTGGCCTTGCATGACTTACTTCACCTCTCTGTGCCTCAGTTTCTTCATCTGTAAAATGCAGATAATAATAGTACCTATTTCGAGGGATATTGTGAGAACTGAAAGAATTAACGTATAAAGAGAGCTTAAATCAGGGTATAATACAGAGTAAAAGCTATAGAACTGTAATCTGTTATAGATATTATTATGAAGATTAGACTAATCAAGTTGTGTTTTGATGGCATCGTCTCTTTAAATTTTTAAATAATTTTACTGCCTAAATTTAGTAGAAATTTAAAGAAATTCATGTATATATTTTAGATTAGTTTGGTCATCTCATATGAAATATTTTACATGTTGATTCTCAGTAACAAATAGTTAAGACAAATTACTTGAACAGTATTTCAGAACAGCTATGGTAGAAAAAGTAGTATTGAATCATATTTTCTTGAAAGAATTAAGTGTTCATCTTTATCCACGATTCCATGGATGCCACCAGTCTTTAATATCTCAGTGTTGTTTATTTAAATTGAAAAAAAACACAAGTTTTTAAATAGCTCCCTTCAAGATTTAATGAGATTCCTAATGTTGGTTCTTATTTCTAATTAGGATGATATTGCTTTACACAATTAAATTACAGTAGACATTTGCCTTTGGTGTGTTAACTAATTTAGGGGGAAGAGAATTGACAATATCTTCAGTATGGCACCTGCCTATACGTATTTGAACCTACAGAAGAGGTTTTATTTGGAGACTGTGGAATGATAAAAGGTCACCTCTTAAATAGTGATCCAAAATGTGTGCTCTGTAATTCTCCAAAAGACTCCTTAATTCATCACTTACAGGGGAGGGAGGGGCAGCGGGACTCTGGCAAATCCTCTTGTATCTGTTAGAGTTTGGAGGACTTAGCTCTGGTCCAAGGATGCTTTGGTCTCTGACGTGGGCTAGTTTGGTCTTCCTTTTCCGTCACACAGGCTGCACTCCTAATCTTAGCTCATAGATTTGTCAAGCTGACTAAATTGTGACTTGAGACATGTGAATGCCCTGTTGACACTGGGTCAAGATTAGCATTTAACACAAGGGTTAGATGCATGTGGGTATAGTAAATATACACATATATTGAGTTGGCCAAAAGGTTCGTTTGGTGTTTCTGTAAGATGGCTCTAGTAGTACTTAGTTGTCTTTAATTCATTTGAAGTAATTTTGTTAGATTGTATTGTGACAGCTGTCATATCCGTGTGCATTTAAAAAAAAATCAAAATTGGTGAATTTTTGTGTAGCCATTTTAATATTGAAGATGGAAGGAAAAAAGCAACATTTTTGGCATATTATGCTTTATTATTTCAAGAAAGGTAAAAGAGCAGCTGAAACACAGAAACGATTTGTGCAGTGTATGGAGGAGGTGCCGTGACTGATCCAGTGTGTCAAAGTGGTTTGCAATGTTTCGGCTGGAGGTTTCTCGCTGGACAGTGTTCCACAGTCGGGTAGACCATTGAAGTTGATAGCGATCAAATCAAAACATTCATTGAGAACGATCAACGTCATACAATGCAGAAGACAGCCGACATACTCAAAATATCCAAATCAAGCACTGAAAATCATTTGTTCTCACTTGCTTATGTTAATTGCTTTGATGTTTGGGTTCCACATAAGTTAAGCAAAAAAAACCTCTTTGACCCCATATTTCCGCATATGATTCTCTGCTGAAAAGTAACGAAAATGTTCTGTTTTTAAAACAAATTGCGACAGGCAATGAAAAGTGGCTACTGTACAATAACGTGGAATGGAAGAGATCATGGCGCAAGTGAAATGAACCACCACTAACCACACCAAAAGCCGGTCTTCGTCCAAAGAAAGTGATATTGTGTATATGGTACGATTGGAAAGGAGTCCTCTATTTTGAGCTCCTTCCAGAAAACAAAACCATTAATTCCAACAAGGACTGCTCCCAATTAGACCAACTGAAAGCAGCACTCAAAAAAAAGCATCAATAATTAATCAACAGAAAATGCATAATTTTCCATCAGGTTAGTGCAAGACCACGTTTCTTTGATGACCAGGCAAAAACTGTTACAGCTTGGCTGGAAGTTCTGATTCATCCGCCGTATTTACTAGACATTGCACCTTCAGGTTTGCATTTATTTCAGTGTTTACGAAATTCTCTTAATGGAAAAAATTTAAATTCCCTGGAAGACTGTAAAAGGCACCTAGAACATTTCTTTGCTCAAAAAGATAAAAAGTTTCGGGAAGATGGAATTATGAAGTTGCCTGAAAAATGGCAGAGTTAGTGGAGCAAAACAGTGAATAAGTTTTTCAATAAAGTTCTTGCTACTTAGTATATGATCATATTCTTTGAGAATAGTTTATGCCTTGGAAGTTTCTAGTAACCACACACTAAAATACTTCAGAGGAAAGAGAGTACACACACACACACACACACACACACACTTTAACCTTCACTTGATGCATTTTTTCTTCTATGTCTAGCTTACTGAAAGTATTACCTATAACAGAACAGTTCAGATAACATTTTTGCACACGCTCAATCCAAGGCTATCTCCTAATGCATACCAAGTAAATGTCATATGTTAGATCTGACTTTTTGGTTTTAGAACTAATAATGAAATAACTAAGCTCATATCTCTAATGAAACAACAAGTAGAGATTGCATTTAATTATTATCCAACAGGGTTCATGTTCTTGACATGTACTCTAGTCATTATCAGTTTCAAATTTGTGAATATTCCAAAACCTGTATCAGGAGTCCAGTAGGCTAGGCTGTGATGGGGGCTAAGTCCTCTCTAGGAAGGGGCTGGTTCTCCACCTCTGCAGCTGGGCCTTTGTTGTTTCATTTGGGTGATGAGTAGAGATGCCAGGCAGCAAGAAGGGCCCGATGTTTTTTCTATAAGGACAGAGGCAGCTCCTAGGAGGAAAGATTCCGTCTGGGATAGCTAAATAGGGGGACTAGAAAGAGAGAAGCCCACATGGGCTGATCTGGGGGACATTGATTAAGGTAGGAGGATGAGAAATTGAGAGAGAGATCTGTGCTGATTGAGATAGTCAGGTCTTTTTATTTTAGGATGCTTGAACAGTTTTATAACATTTCTTTAGAAACTGGTGTGCTGCTGAGGCACAAGATAGCCCAGTTTTACTCAGTTCACACTCATATAAACAACTATGGCCCCTGATTTTAAAAAACTGATTGTTCAGAGGAGGGACATATACAAATAACAGCATAATGAGAGAAGTATTTTCGAAAGTTGGTGCGTATGCATTAAATATGAGGAGCATTCACCATTCTGATGTGACCAGAGCTAGTTTTTATGGGTAGTGAAGGTGTGGATGGCTTATAAAGGTGTTCTCGGGTCAGATCAAGGGGGTCTTTGTAGGCCACACAAAAGAATTTCAACTTGGGTCTGAGAGCATACATTTATAACAAGTAGAAAGAGGGAAAGAAATAATGGTTCCTTTTTTCTGGAATGCATTTGCACGGTGAAAGCTGAATTTCTGTAACAACTATAATATGAATTATAGAGAGATAAATTAGGGATGGAAAGAAATAGCCTTTGTTGAATGCACATAGACCAGGTTTTACACTAAGCAGCATAACCCTTACATTGACACAGTGCATGGAGTGCTGTTCTTCATATTACATATGAGGAAACCGTCATCTACAAAGAGTGAGGGATGGTGGTAGAAGGAGGAGCGAAACTTAACTTGGACTGCCTAGAAAGTCTGTTCTGCTACTGTAGGATTCCCTAGTTGCTTTAGTTGAGTAGAATAAATTCTTCCTTTAAAAAGAGAAGTAAAGAGAGGGCTGTTGCCCAGGAGGAGCCTTCAATGAAGTTTCTTTTTTTTTTCTCTTAGAACTTTTATTGAGATACAGTTAACAAACAATAAGCTGCATATATTTAGAGCATACAATTTGGTATCCCAATCTGCCAATTCATTCCCCTCCAATCCTCCCCTCTTTCCCCACTTGGTGTCCATATGTTTGTTCTCTACATCTGTGTCTCTATTTCCGCCTTGCAAACCGGTTGATTTGTACCATTTTTCTATAGTCCACATGTATATATGTTAATATACGGTATTTGTTTTTCTCTTTCTGACTCACTTCACTGTGTATGACAGTCTCCAGGTCCATCCATATCTCTACAAATGTCCCAGTTTCATTGCTTTTTACAGCTGAGTAATATTCCATTGTATATATGTACCACATCTTCTTTATCCATTCATCTGTTGATGGGCATTTAGGTTGCTTCCATGTCTTGGCTATAGTAAATAGTGCTGCAATGAACATTGGAGTGCATGTGTCTTTTTGAATTATGGTTTTCTCTGGTTATATGCCCAGCAGTGGGATTGCTGGGTCATATGGTAACTCTGTTTTTGTTTTGCAAGGAACCTCCATACTGTTCTCCATAGTGGCTGTATCACTTTACATTCCCACCAACCCAACAGTGCAAGAGCGTTCCCTTTTCTCCACATCCTCTCCAGCATTTACTGTTTGTAGATTTTCTGATGATGCCCATTCTAACTGGTGTGAGGTGATACCTCATTGTAGTTTTGATTTGCATTTCTCTAATAATTACTGATGTTGAGCAGCTTTTCATGTGCCTCGTGGCCATCCATATGTTGTCTTTGGAGAAATGCCTGTTTAGGTCTTCTGTCCATTTTTTGATTGGGTTGCTTGTTTTTTTTATATTGAGCTGGATGAACTGTTTATATATTTTGGAGATTAATCCTTTGTTGATTCGTTTGCAAATATTTTTTCTCATTCTGAGGGCTGTCTTTTCGTCTTGCTTATAGTTTCCTTTGCTGTGCAGAAGCTTTGAAGTTTCATTAGGTCCCACTTATTTATTTTTGTTTTTATTTCCATTGCTTTAGGGGGTGGATCAAAAAAGATCTTGCTGTTATTTATGTGAAAGAGTGTTCTTCCTATGTTTTCTTCTAGGAGTTTTATAGTGACTGGCCTTACATTTAGGTCTTTAATCCATTTGGAGTTTATTTTTGTGTATGGTGTTAAGGAGTGTTCTGATTTCATTCTTTTCCATGTAGCTGTCCAGTTTTCCCAGCACCACTTATTGTAGAGGCTGCCTTTTCTCCATTGTATATCCTTGGCTCCTTTGTCATAGATGAGTTGACTGTAGTTTATCTCTGGGCTTTCTGTACTGCTCCATTGATCTATATTTATATTTCTGTTTTTGTGCCAGTACCATGCCGTCTTGATCACTGTAGCCTTGTAGTATAGCTTGAAGTCAGGAAGCCTGATTCCACCAACTCCATCTGTCCTTCTCAAGATTGCTTTGGCTATTTGGGGTCTTTTGCGTTTCCATACAAATCGCAAAGTTTCTTGTTCTGGTTCTGTGAAAAATGCCATTGGTAATTTCATGGGGATTGCATTGAATCTGTAAATTGCTTTCCATAGGATAGTCATTTTCACAATGTTGATTCTTCCAATCCAAGAACATGGTATGTTCCTCCATCTGTTTGTGTCATCTTTGATTTCTTTCATTAGTGTCTTATAGTTTTCTGAGTACAGGTCTATTACCTCCTTGGTTAGGTTTATTCCTAGGTGTTTTATTCTTTTTGTTGCAATGGTGAATGGGATTGTTTCCTTAATTTCTCTTTCTGCTTTTTTGTTGTTAGTCTATAGAAATGCAAGAGATTTGTGTGTGTTCATTTTGTATCCTGCAACTTTACTGAATTCATTAATTAGCTCAAGTGGTTTTCTGGTGGCATCTTTAGGATTTTCTACGCATAATATCATGTCATCTGTGAACAGTGACAGTTTTACTTCTTCTTTTCCAATTTGGATTCCTTTTATTTCTTTTTCTTCTCTGATTGCTGTGGCAAGGACTTCCAAAACTATGTTGAATAGCAGTGACGAGAGTGGACATCCTTGTCTTGTTCCTGATCTTAGAGGGAATGCTTGCATTTTTTCACCATTGAGAATGATGTTTGCTGTGGGTTTTTCATATATGGCCTTTATTATGTTGAGGTAGGTTCCCTCTGTGCCCACCTTCTGGAGAGTTTTTATCATAAATGGGTGTTGAACTTTCCCAAAGGCTTTTTCTGCATCTATTGAGATGATCATGTAGTTTTTGTCCTTCAGTTTGTTAATATGGTATATCACATTGATTGATTTGCGTATATTGAAGAATCCTTGCATTCCAGGGATAAACCCCACTTGATCATGATGTATGATCTTTTTAATGTGTTGTTGGATTCTGTTGGCTAGTATTTTGTTCAGGATTTTTGCATCTAAATTCATCAGTGATATTGGACTGTAATTTTCTTTTTTTGTAGTATCTTTGTCTGGTTTTGGTATCAGGGTGATGGTGGCCTCATAAAATGAGTTTGGGAGTGTTCCTTCCTCTGCAATGTTTTGGAAGAGCTTGAGAAGGATGGCTGTTAGCTCTTCTCTAAATGTTTGATAAAATTCACCTGTGAATCTATCTGGTCCTGGACTTTTGTTTGTTGGGAGATTTTTAATCACAGTTTCAATTTCATTACTTGTGATTGGTCTGTTCATATTTTCTATTTCTTCCTGATTCAGTCTTGGAAGCTTATAGCTTTCTAAGAATCTGTCCATTTCCTCCAGGTTGGCCATTTTATTGGCATATAGTTGCTTGTAGTCGTCTCTTATGGTTCTTTTTATTTCTGCAGTGTCTGTTGTAACTTCTCCCATTTCATTTCTAATTTTATTGATTTGAGTCCTCTCCCTCTTTTTCTTGATGAGTCTTGCTAGAGGTTTATCAATTTTATTTATCTTCTAAAAGAACCAGCTTTTAGATTTGTTGATTTTTGCTATTGTTTTCTTTGTTTCTTTTTCATTTATTTCTGCTGATCTTTATGATTTCTCTCCATCTACTAACTTTGGGTTTTGTTTGCTCTTCTTTCTCTAGTTTCTTTAGGTGTAAGGTTAGATTGTTTATTTGGGATTTTTCTTGTTTCTTGAGGTAGGATTGTATTGCTATAAACTTCCCTCTTAGAACTGCCTTTGCTGCATCCCATAGGTTTTGGATCATTGTGTTTCCATTGTCATTTGTCTCTAGGTATTTTTTGATTTCTTCTTTGATTTCTTCAGTGATCTCTTGGTTACTTAGTAGCGTATTGTTTAGCCTCCATGTGTTTGTGTTTTTTACAGTTTTTTTCCTGTAATTGATTTCTAATCTCATAGCATTGTGGTCGGAAAAGATGCTTGAAACGATTTCAATTTTCTTGAAGTTAGCAAGGCTTGATTTGTGACCCAAAATGTGATCTATCCTGGAGAATGTTCCATGTGCACTTGAGAAGAACGTGTAATCTGCTATTTTTGGATGTAATGTCCTGTAGCTGTCTATTAAATCCAGCTGATTTATTGTGTCATTTAAAGCTTGTGTTTCCTTATTAATTTTCTGTGTGGATGATCTGTCCATTGGTGTAAGTGGGGTGTTAAAATCCCCCACTATGATTGTGTTACTGTCGATTTCCTCTTTCATAGTTGTTAGCATTTGCCTTACATATTGAGGTGCTCCTATATTGGGTGCATATATATTTATAATTGCTATCTCTTCTTCTTGGATTGATCCCTCGATCTTTATGTAGTGTCCTTTTTTGTCTCTTGTAACATTTTTTTTGTTTTAAAGTCTATTTTATCCGATGTGAGTATCGCTACTCCAGCTTTCTTTTGATTTCCATTTGCATGGAATATCTTTTTCCATCCCCTCACTTTCAGTCCGTATGTGTCCCTAGGTCTGAAGTGGATCTCTTGTAGACAGCATATATATGGGTCTTGTTTTTGTATCCATTCAGCCAGTCTGTGTCTTTTGGTTGGGGCATATAGTCCATTTACATTCAAGGTAATTATCGAGAGGTATGTTCCTATTACCATTTTCTTAATTGTTTTGTTTTTGTTTTTGTAGGTCCTTTTCTTCTCTTATGTTTCCTGCTTAGAGAAGTTCCTTTAGCATTTGTTGTAGGGCTGGTTTGGTGGTGCTGAATTCTCTTAGTTGTTGCTTGTCTGTAAAGCTTTTGATTTCTCCCTCGAATCTGAATGAGATTCTTGCTGGCTAGAGTGTTCTTGGTTGTAGGTTCTTCCATCACTTTAAATATATCATGCCACTCCCTTCTGGCTTGCAGAATTTCTGCTGAGAAATCGGCTGTTAACCTGGTGGGAGTTCCCTTGTATGTTATTTGTTGTTTTTCCCTTGTTGCTTTTAATAACTTTTCTCTGTCTTTGATTTTTGTCAGTTTGACTACTATATGTCTTGGTGTGTTTCTCCTTGGGTTTATCCTGCCTGGGACTCTCTGCACTTCCTGCACTTGGGTAGCTATTTCCTCTCCCATATTAGGGAAGTTTTCAACTATAATCTCTTCCAATATCTTCTCAGGTCCTTTCTCTCTCTCTTCTTCTTTTGGGACCACTATAATGCGAATGTTGGTGCATTTAACATTGTCCCAGAGGTCTCTTAGGCTGTCTTCAGTTCTTTTCCTTCTTTTTTCTTTATTCTTTTCCGCATCCATGATTATCACCATTCTGTCTTCCAGGTCACTTATTCGTCCCTCTGCCTCAGTTAATCTGCTGTTGGTTCCTTCTAGTGTGTTTTTCATTTCCGTTATTGTGTTGCATATCTCTGTTTGTTTGCTCTTTAATTCTTCTAGGTCTTTGGTAAATTTTTCAATCTTTGCATCCAGTCTTTTTTCAGAGTCCTGGATCATCTTCACTATCATTATTCTGAATTCTTTTTCTGGAAGGGTGCCTATCTCCTCTTCATTTAGTTGTTTTTCTGGGGTTTTATCCTGTCCCTTCATCTGGTACAAAGTCTTTTGCCTTTTCATTTTCTCTTTCTTTCTGTGGCTGTGATTTTCAGTTCCACAAGATGAAATACTGCTGATACTGCTTGATACTGCTGTCTGCCCTCTTGTGGAGGAAGCTCTCTAGGAGGCTTTTGGGTGCTTCCTGATGGGAGGGACTGATGGTGGGTAGGGCTGGTTGGGCGGAGCTCAGTAAGACTTTAATCTAATTTGGTGGGCAGAGCTCAGTAAAACTTTAATCTGCTTGTCTGCCAATGGGTGGGGCTGTGTTCCCACCTTGTTTGATGTTTGGCCTGAGGCTACCCAGCACTGGAGCTTACAGGCTCTTTGGTGGGGCTAATGGTGGACTCTGGGAGGGCTCACGCCAGTGAGTACTTCCCAGAACCCCTGTCGCCAGTGCCCGTCTCCTCGGTGAGCCCCAGCTGCCCCCTACCTCTGCAGGCAACCCTCCAACACCTGCAGGTAGGTCTGATTCTGTCTCCTATGGGGTCACTGCTCCTCCCCCTGGATCCTGGTGAGCACACTTTTTTGTGTGCCCTCCAAGAGTGGAGTCTCTGTTTCCCCCAGTCCTGTGGAGGTCCTGCAATCAAATCCTGCTGGCTTTCACAGTCTGATTCTCTGGGGATTCCTCCTCCTGTTTCTGGACTCCCAGGTTGGGAAGCCTGATGTGGTGCTCAGAACCCTCACTTCAGCGGGTGGACTTCTGCAGTGTAACTGTTCTCCAGTTTGTGAGTCACCCTCCCAGCATTTATGGGATTTGATTTTAACATGATTGCGCCCCTCCTACCATCTCATTGAAGCTTCTCCTTTGTCTGTGGATGTGGGGTGTCTCTTTTTGGTGAGTTCCAGTGTCTTTCTGTTGATGATTGTTCAGCAGTTAGTTGTAATTCCGGTGCTCTTGCAAGAGGGAGTGAGCGCACGTCCTCCTACTCCGCCATCTTGATCCCCAGTCATCAGTGAAGTTTCTTAACATTAAAAGAATCATCAGGGACTTTTGCTTCCAGAAAGATGGAGTAGACATACTTTTGTCTTATACTCCCACTAAAACCTGGAAATTATGTGTAAAATAAACATATGAAGGCTCTGAAAGTTGAAGAGGAGGAGACAGACCAGCTAGTGAGCTCAAGACCTGAGTAACAGCACAGTGGTGAGTTCCCTGTGTTTTCTTTCTCCCCATATGTCCCAGACTGGTTGTTGTTTCCAGTTTTTCATTTGTTTCAAGCATTTTTATTATGGCTGCTTTACAATTCTCATGAGATAATTATAGAATCTTTGTCATCTTGATGTTGACACTAGCAACATGAAAATATATAAAAATATAAAACTCACTGGTAAAGGTAAGCATATATGCAAATTCAGAATACTCTAGTACATAACAGTGGTGCGTCAACCACTTTAAGTCTAGTAAAAATTTTAAAAGATAGAAGTTAAAAAATAACTATAGCTACAGAAACTTGTTATGGATACACAATATAAAAAGATGTAAATTGTGATACCAGTAACCTGAAAAGTGAGGAGAGAAGTAAAAGTATAGTTTTTATATGTGATGGAAGTTAAGTTGTTATCTGCTTAGACTGTTATAACTTTAAGGTGTTTTATGTAAGCCTCATGGTAATCACAAAGAAAAAACCTATGGTAGATACAAAAAGATAAAGAGAAAGTAAAGTATAGCACCAAAATAATCATCAAAATGCAAAGGAAGACAGTAAGAGAAGAAGGAAGGAAAAAAGAAAGTATAAAACTTTCAGAAAACCATTAACAAGGTCCTTCCCTATCATTAATTACCTTAAATGTAAATGGCTTAAATTATCCAATCAAAAGACATAGAGTGACTGAACAGATAAAAAAAACTGTGCTCCAAGTATATGCTGCCTACAAGAGACTCACTTTAGCTTTAAGGACACACATAGGCTGAAAGTGAAGGGATGGAAGAAGATAGTCTATGAAAATGGTTATCAAAAGAGAGCAGAAGTGTTGTACTTATCAGAGAAAATAGACTTCAAGGCCAAATCTTGTGAGAGACAAAGGTGATCGTGTAATGATAAAGGAGTCAATTTATCAAGAGGACAGAACAATTGTAAATGTGTGGAGTCACCATTGGAGAACCTAAATATATAAAGCAAATGTTGACAGAAGGAGAGTGAGAAATAGATAAATAAAAATTTTAGAATGAAAAGTATGACAACCACAGATAAAAGGGGTCATGAGTAATATATTTTGTATCAGAGTGGCCTTTTTAAAATTAAAAACTCATGAGCATTTAATCTTTGCTAGTCACTATAACAGGACCTTGCCTAGATGGTCTCATTTAGTTTTCACGGAAATCCCCATATTATCACCATTTTATAGATGAGGAGGTGTAAAACAAGCCTCTGGTGCAAGTAGCTTTAATCCAGTTTTCTCTAGTTCTTATTTATATCTGTGCATTTCACCACTGTACTAAACTGATGGCAGTGCTTAACTTGAGTGGTAATTGTCTTCTAACTTCCTAATTGGCCATTTTAGCAAGTTTATAATATCTAGGATGACTTTATAGGCTGAATAACCCCAGAGAAAAGTGTTTTTAGAACCAAATTTGTTTCATCCAACTCTTTGATGTCTGAATTGTATAGATGTAGGCTTCTTTTAACTCTGCTTATGAAAGTTTTGTTCTTAATATTCATACACGTTTCTTACTGTGTGCATTAAATTTTCTAGTATTTTTAGTAACAGTTAAGTGACAGTTTCCGTTATTTTGTGGAGAAAAGTTCATCAGAAAGTTTACCGGTAGTATATGTATATTTGGTAAGCTCATTTTTTCTTCTTTTCTTTTGGGGGCTGGGGGGAGTGAGTAAACACATTTTAAAGCCTCAGGAGTTTGAAGAAAAGTGACTCTGAGACCTTAGAATCTTATATATACCATCCTCAGGAGATAGTGTAACAGCATATTCTTGGAACTCTCCTAGTCTATATTCCTGGTCTATACATCTATCATTTGTGCTTGCTCACAATCCTCGTAGAAGTAACATTGGTAACAATTTGAGTCCTATGTTAGCTTTTAAAACTTTCCATAGAAACTATTACAGGTATTCTATAATTTCAGTAAGCTGCATTTCATTGTTTATCATGCCTTTCAGTACCATTGGCCAAGAAGTCAATATTTTCCTAAAAATTAAAGGCATTCATTTAACATACTGTGTCAGTTTAAGCTACCCATCTGTTAAAGTTAAGTGGCAGTGAGGACCCATGGTCTTCTGTCCACCGGGGAACAGCGTAGGGTGGGAGGTGGCCGCTGCTCTTCTTTGTGACGGGTGCGATGGGGCGCCTGCCAGCGGGGTGGAGACCTTGTCGCCACCAGCGCTGGTGGCCGGGCTGCGAGGCAGGCAGTGTTTACTTACTTCCCTCCCTCCGTTTGCTGGCTGAGCCCCTGCTCTGTAGCCTCAGCCCCTCATCCTGGGACAGGGGCAGCTTCCAGGGCGTCCCCTCAGACAGTCTGTTCCATGAATGCTTCCAAATATGAGGCCTCCGCTCACTCCAAGTAAAGTCTTATCTTTTGAACATAAGTGAAGAGACTTTAGCGTGTAACCTCCCAGCTCAGATATGTTGTCTTATCTAGGTCTTAGAATGAAAAGAATATAATTGGCTAATAAAATAATTGAGTCTCAAATACAGAATGCAGTGGGCCTCCTGGAGGGGTGGCTTCGTTGCGTTAGAAAAGAACTCTTTACAGTCTAACAAGTCCCTAATTCCTGGGCTGCCTGAGGGCTTATTCCTAGACCAGGGCTCCTCCTGGGAGCTGCTTGCCTTTTTCGGGTGACTTCACGTTTCTGGATCAGCAAAAAGGTTGTCAACGACCTGACACTCTTCCTGAAATACTGCTGACCTCTGGGTTTTTATTTATGTTTTGAAGTACAGCACTCAAGGGGCTATTTCATCTTCGCCATTTTGCTTTCATTTGTAATGCCTCCCTACCCTTATAATGTCAGGTCACAGAGAGGAAATGCTGATCAGTACTTGGGAAGGGAGGGAACTCAGAGCCTGGAGGAGGCGGCTCAGGCTGGAAGGACTCTGGTGCCTGAGGCCCCTCCGGTGATCCTGAGGGTGTAGCTGAACAGGGGCTGGGAAGCTACCAGTTAGGTGTGTGGTGACAGCTTAGTTGTAACTTCGTGGTCCAGACCATCCATCTCCCAGGATTTGACAGAGAAAGGCCCATTATTTTCAGTAGAACAAGGTAGTCCGAGACAAGCAGGAACCACTTTTGCTGCTTGGGTATGAGAAGATGAAAACATTGTAGGTACAAGATGATAATAAGGTTAGATGAGCAGAACCTAGAGTCCAAGGGGTCTGGTAATCAGCAGGTGTCATCTCAACTCTTGGAACTGGAGCCATGTGGGAAGAATCCAAAGTGAAGGTGGGATCCCAGGTGGTGGGCAAAGCACAATAAGAGAATAATTCACGCGGAGAAGCATCCAGGAGCCCGGCCAGCTGCTGTCAGGGAAGGGGGCTGGCTTCCTACGCTGGGAT
Source organism: Hippopotamus amphibius kiboko (assembly GCF_030028045.1). Taxonomy (NCBI): domain Eukaryota; kingdom Metazoa; phylum Chordata; class Mammalia; order Artiodactyla; family Hippopotamidae; genus Hippopotamus; species Hippopotamus amphibius. The sequence continues at coordinate 81,159,570 of NC_080196.1, read as the reverse complement.
TAAGAGGCAGAGGGCTTGTCGTGGGAAGGGCCCCAGTAAGAACCAAGTAGGAACGTAGGGTGTCCGTCCCAGTAGGGCCCCGGGTTCTGGTCATACAGCAGACAAGGCTTTTAGACACAAGGACCAGTGCAAATGCCAAGTTCTGTGACTCGGAGCCCACGAGGCTGAGGCATGAGTCCGGGTATCATAACTGCGCACTGCTTCATGTTTAGACCTTTGGACTTTACAACGAACCACTGGGTTTAGCGACTCTCCTGTGGCCTCCGATCAGGATTGGTCCTGAGAATGCGGGGAAACTGCACCCACCTCTGGAATCAGGTCCCTCTGCCGGAGGGAAGGAGGGTTCAGAGACTGAAGACCCCAGGCCTGACTCCACCCGCAGTGATCGAGCGCCCCCTCCCGCCATTACAACCAGCAGGGGAGCAGCCAAGGACGCTGCTCCTAAGAGGAGCGCGTGACAGTTTTTAAGGAAAAAATATATACTGATACTGTTTTATTTTTCTATTTCTCCTCAGATGTTAAAAATTCTACTTAAGTATTCTGAAAAGCAAAACTAGTGTTTTTAATGGCGATCATTTTTATGTTTCCTTCTATTTATGAAGAGGGCTACTAGAATCTCAATTTTAGATCTGTCCAAAAATCCCTTTTAAGTTTGTCTGCAGCTGCCTGGCAGTTCTTTGTTTATTTAGCATTTGCCCTCTATTCATCTGTCTTGCTGATGAACTTGGGCCTGACGTATTTTATAAATTATGTGGTTGAACTGTATAAAATTCCCAATATTCTACTGTCTCTGACTTTTACAAACTATGTAGTTCCTGCTGTCTCTTCTTTCTTTTCCTGCCGACAGCAAACACACATTGAATTAAGGAGGAATGGGGAGATGGTCTGCTCGATCAGAAGAACCCCGCCTCCCCTAGGATGCCCTCTCACGCCTTCCCTCCCAGCCTGTGGTTTTCATGTTTCCTTACCTTGGTCCATTATGAGCTGAAATTCTTCCCTATCCTTCAGAAGCTGTCATTTTACCTTGAGCAACAGAGCCTTAAGTGATAGAAATCTCAGTTTACGTCAGCAATTTTCCAAAAAGACGGTGCCTTCAGAACCTTTTCCCCCAATATTGGCTAAATTAAAAGTAAGTGTTGAGTGGTTTCTATCACACCTAGGACAACCCCTTCAATCAGCTGTCTCCTGTGTTGTATAGATTTATGCAGTCATATATGTTCTTAAACATGCACATCTACACACACGAGTAAGGGTCTGCTTGTGCAGGCGGGCCCGCTGACATTTGGGATATCATCTCTTTAACATACATATTTCTCTGCATTGAACGCCAGTAAATGAAGTGTTGCAATTCAGAAGCTTGTTCAGAGCAGAGCCTAGGTTGAAAATAGTGCGGACAATGCAACCGAAAGTCCCCTCGTCCCCACTCCTTTCGTACTTTCCTTTGTCTCTGCTCTTTATCTTCTTTCAGGTTCTCCACCAGCATCTTCTGAAAAATATGCTTTTGTCATTTCATATATTCTTTTGAACTTCATACTTTCTTCTGATCTGTATAATCCGGAGATACTTTCTCATATGTGTGGCCTCTCAGAATCGAGAAATATTCCCTTCTAGTGATGCTAGAGGCATTGCATTTCATTTTGCATGCCTGAGAACCCGAGAGACAAAGAAGAGCTAGAATGGGATTAGGAAATAAGTGAATGATGAGATGACTAAAGGGGCTGATTAACGAACGAAGACTGAGGGAAACAAAATTTCTCTTAACTGAGCAGGAGGGTGAGTGGTAGCTTCTACCGCACTAGACAGACAAGCCTGAGGAAGAGACAGCATGAGAGCCGTGCAGCACGAGTCCTGTGGGGGTGATGATACGAAATTCATGGCTGTGATGATCGTTCAAAAATCTCAGATTGGGAGTAGGTGTTAGCTGGAGAGCAAAGCTTCTCAGTGACGGTATCTTAACGAAAACAGCTGTCCTTGAAATAAACATTTCCCCATCTCCTATAGGTTAGCCTAACGCTTTTCAACTTTCATCTGCAGAAAGTTCTTTCTAAAAATCTCCCTTAAATCTCATATGCTACAGCCTAAACCGATTGGTCCTGCTGGAAACTGCTTTGTGGCCTCTTTACTCCTCACACAGGACCTAGCAACAGCTGACTTCATTTCCCCTGGACATTAACCCTGGCAAACCGTGTACTGCTGCTTTCCCTGTGAATGCTGCCTTGGCTACACTTTGCACGAGAATTATGTTCCTTTTTTTGATGGTGCTAAAAACGTCCCACTTCTGCCCACATGATTGGTGCTAATAATTAAGTGATTTATTTTGGGGTTTCCCAAGGTGCTAAGCAACTTTGGGAAAGTTGCTCATCCTGTGTGAGCCTATACATCAATACCATCTTTGGGTATTTAGTACTAAATATTAGAGATAATATGTGTAAGGCATCTTTGTTGTAAGGGGCCTATGTAAACACTCAGTGGGGTAGCTTTTGTTCATATTATGCATTGTACTTATTGGTACATATCCCAGCTTCTTCACTAGATTTGTATTGTCTAAAGAGCCTAACGTAGCGCATGCTCAGTTAGTGGGCTATTGAGTCAATAACTGAATAAACAAACTAATAGATCCGTGTCAATTAATCTAAACTACAGAACATGCATACACAGGGGCGCTGCTGTCTGGCAAAATACAGGTTCACCCTGGCATGTTGGGCGAGGCTGGTGTTATCAGAACCACCCCATCCCAAATTCCCGAAGGCCCATCTAGATACAGGTTGGTACTAAAGTTCTCTGAGGTTAGACTGCATTTAGGCGCTCTCTGGAAAAGTCAGTCTACTGTAAAATAGAGGAAAACTGCATTGCTTCCTGATTTTATCATGACTTTAAAATAACAAAAGCAAACTTTCATGTATCAGAAAGGATTTATTATGCACTGTGTACCAGCAAATTTACAGTAAAAAGGAGGTGAATTCCTGAAAAAAGAGCCAACTGCCAAGATACTGATGCACCTGTGTGTGTGTGTGTGTGTGTGTGTGTGTGTGTGTGTGTGTGATTCCTCGTGGTCACAACAGCCTGTATGAGCTGATCTGATTCTCCCATTTCACTAGGGGGAACTGGAGCTCAGGTGTGGACCAGTGCCCCCAGGGTTGTGTGCCGGGGGTGCCGTCCCACCTGGTCTTCCCCTGACAGCACCTGCCTGGTTCCCAGCAGCACAGAGTTTGGGGGCCTCTGGAGACAGGAACGTTTGCACAGGAGTCTACCAGAGAGAGCAGGTCACCTGTGGCAGGGACCAGATCCTCTGGCCTGAGCCTGCCCATAGGTTCCAGCCACATCTAGGAGTCAGGATTCAGCCTTGACTGTGGTCTCTCCTCTTTTACCCACAATTGGCCCTTCATGTTCAAACACAAAACTTCCCAGCAGGTTTCAGGATGAAGCAGACATCCAGATAAAAGTATTTCTGGATACATGAATGATAAGAAATAAGAGCGTAATATTCTTGATGCTGGTAGCTATTGGTACCCCATGGTATTATTATTATTATTAGTTACCCCATTGTGTTTTGTGATACAGGTAGTCACATCAGGGCATGAATATTAGAGGTTATAAACTGAGTCAGGTGTTTACATGACATTTTCATTGCTCCATTGGATGTGCATCTTTAGGTTATTCTTAGATTTTTAAGTTTTTTAAATAGCGACAACCGCATTGCTCATGACTGTACCTGTAATATCTGCTGACCAGTGTCTGTGAGATCTTCGCAAAGGGCAATGTGAAAAGAAACTTCTCTGAGTGTGTTCAGTGAGAGGAGAATGAATGTCTGTTCAGCTTTTCAGTATTGGATGTAAGTCTGTTCCAGTGACAGTGCAGCCCTGATGTATCACCCTAAATTGACGCCTGTGCTCTCTTTTTTATACAAACCAGTGCTTTTGGCTGCCCGTATTCAGACATGAACTTGAAAAAAGAAGCAACACTTCATGATCGTCTGAGAGAACAAACACAGGCAAATTTGGACTCGGACTCTGCACATTCAAAATCGAAAAACCTTTGTAGTTTGAACTTCAACCGAAAACATGAAAAGGTGAACAGCCAGTCCAGGTAAGGAACTTTCGAAAATGTGAACCAGAGAGTAAAGCATGTGGAATAGAAAAGAACAAATTTGTTGGTAATAATAGTTCCTTATGTTTCTTCAAAATCTTTTTTTAAATTTCTGGATATGACTGTGTTCACTGGCTCATAGAATTCATCTAAACCTTGACATATATTTTTAAAATATTTTTTCTTACTTCATCTCAAAAACTTGCATTTACCTCTAAGAGTAAGTATTATATGGAAGCAACAGAAAAAAAAAATCTCACATGTGAAATTCTGTAAGACTCCCTGTATCTGTGGATTCTTCTCACAGGTGGCATCTCTGTAGGCACATGGCCTGGTGTTCACATCCTCTCGGTCCCATCAGGATGCCCTCGCTTACCTGGTACTTGTCATCTTTAATCCAGAAGTCCCTAGGAAAGGCTTTCCTGACTCCCGTGTAGATTTATTGATGGCACATCGTCCTTTTGTTCCTAAATGTAAACCTAGGACTTAAGTATCAGTTCTCAATTTTTATTTACATATAATCATTTTCTAAGAAGCTGCAGATGCAACCTTATTTTCTGTTTTTTTTTTTTAACCTAAATGAGTAAATAATCTAAATAACATTTGAAAATAAGAGCTTCCTTCTCCATGCTGGGAATTATAAACACAAGAGACTCTAATGCCAAGTAAATAATTGGAGACCAGACAGAGGTAGAGCCATGAAAGGCTCGGCAGAGGTGACAAGTGGGTGTTTTTCAGGTCCTGCTGCAGGGCAGAAAGCACTGGCCTTCAAGATCGAAGGACAGTAAACTCTCCCAGGGTGTGCTTTTGGAGGAGCTGCTATGGGAGGGGCTGCTGGTTCTTCCAACCTCCCAGCCCTGCTCTTCCCATTCAGCACATGGGAGAGGAAGGTGCGAGCCTCTCCTGGGGGTGAACTTTCCAGGAACCTGTTTCTGCTTGTTCACACCTGCAGTCCCAGCAGAGATGCTCCTTTACTGCCAAGATCTGTTCATTGGGAAAGTTTGGCTCCTAGGACACACTTTTCACGTGGATTTTACATCCCAGACTATACATTTTGTTCTCTTTATAGAGCATCTGGGTGACGTTGCATTTTAAGTAGCTGATTTTGAGTGTGGTCTCTGTGCACACGGCCGTGCATCCTCCCGCTGCAGCGCGTGCCATCCGCTTCCTCCGGGTACCACGCAGCTCCTCTGCCACATCTGTATCCTGCACTTTATCCTTTGTTCTACACCCACTTCTCTTGCCGAAACTGTATGGGGTCTAGCTCGTCTTTACTGCTTTTCACACCCACACCATTTACAAGTTCAAGTGGCTGAGAGCTTGAACAGCTTTTCCATTTCCTAGTTGAGGGGGAAGTTTTTTCTTTTCTGTTTTTTTTTTTTTAACTTTTCCAAGGAAAAGTGTTTGTTTATTCCAGAGACCAGTACATCCATTTGCTCTTACTCTTTTTGTTCTGTTCTTTTATCATCTTTCCCCCAAATAAGAACTCAGCCTGTCTTGTAAACATCTTAGACATTCATCCTCAATGTCAAAAGTCAGAGAGAATAAACAGCTCTTTGAACTACTTTAAAAAAATGACCACATTGTCGTGTTCTCACAGAGGTTAGCCAAGCCAACTCGGCTTAGGAATTTATTCCTTTTAGTACATTGTTGTGTGCTTTACTGTTTTCAAGGGTTTTTGCACTGAAACATATCAGATAAGCATTATTACTACAGACAGAAAAAGTAGGGAATGTTAGTTGATAACCGAGCAAAAACAATCATACGTGATCCTGTACTGTCAGATCCTGTTTCATGAACACACAGAGCTGCGTGAGTGGCTTGGGGGCGGGGGGCAGTCTCACAGCCCACGTCTAGAATTCTTAAGCCTTCTTTTTCTTTCACATCCCAGGACCAAAGCCATGCCCTCCAATCCTCATCCTCTTTTTTCTAAACCAGTCATCACAACACAACGATGTTGGGATAGATGGTCTTGGCCGTAGTGCCCACTTTGACCTGCCCGCATCCCCATGACCTCCTGTTCCAGCTCCAGGAAAAAAGAGAACAAGGGTGTCGACAAGAAATAATATGTAGGCTAAGGATGAGCAGATAAATTTTATTTTAACTCTTTCCACAGTTGTACTTGTGGTAATCTTCTGAGGCTGCCTCTCCTCTAACCAAAATCTTTGCTCTTAAAATCGCAAGATACCAGGTACAGGTGGAGGAGAATGTTTAAATCCTGTCTCTCCTCTTCTACGTGTTGAGGAAAAATAATTGTTACTTGGCACGTGTCCAGTGCTCGGCATGGGGGTTAAATTAGCAAAGATCAGAGTTTTAATTTCCTCTGGCGTCCAGTGTATCCAGGGTCACTGAGCTGCAGGTGGGCCTGCTCTTAACTTCTTCTATGAGCAATGCTATCACCTTAGCATCTCCAGACTTCTTGCAATTCCAGTGCAAAAAAATACGTAAAATTAACTCTTGACCTTCTTCCAAAATCAACTAGATGCTGTCCAGCCATTTAGGAAATTTTGTCTTTTCCTTAACTGTATCCCAGTTTTGTGTTTATTTTTTAAAAGTGTGTTTGTTCTCATGTTAATCTTTGGAGAGAGAGTTATTATTAGTCAATTTTAAGTCTCCATGATTTAGTAATGGAAATAGTCTATTTATGTTCACATATTCTTAGTAGAGGGTCAAGTTATGAATTTGAGTGGGTTTATATAATGCTACTAAATGTTGATAAGATTTGTCTTCATAGTAGTAAGATTGCGTGTTAATACAGCTTTAGAGAGTCAGATTCACAATAGGCCGCCATTACTGAAAAACTTTATGCTGCAAATATATTCCCTTTTTGGTGCTAATAGAGGGGGTAGTATTATATTCATGGTGCATTAAATGGAGGCAAATGACCTTACACTTGAGTGTCTTTCATCTGGGAATGTATTCTAGGGTAGAAAATACCTTTAATTTGTTTGACAGTTTATAGTTTTCAGATATATTACCTTTAGTTTCCCATAATCTTATGATTTAGGCAAAACTTATGTTATTGTCACTATAATATCATTACTTACTGCTGAGGAAGTAGAGGCTTTTACTAGTGGCTAATCCAGGACATAGGTCTTCTGGTTAAATCCAGCATATTCTTTTTTTTTTTTTTTTTTAGTAGCTCTCACTGCATTTTATTTATTTGTTTATTTATGTATTCATTTATTTATTGGCTGTGTTGAGTCTTCGTTGCTGAGAGCAGGCTTTCTCTAGTTGCAGTGAGCAGGGGCTGCTCTTCATTGCAGTGGGCAGGCTCTAGGCTAGCGGGCTTCAGTAGTTGCAGCATGTGGGCTCAGTAGTTGTGGCTCACGGGCTTAGTTGCACGTGGGATCTTCCTGGACCAGGCATCGAACCCACGTTCCCTGCATTGGCAGGCATATTGTTAACCACTTCGCCACCAGGGAAGTCCCAGCATATTCTTAGTTCAGTAAACTGATAATAGTAATACCAGGTTTATCAACAATAATTCTAACTAACTAACGCTGACATCACACACTTAGCTTACTCTGAACAATTCATATATGTGGTCTCCCGTGAATTTTATTTCATCCTCACAACAACTCCATGTATGGTAAGTATTCCGACTCTGGTTTTATGATGTAGGCACCTGCAGGTTCAGAGGGTAGGCAGGACCACACCGATAACTAGCAGAAAAGGTGGGGACTGAGTCCAGAACTTCCCGACCCTAAATCCTATACATGTTTCAACAGCATCAGGCTGGCAAAAGAATGGCAGTCAGAGGCTCTGGAAATGCCTGGCTGGGTTTACATTTAGACTTTCTACTGCTGTTCAGGATTCTCAGGGTCATCTTATGAGGCATTTATTTCTTGTTTTGTGAAAACAGAACTACTGAAGGGGAAGAATCTTAACCATGTTTTCCCCGAACAGTTTATTCTTATTTATACTATATAATGCAAAATTCCCACCTTGAACACATTTCTTTGTAATATGTACTAAAGCCTTCTCTTTGCAACGAGGGAATAAAATGATACTCATTCAGCAGTTTCATCATGAAGAAAATTGCTTGAAATGCAGCTGCTCCCCACGGCCCCCCCTGTATCACGTTAGCTGACTTCCCCAGGCCTGGGCAGGACATTTTTTCCGGGCCCCTCCCTACCACCCCAGTGTTCTTTAATAATTTCTTCTGCCTCTCCTAAGCAGTGTTTAACATATTATAATTCACACAGTCGGCAGAGCCATTAGTTAAAATAGCTGTCATATTCAGTCACCGCTATTAAGAAAATCTAAGAAAATGCCTAATAAAACTCGCTTTGTTTTTCCTAATGCCTGCCATGTTATAAATTTTATGCACTTCCCAAAGGTCTACATTGACAATAAAAATGGCTGGGAAAAAATTATGGTAATCAGAGAGAATGGCAGGCAGCGGAGGAGTTCCTTAATGATCCTTGTAATAAATTGCTCTGCTGTGAGCCAACTAGTTTGTTTTCACAGCTCAGATTACCTTCAGTGAGGTCCGTTCTCAGAATTAAAACGCTGTTAACTGGTTGTTTCGTGTAAGAACCTTCCAAGTCCTGAAATAGGTTTTCTTGAGTCCATCAGCCCTTTCTCTCGCTCCTTCCCAGTTCTCTGCTGGAAGAGGTCAAGTCTCCTGGGCGCCCCTCACGCCCTGTTGCTGTCCGCAGCTGTGTTCTTGTCCCTGCACTAGTGCCTTTGTTACCCCCCTTCCTGCCGCCTTTACTCCTGCTGCGTCTTCTCTTCTCCAAGGCTCATCTCTGTCTTGAAACTTTCCACAGCAGTTCAGCCGGTAGGAGCTTCTTGACCTTAGAGAGGGTGTTGTACACATGTGTGTATTTCTCCCGTCTAGTTCAATGCGTGACACCTAGCAGATACTCAGCAAGTCAAGTAGGTGTTGAGCACCGGCTCTGTGCTGGGACTGTGCTGGGCCCTGGGGTGTGGGCGGACGAGAGCGGGACCCCTTCCTTGTGCTTTGGGTCTGTTCCACGCGACGTGTCTCCCTGAGCCTTTGTGATACCCGTCTTGCGTGGGTGCCTTATCTTCTCAGAAAGATTGGAGGCTGCTAAGGAGTGAGAACCAGTTTTTATTACTTTGTTTTTCCTCCATTACCGTTCACATTATAGGTTCTTAGTGAATCTTAGGTGATTGATTTGGGTATGTACATTTGTTTTCCTGTAAGAGTCTCAGTGTCTTCACCTGTAAAATGAATACAATATCTGAGGCTTAGATTTTGAACAGAGGGATATAGATTCAGGTAGATACGGATGTATGACTGGGCCTGGAACATAGTAGAAAATCTTGAAAAAGCAATTTCATATCTTTCTTCCATTTTTATAAAAATTGTTGACTTTAAAGTCTCGCAGGTAGACCAGTTCTAGCCGTTTATATCACACATCTTTGCTCCAGACATAGAAATTTAGCCCTTTGTTTATTTATTCTGAACTAAAGTCAACCCCTTAATCAAATGAGCAGTGATCAAAACATTGAGACACCCAGGGTCCTCAGGGCCTATGGAGAACTGGACAGGAAGCCCCCGGCCGCCCAGACGGCTGCCCCCCTCCCCTCCCCCCAAGCTGTACTCTGAGGCACCTCCAGCCGAGTGTGATGATCCTGGAGCTTTACAGCGGGAAGGGACTCAGGACATTATCTCGACATGATCTCACCCAGCTTCTGCAGCAGAGAAATAAGGATGTCAGAGTCAAGAATTTAGTCCCTTCTGGACACTGTCATTAGTGGCAACCTGGAAGCCCTCCGACCCCCACACTGCTCATCCCATCCCTCCTCCTCCCCCGGAGTTAGGATGAGGTCAGAACAGAGCTGGTTTGTGGCGTGTGAATACCTGAATGACACAACTCTCTGAGTTCAGGATCTGGATCATAGCCGTTCATTTATTCAGCATTTATTCGTTGACCAAACGCTTCAAAAGGCACTGTTCCAAACTCCAGCGATACAGCAGTGAGCAAACAGATTAAAATCTTTGTCCTTGTTAAGCATTCGCTTACTGGTAGGAAAATCACCCAGGCTGGTGATGGCGGGGTGAGGATCCGAGCTCTCGCCCCTGCATCCCTGGGGCACTGGGCCGGGTCACTCAAGGCACCCGTGTTCCTTCATCCAGTGGGTATGTGCCGAGTGTCTGCCGTGGCCAGGGAGTGAGTCCGCGGTCAGGGATAAGGAAGGGAGCAAAGACTCCCATCCCCTCGGGGCGCGAATTTTCAGGGAGAGGAGATGGAGGAGGGAAAACAAAGGTAAACGTCCAGACTGTGACAAGTGACAAGTGACAAGGAGTGAAAGGGAACTCTGGGCTCAGCAGTTACCTGCCTCAGATTCCTGGAGACCATGTGCAGATCCAGGCCATTAAGACAAATTAAAGGGTTCTGTTGGATATTTTGCAAATTGAAACTGAAACCAGCCTGTCAAGATCAGCTCTGGGTGCAGACGGAAGCTGTGATGCCGTGAAAGGACCCAGCCTCCTGGATTCCACTTGCCTCGGTGCATCTGGCACCTTCACTGTAATCTTGTGTTTCCAAACAAGTTTACAGTCTCCCTAAAATGTGATAAAACAGCCAATGTATGCCTTAAAGAGAGCTTTAAAAATATCTTTCTGCGCGTATTTTTATGAGACGTTTTATGATTTATTGTGGAGCTCTAGATTTCTGGAATCCTGCCCTGGCTCAGACCCGTAGTAATTAAATGCTGAGAACACTGTGTGCTCAAGTGTCCGCAGTTTCTTGCATCAAGGAAATATTGGTGTTCCCGCACCCCAGAAAAACAAAACTTTGTTGCCTGAGCACCAGCGGGCATTTTTTCTCATCTACATACTTCATCTGGCTGTAAAATAATTATTTCCCATTTATTGTAAATAGTAAAGTTGGGACATTTAATGTCGTTTTTTTCTTATAACTAAAGCAATGCTTGTGTATTATAGGAAAGTTAGAAAATATAGATTAGTAAGAAAAAATAAAAGTTAAAAACACTGTTAATACCCAGATGAACTTACAGGCTTATAGAAATATGATGAAATTCCCACTGCAATAATTCAGGTCATTTAGAAGTTTTGAAGAATAATAATTTCTCACTCTCCACTCCTCAGCTCTGATGCTGCATCCCAAGGTTACTTGTGTGAATAGATTGTCATGTTTTTTCCTACACTTTTTCTATGTTTATGTATAAGTACAGATGTACAGATATGCATTCACTCTTGTTTTAAATTACATTAATTTTTTGTTAAGGTTTATTTGTAAGTTACCTTGTATCATTCTGGACAGATTATGAGATAACCATGTTGAATATGGAGAAAAGATGCTATATTCCTGAATGGTTAACACAGGAGCGAACCTTTAAAGCACCCGGACATTCAATGCTGAGGCTTTAATAAGATACACACATATTTTACCCCAAGTTTATAGTGGAGGTCTGAATAAGGCACCTGTAAATCAATCAGCATTTATGACCAGAAGAAAAACACTCTGGCCTTGGACTTTTTATTTGGAAAAGTTATAAAGACATAGGCAACTAAGTCTACCCACAAAGGAAAAACAAATCTGCCTTCTTCCTTATGGAAGGCCATGCAAAAACATTATTTGTTGGCTCGAAGAAAGTCTGACAATAAAAGATATTAGCTTAAAAATATGTCTTATTTATTTGATAACCTGTCAGGAATAATTTTCCATATCAACACAAGTGGCTTCAATGCACTATTTTTAATAACCGTATCATATTCCACAGTGTGGACGAACTTATTCAACTCTTTCCCCTATTGATGGGTATTCAGGTGTTTTTCCTCATAAATAATGCTGCAGTAAACATTTTCACGTGTATGTGTATCATTTATTGATGCTTTATAATGCAGTAGTTTTAAAGTTTAGTTTTGTGTGTTTTTTTGTTTTGTTTTTGTTTTTGTTTTTTTTACAAACTAAACATATTGTATGAATTCTTCTTTCCACTGATGGAGTCTTGCAAGTCCTCCATCCATTTGCTTTACTGTAAATAAGTTCACATTTACCCACGTCCGTACACACAAGAGCACACGGGTATGGACACACGTAGGAGGCATCCGCAGTCCTCATAACCTGCATGCATCCTGCCCCACTCAGCTCATCACCTTCCAGCCCCATCAACTAGTTCTTCCTACCGCCATCCGCCCCATGTCTGTGCCTTTGCAGGGTCCCTCTCTGTGCTTCACTCAGTAAAACTTGCTTTGAGGTCTGGTTCAAGCTCACCCCTTTCTGAAGGTGTTCTTGTACCTTTAAAGCAGAAAAACCCCTCCTGCGCTGTGAATCCATTGTGGTTTCTTCATCTTTTCCTTGCGGCCCTTCTCTCCATCAGCCCTGGGTGAAGGTAGGCAGTGGCCACACCTGTATCCTCAGATAGATTATGGCTCTTGGTGGCAGACACCACCTCGGCTGAATGCAATGCCTGCGTGTAGGAAAAGCGCAAAGAAATGTTGGTTGGACTTGGACAGTTTGTCTAAAAATAAAAAGCAGTCAGAGACCAATATTTGCTTTCCAAGTCCCATTATAAGTTATAACTAAATACAGTTGTTAGGTCAGTTTTGTTGTGTGTGTATTTTTGACCTCAGGGACCTTTTCCTTGTAGAACAGGCCCCTTCTGTAAAGGGCCAGATAGTGAGTATTTTAGGCCCTGCTGTCTGTAAGTTCTCTGCTGCAAATAACTTCTCAACTTGACCATTGTAGCGTGAAAGCAGCACACACAGTAAGTAAACCGATGAGCGTGGCTGTGTTCTAATAAAACTTCATTTATGAAAACAGGCTACGCAGGATTTGCGTCATTGACTGTAGTTTGCCAACTCATGTTCTAGAAGGTGTTTGTTTACATGTAGACTAACCTGAGTTAAATTCAAATTCTGGCTCTCCTACTTGCTCTGTGACTTTGGGCAAGCTATTAACCTGTCTGTCTTTTTCAATACATACATATAAGATTAATGTTACCTCCTTCATGTTAGGCATTTGGTTCATGCCTAGCAGTTACTGAGCACAAAGTAGTAGCCACTGATTTGCTTCATTAAAAGCAGTGGAAGCAAAGAAAGAGAGTCAGAGAACATGCAGCTCCTTTTCCCAGGAAAGTAGCAAAATCTTAAGGAAAAGGCAAGTCACTTGGAAAAACAATGGATAGTAAAGACCATGGGATGGCAGGGGCAGGTCTCGCCAACACAAGCACTAATCCTCTAAGTCACATGCATTCCTCCAGAATGAATCACAGACAGACAGACAGACGGGTAGCTTGACACTTGCTGTAGTAACAGTGATTCTAACAACAAAAGGTTTTGAAGGTTGTTTAGGTGCTGGAGCTATGATGACTACACAGAAAGTAGGGGCTGGGCTTCAAGAAGAATTGTTGGTGAAACAGAGCTGAGATTTCAGTGGTGTTACCTTTTCAGCTAAAATACAAACAAGTATTAATCTCGAGCACATGACTGGCCTGATCACCCCCAGACATTTCTGACCATGTGCAGTGGATTCTGCCAAGGCCAGCGCTGCGGTGCTTCTTCCACTGCCATCGGGATAAAGTCCAAGCACTCGAGAGCAGCGTGCCAGGCTCCCCCAGCTCGACTCTAGCCACTTCCTTCCCCCCACCTCTGGTCCTTCTTTCCTGGCACAGGCAGGTGCTTCAGCCTTATCAGTGGCTTGTTTATTCCCCAAATGCTCTCCGTCTGTGCTGCTCCTGCTTCCCTCCCACCCTCATTCCTTAGATCTTCACGGCCCCAGGGGTCACCCACGTCCCTGTTCTTTCAGGACAGAACTGGCTGCGTCCTCTGCCTCCTCCCCGATCACCTGGCGCAGAGCTGCGCCCTCCTTCCAGCCCCTACTGTCCTCTGCTTCCCTCCCCCCCCACCTGTGTCATCATCTCCTGCTCCAGGCCATCTGTAGACGCTCAGGAAACCCTCCTTTCCTGCAAGATGATGTGTAGAGTAGAAGGAAGCCTGGATTTGGAGCCCACTGAGTTTGCATCTTGGCTCCACCATCAATTCACTGTGCCCCCAAGATGGGCAAGTGGTTTAACATCTCTGAGCCTCAGTTTCTTGATTCATACCAGGTGCCCTGCACCTTCCTTATACAGTATTTGTGAGAACGAATGAGGTTAAATGAAATGAAGAACCTGGGAGTCCTTAGGGGGTACCTACCTCACTCAGGAGATGTAACTGAATCTGAACCGTTTACAGCGCTTGACTTGGTGTATCTCCCTGGTGATGCAATAATTTTGAAAGCAAGAACTATACCTAAAAATATCTGTAATTAATTGCCACGCCTTGCATTTTTTTAAAAAGCCGCTCAGTAAATTTATTTGATTTATTTTTAAATTGCTTTTTAAAAATCCTCATCAAAGTTATGTAAGGCATACTGGCTTCTATTTTTTTTAATTTGGTGAGATGGAACCATAATCTTCATCAGCATGTATTGCGGAGGGACACTTTCAGATGGTTTGAAAATCACCTCACTTTCATACAATTTGTAAAGTTTTGGGGAAAATACCCAATTACTTGCCAAAAAGATGTAAGCAGAGCTGAAATGGTTCTTTTTTCTCCATCTTATTCTTTGCACGATGAGCCTATTGTGCACACGTGCCTCTGGCATCCCATGCTGACCAGCTCTCTCCCCCAGAGGCTTGCTGCTGAAGCCTACGCCCTCTTTCTACCAATAACGTTCTTTTCTACAAGAATGTAGATAAATCCTGATGATATATATGTAACTTTATAATATATATATTACATATAATAAAGTTAAACATATGTAATCAGTAAAGATATTCCACATATTTTATGCGTGACCATGATACACAAGAGTTTGTAGACTATGTCCTAACATATCGTTACACTGATGGTTCCACACCAACCCTGTAAGGCAAGTACTGTCTCAGTTTTGCAGGTTGGGAATCTGAGGCTTCTAGAGGTTAACTGTTCACTCTGGGCCTCACACCTGGGGCACAGGGGCTGAGACACAGACCCAGGTTTTGAGTGGACTGGTCTCTGCTTGCACCACAGG
The DNA here is from genome assembly GCF_030028045.1 of Hippopotamus amphibius kiboko. Taxonomy (NCBI): domain Eukaryota; kingdom Metazoa; phylum Chordata; class Mammalia; order Artiodactyla; family Hippopotamidae; genus Hippopotamus; species Hippopotamus amphibius. The sequence continues at coordinate 81,144,487 of NC_080196.1, read as the reverse complement.
AGATTAACTACATGGGGCTAGTATGTGCCACAGTGACTGTGTAGGACCTTCTTTTAATGTCCAGAGTTGGGATTTCAATAGAAATTCTTCCTCAGTTAATTGCTTTTTTGATTAAAAAGTCTCCATGGTTAAAAAGTTTCTGATAAATACAGTGTGTTTTTATCATGACATACATGTTTTGGGAACATATAAATAAAATTGTCTCAACTATGTACCAGTCACTTAGGTTTCTGTGGAAGATTTTAGTAACTGAATCAGCTTTCTCATCTAAAACAAAAACTGAAACAGTACTGGCATGCCTACCTTAACGGCTTGTCAACGAAGAGAAAATGAGAGAGCAGTTATCCAAATGCAATCAGAAAATATACTTGCGAAGCAAGGTATTATAATTTTTATTAAAATCTTAAATATTGCAGATAATTTAATCAGCCATCTCAAGTTCTGTCCACCAAAAATTAATTACTAGGTAATTAGCAACCCGGGAAAAGTTTCCTTTTAGAAACTTCCATATTCATTACAAACTATGAGCCTCAAGTTTTAATGAAGGTCTGTGATGGAAGGGTTATAGAATTAGTCCTTACTGCATTCTAGAGCATTTTAAAAGTTAATTAATTCTCTGACATTCAACATTGTAACTAAATTACTTTGTACAGTTGTTTGAGCACAGTGTCTATAATCTTCTGATTAAAATAAGCACAGGAATCATCAGTAGCAATTATTATTTACCACCTACCACACTATCACCTACCATCCCTAATTGCTCCTCCTCAGAATCTGAATAATTATTCTCCAGAGAGTTTTAGAAACTTTTTGCTATAATAGAATGGGGGGTCGGAGGGGGGGCTTTCAAGTTTCAGGCTTCAAAGTTGGAGTTTCTGAAGAGTGTATTTTTAAATCTTAAATTGAAGAAAAATTCTAACAAGGCTCTGTGCAGCAAAAATACCTGCTAATTCACTATTGTTTACCCTGTGATTTCTGTTTAAATTTGTGCTGCTGTCACGATTTATTCCTACCTCACAGGATAATGAATGTAGGTTTTATTTCTGTTCTTTGCCCAGACTTGTACAGCAGGCAAAGTGTTTGAAAATCAAAGGAGAAGAAGATATTGACTTGGATATTCTCTTCAGAGGTAAAAACAAAAACTCTAGCAAAAACGCAACTCTGCTTTTTGTTGGGGAGAATGTCTTCTTTGTGTGTTTGGTTGGTGTTATCATTCCAGGAAGGAATGAGGGGTAAAGAACCTACCAGGGGCCAGGAGACTTGTGTTCTCCTCTCGTCCCAACCCTGCCTCACTGCTCTCACCTTCGTTTCCTCACCTGTAAAGTGAGAGACTCTATAATCTGCCTCTGTGGTCCTCAGTGATGACAGGACCAATCTAAACCTATAGAAATACAGGTCTCAGTGGTAGAATCTCTCTCTGCCATCTGCACAGGGCGTGGGGGAAACCAGAAGTGTCTCCTTGCATTCTTGTAAGTTGGGGGACTGGAAATGTACTTCATTAGCAAGACAGGCAAGAAGCTTATGGCAAACTTTAAGCATTAAAAGCTGAGGGATTATTAGAGTATAGGAAAAAGAATTGCATGTTTTCACTTAATTATGTTTCTTTGCAAGTGAGGCTCAATATAGACAGAATGATACCTGTAATTTTGTGGTTATATTGTAGCAAGCTAAGGAATAAATTTCCTCTTGGGTGTTAATTTGGTGCAGTAATTTTATTTGGTCGGATGAAAACGTTGGCAAGTCGTATTTTTATGTCTTCAGCCATAGTAGTTCCACGTGTTTGTGTCTTCCAGAACATGGTAGGAAATTTGTTTATCTCCTAGAGGAAAAGAAAATTTGTGAGTTTTCTTCTGACTGGGCTCAAAGTTCAACACATTAGTATAGTTTGGTTGCACTGCACTTCATCTCCAGTACAATTACTCGTTCGACTTTTCTTATAAGAGAAAAAAAGAGTGTGCTTTGCAGTCATTGAACAAAAGGGCTGTGACTTCTTTTTTTTTCTTTAATTGAAGTATAGCTGCTGTACAATATTATATGTTACAGGTGTACAATATAATGATTAACAATTTTTAAAGGTTACACTCTATTTATAGTTATTATGAAATACTGGCTATATGCTCTGTGTCGTACAATATACACTCGTAACTTATTTTATATCTAATAGTTTGTACCTCTTACTCCCCTATTGCCCCCTCCTCTCCCCCCTCCCCACTGGTGACCACAGTTTGTTCTGTCTCCGTGCGTCTGCTTCTTTTTTGTTATACTCACTAGTTTGTTGTATTTTTTAGATTCCACATATGAGTGATACACAGTATTTGTCTTTTTCTGTCTGACTTATTTCACTTAGTGTAATGCCCTCCAAGTCCATCCATGTTGCTGCAAATGGCAAAACTTTGTTCTTTTTTTATGGCTGGGTAGTATTCTATTGTGTGTATACATCCACATCTTTACCTGTTCATCTGTTGATGGACACTTAGGTTGCTTCCACATCTTGGCTATTGTAAATAGTGCTGCTGTGAACATTGGGGCGCATGTATCTTTTTGAATTAGTGTTTTTATTTTTTTTCTGATATATACTGAGGAGTGGAATTGCTGGGTCATAGAGTAGTTCTATTTTTAGTTTTTTGAGACCCCCTCCGTGCTGTTTTCCACAGTGGCTACACCAGTTTACATTCCGACCAACAGTGCAGGAAGGTCCCAAAGGGCTGTGGCCTCTGTAGGCTGATCTGGGGCAGGGCCCAAGCTCCGTTCATAGCTGGAAGAACTCTTGATTTCATCTCATCCATAAAGGGTGGGGGGATCTTTTCCTCAGAAAAGGGAGGAAAGTTACTCTGTTTGGATTGTGCATCTATATGCGTCTCCCTAGCCAGAAGAGTTTCTATGTAATATAACTAGGTAGGAACATCTCTTTAAATAAAATAAAATAAATAACTGATATTTTGGAAGCTGCTGCATACAAATGTTCTCATAGATTTTACCAAACCTTCCTTCTGTAAACAACGTGTTTGGAGCTGCACGAGGAGCCCTAAAAAAGCATCAGTGTCTTAATTCATCTTTTGACACTTTTGAAAATATCTCCATGGAGTAATTATGTATATGTTCCCGTTAAAACAAATACACAGTTTTGTAGTTCACAGAGTAGAGGTAGTCATGAGGATCATCCTTATAAAAATAGAAAACATCACTAGCAAAATGCAATTGCGTGATGTGAAAGATGGCATCTAACTTGTTCAGTAAGCATTTGTGCTTTTCTGCGTAGTTTATAAAAAGTTCATAACCACATGTTATGGTTCTAACCTGGATGAGACAAAATAATGAGAATGAATATGTTGCTCCTGTGACATTAGGTGATTATTTAATGTTTCCTTTTTATTTTTTGTAAGCCTATAAATCTGAGTATAATTTCTAAATCCTTACCTTTGCTTTTTGGTTCTTTTTTTTTTTTTTTTTTTTTGGTCTGGCTATAGACTTGAATAAACACGTTCTTTGATTCATTAGGAATTTTTTTCTTTTTTTTTTAAGGCAAATGGGTTAAAATTTGTTCTCCATTTCTCCCGTGAGGGAAAATAATATCTTTCATTTTTAGAGGTTATGTGCCCATGTATACACAGGCACATGAAGCTTCTCCTCTTCATACCTTTGGCATGTTTTCAATATTTACTTGGAAGCATCTTCATTTTCTAAATCATTTTATTCACAATTGATATGCTTGGCAGATATAATGAAAAGTATTTTAAAGGCCATCCATTCTTTTCCAGCATACTTATTAGAGATTCAACATTTTCCTTTTCCAAAGAAGTTGATCAGATGATAGAAACATTTAGTTTATAATGATGTAAAGTGGTTGAGGAAAATGTGATTATCATGAAGGATGTTTGGTAGTAAAATTAACAAAAGTGAGTTGGAGTCTGTCTTACTCATCTGAAGGTTTGCAGGGAAGCTTGTTGAGTGTTACACCTGAGACATGGCAGGTGGAAATTATCCTTTGTGCCCTTTGCTAAGTAAGTAAAGCATGAACACAGAGCGACTCCATACATGTCCCTTCTCTGGAATGGGGTTGGTTTCTGCACGGTGGCCTGTCAGGTTTATACCTCTGCTCTGGACTCTTCCGCTGAGAACTGCGCTAAATCTGCTCCTTTGAACACAAGTCGAACAAGGCTACGAAAGCATGTTTCCTTGAGTCCAAGGGACCTGCTCATGCATGCGATCTACCCCCCTGCCCCTCAGAGACCCCAGGACCAGAGCACCAGAACCTCACTGCTGGACTGCAGGCAGGGGTCATGCAGGGCCTCACACTGTCCCACCCCAGGGGCAGCTTTGGCCTTGTGGAGTGTTCAGCTGGAAAACTGCCAGGGGGAGGGGGGGTGGTTCTTACTATTGATTATTTTTGGCCCCAAATGTGTAACTAATGTTCACTTTTTTAAAAATCCAAAAATTTCACAAAGCAAAAAATATGAGGTAAACAATGTTAATAAATCCTTCATAGATTTGTTTTAGATATAACAATTCACCTTGTTTTCTTTACCAGTATAAAATCGGAGTGTATTTGGTGATCTTTATTTCTACTTGCTGGTACATCATGACTGTCTTCCTGAGTCAGTGAATATACATCTGCTAGGCTCCTTTTGTTTTCTCCTGAGTAAAAATTATATCCGTGTCTGCAAGAGATCACATCTACTTCATCTTGGGCTGAGAAAAGAAGCCGATGGAGGCTCGCCTTATGCCATCCAGTTACCACCTCCTGCCAGGATGGTCTCGCTTCTGATTTCTCTCTCGGTCAGTTACTTCATCCCTGTTTTGAACGTTTTATAAAGTAACGCACACAGCAGGTGCTCTTTCATGTCTGACTCTTGCTCATGTAATGTTTGTAAGATCCACCCAAATCATGGCTTGTGCATACTCACTACTGCGTGTTGTTCCATTTTGTGATGATGCCACAGTTTATTTCAGTGCTGGTTGTTTTCAGTTTTGCCCTCTTACCAATGGTGCCACTAGGAACATTCTAGCATGTGACTTGGTGGATACGCGTGTGCGTTTCTGTAGGGCATGTGTCCCTGAGTTTGCGGAAGTTCACCTTCAGGAGCTGGTGTCAGATATCTTTACGAAGCGATTGTCCCAGTACGTTCCTTGCAACACAGTGTGGAAATTGTAGGTACTCTCCATCCCTGCCAGCAGTTAGTTTCTGTCACTTGAATTTTAGCCATTCTTTTGGGTCTACAGCATTAATTAATTATGCTTTTAATTTCACATTTCCCTGAAGCCTAATGATCTTGAACACAATTTCATGTTTGTTGGCTATTTGAATATCCTCTCCTGTGAAATACCTTTCCCATTCATTTTTTCGATTGTGTGGTTCTTACTGAAATGCGGTAGTTCTTTGTATTTGTACATGAGTCCATTGTTGGACAGATGTGTTACAGATTTCTTCTCCAGCCTGTGATTTGCCTTTCATTCTCTCAGTGGTGCCTTGTGAGGAGTAGAAGTTCCACATTTTGATGCTGTCCATCAGTCCTTTCTATTGTAGTTAGTGCTTTAGGTTTAAAACATTTGCTTGTTGCATGTTCATGACTATTCTGTTATTTTTTGGTTCTAGAATCTTTGTTTCTTCTTTCACATTTTAATCTACAGTGCACCTGGACATTATTTTTTATACCTGATAAAACATGGGCATCAAGATTTACTTTTTATATGACTATTAAGTTAACCCAGCATCATTTATTTAAAAAAAAAAAGCTTCCTTTCTCCTATTGCTCATCATAAATCTAGTGACCAACACTGTCCTATACTTCAGTGTGTCTCTCGTAAGTGGCATATGGTATTTACTTTGATAGTCAATCTGATGATAGTAGTCTTTTTATTGGCGTATTTGATAATTCATAATGTTTTTGCTGTTAAGTTGGGTTTATAGCTATTGTTTTAAAAATTGTTTTCTATTTTTCTCAACAGTTTTGTGTTCTTGTTCTTTTTATATTTTATTTTTAATTTTTACATTTCTTTATTTTTATTAACCAAGAATTTATTTTATTATGCCATTTTTCTTATATTAAGTTGGTTCTGCATTTTTAATATTTTTAGTAGATATTATAGCTAGTAAAGTACACATCTTTGTGTAGGATCATTTTCCCTCTGTTTGAAAAACTCTCTTTGTATTTCTTTTAGCATGTCTTCTTGCTATGTTTTTTTTTTTGAGTAAATTTTTCTTTATCCAGAAATGTTTTTGCTTTACCTTAACTTTTGAAGAATATTTTGCTGGTTATGGAATTCTGGATTGATAGTTGATTTTTTTCCCAGGCTTCATAGATAACATCCCATTGTCTTCTGACTGCCATGGTTTCCCTCAAGAAGTCTGCTGCAGCTTTATTATGTCTCCTTTGAGGGAGGTGTGTCTTGGAGCATGTCTTATTTTGTCTGCCTGCTTGTAAGATTTTTCTGTTGTCTTTGATTTTCAGCAGTTTTATTACAAAGTGCCTAATGTAGTTCTCTCTGTGTCTTTCAGGGAATCATAGTGCTTCTTAAGTCTGTGGGTACATGTATTTCATTACTTTGAAAATTTTCTTAGCCATTATCTCTTCAAATGTTGTTTATGCTCCAGTCTCTCTCGTCTCCTCTGAGGCTCTGTCTACACATATGTAGAGTTTTTCTTGTACATATGTGTTCTATGCTATTTTCTATACTTCCTTTCTAATCTACATGCTTCAGCTTGGATTTTTATACTGAGCTTTGTTCAAAATCACTAATGCTCTCTTCAGCTGTCTCTAAACTGCTATTACACCTCCAATGACTTTTTAAATTAACTCTTTGTATGTTTCAGTTTTGGAATTTCCATGTAAATGATTTTTAAAATAGATTTTAGCTATTTAGTAAAATTCTTTATTTTGCCATCTAACTCCTTAAACACATTGGTTGCAGTTATTAATTCCATGCCTTATAATACCAGTATCTGAATCACCTGTAGGCCTGCTTTCCTTGTCATTCTTTGTAGGAAAGTTGTTCTACTAAAGCTACTCCATCATAATTTGGAGTGGAATTCCCACCATACCTTTGCTTAACAGCCACAAAGAATTTCACTGGGTGATTCTACCATGATGTATTTAATCAAATGCTCATTCATGAACTTTTTTTTTTATTTTCAGGCTGTACATTTAAAACAAAGACACAGTAAATACTTGTACTATCATGTGTGGGCATTTGTGGAAGTATTTAATAGGGTTAATGTCTGAAAGTGAAATTGCTGGATCAAAAAGTACACACATTATAAACACACATTATGAGTGTTACCAAGGGGGGAAGCGGGGGTGGTGGGGTGGTGGGATGAATTGGGAGATTGGGGTTGACATATATACACTAATATGTATAAAATTGATAACTAATAAAAAATAAATAAATTATGAGTGTTATTACAGCCTGGCTTTAAAGTGTCTGTAGCCATTTATACTCTTAACAATGAGAGTAGCTACTTCACACTACCATTGCAAATAAGGACCATTTCACCTCTTTTACCTTGCCTGTTGATAGAAGAAAAGTGTCATACTTTTAAGTATTTTTCTTTGATCATGAAGTTTCTTATTTTTCCATGTCAGTCTTTTTTTTTGTCAATTGCTTGTCCTGTTCTTTGTCCGTTTTTTAATTGCTTATGTTATTACTGTAGATTCGAAGCTGGCTTAATTTGTTATGGATACCAGTTCACTCTCTGTTATTATCTTACTAGTAATTTTTGTAGGTGCACCAATCCTGTGCTCCCACCTTGCATATTTTTCTTTTCATTTTTTTTAAACTAAGTTTTCATATCATCTAATTTATCAGTTTTTTCTTTCATGATTTATAGCTTTTATTTCATTCTTATTCCAACATCAAAGTCATGCAACTGTTTACTCATGTCTTGTTAGGAAAGCTATGGCCTCATATTTTTAACATTTGAACCTGTACTCTGTATTGAATTGGTTTTTATGAGGATTAAGGTAATATACCAGCTTGTTGTTGTTTTTCTGAATTATTTCAGTATCATTTAAAAAACAGTTCATCTTTTCTTATGCTCATTTGAATACAATGTTCATTTAGGAAATTCTATTGTATACTTGAAATTTAAAAGCTCTGTCATCCATATTATGTGTGTGTGTAGGTCCAGGACTGTCTTCATACACAAAGCTTTGGATGCCACCGTGTCCTAGCAGAATCTGAACCCAGGGGAGCAAAGTCAGTGCTGAGGTGTGATCAGAAGGTCAAAGTCAGGAGGGACTGAGGAAAATCAGAGCAAGGAGATAAATATTATCAACCTAATGGGAAGAAGGAAAACCACAACTGGGGAACCAAAGAATGATGATGAGAAGGCTTTAGGCAGAATATCAGGAAGCCACAACTTTCGGGCCTCCTGCATAGGTTAAAAAGGCACAAATATTCTTGGACATCTTTTCATTTCACTTAGTACTCAGAGTTACGAAACTCACCGGTTCTACATACACATTAAAAGCCTCTGAGCAGCCTCTGTGCTTCTGTTTACCAGGAATTTTTAATTAATGGGATTATGATGCAAGGCTGTGTGAAGGGTTGGAGTTAGTGCTACCGCTTTTGTAGTCATCACAGAACTTGTTGTTTCTGTGCATGCTTTAAAGATCTGTAACCAGCACTGAATGAATACCTTGTTGTGGCTCACTGGAGAGCGTGCTGGGTGGAGTTGCCTGTGACAGAAGGAGCTTATTGGCGAATTGGTCCCTATATCTGCTCTGGGTTTTTGGTTTGGGGCTTTGTGGGGTTTTTCTCTCTTGAGACTCATGTTTGAAGTTAGTGTTTGTCTGTCCCAGGCACCTTCCCAGCTCTCAGAAGTGCCCTGAGATCCCCAACAACGAGTTTTATTCTCACTACACAGTTCCTTCAGTAGGTTAGAGCCTGTTACTAATATATCCCTGGAATTTGGTGAAAATATATTCTGCCATTTTTAGCCTATATGATAAAGGATAAATAGAAATATAGAAAATGATCAGTGATCACATTATGCTTTGTATTATTTAGAAAAATGACTTATACGGTGAGCTCTATGCATACTGAATTTCCAGGGCCTTCTTGGGGTTCACTCCCTAAGGACTTGCTGTCACAGGGAACTGAAGACAGAAATGACTCTGCAAGGCCTTCTCACTAACATTGTCCATGGCAATGATCACAGCGAGAAAGCAGATTGTTGGCTTCAGCTCTGACACGCAAAGAGTCTGTAAGTTATCACTTCCAACTTCACAACAAGAAAAAAGCTGAACAAACTGAATACCAACAACTCTTCTTAGATCCATCAGAGAATTGAGGTCCTGTCCTCAAGAGAAACTACTTTACCAGTGGCTTAAAGGTCCTTGGGGAAAGGCAGTATATAAATATGTATAGACAACTCCAATCTTCTCCAGCCATATGTCCCACATAAGAGAAGGAAACAAAAGTGAAGAAGCTCTTTTAAAAGTCACAGTCTAGGAACTCAAGCCCATTAAAAAAGTGGTTTTAATCATAAGACTCTAGAACAGTTCCCCCCACATACCTTGACATTAATAGGGCTTCATTATAGTAACTTTATATTAAAACAGAGAACTAGAAGACACAGATTCTGTTTAAGAAGGAGTTTCTATGGAAACCCAAAGACAACAGGGGAAAGAAAAAGGACCTAGAAGAAGTTGAAGCCTCTGACACCTACAGGTAAATCGAACACAGCCTAACCCCCAGCTGTATTAACATGAAGTCTTATTTAATCTAAAATCTTTTACCTAAGTTCCTCTTATCTGATACATCATGCCTGATTTGTAACCAGAAATTACAAAGCATGCTAAGAGGCAAACAAACGCCACAGATCAAAGAGGTAAAGTAAGCGTCAGAGCCTATCTCAGATACAGCAGATATTTTGGAATAATCAGACTGGAATCTATGCTGTAGTTATGTAATTATATAGCCATGATGTATACGATAAGAACTATAATGGAAAAAGTAGACAATGTGCAAGAATAGCTGGGTAATATAAGCAGAGAGATGGGAACCTTAAAAAAGAATCAACAGGAAATGCCAGAAATAAAAAAATGCTTTAGGAGAAATGAAGAATGCCTTTGATAGGCTTATCGGCAGATTGGATAAGACCCAGGAAAGAATCAGCAAGCTTGAGGACAGGTCAATAGAACTTCTCAAACTGAAAAGCAGGGAGAAAAGGAATTAAAAAGTTGCTACAGAATATCCAAGAATTGTGAGGCAAGTAGAAGGGTGTAAAATACATGTAATGGAAATACCAGAATAAAGAAAAACAGGAGCAGAAGAAATATTTGACATAATAATGGCTGAGAATTTTCCAAAATTAGTGACAGACACCAAAGCACAGATCCACGAAGCACAAAAAACACTAAGAAGGAAAAATACCAAAAATTCTACACCAAGGTATATCATATTCAAACTATGTAAAGTCAAAGACAGAAAAGATCTTGAAAGAAGGCAAAGAATAGAACACCCACCTATAGAGGAGCAATGATAGGAATTACATTGGACTTTCTTCTGTAACCACCCATGCAAAAAGAGAGTAGAGTGAAACACTTAGTGTTGAAATAAAACACCACAACCAACAATTCTGTTCACCATAAAATCATCCTTCAAAAGTGAAGGAGGAATGAAGACTTTCTCAGACAGACAAAAACCAAGGGAATTTGTCACCAGTAGACCTGCTTTGCAAGAAATGTTAAAAGAAGTTCTTTAGAAAGGAAGTAAATGATGTTAGGTCAGAAACTCAGACCTACATAAAGAAAGAGCATTAGAGAAGGAACAAAGCGAAGGCAAGATAAAATCTGTTTTTCAGATTCTTAATTGCTCTAGGAGATGACAGTTTGTTCAAGTGCTTTTCAAAATAATCATAACAATGTCTTGGGCAGTCCCAGCTTATGGATCGGTGAATGGATGGCAGCAGTATTACAGGGACGGAGGGAAGGTTGGGGGATACTCTGTCATAAGGTGCTTCTTACTCCTCATGAAGCATTGTAGATGGTGTTATTGGAAAGAGGATTGGATAAGTTGTAAATACATATGGCAAACTCCAGCACAACCACTATAAAAATGTAAAAGGAAGTATAATTGATATGCTAAAGAGGAAAGCAAATCATACAGAATGCTCCATTAAAATCAGAGAAGGGACAAAAAGAGGGAGAAGACAAAAAAGAAAGAATAAATTTAGTAAATTCAAAACTCAAAATGGGTCAGAGACCTAAATATAAAACACAGCACTATGAAGCTTCCAGAAGACAATGTAGGAGAAAATCTAGATGACCTTGTGTTTTAAATGAGTTTTTTAATACAACACCAAAAGCATGACTCATGAAAGAGAAAGCTGATAAATTGGACTTTATTAAAACTAAAAACTTCTCTGAAAGACACTATTAAGGAAATGAAAAGGCAAGCCACAGACTGGGAGAAAATATTTGCAAAACACTTATATAAGACTTGTGTCCAAAATATACAAAGAAGTGTTCAAAATCAACAATAAGAAAACAACCCAATTTTTAAAGAACAAAGATCTGAACAGACATCTCAGAAGACACATGGCAAATAAGCTTATGAAGAAAGTCTGACATCATTTTATGAGGGAATTGCAAATTGAAACAACACTGTGATACCACTACACACTTGTTAGAATGGCTAAAATCAAAAAACCTGGTGAGGATGTGGAGCAGCAGGAACTTGTATTTATTGCTGGTGGAAATGCAAGATGGTTTGGCCACTTGGAAAGAGTGGCCATTTCTTACCAAGCTAATAAACATAGTCTGACCACATGATCAAGCAATCCTGCTTCTAGGCATTTACCTAGATGAGTTTAAAACTTATGTCCACACAAAAACCTCCACACAAATGTTTATAGAAGCTTTATTTATAATTGCTAAAAACTGGAAACAACCGAGATGCCTTTCAATAGACAACTGGATAAACAAACTCTAGTGCATCCATACAGTGGAATATTATAAAAAGAAATGGGCTCCAGAAAGACATGGAGGGAACTTAATTGCATATTTCTAAGTGAACGAAGCCAGTCTGAAAGGCTGCATCCATACTGTATGATTCCAAGTGTATGCTATTCTATCAAAAGCAAAACTATAGAAACAGCAAGAAGGTGAGTGGTTGTTAGGAGTTTGGGGTTGGGGAAGGCAAGCAGGGGTAGATAAATAGAGCATGGGAGTTTTAGAGAGGTGAAACTGTTCCACGTGAAACTTATTTATCATAGTGATACATACACAGCATTGCACATTAGTGACAACCCCTAAAACTGCACAGCACAAAGCTGAGTTCTAATGTAAACTGTAGAGTCCAGTTCGTAGTAATAATCTATCGATATTGGTGGATCAGCTGTAAGAAAGGTATCCCACTAGTGTAAGATATTAACCATAGGGGAAACTGTTGGGGGGGTGTATGAGAACCCTCTGTACTATCTGCTTAAAGTTTTTGTATACCTGAAACGGCCCTAAAAAGAAAGCATTAATTTTTTTTAAAAGCTGATTGTAAGTACTTACTATCTTTGTAATGATAGTAACATTTGGTGCGGTCATGTGATCCATACGGTGGGATGGGACAAACAGGTTCTTGGGATGAAGAAGAGAGTTACTCGCGCTGGGTTAAAAGACGATTTTAATGGCAGAAGTTTGGTTCCCACCGTTAACTCGAGGAGGATATCCTGACGATGAAGCAGAAGGAAGCTGGTGGGCTAATAAGAGGATGTAATGAATATTCTCAATTTTAGTCGAGAAGAATTTTGACAGCTATCCTAACACCTGTATGCTGTAAGACAACATAAATGGTGTCCTGGTTCTTATGAAGACTAGGCACTGCACCTCTTCTTGATCAGACCCTCCTGCAGGCACGCTGCAGATTTCTTCGGGTGTCAGTCAAAACATTAATTATAAGAGCTTCCAAGATAGAAGGGAATGCAACACAAATTTCTCATTAAAAAGGAGAGTTATTAGCTTTACTTTGCTTAAAATGACAAATGACAGAGAACTGTATCCTGAGTTAGGGACTAGCTGAGATTAGTAGGGATGTTGAGATAGAGATTTGGAGGTGCTGAGATCTGATAATTAGTTTCTTTCCCTGCCGGATGCTCTGAAACACCTGCCCTCACAGGCCTGCCGGGAGCCGCCTTGGTACAGCCAGTAAGGCTCAGAGCAGGAGGGAAATTCCTGGAAGTGAGCATGGGGTCTGGGTGCCTCTAGCCTCCTTTCAGGGATTTCGTGAGCTTTTTTTTTTTTTCCAGTTTGATTTTTAATATACTCTATGTTATCTTTCCTAAAATTCCCTTCGTCCTTCTTTTCAGAGCAAACTCTTTTCCCGAAAAGTTCCAGAAAAACGTGAAAACGAGAAAGCCAGTTTTCTTGCTGGAATCAAGGCATACTTTATAGTTTATGGGTTTTGAAGAATTATAAGCATTATTGACAAAATATTTTGAAAATTCAAATGGGGAGAAAGAGCACAAGAGTTGAAAATGTCTAGCAAAAATAAATCTGCTTTAATAAGTAGACACGTATTTTTAGTTTTGAGGCTCGAGGGGCTGACAACTCTGGGAGCTAAATCCCACGGCACCACTTCTGGTGCCGTGTGGGCAGCCGCGCCGTGAGCTTTGGAGAACTCCAGAAATAACCTCCTGGGACGGGAATCTGCCTCTGACACCTCCTCTGCCGGGTCTGGTTGCATTAGAGGGCAGCTTCACCTGTCCTGGTTGCCCGCCTGCAGGCACACTGTTCTGGGCCAGTGATCGCACACACGTTGCTAAGCGGAGGGCCCTCCACTCTCTCACTGTCCAGAGCTGAGGCAGAGCAGACAACCCAGAGACAAGCAGAGGAGCAGAGCTTTATTCTGGACCCGAATCACAGCTTCGTGCCCCAGCCCCGCACAGCACTCCTCCTCCTGGGCCAACACGGGAGCCCTAGATTCGTAGACTCTCCACCCATCCCCCCAGGCCAGATGATTGGAAATTCTAATAACCTCACCCTCTTCTCAGTGTCAGATTTGAGGGGTGTGGACGTCTCCCTTCTCAGAGTCTGTGAACATGTGGTAATTGTGTGGGTGTCTGTGGGGAGTGGACATCCCCAAAGCAAAGCATTTCTCTCCTTACTTTATCACTCAGCCCAGGGTGTGGCCAGGCTGGTCTTCCTCGTCTGTAATTCCCGTGCTAAAGGGAAATATCCCCAGACTGCAGCAAAGAACCTTCACCTCTCAAGTATTTCCAGAATCAAAGAGAGAAAGCCCCCGTGCCTCTCCATCAGGTGAACGGTGTCAGATGCTTTTTTAGCCTTCGTGAGAGGTACCGGGCACTTGGAAAAAACTGCCCTAATACACAGTCTCCTTGGAGAGAACATGCCTGTTTTATGCAAAAACGTTTTCTAAACTTGGGATTTACACCTCATAAGGAGAGTCAGTGAAGAAGAGCTCAGGGCTTGTTCTAGACAGCTGAAAAGTTAGGAGAGAAGTTTCAAGATACTGAAGCAGTTGAGGGAATGAGACAGTGGAGTTCCTTTTCTTAAAAGGCCTTTAGCTAAACATTGTCCTGGGTTTCTGTACCCAGACAGCACTGCTATTTTGACATTCCATTATTGCAGAGAGAAGACTTCAAATAGTAATGCCAAGCATCTTATGTCTGAATAGAGAGAGAATCAGAATTTGATGTCTTGAATATATGTAAATGATTCTTAGCTAGATCATTGGACTGTCATCATGTTAGATTTCTGCACTGAAACTCTTCAGACTTAAAAATCATCACTGCCAAGTAGAAAACAAGCATTGTTGCTGACCCCAGAACACTTGGGTTGTTTTTGTAAAAGTAATGCTGATCTATTACATAAGTTGGGAGATACACAAAAACTTAATCTCTTTATAAGTTAAACGGGTGGCTATTAAAGTGAGTAATTTTACGTAAGTAAGGGTAACAACTACTTCAGTACCATGTGAAAATATACCTGAAATATGTTTAGTATGTCAATTAGGTATTTGGTTGAGTCACTTTGAGTGCATTTCATCTCTTCTTGTTGCCATAGCTACTGTTGCCTTGTGGGGGTACGTCATGTATCATTTATGTCGTAGACTTTATTAGCAAAGACAACAGTTTCTTTTCTTATTTACATGGTTCTCCCTCATTCACTGTATTCTTGCTTTTCGTCATTGATTTGTTTTCCTCTTTAAGTTAATTTTAGATGATGCCCTTTTCCTTCAGATTTTGACAGCCGTTAGTGGTTTTGATGTGTAGAAAATCAGATTAAAAAATAATCATAAAATAAATAATAAAATAACAAGTATTTAGGGAAACTAGAAACTAAACTAAGAAAAGAGAAGATTTCTGAGTTATTGTAGATGTAGCTACTCTGATGACTTTTTTTTCTTTTATTTGCCTTAAGAAAGATGAGGTTTAAAAAAAATTTCTCCCCAATGGTGGTGGATTTTTATTAACATACTTTGCTTAGTTTTTATTTTGTAACTTTGAAAAGACGCTGTTTTTAAAAACATTTCTTAGCAGTAGCATCAAATAATAGCTGTTTCCTTAACATGCTGCCTATCACGGTGATGGTGATGATAACATATTCATCCAGCACTTCCCAAGTTCCCAGGTTCGTGTTCATTTTCCCTCTAAAGGACTGTGGTCACCGTTTCCTGCTGAGGTGATGGAGAGCAGGCTGGGTAACCTGTCCAAGGTCACACGCTGCTGAAGGACAGAGGCACAACTTAGATCTTCCTGGAAATTCCGAAGCTCTTGTCCTGCAGCAGGCCGTCGTCATGACTGTGGCTTAGCAGAGGGTCCTGGCAGGAGGGTGGGAGACCTGGCTTTGAGCCCAGACACACATGCTGCCTGATAGGCTAAGCCTTTGAGACTGTGAGGTAGAGACCATTTCTCTACTCAAAGTGCTAGTTGAATGGATCAAAAGAGACAATTAACGTGAACGGGCATTAAAAATAAAGCTCTACGTAGTTGAAGGTATGACCAGTACTCAAACATTTCTCTCTAAATTCGAGTGGATTCATAACACCTTAGATTTAACCTCCCGACTGGACCCCAGTGGTGGGTGCACCCTAGATGCTGTGTGACTCTAGCTTCCTCTCTGACCATCGCTAAGTTCTCCTTTAAACATAAAAGCAAACTTCTTCGGCAGAAACTTTGGGGATTTTCCCTTCTGTTGGACAGATTGGCATTGAAGTCTGAAGTCAAAAGCCATTTCAGTGTCTTTGACATTCTCATTCTGTTTAATGACAGTCTTTCTTTCCTTAAGAAGAATGCTCTCTGCTTGGCCAGAAATTTCTCCTTGGAGATGACAGAATTGCTGTCTTACAGTTAATGAATTTTACAGCCCAAATCCTTTTTATTTGAAAGAAATATGGACATATTTGCCCAAAGCTTCACTTTATCACAGACTAAAGGAAACCACTGCTGTCCTGAAACCCGAGGTCTCATCAGTCCTGCTGGTAGCACACCTTCTGACAGGTGCCTTCTGGCCACTTGGAGAAGCAGTCACGTTCACAGTGGTGTTTAGTTTATATAAAAAAAGAAGTTGCTGCATACAGAGGGGAGGACGAGAGCAAAGTTTAGTCATCCGTGTTCCACACCGGTACCCTGAAATTTCATGGAAACCCCTTCCCTGAGGGGCTGGGAATCTGGGTCACTAGCTGTTGCAGTGGCCTCAGGCACCCTTTCCTGGGATGTCTGTCGGATGATGGGTTGCATTTGGCTAAACTGCAGGGCGGGAGGTGCTTGTTTCTTCATGATGTTTTCATCAGAAGATTTTTTTCACTTCTGTGAACATAGGGGTTGGGGAATAAGAAGTTTCAAAGGAACCCTTGTTTGAAGGTTGTTTCACTATTTATCCTAAAAATTAAAAATGTTTTCTGAAAAATCTTTCTAAATCAACCCCCCCACCCCCCACACACACCAAATTCTGCATCTTGATCACCCTGTCAAAGAAACCTTACCTTCAGATACACCTGCTCAAGTGTGGTCTTGGTGGTCACGGCACCTGTGTCCACTGCTCAGCACCCTGTGAGGGTGACTTAAAGGCATTAGGTGGGGGTGACGTAAACAGAATACCAGGTGTCATTAAATCAGGAGAAATTCATCCCAGAACAAATGCCAAAATGTCAGATATTGTCTTTGAGGGCTCCATTCTATTCAAGGTTGAAGCCTTTCTGGACACCTCCAGAGAATTCCTTGGAGAAGCTGCAGGAGGTGACGCGGGCCCCTTGTGTGTGTCTTGGGCGGTGAACACAGGACAGGTGTGCAGTGCGGTGCGAGTTGCTTCTTCAGTAACAGGCAGCGAGGAAGTACCCGGTCACATTGTCCCACAGATTCCGGGGGCAGAAGGTGTGAGGCCTAGGAAGGAGCTTTGAAAACAGGCAGTTTTTAAACTGTGTGATAGTGGCTTCCATGGGAGTCCGGGGTAACCCAGGAGTAAACAGACAGAAGCCGAGCTGCCGCCCGGCGCCGCCTCCCTAACCCTGCGGCGGCCTCAGCGCCCATCCTCAGAGCCATTTTCCTGGTGCCAGAGCCGTCCCTTTGTCCCTGTGGTCACTCAGCACATTTGTGTCACCTGCCCAGTTATTCCAGGCCCAGGGAAGCCACAGCGGATGAGGACAGAGCTGGGCTTCGTCGTCACGAGCTCCGGGCCCAGCGAGAACCACTGGCAGTCAAGGGCCAGGGAAGAGGGTGCCGGAAGGTCAGGGAGGGCGTCTCTGAGGAAGTGACACGGGCCCACAGCTGAAGGGGGAACAGAAGTGACCTGGCCTTCGGGGAAGGGCAGGGCCGAGGGGAGCAGAGAAGGACGTTTGCTGGGCGTTGCCATGAGCTGACGTTGTGGGCACTGTGCGCTGTCATGTGCCGAGCATATAGATGTAACTGTCTTCATCCTGTGTTGGGATAGCCTGCCTTACAGAGGAGAGGACACGGGGGTTCCTGCACCCTTGGCCCCACAGCTACAGGTGATGGAGCTGAGGTTGGAACCCATCTTGCTGCCAAGCCCCCACCCTGGGCCACCTCCCTGCCCTGCCTCCTAATGTGAGCCGAGCAGGCCTCAGGGGGCTGCAGACGGTGACGCGCGCGGCAGGCGCCTGGCCGAGATCAGAGCGAGTCAGGGGTCTCGGCCCCTTACTCCCCACGCTGAGACCTGCCATGCTGTTAAGATGGAGTTTCCAGGGTCCTTGGTAGGAAAGCTGCTGGGGTCAGGACGGGGCAAACACACCAGAGCCCCGGGAGCCTCTGTCTCCGAGGCAGGGGAGCAGCGGAAATGAGGCGTGCGTTCCCCAGCCCCGCGTCAGAGCATCGGCAGGTGAGAAACGTGCGGAGGACAGAGCTTAACTGAGGCGGTCAGTCAGACTTGGCTCCAGCATTTCCATGACCTGAGTCCTCTTGCAGTTGCTTCTCAAATAATACTGAGTTCATCTGCCCTGATTGCACGTGTTTATGTGCCTGCGAGACCGTGAACTTCTCTCAGACTGGGAATCTGCTTGGTTTTGCATCCTCTGGACCTGGCCTTGCGCCAGTCCTGCAGGGAACACTCGGTACTGACTGTATTTTGTAGCATTTCTGGAACTAATCTTCTTGCCCCTTTCTCTATATTTGTTGCCTTATCAAATTTATATTTGAGCTATGAAGCAGTTGTTTTACTAATACACATAATTAGATTACAAATTGTCTTAGCTGTCTCAGCATGGTATATTTTAAAGAGCTAACACTTGCTGGAAATAGATGAGAAATCTCCTTACACCGTTTGAAAATAGGAAGACATCAGTAACAAGGACAGGATGATGACCATGTGTTCAGAGACTGGACTTTTTCTTCCAAATACTGAACTTGTTGTGGGGACTTTAAATTGGCAGAACTTTCTGTTGGGCTTCCCTGAGCTGTAGCAGGTTTCTGCCAGCCATCCAGTGTGCGCTGTCAGAGAAGGAGCTTATTGGCAAATTGGTCCCTGTATCTGCTCTGGGTTTTTGGTTTGGGGCTTTATGAGATCTTGGTATTCCGTTTTCATGGTCCTGTTTTGGGCCATGCGGTACATTTTCCAGTATGTTGACTTGTTGTTTCTCTAAAAACCAGCGTCAGGATTCTCTGTGCCCATTAGCCTACTTACTCACTGGATCTTGAAAGAGAAAATTCTTCACTATTGGCAAAGTACAAAAAGAGTCAGCTATTTGCAAAACTTAAATGGAGATTCTTTCTTTTACCTCAGAAGGTTAGACGGAAAAAAAAATACATGTGAGTTTTGGAACGCACTGTCCTTTCAGCTGCAAAGGTCAAACAAGGATATTTGACCTTTTTTTTTTTTTTTTTTTTTTGTCATTTGCTTAAATGTCTGGAAACTGATGCCTGTCAGTCCACAATAAGTACAGTAAGAGCTGCTGTCCATCGTGCCCAGTAGGGCGTAGGCACTGATTCGTAGTTACTGTAATCCGATATATTGATTAATTGAAAGTCAGCTGTGTGTCAGCTGCCTGCCATATTCTGAAAATTTCAATTAATTTGATACTGAAAATATGCTGAACTTATTTTGTTGCTTTATGATCCTGAAAGCATTTCAGGGGACTTCCTAAACTTCTGAGCCATTGTTTTAACATCACTTTAAATTTTAATTTTACTTATTTATTTATTATTTTTTGGGAGGTACACCAAGTTCAATCATCTGTTTTTATACATATATCCCCGTATTCCCTCCCTCCCTTGACTCCCCCCACACCCTCCCTCGAGTCCCCCCCACCCTCCCTGTCCCAGTCCTCTAAGGCATCTTCCATCCTCGAGTTGAACTCCCTTTTTTATACAACAACTTCCCACTGGCTATCTATTTTACAGTTGGTAGTATATATATAACATCACTTTAAATTTTATTGCAATGTGATAGTGCCAGTTAATCGGAATTCCCGATCGATATGTGCTCTCAGTATCAACCTATATCCATAATTTTTAAAACAAAACATCAAAGAAAAAAATGTTCATGAAATGACTTAAAGGCATTTTTTTAGTACGCCTTTGGAACTACCTCCGATTGCTTTTCAGAGAACTCTGAGATACACATTTTATAATTGGACAATGGGCTGTACAGAGACAGCTCGAAAGAGGCCCATCAGTAATCGCACACTGAGCTAGCGGCCAGGCACGCGCCACCAGTGTTTAATGGGACAGAGAAGCTCACTGATGAGAAACACTGCAGGACCCTTCAGATGCCTCTGTGCTATCTGCTCCTGCAGCCACGACTGCCCCCGTCACCCGTCCCTATGATGAACACACCCTGCAAAGCCAGGAATTTTTAATGTACTATAGTGAGAGCCACTGCTGAAAAATCAGGTGCTTATGATGCCGGGGTCCTTCATACAGCGCAACACCCTCGGGACACCTTTTATCAGCACGGGTTCCGCGTTCTTCAAAGTCCCAGCAAAATGCAGGACAGTGGGCTGCTCCCCAGGACGAGAGTCACCGTCTCCATCAAAGTTACAGAGTGAATTCAGTCCACGGCTGAAATTTTCAAGAAATGGCTGAATACACCCACCAAGTCTGTCCTACCAAGGAAACACTCTAGGATTTCCACCCAGGTCTCAAGTGAAGATATAAACGCAGACTCTGATGGCCTCCATGGCATCGCTTTGCTGCAGCACCCGCAAGGCTTCTGTCAGAATCCTCCCTCACTGGCAGCCTAGCAGATCCGACCTGAGCAGTGTGTCCTGTTGACTTGTGTGTGTTGAAGCTGCAGCGGGATTAGGAGTGCAGGGAGTGTCACCAGGGACATTCCATGAAGGACCCCTCTGTCACTTCGCAGGCTGAGAGTCCCCGGTCAACATCAAGGCCAAACCGAGACCCTGGGAGCAAAGGCCACCACCGCCTTTCACATCTTCTTCCCCCAGATACCAGAGGCAGGAGGAAAACAAGTATCACAGCCTGCAAGGGGGACTAAATAAGTTACCAACTGTGTTGACATCATGAGTCTGTGATTATTTAATAAGTAGGATATTGAGAAAACTTCTAATAATTTAAGAGCAAATCAGTATGGGTTCTGCAACATAATTTGCTATTAAAAATGTTCCTCATTATGAGCGGATCAGTTACTGGGAGGAAAAAATCCTTCCCTCTACTGTCTCTCCCTCTCTCCGGTGCTCATTTCAGACCCATGTTATTGCCCTAAGGGGGGAAAAAGTCTCCATTAAAAACCAGAAGTTGTACCCTTCACAGCAGCAGCCCTCAGAGCCGCTGGGGTACAACGCGGATCTTATTCAAACAGCAAATCTGAGAACTCTCTGCTCGCTGGAGTCAGGTTGTATTTGCATTTTGGAAAATGTTAGGCATTGATTTTGTTGAGTTGTTTAAAATTAGATACTTTAGAAATTAATGTGCACAGGTATTAGAAATGAAGAATATCACCGCTAATAAAAATTGAGGAACTTTGCTCTTAAATCCTAAGAGTTGCACAGTGACAGTATTAATATTTTTATCATTTTGGAGATTACAAGGTTAACTGACTTTCAGAAAGGTGAGACTAGTTTTTTCATATAATTTTTACCTAAAGTAAAAGGCCGGGACTAGAATAGCCTAAAGGATTGTATATGGTCCTAAAGAATTTCTCTGACATACTTTGGGGAAGTATTGGGGAAAATAGGATTTGGTGAGAAGTTAGATTATGCGGATTATTTTATCTAGAGGAAAAACATATTGAGAATTAACTTCGAGCCCATCTTTTGACCTCCAAATATTTTGTCACTTTTTGTAGCATTTATTGAATAAAGTCCTGTCCTTTTTAACAATTTTTTTAAAAGTTTGGTCCCTTGCCAATTACTGTACCTAGTTGAGTAGCATGAGTGTTGTGGATAATGATCTTTTGTACTCAAAATACCGCATTTACTGCCCTCCCGAACTCATACCTGTGTTTTCCAGCAGCATTTTGCTAGCTCACGTCTTGACAGGTTGAAAAAGAATTAACAAGTACAGAACATGGAGAATTGCATAGGTGCAATTACAAATTGCCTTTTTGTGCAGAATTACTCTCCTGAAACCACTTTAATAACACAAGTCGAAAAGCTTCTATTGTTGTTTTCTCTCTCTCCTCCTCCAAGAAATAATCAGGGTCTCGGAGAGGAAGGATCCGAGCTGGCTGAGCTGCAGCGGTGGTCCTTCTTACATTATGAGAAGAGCTCTTAAATTCACCAGAGAGCTGCTGCGGGCCCCCCTGGGGGCTCTGGGGGCTTATTAAGACTCTTATCAGGTTTTCTGGTGAGATGTAAGTTCAACTCACAGGCAAATATATTGTCAAGACTTAAACTGAAAAAAAATTAGGTAACTGGAAACAAATCCAGTTCTGTGATTTTAAAGGGGTGAAATTTACGCATCAGATGAAGCACTTAAGGACAGGAGGAAGCCTGGGCAAAGGCGGGGGCAGCTCATGGTATGGGGCGTACCTCTCTCCTTTCCCCACAGCCCTCCAAGTTACATTGTATTATCTTCTTTTTTTACCGGTGGAGGAACTGCAGTGCACAGTGTGACCGGCCTCCCGGGGCGCAGCCAGTGACCAGCTGGCTGGCACCAGCACTGGTACTTGGTCTCTGCCCAGGGAGGCAGCACGGTGGGGCGATGCCCTGATAAGTAGTTTGGCAGCAGAGGCTGGGGTTCCAACCTGTGTTAAATCTGCCTGAGAAACCCCTTCCTGAAGCCACTTTGAGACAAAGTGAGCGGTAGGTTGGCCAGTTCCCCGCAGTGTTTGTGGTCATGGCATGAACACAGACTCGATGGAAGGATGTGTGTATTTTCATCAAAGGGTGATGATTCAGCAGTGTTCTTATCGTGCTTCAGACAGCTAGTGCCAGTCATCAGTATCGATTCTCTTTTACTGCATTTTACGTGGGTTTTTGTTAAAGCCGTCACCTGAGCGCTTACTTTCCAAACACAGATCAAAGTCTTGCCTCCCCCAGGCATCATCTGAAAACAAAAGTGGTTGTCCCTTACGAGTGCTCTCGAGAAAACATCTGATTTAACTTTGATTCGATGAAAATAAGTTATAAAATAATGTACCTTCTAAAGGATCCTTCTGCTCTAAGATCAGCTGTTCAACAAACATTTAACAGAGCAATTACTGCGTGTCCAGCACTGTGAGTTTCAGACAGTCATCCAAATTGTAGCTAGATCAGAGGAAAGAAACACAGAGCAAAGAGGTTTTTAGTTGAAAAGCTCTGGAAAATTCTGGTCATTGAAAGCGAGATAAAAGAATTCATTGATCTGTAATTTAACTCAAAAACTTCGATCTCTGCACTGTGGTCAAGAGCACAAGTACTGGATCCTTCATTCATTGACTCACTGCTACGTAACAAGCGCTGAGCTGGCTGTGGGGGTACCTTGCTTATCCAAACCAGAGACAGCCCCCCCCCCACCCCACTGAATTACCTTCCAGCTGGAACGGCAGATTCATCAAATGACCACGTTTTTAAAATATCAACTTGTACCTATGGCAGGTGCTGTAAACAAGAATATACATGAGGCTCTTAAGAGTCTGTTTGATGGAATTGAGGAAACAAGCTGAAGTTTCTAAGGAAGGGACACATGACGTAAGGGATGCAGCGAGGGGAGGGAAGAAGGAACGAGGCAGAGAGGGCAGAGTGTACAAACGCCTCCTGGGCGGCGGGACAGAGTGTCTGGGACTAAAAGGTGTCCGCAGTGTAGGGAGTGGGGGGCTGTGAGGGGAGCAGGCTTGGAGCGCAGCCTAGAGAAGCAGAGTCTGGGCTCTCTGAACACGAGGGCAAGGTGTGGGGGTTTAGAGTAGGAGAGTGCATGCCAGGGACCTGGGCAGGGTAGACACAGGCTGACTAGTTGGAAAACTCCTGAAGTTTCCAGGATGGAGACCGCGATGGCTCGGGGATGCTTAGCGGTGTGGAAGAGCTGACGAGAGGAGATATTCAGGAGGTGAACGTCAGCAGGCCTTGGATATTGGGTGTGAGAGATGGGGTGCTGAGGATGACTTGGGCCACTGAAGAGGTGGGGGTGCTGTTCACTAAAATGAGGGAACCTGAGGACGAGCCAGGTTGGGATCCGAGGACAGTGGGTGCGGGAGTGAGACTGCGAAGTTTTAATATGCAGAGTTTTTCAAGGTCCTTGAGAAAACCAAGAGGAATTGTCACGTAGCAAGGGTGTGGGTCTAGAGCTCAGAGGTGAAGTCTGGGCTGGAGGTTGACCTTTGTGGGCAGAGCCCCCAGCCGTGGTGCCTGAACTCCCGGGTCTGGACACCATCACTCAGGGACAGGCTGGGAAGGGGAAGGGTGTTCCAGGAACACCCAGAACCAAGTCTTGAGCAACCTGAACCCCTAAAGGCTGATTCAAAGAGGATGAGTCATAGAGAGATAGCTGCCCAGAAAGGGAGCAGGAGGCCGAGGGCTGTTGTCCTGAGAGTCTAGAGGAGATGGAGGGGTCGCAGCCCTGAACGTGCTGAGGGCTCAGGTAAGATAAGGACTGAAAAACACGTGGGACTGAGAATAAATGGTGTTGGGCTGAGTGATGTTGAGGTCACAAGGGCACGAGTGAGGGCTGCAGTGGTCACGGGTCAGAATCACACGAAGGAGGAGAGGTGGGGGATAGAGCCGTGGAGGCACAGTGAGGCGAGGGGGCGGGGAGGGCAGGGGAGGCCCGGAGGCAGGAGACGCGTCCGTGGGGTGATGAGTGTGTGTAATGAGAGGCACTTGGGAGTGTGCCGGAGCCAGCAGGGGGATCCTGGCGAGGCCGGCTGAGCTTCCAGAAGACAGCAGGGCTCTCTGGGGTCCGTTTCTGAGAAGGCTCGAGAAGATGGCCTCAGCCTCGGTGGGAGGCGACAGCTCTGTGAGCTCCGCTGTAGAGAGATTCCGGCATTGCGGTTGGCGGTTTCCATTGTTCCTGTAAAGGAGGCAACCAGCTCATCTGCCGGGGGGGCCCAGGGACAGGCCGAGTGGGGGAAACCCCAGAGGGAGGCTTGAGGGAAGAGGAGGTCTGGGCCCGCCTGTGCAGAGGGCGGAAAAGCCAGTGACCCGCGGCTGCTGGGGCTGCTGGACGGCTCAGGGCCCTGGCACGCGTGGGTCGTTTTGAGTTTATGGTGGAACCGAGCGGCCCGGGTCGGAGGTCTCTGGAAGCACAGAGAAAGCAGGTAGCCAGGGATCCTTCCCGATGGCAGCTTTGCCCAGATGGTTGCAATAAAAAGAGCCATAAGAGCATGTGAAGTATTTGCAAGACCTACAAAAATGTGCACAGAATCTAAGCAGAAAGAAGCGGGAAGTGGGGAAAGAGGGGGCCGATAGATGGGGAGCAGTTCGGGGAAGGAATGGTTTGACGATGTCCGTGAGGTCCAGCTCGCCTGTTGGAAGCTGAGTGGTGACCAGAGGGGAGCTGGGCGAGGTGGTCGTGGTCTCGGAAGGCTCGTGGCTTGGGGATGGTCTTGCTCTCCAGGGAGGGGACGCTGGACCCCGCGGTGCAGGCTGCCTTCCCCGTCTGCAGACAACGTGTGGGGCAGGCTGCTCAGCCCCAGCCTCAGGTTGCCCATCTGAGGAGTGGGCTGGCTGTGCTTTCTGTGGTTGCGAGGGTGCAGTGAGGTCCCTGGTGTAAAGCAGCACGACACCTGGGCTGACTCCTGATGGGGAACCCGGTCACTGTCAGAAGCTGCCATTTTCTTCTTATGACGCAGGCTTTTCTGGGCAGACCACCAGTTTTGCTGTTATTATTTTATGTTTTTAATTCTAGGAGTCCAAGGCAAAAAGACATGTTGAATTTTATAGAAGTGCTGTGATTCACAACAGGGTTATGGTGTTGACTTAATCTTTTCCCTGTGACCCTGCCGCTGAGAACGGAGGGCCAGCAGGGCTCCAGGAGGAGCCAGAGCGAGGGGTCTTAGGGGCTTGCTGTCCTTGAGCGCCTCCCTCCTTCCGACACGGCCTAATTCCGGCTCCTTTCAGGAACTGCGACTTGCAGGTTTCAGGCACTGAGTGACTCGGGCCACAAGGAGGGCTCCTGGCCTCAGCAAAGACGTGAGGACAGAGTTCACTCATTCCCGCTTGTTTGTCTGTTTGTCACCCACACTCAACAGAGGTGGGCCTGCTTGTCTGAATTTGCAGACCCAGGGCAGGTGCTCAGCAACTGATTGTCGCGTGGGGTGGACCCTGGTCTGTGAGGGGTCAAAGCAGGCTCTCTCCTCGTCTCAGCACCGTTGACGCTGGGGCCGGATAATCCTTTGTCGTGGGGCCGTCCCCTGCATCCCTGGCTCCCACTAGTAGACGGATGGCAGGAGCCACCTCCGCCCTCCCAAGATGCCACAACCAAGAAATGACTCTGGGAATTTCCAGATGTCTCCAGGGGGAGGGGGACAAAACGGCCTCTAGGTAAGAACAAACGCATTGGAAGAAATCTGGAATGTGATCGACTGTGTTGATTTTTTTTAGGTTTATTGTATTAGTTGAAGAGGAGAAAGTCTGAACTGTAACCCAGAATTGTCTTGCAGGGTTTATTTCTGAGAAATGAGATTCTGAGTGTTTGTAATTTCTTTCTATATTCTTCTGGCTTTTCTGAAATGTCTCGTGTTTCTTTACGGTACCTGTGTTGCTCTTACAGCTTAAAAGGGAGAGAATGAAAAAAGTTTAATGCATGAGAATGGTTTTTTAAGTGTATAATTCATTTCTTCCTCATATCCTGACATTCCCAGTGACGACAGTGACTGAAGTCAATGAACATTGTCTTCTGATGATGGTGATGGTGATGGTGAATGTTGTTTGATTAGCTGTTCTTTAGGTAATTATAATTACTTTGAGTATTTCAAACAGCGTGTCATCATCTACTGTTAATTCAAGTTCTAGATGTTGACACAAATTCATTGGTCATCGAAGCACTGGACTTCATCTTCAGAGACACGCGACCCTTTTCTATAAAGGCAGGAGCTTTTCAAGCATCAAGTGACTCTGGAATAACCACACTTGCCAAGTGTCACTGTTAGAGTCCCCAGACCCAAAATACAGGAAAGAAGGGGTGTGTGTGTGTGTGTGTGTGTGTGTGTGTGTGTGTGTGTAGTATGTTAAGAAACTTGCAGTAAAACTTAATTTTAAAAAAAAATCAGTCAACTAAGAGATTCTGCAAAACTACAAATCAAAGAAAGATTCAACAGAAAGGATCTGGGGCACTCTTTCATCACCCCCTAATTTACACAGGTTTAAATGAGGGGCTGGCCCAGAAGTGAAGGCTTTCTTTTAGCACCTACATTCAGAAAGGGAAGAGAGAAGTCGTTAGACAACGTGTGGGAAGATGAAGAGCCGACCCTGGCATTCAGATGTGGGTGGAGCAGCGTGTTTTCAAAAGCAGGAAAAAGATTTCCTTTTCCATTTTCTTGCGGTATTTTCATCACTTTGATCTTAGATACCTACTGTCCGCATCCACTCAGGCCTCCATAAGGAAATACCACAAGCTAAGTGACTTAAACCACAGAAATTTCTTTCTC
Organism: Hippopotamus amphibius kiboko; assembly: GCF_030028045.1. NCBI lineage: Eukaryota > Metazoa > Chordata > Mammalia > Artiodactyla > Hippopotamidae > Hippopotamus > Hippopotamus amphibius. The sequence continues at coordinate 81,117,059 of NC_080196.1, read as the reverse complement.
ACAGTTCTGGAGGCTGGAAGTCCCAGGTCAAGGTACCAGGTGGGTACATTTCCCCCTGAGGCCTCTTCCCTTGGCTCACAGGGGCCACGATCTCGCTCTCGCTGTGCGCTCACGTGACCTCTTCTTCGCGTGCATGGGGAAAGAGAGAGGGGATGGGGAGAGAAGGAGAGGGTGCTTGGTGTCTCTTAGTCCAAGGGCACTAATCCCATCATGAGAGCCTCACCCTCAGGACCTCATCTCACCCTAGTTACCTCCCTAAGCCCCCATCTCCAGATACCATCGAATCAGGGCTTAGGGCCTCCACGTATGAACTTGGGAAGGACACAGATATTCAGTCCGTAACACCTCCGTGATGATAACGTGCAAACATGGGTGATAGAATTGCTCATCAGTTACAAGGCATGACTGTTTCGATGAAAAGCGCCCTGCTGAACAGTTTGCCTGCTCAGTACGCTGTGTGCGTGTTTGCTGTTGCTGCTGTTGATTTCTTTCTTCAACATCGAGGCGCCCTAGCTCCCATCCTTTACGTGCCCCGTGTGCCCGCTCCCCCTGCCACGTCTCGGTCTCTTACTAGATCGCCAAGTCAGGGTAACAGTCAAAATCTGACCCGAGGAATCGATTTCTGGTATCCTCTTGAATTATTTTCCAGTATCTCTGTTAAAAATATGTTTAAGTAAGTTATTTTTATCTGTATTGATTTTGGTTAAATCTCACTGAGGCACAAGTATTCAATACGACAAAATTTCATTACAGGGGAAGCTATTTGCTCCTCTCTTGGTTCCGTTATAATGAGATCAGAAAAGCGGTATGTTAATGCTGAGGAATCTGCATAGTGTTTTCACTTTCTGGAGCTTCGTATAATACCACACACCCTTGCCCACTTCCATGCGTTTACTAAGACGAAAGTAGAATGCAGTAGAAATATAAATCACTAAAATACTGCTTGGGAGGGGAGAGAAAGCAAGTATGACTATAGCATGTAGGTGAAATAATTCCGTAGTCAGTATTGAGAACTGGGAAGGAGGTGATGATGAAACCAAAATGAGATATTCTGAAACATTTCAAAAATACATTTTCCATTCTGGAAAATCCTACTTTTCCTTGGTATGCAGATGAGTTTCTTCCCCCGGAGGAGCCACCTGTGGACATGACACTCGCTGCATCTTCTTTATGTAGAACCTGTTTTTCACGGGGGGCCGAGCAGCAGAGTTGCTTGCTCTGTCCTCCGTTCTCTGGGCAGAGCTTGGGGTCAGCTTCCCCAGGTGTGGAGCCAGTCCCCAGCCTGTCCTGAGCTGAATGGGCTCATAAACTCTCCCTCTTTGCACCCGGTAAGAGCTGATACTAAATCAGCTACAAAGTGCAGTGTTTTATTAGATGATGCCCATTCTGCTGAAACATGTATGCACATATATATAGTGTAGATATAATAAAAGTAACAGTGTAATCTGTCTAGTAAGTGTTGGTGTTCAGACCTTCTGCAGTGGCAGTATCTCTCCGTGGCAGTCATTCCCTTCCCCCCCACGTACGGCCGTGTTATTGGTGCAGGCCTGCCACCAAGGCAGTGCCCTGGGAACTGGGCCACACGCTATTTTTCAGGTGTTTTACATTTGTCACATGTGGTTGACCTCAGCCCCCAACCATTTGTCACATGTGGTTGACCTCAGCCCCCAACCTCAGGAGAGTGAAGCCCACTAGTGGCCCCGGGGACAGAGGCTGTGTCCTTGCCCTAAGTCACTGACCCAGAACATGAGACATACTTCCACCTCCTCCTTTATCCACTTGTGCTAAGGTGTTCACAGGTATTCTTTCTCCCACCTGTGGGTGCAGCAGTCATTAGGCCCCTTATGCTTTTTCCAAGTTTCTTTCTTCCTGGGGTCAACTACTCCTCAGGAGTCTACATTTCCCTGTTCTGTATAAAACTGGCACCTTTATACTTTAACTTCCGTGCTGCCCTCACGTGAGAGCCTGGGAGAGTTGGGGGTGGGGTGGAGGCGGGTACCACCCCTGGATCTCTAGAAAACCATGTGCTGCCTAAGGTTTATCAGCAAGCCCCCGCAACATGACCTCAGACGTCATCACACAGAGGCACAGGACAGGCACAGAACAGAGCTTCCTAAACCATAATCCTTCAGTCCCCTGTCTGCAGAGGCCACGGTGTGCTTTGTGGTTGCAAGTGGATGGAGTTACAGATCTGTGTTCTACCAGTTATCAATTTGCATATTGTAAGCAAGATAACTTTAACCTATGTTATATATCAAGCCAGTTTAACCTGGAATTTGTAGAAATCAAATTTCCAGTCTTGCATCACACCTCCAAGGAAAGCACCCTGCACAGATCTCCATGGGGAGCATGGTAACTACATCCCAATTAATTTCTCCACCCGAAGAATGAGATGTCTCTGTGAATTTCTCACGAGGTGAAGGATGGTTCCTCCCAGCAAGTTGTAAATGGTTCAAAAGTTAGAGAAGCAGAAGTAGCATTTCCTGTATATTCTCTGCCTCTCTGAAATGAGATGAAAGAAGGGATTTATCTTCTCAAGAACACAGTGTGCTTCCTGGCAGCAGGCGGACCAACTTGCAAAGGCCCCTTTGAAATAGAAACAAAAATAATGTTTAATGGTGATTCTACTCCCATGGCGGGGGAGGGGGGCATAAATCAGAAAGACAACTGGGCTTGGAACTTGGATCGCATGAGGCATGTCTCAGTGATCACAAATTCCGGTCTCCCAACCAATAACAATTGGATTTATTAAGTATTCTTATGGTCAGTCTCGTGAAAGAGCAACTATAAAACTGAAACATGTGGAACCAGCTAGGTAACAATAAAGACAAGATGGTAGAAATAATGAGTTTGAGAACAAACATATGGACGCCAAGTGGGGAGAGCGGGGGAGGTTGGGGGGGGGGATGAATTGGGAGATTGGGATTGCCATATATACGTTACTAATAAGAAAAAAAAATCAGATTGTACACTTTAAATATATGCAGTTTGTTGTATGTCAGTTATCTCTCAATAAAAGTTCTTAACAAAAAAGAAATAATGAGTTTGTTAGCACTTCGAGTATTTCACAACAATGCAGTTACTGGATTTATAAAGGAAAAAGCACCATGGGGTTTAGTTTAGCTGCCTGGCTGTTATGGTTCATACGGCGCAGTTACAGTATGTTCCTTGTCCATATGCTTGTTTTAAAATGTTTTACCTCATTATTATGAGAAGTTTTAAATGCAATGAAATTTCGAGTCAGAAAATTCTTAGAAAACTCATGAAAGAGAAGTTGAGATAGCAGTACCTAAAAGAACTTTTGAGATAGTCTTTTTTTTTTAATTCGGAAAAGTTGAAGTCAAGGGTAAAAGCAGATGCACTGGGGCTGCTCAGACAAGACTGTTGACCAAGTTTCACCACCCTGGGTACTTCGGAATCAAAAAGCTAATTTTTCTTTTCTCCCCTTTCTCTCTTTCCTCTGCAATGAGCTTGCAATACTGCCAACTGACATTAAAGAACACCGTGCGAGTCTGAGAAGAGAGGCCACTTAGAAAGTAAACTTGTATTACCTTTTTTCCCATGAAAACCTCTTGCTTGGGGAAGACAGGCCCAAGACTTCACTCATTTAGTAAAACAATAAAAATTAATACTGTGTAAATGGTCAGAAAATGTACACATGTATGTGTTCTTACTTTCTTTCCCTTAACAATCTAATTCTCCCAGACTTAGCTTTTTACTAGCTATGAGTCAATAACCCAGAATTTTTACGAAGCAAAAATGTATACTGTTGATTTTTTAATAGGTAATACATGTGCTTGGTACAAAATTCAAAAGGTATGAAGAGTTAGTGAAAATACGTCCCCTCTGGCCCTGTCCTGCAGCCCCAACTCACGCCTGTCCCAGGCCAGGGCTGTTCTCTCCTTACTTAGGGATGCGTGTGTGTACACAAATGATGGCTAACCATGCACATGGTTAGACACTTCCCGCTTTTCATTTAGCAGTAAAGTCCGGCCAACGGTTCATATCAGTGCGTGGGGAGGACCCTCGCCCTCTCTCACCACGTGGATGGACTCTAACTTTGTTGATGGCCATTCAGGGTGGTTTTCCACGTTTGCCACTTAAAGAATGTTCCACGTTCATCATTTCACACTGTGAGAGTCTACAGGGCAGGTTCTGGAAGTGAAATTGCCGGTCAGTGGGGATGTGCATTTTAGATAATGCCAGGTTTTTCTCTGTAAAACTTGTATACTATACCGCCACCAGTAACATGTGAGAGGGCCTCTCTTTCCATCTATTGTATTGTGAAACTTTTTCATCTAAACTTGGTCATTTTACATAGGTAAAAAGAAATAGACTTAGGACTGAGAGTGAGCTGCTTGTCATATTTCGAGAGCCATTTGTATTCATTTTTCTGTGAACACTCCCTGTTCCTGTTTTTCTATGTAGCTGTGGCTCTGTGTGTGTCTATACAGGGAAATTAGCCCCTTTTATGTGTTGCAAATTGTAACTGCTTTTTCTCAGTTTCCCTTTGTCTTTGGAATTGCTAACAGTACTTTATATATATATATATATATATATATATATATATATATATATATATATATAGTGTTTGAATTCAAATATATCAGTCTTTTCCTTTGTGGCTTCTTGTTTTATATCACATTTGGGCTTTCCTTTTCTTAAAAAAGAAATCTACCATTTCTGTATGTTATTGATTCATGGTTTTCAGTTTGAAAGCATCACTCCCTTTGACCTCTGTACCTGTGCAAGGTGAGAGGTGGAGAATTAACTTACCTTGTCCGGGCCGTTTATCCAGGCGTCGGCACTCTGCTAACTGAATGGCCCATCTTTTCCCCACTGACTTGAAATCTCACCTTCATCATATACTAAATTCCCTTATGTGTTTCATTTATTTGCATTGGTCTGCTTGTCTGTTCCTGTGTTAGTACCACGTTGTTTTAATTGCTGCAGCTTTAGAGTGGGTTTTAAAATCTAACTAGCAGCTAATCTCCTCTTAACACTCTTCCTTTTCAGAATTTCCCTAGCTACTCTGGCTTGTTTGTTTTTCCAAATGAACTTCAGTATCAGTTTTTATGGTCCAAAACCAAAATCCTGTTGGTAATCTTTCTGAGATTGTATTAAATTTATGATTTAAGTTTGAATGTGCCCCTTTATGAAGTTAAACATAATAAGCCTTTCCCACACTCAAATCTTTCCTGTCCCTCAATAGCATTTTCAGTTTCCTTCATGTAGAAATTGCACCCTTCTTATGAAGTTTATTCGTAAGCATTTCATCATTTTTGTTGCTACAATAAATGGAATTGCTTTTTTCTTGACATCCTGGAGCTAGTGTTGTTTGTATGTAAAACCTGTCAGTTTTTTTCTGTATGGTAATTTTGACTTTGCTACCATGTCAAACTCTCTTCTCATGTGTAATTTTTTCATGTCATTGCTTTCCAGGTATATAAATGGGTCATCTACAAAGAGTTATCATTTTACCTATTAAAAACTTATTTTTTCTGATTTCCCCTGAATTCTGACTAGCTTCGCGACTTTTGGACAGTAGATGTAAGCCTGCTCTCTGATGAGGAGAAAGGGGGTCTCTCTGAGACTGCAGAACCCCATCTCCCACGGGACCAACAAGGACCCTGTTACTGCTTTCTCACAGTCCCTACCTTTGCTCTCCTCTTAATTTTGTTTGGCTAATCTCCTACTTACGAAAAGAAATTAATTTATTTCTCCTGTTTGTTTAGCACTAAAGAACAGTGGGGTGGGAGCTAGTCATGGCTTTTGTGATTTAAGCTTTTACTTTATTGGTTTCCCTATAAATTCTGTTTAACATACTGAAGCTTTAAATTACCCAGTTTAAAATATATGGAGGATTACGGTAATATTGAGCAGTCTCATCACCTGGAAATTAATAGTCTTGGGAGGAGCCAGTGTCCTTCCTTCTGTGACTTCTCCAGGCAGCTCCCGTATCCAGTGCACCCTGGTCTCACCAGCGGGAACCTCAGCTGTGCAGCTCGGGGCCTACAGGGCAGTTAAGATCCCCACTTGAGAGAGGATTGATAAGCTTGGCTTTATTGCAGTTGCATTGAACAGAGGGGTGAGGAAAATTAATCCGAGAAGTTAGGGATTTCATCTTAGCTGAGAAATCAGCTTGTTGAGCAACTCTGACAAATCGTTTAACCTCTCTGCTTTGATATTTTCAGTTTGGCAGTGTGACATTAAATATTCAATTAATTAATATTTAGCATCAATTAATAACTAATCTAACTAAAAGTATTCATCAGTATTGATACCCAGCCATATACTTCCACTTGTCATCACACCTTACAGTCGCTGTTACGAGGCCTGACCTGACAGCCCTTTGTGTTCTATGATTACTTACCGTGCTTGTTACGACCCCAGTATGGCATGTAGAAGAGGAGATGGGGGGGTCTCGAGGACTTTTCCCGTGCTGCTTCAGCAGACTGAAGGAGCAGCCAGGCTAGAACCCACAGTCATAGGTTTTTTGTTTGTTTGTTTGTTTGTTTTCTTCTAAAGCTCTTTATTGGAATATAATTGCTTTACACGTGTGCCAGTTTTTGAGGTACACCGAAGTGAATCAGCTGTATTTATACATATATCCCCATATCCCCTCCCTCCTGCGACTCCCTCCCACCCTCCCTATCCTGGCCCTCTAAGTCATCACCCATCATCGAGTTGATCTCCCTGTGTTATGCAGCAACTTCCCACTAGCTATCTATTTTACATTTGGTAGTATATATATGTCAATGCTATTCTCTCACTTCGTCCCAGCTTCCCCTTTGCCCCCCTCCCACCCGGTGTCCTCAAATCCATTCTCTACATCTGCATTTTTATTCTTGCCCTGTCACTGGGTTCATCAGTACCATTTTTTTAGATTCCGTATATATGAATTAGCATATGGTATTTTTCTCTTTCTGGCTTACTTCACTCCATATGACAGTCTCTAGGTCTATCCACCTCACTACAAATAACTCAATTTCTTTCCTTTTTATGGCTGAGTAATATTCCATTGTATATATGTGCCACATCTTCTTTATCCATTCATCTGTTGATGGGCATTTAGGTTGCTTCCATGTCCTGGCTATTGTAAATAGTGCTGCAATGAACATTATGGTACATGTTTCTTTTTGGATTATGGTTTTCTCTGGGTATATGCCCAGGAGTGGGATTGCTGGGGCATACCATAGGATTTTAATCAGCCATTGCCTCTAGCTCAGCATCAGTCCATCAGGGGGCCTCCCTGCAATGTGCGGTCTACCACCTTCTCGGAAAGTGGGTGAGGATGGACTCTTGCCTCCTGCTAAAGTCACTGCAGATGGGAAATGTTAAATAGTATAAACCAAAGCAGACCTCCCAGGGATAAGACGTTGGCACTGGACAGCATTGTGAAGGTGTATAAAATATTTTCATTAAGGAAAGTAAATGCTATTCAAAGTAACAGTCAAAGGGAACAGTCACAAAGATTTCCTTTAAGTTATATATGACAAGTCATTTCCTTTCCTCTAATCAAGGACACTAGTATTTCCCTCTTGCTCCGGCTGTACTTTTATCCTGATGGCCTATTTTTACATCACTATGTAAGGCTAGAAAATGGTCAATAGAAGGAAAAGCCATGTGTGAGAAGTCAGTAACACCGTGCTGAGTCTGCAAACTCACTGAGTTCTTGTTTATCTGCAGCTGACATCATGTAAGTAATGCTGCAACCAATACTCATTATCCTACCAGACCTCAGACGGAGGAGACGTTAAAATACAGAGGAGGAGTTTCCCCTTCACCCCCCGCCCCCTCCCATACCTCGAGTTCTCCAGTCCATTCTCTGTATCTGCGTCCTTGTTCTTGTCACTGAGTTCATCAGTACCATTTTTAGGGGGGTGAAGGGGAAACTGAGACGAAGCGAGAGAGTGGCACAGACATATATATACTACCAAGTGTAAAATAGTCAGTGGGAAGTTATTGTATAACAAAGGGAGTCCAACTCGAGGATGGAAGATGCCTTAGAGGACTGGGGCGGGGAGGGTGGGGGGGACTCGAGGGGAGGGGAGTCAAGGAAGGGAGGGAATACGGGGATATGTGTATAAAAACAGATGATTGAACCTGGTGTACCCCCCAAAAAAAATAAATAAATAAAGAATTTGGAAAAAAAAGAAAATACAGAGGAGGAGTCCTGAAACCGATGTGCAATATGAAACTATACAGGGTAAAGGTTTGGAAGCGTGAAACAGTGAATGTTTTTAGACTCTAGAGAAACTGGAGTGTGTGCTTATAGTAGGTTAATTAGACGTCAATAGCATGAAAAGAGTTAGGCTTGTCTTGAAGCTATGATTCATTTTGAAAAGACCAGGTGAAGCTTGGGTTTGGGATGGAGTTGGGGGCAGAGGTTGCCCCGTCTGTGTTTAGAGACCCTCCAAGGAGAGGCAGAGGTGTGTCTGCTCTTTCACCAAGGGGCAGCGCCTTTAAAGTGTATTTCTTTGTCTCGTTTACCAGAAGATCAATGCTGCAGATATCTTGTGGATCTTAGCTAAGTATTCTAGTCCCGGAATGTCATTTTTCTAGGATTTTGTCTTGTTTTTACCATAATCAAACCAGAATCCTTGTTTTCTAGTGCCCTGCACAGAACTGTCAGTTTGCTGAGGCTTTTGGAGGGACCCCCTAAATATGATCTCCCTGAGGAGGAGAGGTGGTATTGTTGAACAGTCAGGAGTAAACAGGGAAAAGAAAAGAAGCTCCTCACAAGAGAGGGCTAGAAATTATTTTTAGACACCCTCTGTGATGATTTAGCTAAATGCAGGAGGCGTACCGAACTTTATTTTCAAGTCTGTGACCTTTTCACAATCATACACTGTGCCCTGGAATGCGCCAGAGTGTGCAGTGGCTTTAATTAGCTGCCCTGTCGCAGGAAACCAACCACCAAACTGAATATGAGGGTGTTTCTTTTAATACCCATTGATTTGAGTAATTAGAAAAAAAGAATTGTAAGCAACATTCTTCAGCTGAGTTTATCCTGGCTTTTTTAATTTTAACTAGAGTGGAGCAAAAAAAAAAAAAAAAAACAGGTAAGTGACACTACTTGCTTTCATTTCTTACTTTAGAAAAATGAATATGTCCAGCTCTGATTAATTAGCAGAGGCATATTTATGTAACAGCGTCTTTCAGCCTATGCACCTTACAGTGGAAAAGGTAGGGGGTTTGTGTTATTTTTTAGTCTGTGGGTTTTAGGGACTGTGATTTAACAAGGCAATATCCTGGAATATATTAGGAAATAACAGTGACAGGCCCATTTTGTATTTCATGCCCTGAAAAGCTGTTTATGTACATGTAAATGCTGTGTTTGTCATATAAAAATGCTTGGAAATTGCGGGCCCCTCATTCTGTGCTTGTGAGAGGAAGGGGAAAATCGGGACCCCCCCAACTGGACTGTGATGACTAATTGTCTATAAAGAATGTGTGAATAGGCCCCCACTTGAAGGAATTTCGTAGATGACCGTCCATACTTCAAAACAAATAAATCATGGCAGTTGTGAACATTGCAAAAGGGTAGTGTCCAACAAGAAACAGGGAGAACGCTGAGCAGAGAAGCGACAGTTACCCATTTTATGTAAATAAGAAATTGAGAGTTTGTTTCTGTAAATCTGTGGTAGTGCAAAAAATTGGACTCTACGAAGAGAATGTTGATTCATGGCTGGCGTTTCAGTTGCACAAAGCAGAGGTACATTTATTTTTAAGCTCAGTGTGACTTTTTCCAACATGGGGAATATGATATGAATACGCCACACTGGCAAGTGTTTAAAATGAGAAGAGCAGACTTGTAAAAAGCAAAGTGACTGTGAACTTGCATTGGCGTTGTGCAGGGCTGGAGTGCACCTTCGGTGTAAATCATAAATCTGCCACTTTTACACTATACGTGCTCCAGCAAGTGTCTTCACTTCTCTGAGCCTCCGTTTCCACCTGAATGCGGGTGAACACACACCCCGGGGACTGAGGACCCGGAGATGCTGCGGGAGGGCACAGCCCAGCACTTGGCACACAGTTTATTATCATTTCATGTGAAAATGGCTTTCAGATAAAATCATGTTTAACTCATCCTCCAAGCAATTTTAACAGATCACCGCCCCCCCCCGCTCCCCGCGCCTTATTTTTAAGTATTTCCCACAAAGTCCTGGATCGTCTTGGCTAAAAGTGTTAACTTCATGAATACCTGTTGCATGTTGATTTATTTAATCCTAATTAATTCATTTTCTCATTTCTTAGAAAGCCAGATTCTTTCACAGAACATCAGCCGTTTGTATCTACATTTTTAGCCTGGAATCGAAGCTGACGCACTTCCTGTAGGTCTTTACTTTCTTTTCTGTTTGACATGCAGGGGCTCTGAGAAGCCAAGCTCCCGTCCATCTCTCTGCACATCTAGAATCAGTGCAGTCACACGTGAAGAACACTGCCCTCTCTTCTCATCTTCTCCAGTTGTTTTTGCCGTCCCCACCTGCTCTGGTGTCTGCTCGTCCATCTGTGTGGCCACAGAAGTGCCTTCTTCAAACTCTCAGTACAGCCACACCTTTGCTGGGAACAGCACCAGAGTCTAGGGAGGGCTTACCTGCCTGGAGCCCTGGCCACCTCCAGGTACCCTGTGATCTCGCGCTCATAGCATCCCACACTCCCGGGTTTACCAGCGAGCAGTGAGAGGCCTGAGGGCACAGTCACCCGCCTGAAAGTGAGGGTGCAGGAGCCACTGCTGTGCTGGTGGCCTGGCAGTGACAGCTGTTCTCTCCCAACAGAAGGCACTTGTGGACTCAAAAAAGTGACAAACAGTAAAACATTGCAAAATACAGACTCCGGATTTGACTCGTGCCTCACTGGGTGGGGCGACCCCAAACCAGGTCACTTAATTTCCTTGTTCCTTAATTTCTAGTTGACCTACTTGGCCGTGGAGAAGTGTTTGGCCCTGTGAGACCACCTTCTTGAGAAATCCTACTCTGGCTTCCTGGACGTGGCCCTCTCCTCGATTTTCTTCTCTGGCCTCGCCTTCCTTCTCTGGGGCCTCTGCTGCCTCCTTTCTCTCCATCTGACTTTAGATACTTCTCCACGGAGCTGTCACCTCTGCCCGTCACTGAGAAATCTCTCAGTCTTACAGCTTGCAACGCTTTGTGTCCAGTCCACATCCCACCCTGGACCTCCATCTCTTGGTGAACGCGAGCACTCCAGGCAGAGACTAGTCCTGAACAACACTCATTCTCCTATCTAGCAACCTAAATTGGAAGCTGACCTACTGTCTCTCCAGTTGCCTGAGCCAGAGACCCGGGACCACCCTTCACTCCTATCTTTCACTGACCACTTCTGTCCGATTAGAAATCAAACCTGTTGATTCTGCATCCAGAGCCTTCTCTCCGTCTCTGCTGCCGTGGCCCCGTCCAGCCCCAGAGCCTCTCCCCTGGACTCCTGCCTCTGCTTCTTCCTCTATGAAGTTCATTCTCCCCTTTGTGTTAAAGTAACTTTTTTTATCTTAAATTTTATTTTACTTTTATTTTATTTTATTTTTATATACATGGGCAGTGCTTTTTAAATTTATTTTTTATTTTTAAATTTTTTTTTACTCAGATCTTTATTGGAGTATAATTGCTTTACAACGTTGTGTTGTTTTCTACTGTACAACATAGTGAATTAGCTATGTGTATACATATATCCCCATATCCCCTCCCTTTTGAGCCTCCCTCCCACCCTCCCTATCCCACCCCTCTAGGTCTTCACAAAGCATCAAGCTGATCTCCCTGTGCTCTGCAACAGCTTCCCACTAGCTATCTATTTTACATTTGGTAGTGTGTATATGTCAGTGCTACTCTCTCACTTCGTCCCAGCTTCCCTTTCCCCCCACCGCGTCCTCAAGTCTGTTAAAGAAACTTTCAAACCTAATCGTATCACTCAGTGCATAAATCCCTTTAGCGGCCTCTCCAGTACCCTTAGGATAAAACGCTTTCCAGGACTTTTCTGGTCTGGTCCTGCCCACTCCTGCAGCCCCAGCCTTCTCCAGCACCTCCTTCTCATTTTTCCTCTCACCTCCTGCCTTTGCACGAATTGTTTCCTCTTTCCAGCACCATCTCCTCCTTCTTCTCACCTGCACCCAGTCCCTGGCTAAATCAGAGTCAAGCTCGCACCTCAACCCAGACATCTTCTGTCTTCACTCACTGTCCCTGCTAAAGAGAACCAGGTCCCTTCCTGCCCTCCTTCCTCCCAGTAGGATAGGGAGAGCCCTGCTCTTTAAGCTCCTAACTCTGTAACCCCTGCACCTTTCCTCTCGTAACCTGTATTATACTCCATTGCTAGTTCAACTGTCCATTCCTCCCCTAGAATGTGAGCTCTGTGGGGATGGGGACCACATGCACCTTGGTCATTCCTATATCTGCAGTCCTAAGTGAGCATGTAGCACACAGTGGTCCTTCATGAAACTTTGAGTGAGTGGATGCTGTCCCTGGGTTTGCAGAGATGGATAAGAAGACGTGCACCCTGCCTTCAAGAAGCTCATAATCTTGTGAAGGAACATGTATAAATAATTACCGCATAATAGACACAGTCAGAAAACACGTGCAGGTGAGCCCAACCAAGGGAACGGCTGACTTTGTCTGAAGACTTGAGTTGGTCTTTCAAATGTGAAAGGAGCCAACATAAGGTGGTCCAGCTTTGGGCTTTGCTGCGAATTAACCTTTTCATCTTGGGTAAATTACCTGTCTTCTCCGAACCTTAATTTCCTTCTCTAGAAAAGTAGAGATAATAATACCTTACCTGACAAAACTGTGGGGAGGATCAGATGGAGAGACTTAAATGACAGACACCAAGCATGGCATCTAGTGTAGGTAGGTGCTCAGTAGGTAACGGCTGTTTTATAAGTGGAATGAATTTAAATGTGTTTATTCAATGTTTTTTGGATGAATGCACCAGAAGACAAATGAGGAAAAAATAATTATTTCTTGAATGTGACTAAAATGACAACTTCAGCCTGGGTCTACGTGAGGGAGGTTTCTGGACTATGGCCTAATATATAATTTATCGTTTGCCTCCATTAAACCGTGATAAATTATTAAGAACCAAAGGGGCAGCCTTTATACTAGAAACCTCCTCTTAATACAACCAGAGGGGACTATTTGCGCCGCCGCCTTCATGCGGAGAGTGATTTGCTAGCACCGAGCCGTCCACAGTTCTGATTTTGCGCATTATTACACAATAAGCTGCCCTTCCCTGGACCTCAGCCTCTCGTTCCTGGGATGCTCAGAGACGCTTGAAAAATATAACCTCCGTGGCTGTCTGTGCAGCAGCAGAAATGGATATGCAGACACATGCTTTGACGTATAGCTCTGGTCAGGAGCTATGTAGGTAATAGCCACGAGTTGCATTTTATTTCCTCGTGGGAAGAGCTGTGTCCTAGAAGTGTATTCTTTATGTTGTTGGCGATCTAAAATGTCTGAGTGCCGTAACCCTAAGAGATGATGCGCAGCTCACGCCACCCTCTTCCTCATCACTTCCAGAATGCCAGTGCGTGGACTGCAGTTAGCTTGGGGTCCCAGAGGAAAGGTTAATTATTAATTAACTCGCATAGCTTTAGGCGACTTTGCTGGAATCCTCGCAGCCCTCTGTCCTTAGCATTGCTAATCAGAACCTTTGCTCTCAGGTATTTTCTAAACCTTAACTCCTCCGGAGCTCAGGCCTAGTGTTGGTTGGAGGTTCCCTAAAGGACTAGCCAGCTGTCTAAGAATCAGTGATCCGAGTTCAAAGTCGTTTGTTTGCAGGAAGTACAAACTCCAGTTTGCCCTCAGAGTTCAGGGTGGGGAGGAAATGGTGGGGCTTTTTCCCGCTTTAGTGCTTTTTATGAATCACATTGCGTGCTCCCAACACGTGAAATATCTCTTCTCACTTTTATTTTATTTTATTTTTTTATAAATTTATTTATTTATTTTATGGGCTGTGTTGGGTCTTTTTTGCTGTGTGCGGGCTTTCTTTTTTTTAGTTGTGGTGAGTGGGGGCTACTCTTTGTTGTGGTGCACGGGCTCCTCATTGCTGTGGCTTCTCTTGTGGAGCATGGGTTCTAGGCACATGGGCTTCAGTAGTTGCAGCACACAGGCTCAGTAGTTGTGGCACACAGGCTTAGTTGCTCTGCGGCATGTGAAATCTTCCCAGAGCAGGGATCGAACCCGTGTCCCCTGCATTGGCAGGCGGATTCTCAACCACTGCGCCTCCTAGGAAGCCCCTGTTCTCACTTTTAGATGTAGTAGATGCTGCTGAAGTCTGTAGTAAATTGTCAATGGCAATTGCTCTTCTAGAACCTACCACTGTTGTGTATCAGGGCTTGGATTTGGATGTCCATGGAAAGAGGACCTGGGTACGATTTTTCACTTCTTCAGAGCCTCCCATGGTTCTACAAGGCCTATGCAGTAGTCCTCCCCCTGCTCTACGTCAGAACCACTTGGGTAACCTTTTTTTAAATGCACACACCCAGGCCCCCGCCAAGAGGTTATAATTAGGAAATTCTGGAAGTGGAGCCTGCTGCACACCTTTCCCGGTGGTCCCCGCCCTCGCGTCCAGGGCTCCCCTCGTGGGCCGCTCTGCCAGTGTTCGGGGTTCCTGCCCAGGGTCTGTATGGGGCGCGGTCAGGTCGTCTTCATTTCAGGTAAGATTTAGAAGAAGTAAATAAAGCTCCACAGCTGCTGCGCCAGGACTCGGTGTCAGGACGCAGGTTAGCTTGTTCTCCCGTCTCCCCAGGCTGCCGTGGGGCCAGCGTCTCTCACTGTCGCTTCTCAGAAGTGTCCCGGTGCCCAGAAGGCCCAGAGCCATCCGTTTGAATTTAAACTGCCTTAAATCCATGTTACACATTTCTTTCAACATCAGCTTTTGAAATATTTTTCCAAGGGGAAAAAATGCATTCTTCTGTTGAGGACAGCCAGTGCTTGTCGTATGTTCTTCTTTCTTTTTGTCCAGTTTCTAACAGGGGCGGGACCAGGGCCCCGTGGAGTGTGCGCTCCTGATACCGTGCACCCCAGGGACGCCCGGGCTTCAGCCCCAGAGACCTCTCGTGTGGGCCGTGGGCCTGACCTCCCCCCCTCCCGCCGCGCCGTGCCTCAGCTCTGCCGGGGGATGCCGGGGCCGTGGGGACCCCGGCTCCGCCTGCCCCCCGGCCTCCACACCCGCCCACAGCCCAGCAGCCTGGGCTCCCCGCAGCTCAGGGCTCCTCACGGGGGCTTTTCTGCCCTCAGCCTGCGGGGGCCCTGCGGGGAACAGCTGCAGCAGGTTTGCTGATTCTGATCCCCTTGAAAGAGGGCGTGTGTGTGCCAGCGATCCATCTGCCAGGTGCCTCTGATCCGGGGACTCGAGGATGGGGAGGTGGGGGGAGAAGAGAGTGGGTCAGGGGTGGCACAAGAGGACAAGCCTGCAGGGAGAGTAGACGTGCAGCAAGTCGTCTGTGCAAGGGCACAGACCACGAGAAACTGCCCGTGTGAAGCATCGTCACGTCTGTCGTCACCACGGCTCAAGAGAAAAATGGTAGATCTTGTTGATTTCTGGCAAAACTGACATCAAAATCAAATGCGTGTGTATGTTTTCAAAACGTATTTCCTATGCCAGGGGCTTGAAGCCTGCAAGTCTTCTTTATGACCTTTGTGACAACTCGCCTTGTTCCGTGAGGTTTTTCTCCTCCCTGATCTCTGTTTCATTGACAGGCAAATAAATATAACTTTAAATTTCCCAGAGCACTTGCTGTGTCCCTGCCAGACAGCTCTCCAGGGTAGCTTTTCCTCAACTCTCCATCTTTATTCTGTGACCATCTTTACATCGTGTTTCTGCTTCCCCGTAATCTGCATCCAGTTTATAAATGTTAATTATGCCACACGCAGCGCGGACGCCTGAACTAGCCCTGGAAATGTCCAGTCGGCACTTTGGGGTAGGGACCACAAATTCTGTTTTTAAGGACAACTTGGTTTTAATGTGCTTCAGGCCAAAGGAGAAAGAAAAGGTTTGTATCCGGAAGCGAAGTTGACGATTAATGGGAATCAGAAAGGAGCCCAGGCCGTTGTTTATACTGGACGTGATAGTTCTTCCTTGACTTAAAACATCGCTTTAAAGAGATTTAATCTCTTTAACAGTTCTCCATCAGCCAGTCATTCTGTTATTTTGTACCATGTGTTTGTATTATCACAAGAAATTATGAACATGGGAGAACAGTTTGATCTCTGCCCTCTGTGTCCAGGAGGTCACTTGCATTCCTAAAAGCCACTGTGTTTATGTTGAGCCCGTCTGTCAGTCACGGGGAGCACTTGCTCATTGGAAGTGGTGGGGGTGAGGCAGGGGCACCTGAGGATTTGGTATGGTGTCGCCTTCATAAGGGTACATAAATTGGGGGTTGAATACATTGAATAGGAAGTGAAAAGGCCTCGGTGACCTGGAAACATGGGAATGGACTAAATAACCATTCAGGTGAGAATCAGTCCGATTGCAACCAAATCTCCATCTCTACAGGCTGTCTTGTCGCCCAACCTCTCTCCTAATTTTCAGCTGAAGTCAACAGAACTATCTTTGTCAGGTGCCTGCCTGCAGGGACCCTGACCTCACCAGCAAATACTGCAGTTATTTTCAGATGACAAGAGAATCTGCTTCTACGTCTTGATCTTTCTTAAATATTTTCTCTCTCTCTCAATATGCATTCAGGTCTGACAGACTAAATGAGGACTTGTCACATGCCACTTTAGCCTGTCTCCCTGTATATTTTCAGCCAACATTAAAAACATATAGTAGTAATTAAGTCGTCTTTAGAAATCACTTCTTACTGGTAATGTGCTTTTCAGTTCCCTCAATGAGACACAGTAACTTGAAAAATTATTCCGTTGGCAGCAGTAACAACAACAGAACCTGCATAATTGTAAACCCTTCCCTCACTGGTACTTAGCCAAGTCGTTATCCAGCCTGATTTCCTCACTTCAGCATAGGGAGGCCGACAGGAGCAGATTTTCAGAAATTCTCCTTCATTCTGTCTTTCGGGAGGCGTTGCTAGTCACTTGAGAAATGAGAGCCTGAGGTGGTGGGGTGTCAGAGAAACGGCCTCATTGCTTTAGAACCTCACCTCATGCTAATTTTCATCGGATTTGGGCTAGCCCTGAGGCCCTGTTCAGTATAAATCCCAAGAGAAGATCCTCAGTTTCCCTTTGTGATGAAGTTTCCATTTATTTTACTTCCATTTTGCCCTTTTTAAAGAAACAGAATTATTCAGGGAAAAAATATTATACTATGTAAATAAAAGGCGACAGATGGGTTAAAGGGAGAAAAGACTATTTCCATTTCAGCCCAGCTTTGGAAATCTAGGCCAACACTGATAAAAACTGAAGACACACAGATTGGAACCAGATCTATCTTACAAGAGAAACGGTGCAGTGTTCAGGCTCCAACACAGGTGGCTCTGACTGGAGAAACCGCTCACCCTGGCTTCAGAGACGTTGCTTTCCTGTTGGACTTTTCCAGGTTTGATTTTTTTTTTTTTTTAATGATTTGAGTCATCGCTCATCAAAATGAATCACAAATGGTTTTTGTGTGTGTGTGTGACACGTGGAGGACGTTTCAAAGGCATACACCAGAGTTGCTGGACCCTTCACATTCATCCTGTATCTCTTGTTAGATTAGCAACATTTTAAAACCTAAACTCTCACTTGCTGACATTTTCATTAGCACTTACACCATGTTCTGGCTTTTAAATTTTAATGCCTGTCTTATAAGGAAAGAGAAAGCAGAGGCTTCTTAATCAGAAATGTATTACTTTCAATTTACCATCTTCCAAAGGAAAAAAAAGAGAGAGCGAGGGAGAGAGAAAGAAACCCTTGTTGAATAGTTTGACCAGGATGTGAAGGAGTCGAGGGAAACATGAGGTGATAGAAGAGACAAATACCGACTCTGTGTATCTGAGGCACAATTTAGTCAGCCATCAGATCCTTTTCTACACTTTCTTTCCTTGAATACGTGATCAATGTAACTCCACTGTTTTCTGGGGGTTTTTTAATTGTGATAAAATGTACATAACACAAAATTTACCATTTTACCCATTTTTAAGTACCCATTCAGTGGCGTTAAATAAATTCACGTTGTCTTGGAATCCTCACCACCTTCCATCTCCAAACTGGAGCTCCATCCTCTGTAAGCAGTAACTCTCATCACTTCTTCCCCATGCCCCAGGTCACCACTGTTCTACTTTTGTCTCTGTGTATTTGACTGTTCTAGGCATTTCATATAAATAGAGTCGTACAATATTTATCCTTTTGTGTCTGGCTTATTTCACTTAGCATAATGTCTTCAAGATTTATCCATGCTGCAGTATGTGTCAGGATTTCATTCTTTTCTAAGGCTAAATAAATTTCTAGTGTACACATCTACCACATTTTGTTTATTTATTTATTTGTCAATGGACACTTAAGTTCATGTCCTCATTGAACAGAGATAATTTCATTTCTTCTTTTCCAATTTAGATGCTTTCTTGTGGGTTAGGAAATGTTCTCTCCTTTTCAGTTTTTCAAAAAGTTGGAGACGAGTTTATGTAAGTTCTTTCAGTGTTTGGTAGAATTCACTAATAAAGCCATCTAGTCCAGGGCTTTTTTTGTCAAGGACTTTTTGATTACTGATTCAATATCCTTACTAGTTACAGATCTATTCCACTTCTCCATTTCTTCATGATTCAGTCTTGGTAGGTTTTGTATTTCTAAGAGTTTCTTCACTTCATCTATGTTATCAATTTGTGGGCATACAGTATCAAGTAGCGGGCATACAGCTATTCATAGTAGTCTCATAATTCTTTTTATTTCTGTAGAGTTGGTAGTAATGTACCCACTTTCATTTCTGATTTCAGTAAGTTAAGTGTTTTCTTCCTCAATCTTTTCAATTTTGTTAATTTTTCCAAGAAACCAGATCTTGCTTTCATTGACTCTCTCTATTGTTTCTCTTCTCTGTTTATTAATCTCCACTCTAATCTTTATTATTTCCTTCCTTCTGCTAGCTTTGAGTTTAGTTTGTTCTTCTTTTTCTAGCTTCTTAAGTTGTAAAGACAGATTGTTGATTTGAGTTCTTTCTTCTTTTTTTTAATGTAAGCGTTTACAGTCATAAATTTTCCTCTTAGCACTGCTTTCACTGAATCCCACAAGTTTTGGTATGTTGCACTTTCATTTAAATTTGTATCTTTAAGAGACAAATACTTGTATTTTCTAATTTTCTTTATGATTTCCTCTTTGATTCATTGATTAGGAATATGTTGTTTAATTTCCACACATTTGTGAATTTTCCAGTTTTCGTGCTGTTACTGATTTCCAATTTGATCCTATTGTGGTCAACAAAGATTCTCTGTATGATACCTATCTTTTAAAATCTATTGAGACTTGATTTGTGGCCTGACATGAGGTCTGTCTTAGAGAATATCCCATGTGAACTTGAGAAGGATGTGTATTCTGTTGTTGGGCATAGTGTTCTGTATATGTCTGTTAGAACTAGTTGGTCTATTGTTCAAGTCCTCTATTTACTCACTTGTCTTCTTGTCTGGTTGTTCTACCTATCATTGAGAGTTGGGTGTTGAATTCTGCAGCTATTTTTTAAAACTCTCTATTTACCTCTTTAATCCTGTCAATTTTTGCTTCATATGTTTTCAGAGTCTGTTATTAGGTATGTAAGTATTTATATGTAATTTAATATATATGTCCTTTTCCTCTTGTAACCTTTGTTGATTTAAAGTCTGTTTTCTTCAGATAGTAGTATAGCAATCCTGCTCTCTTTTGGTTGCTATTTGTATGGAATATCTTTTTCCATCTTTTCACTTTCAAACTAGTTATGTCTTTGTATCTAAACTGAATCTCTTGTAGTCAGCATATAGATGGATTGTGGGTTTTTACTTATTCTTCCAATCTCTATTTTTTTGACTGAAGAGGTTAGTCATTTTACACTTGAAGTAATTACTGATAACAAGGGATTTACTTTTGCCTTTTGCTCTTTGTTTTCTTTATACCTTCTAGGATTTTTGTCCCTCATTCACTGCGTTATTGTATTCTTTTGTGTTTAGCTGATTTTTTGTTATGAAATGTTTTAATTCACTTTTCATTTCCTTTTGTGTATACTCCGTGGCTGCTTTCTTTGTGGTTACCATGGGGATTACATTTAACATCCTAAATTATAACACTCTAATGTGAATTTACAACAGTGTAACTGCATCCGCACATAAAGACTGCTCCTGTGCAGCTCCGTCCTCATCATCTTTGACAACACAAATTACATCTTTCTGCTTTGTGTTCAAAAATATGGACTAATAATCGTTTTTGATGCACTGGTCTTTAAACTCATGTAGAACATAAGAAATAGAGTTACAAACCAAAATTACAGTAATACTTATTTTAATGTTTATTTGTGTATTTATCTTTTCCAGGGAACTTTATACCTCCGTATGCCTTTGAGTTACTGTCTAGCATCCTTTCACTTCAACTTGAAGGACTCCCTTCAACACTCTTTGCAGGGCAGGTGTAGTGGTAATGAATCCCCTCAGCTTTTGTTTGCAAATGTCTTCGTTTCTTCCTCAGTTTTGAAAGACAGTTTTAAAAGAAAGCCAGGTGTAAAATTCTTAGTAGACAGTTTTTTCTTTCAGCACTTTAAATATGTTATCCCACTGCCTTCTGGCCTGCAAAGCTTTTGCTGAGAAGTCCTCTGATAATCTTCTAGAGAATCCCTTGTACATGATGAGTTCCTTTTCTCTTGGTGCTTTTAAGATTCTCTCTTTGTCTTTGTCTTTCAACAGTTTGATTATAATGTCTCTCAATGTGGCTCTTTTAGACTTTATCCTACTTGGAGTTTATTGGGCTTCTTGAATTTGTAGATGCATATCTTTCCTAAAATTTGGGAAGCTTTCAGCCATTATTTCTCCAAGTATTCCTCTCTCTCTCTCTCTCTCTCTTTCTACCCCCCTCTATCCCCTCTCCCTCTTTCTTTTTTCTTTCTGGGACCCCCACAATTCATATGTTGGTCCACTTGATGCTGTCCCAAGGGCCCTTCTTACACTTTGTTCACTTTTCTTTAATCTTTTTTCTTTCTATTTCTCAGAACTTGATAATTTCAATTTTCCTATCTTCAAGTTTACTCTTCCTTCTACCTGCTTAAATCTGTTTTTGAGTTCCTTTAGTGAATTTTTCATGTCAACTATTACACTTTTTAGTTCCAGAATTTCTTTTTAGTTTTTCTATGAGTTCTATCTCTTTATTCATATTTTCATTTTATTCATACCTTGTTTTCTTGACTTTTTTCACATCTTCCTTTAGCTCTTTAAAGATCCTGAAAGCATCTTTAAGCATCTAATAACCTCTTTGAGCATCTTTAAGATGGTTATTTCAGTCTTTATCTAGTAAGTCTGCCATCTGGGCAGGATGGCAGACTTACTAGACAGTTTCTTAGGGACAGTTCCTCTCTGTTTATATTTTACCTTTGAATAATCATACTTTCCTATTCTTTGTATACCTTGTCTTTTTTTGTTGGAAACTGGACATTTGAATCTTATACTATAGTGTCTCCATTAATCAGATTTTTCTCCTCACCCAGGGTTTGCTGTTTTGTCTTTGTCTGTAATTATTGTAGAGTATTTCTGTAATGGGGATCAGCCTAAGGTTTAAGTGTAAGGTTTTCTTGGGTATTTTCTGAGCCATATCTTTCCCTGGGTATGTATAATGACTTCCTGAATTCTTCCTTTATGCAGTTGCTTTTGAATGTTCTAATCCTTAAGTACTTGGCTCCCAAAAGGGAAAAACGGGGGAGAGGAGAATGAAGGGAAAAATACCTAAAGGCACTCTTGCTTTAAATACCCTGAAAGCCACTTCAGCCAGTGGGGGCTGTAAAAACAGGAGCTGCCTCTGTGCTCGCAGCTCCACATTAGCAGCCAGAACACAGAGCACTGGTATTTGGAGGACACGGTCTTTATAATGCCCACCTGGCTCCTGCAAGCACATGCAAGCTGGTCCAGGAATGTGGGCGCAGCTGCCTGCCACAGGGCTGAGGGTGGGGAATGGGTAGCCACCGATGCACTAAGAGCCAAAGATGACCAAAATTAACTGTGATTTACCATCTTAGCCTCCACTGGAAGCTGCAAGCCTTCAGATAGACTCCAGAGTTCCAAAATAGTTACATCAGACAGATTCTGCCAGCACAATTGCTGTCTAGAGAGGAAATGGATTCCTGGCACTTCCTACTCACCATCTTCCCTGCCATTCCTGGATTCTGTTTCCGAACGTCTAAGGAGTCAGCGGGGGCTTTCCTGGCTGCACAAACGAGTGTTTATCTTTAAACGACAATAACTTCACTAAGACAAGTCCTGGTATTGGATTTGCATTCACCTGATGTGGCCCATGGTGGCCCTTTTGGTATATAGATTCAACTAAATTTAAGCTTATAGATTCAAAATGTTCAAGAAAGAGTATCTTTTATTACACACACGCACACACACACACACACACACACACACACACACACACACACACACACACACACGAGGGTGAGTCAAAAATTATCTGCACTCTGGCTGTACAATTTACGGAAGTTTTACTCTAACCGGAGTGCAGATAATTTTTGACCCACCCTCATGTATGTGTGTGTGTGTGTGTGTTTGTTTTGTTTCATTGTTTTGTTTTTTTTCTCAGACACTAGTTATGCATCTATTGGACCTCCTTCTCTAATCTTTTCTTAAACATTCTTTTTTTATTTCAATCTTACTTTGCTAGCATTGTTCATTTTTATCTTTCATGTCCCTTGCTCTGTGTTATATACAAGGCCTGTTCTCCCTTTCTTCTCCCTCCAGTTTCTCTTCATTCCTCTTATGATTTTATTTTCCCTTCTACTTGTTTTTTGTGTTTTGCCTCTCTTAAATGATTGTGTTTCTACTTTGTGTAGAAATGGCTGAACTCCAGGCTTCTGTTTTCCTTATTTTCATAAATAAGAAAGGCCATTGTGCAAATAGCGTTTCAGAAAGAGCCTGTCTGAATACGTTGAATTTTGTAAAGAACAAGTTTCAGGTTTGGCTTCTAGTGTTCATGCCCTGGGACAGGAAGGCTGGAGGCAGGTGAAGCACACACCATGGTGGGAAGTTGGGATTCCGTCATTTCAGTGAGCCCACTGCTGTTTCATTTTAAAGTCCTTGATCGCATCTTTACCTTGCAGTTCCCTGCGTGGCATGGCCAACCCTGCAGAAAGCACAGGTGGTGACTTGTGGGACCCATGCGTCAAACCCTAGCACGCCCAGAGGCAACCGTTTCCTCCCACGGGTGTTCTGAGTGTAGCGATTTTCCAACCATGTTGAAAATTAGTCTTACGTATCTTTTGATAAAACACATTTTCTGGTTGCATCCTCTTCTGCTAATAACAAAGTCTCACTAAATCAGAATGAGGAAAGAGCCTTATCTCCATTTGGGGAAAAAAACTGAATTGTGGACCCTTCATCAAAGCAGTTAAAGGTATGACGTCTAAATGGACAATAAGATCATGATTTTTAATGTGGAAGAGAAAATGGACTATTTCAAGGCAATTCCAGAGGGCAGAACGGGGGCCAACGGACAGAAACGTAAGGAGGTAGTTTAACCTAAGGAAAGCCTAGCTGGCAGGTGTGGCCGTGCTTAACAGAGCCTTTACCTCTGGGGGTGATGCTGTCACTAGAGGGAGTCGGCTGGAAACCAGCTCCTGCCTCAGGACAGACCCCAGGCCCCTTTCCCTCCAAGGGGCCAGCACCAAGTCTGAGCCCGCACGGCTGGCTCCAGACCCTGCTCGTCAACTCTGGACCCTCGGGCGACTTACCTGACCCCTCTCTGCCTCAGTTTCCTCCCTTGTAATGGGCTTGATAATTTTGAGGAGTTGATATTTGGAAAAATTTTTTAAACTTAGAGCAGTGAGTAACAGGGACATGATAAGTGTCATGTAATTGTCTGTTAAATGTGAATAAGGAAAGTGTTTTCTAAGGTTTCTGAGAGACCCCAGAGATCTTAGTGCCTCTCTTGCACGATGCAGTAAACAAGGTGGGCACGGGCCCAGCCCCCTCCCATCTGTGGAGAAGGAGTCAGGCGAGGGCCCAGCGTGGCCTGGAGAGACTTTGGGGATAGGGATTCAGGGAAGGGCTCCCAGCGGCACCTAGAACCCAGGGGAAGGGAAATGGTGGGCTCTTGTTCCTGGAGGAGGAAGAGGCACGAACCAGGGCAGCCGGGCCCACAGTTCCCATCCCCCGTCTTCACTGCTGTGGGCCCGCAGAGACTCTGCTGAGTTCATTCAGGGCCCTGGTTCTTTACAGCCACCGATGGATGCATTCATTCATTCATTCATTCGCTTAACTTTACTAACGAGCTAAGGGTCTAGAATGTGTTCGTGCAGAAACACATAGTTTTTAAGTTACCCAATGAAAACTTTACTGTTAGCAGTATTGGGTTGGTCAAAAGGATTGTTCGGGTTTTTGTAAGATGTTATGGAAAAACCCAAACGAACTTTTTGGTCAACCCAATATAGCTAAGTTTTTTAGATTGTTGCAAATTCCATTCTTGTGCTATCTGAATAAAGCTGTTGGGGAAAAAACAGTTTTTATCGAAGTTGTGTCCTTGTAGGAAATAATAGCTATAATCGCAGTTCCACTCTTCCATAACTTCTGCTACACAGTTGGAATAACGGCAGGACTGGGATGATGATGATATTGCTATAATGCATACTTTCGTGACATTTTTGTTGGGAGGATCTCTTAGTGGAACTGTTTTCTTTGGTGAGCTACAAATGGCTAAGTTCATTTGGTGTCAGTTAACATCTCTTATTATGCCTAATCCTAAGAAAATAGAAAAACAAAAAACACAAACAGACACAAACATCAACGTGCTTTAAAAGAATTTGTCCAGGTTATAGCCCATCATTAAAATAGGGGGAAAAATTGTTTGGAAATAAGGGGTGAAATACCAAAGTCTGCATTGTCTTTTCACTGCCCACGACAGGGCATATTCTCTTCAAACTGAGCGAAATGTTCTAACCTTTGTTGGTTATCTCTTGGAGACCTGCCACCTGCTGCATCTCCCCAGGCCGGGCTCGTCCCCGGGTTTACCGAGAACGTTCATTCCATTCGGGAAGAATTCTGTGGGGACCTGCACGTGAGAGGCTTATGGGAACAGTGCTGTGTGGAAACAGGACTGTCAGCGAATCATCCGAGTGCATCACAGACGCCCTCAGACATCTCTGACATTGCTCAGGATACAGAATAAGGCCGTGAGGCCCCGGAGCCGCCGTTTCCAGAACTTTCTGTCACAGCCACCCCTGACCTGCCCAACTCTGCTCTCAGCTTTACACTTGGCATGGATGCTGCCGGCGATGAGGTCCAGGAGGTGGGAGAGCTATGAGTATATTAAGGAGAAAGAAAACAGGATTTACTCAATCCTGGGTGCCATGTATTGTACACGTGCATCTCACTTAATCTCCATGACCACCCTTTGCTGCTCCGATCATGTGAAGGGGCCAGTGGGAGCCTGGAACAGAAGGACAGCCCATCTTCCTTCACGGAAAAGAAAGTGAAATATACTGAAGACTGAAAAGGAATTCTCCAGGTATCTACAGGACTTTCTCAGGACTCGGAATACGTATTTACTCTTAGGTTGAACTGATGTCTACCTCAGATGAGATGACGTTTTATTGAGAAGGAAATGTGAGGTCCAGAGAGGTTAAGTAATGTGCCCAAGTTCACACAGCTTGACTCTGGAATAGCTGGGAACTGGCACCCAGATCTATCTGACTC
This sequence comes from Hippopotamus amphibius kiboko, assembly GCF_030028045.1. Lineage (NCBI taxonomy): Eukaryota > Metazoa > Chordata > Mammalia > Artiodactyla > Hippopotamidae > Hippopotamus > Hippopotamus amphibius. Next base: position 81,091,276 of record NC_080196.1, on the reverse strand, counting down.
TAAAATCCATGCTTGCTCTTTCCGCAAAAGTATGCTTCGAGCAAAATAAAATAACTGCTACGGGAAGGGTAGGCACTTCCGTGGGAAAACAGGAAGGGGTACTTTATTCCAGCAAGGAAAGCCCAGGGATACAGGGATCATGTTACAGGGCCTCCACACGGGGAGATGAGTGGGGCCGAGAAATCTTGGACCAGCCCTTCTGCCTCTGAAATGCTGGGCTTCTGTGCAAGGTCTCTGTCCTGTTACAGGGAAGGGCTCCGGCTTGTCTTGCTCATGGCCCTGCCTTAGTTCCTATGTATTTAACAAATGTGATAAATTCCTATCCATGCACAGAATCAGAATTAATAATGACAGGGTGTAGGGATTAGGACATGCTCATTTTCTTAAGAGCAGCCCTTTTTCATAGGGAAAGAGATGTCTAGGTTTATGACAAAATTTCACGTGTTTGGAAGTGAAGTCATTCAGTTATACTAATGGTCAGATGTGTTCTCTTCTACAAGTCGGTTTCAGTGTTTCCTGAAGTCTCCTATGTGAATTAATGACAACCAGAGATTGCCTCCTTCTCTATGATTGTTTTCTTCTGGTTTGTCACTTACAAGGAGACAAATTCCTTTAGGTAAAAGATTCTCAGGAATCTGTAACCAGGCACTTAAGCGAGACCAGAGTTTTAAGGCTGTTTCCCTCTTAGGGGGTTTATTTTCTGTAGCAGGAATGGAAATGTGACGGCCCAGCAGCCAGCACGACATGTAACCTTCCCTCCGTCCTGAACTTAGTTTCTAAACAAGAGCCCTTGAGGGTCTCCTCCCACCAGCCCTCCATCACATCACTATCATGATAATCTTCTTAAAATCCTCATCTGATCATTTTATTTCCTTGCTTAAAAGCCGTTCCTGGCTCCCGACAGCCAAAGGGACAAAGGTAAACCCCTCCCAGCGACTCTCCGAGGCCTCACCCTGCACCACCGTGTATCTTCCGGGGACACCTCCGACGGCTTCCAGTTAGAAGCCACAAGCTGACCTCACTGCCACCTGCCCTGTGGCTGTGCTGCGTCCCCAGCTGGACGCTAAGACCGCTCTGCTTCCTTGTCCCCTCCTCCTGCCACCCCCACCTCCAGCAGCATCCGCCCAGCACTTTGCCTGCCCCATACTAGGGATGCTCCAAGTTACTTTGCTCACTCCATCGCTCGGCAAGTATTTACTGAGCTCCTGACAGGTGCCAGGCATGTGAAGAAAGACAGGGTGCGGCCTTCAGGGAGAATCAGTCTTATTGTTTGGAAAGTTCCTGGGATTATAACCAGCCTATGTGACTTTCAGGGCTTTGCTTCTCAAAGGTTGGTCCTGAGACCTGTCACATGAGCATCACCAGATAGCCTGTAGTAACGATAGAATCTCAGCTCCCCACCACCCATTCTGCCCTAGCCAGACCCCCATGGGAGCTGCCTCACACGGAGGAGCGTGAGTTCTGCCCTGAGACTCTCAGAGAGTCAAGTGGTGGGGGGTGAGTTGGTTGGGTTGGTTGTATGTTTACTTTGCAGTGGTTGTATCCCTATGGGTTTATATTGTCCTTCATGTAGCAAACTCTTTTTGAGGGCTTGTTAATATAAGTTACTCTTTGGTTCTGGAAAGCACCACTAAATTACAAGTAAGCAAATACAGATTTATCTCTACTGTTCAAAAAATGACAACTTTCCAGACATGGCTCGTGTTTCCTTCTGCAAATATTTATCCAGTTATCCTTGCATCCGGGGTATTTGTGCTTTGCTCAAACATTGTAAATTGGTATTTGTAGGCTTGGCCACACACGTGCTACTGTGGCCAACACAGTTTTCATAAATGTTTAATTCATTGCACGCATTTAAAAATCGAGAGATTTTTCACATAAAAACTCAGACTTCTGGCTTCTCTTGGAAATCGGGCAGCCCTGGGCCCACCTTCCTGACGGCACAGCAGGCTGGCCTAGGGGTGGTCCCCTCCTGCAAGTGGGGGGTGTGCTCACCAGCTCAGCCCCCGACCCCCACCCCACCGGCCCCTTTAGTGGGCCTGCTCTGACCCCTGGACTGTGCAGCCTGAGAACCTGGACAGGAGCTGGAGGTACAAGAGCTGACCCTGCCTCGGGCAGTGTGTCCCGTGTTATAGTCACCTTCAGGGTCTCCGTGCAGAAGCGGCCCCCACAGGAGGAGAGAAGCGAGCAGGGCCAGTGGTGAGGGTGGAGATACGGTCCTAGCTCAGCCCTGGTGACAGGAGCTTGTAAAAGCACCACTCACTGCCCACTCCCCATCGTCACCCCCAGAAAGTCTGACTTAATTGGTTTGGGCATCACCAGATTTTTAAATCTCCACAAGTGATTCTAATCTGGCTTGAGAACCACTGACCTAGCCCATGACCTAGCCCATCTACATTACTTGCAAAACAAAGTGAAATATGCCAAAGTGAAGGAAAAAAATATACGCATACATACATACGTACACAGCATACGTACACACACACAAATTGGTAGGATTTACGTTGCAGCCTCATCACTCTGGACGTTGGTGATTTGGGATGTTTTGGCTGACGGCTTGCCATTTCCTTCTCTTGTCTATGGGGAAGAGTCAGCCCAGCAGTTGCGTACCATGAGCAAGGCTGCTGTAAAATGCTTTATAGAAATTCAGTTTTTTTTTTTTTTTTTTTAAGGATTTAAATTCAAATGCTGGCTTGAGCTAAATATAATTTACATTCTCTATTACAAAAACAAAAATTTTGAAAATACCAGCAAACACTGTGAATATATCATACAGGACCCCTCTGCCTGCCATAGAATTGTTTTATTGCATTCTCCATTATCACATAGCCTAAAATTCTGTTAGTACTGTAATTACTTTAGAATAACGTTTATTACTTTTGGAATTCAGCTGTTCATGCCACAGAAGTAGTCATCCAAAGATGTCCTTAGAGGAGAACTTCCTCTAATGCCGCAGCTTTAATGGAAACCACCCCCCTACCCCCACCCGGCCGGGGTCCACAGATTTGCTGATGCACTGCAGGGCTCCAGCAAGTGAAATCCCTGCAGTTTCAGGCAGATTCTCTTGATTAGGGAGTCTGACAATCACCAGAGTAATTCATGCGATGACTTTATGCAAGAAATTTCATTATTTCTAATAGCTGACTGTGGTTTAATATTTTAATGTAATTATACTTAAATTATATATTGTAATATGCATTGGCCAGGCCTTGGATCTGGGTCTGAGTAAAATACAGCTAATGGAAAATTTTCCTCCAGTTTTTTTTTTTAAACAAGGAATTAAGTCCTAAAGTGAAACTGAATGCAAATCCAACAAGCAATCTCTCGCCAGAGAAAATACTGGTGTAATATATTTGAATGGCCTAGTTTATCAGCTCACTTGGCTAAATCCCCAAATCATACACTGCTTTAGAATTATTTCAGAGTTGCTGTTTCTCACCTTTCCACTCACCTACTTGTGGTCATTTCTGTTTTGTTTTGTGAGCTTTTACCAAAAGGCGGTCAGTGTGAGGGAGATACTGGGAAACACATGTCAACTAATGTCATTTACCGTGGTCATCAATAAGAGGGGTGGGGGTGGAACTAATGCCAGGGTGAGGCTGGGGTCTCGCTTGCCTTTGCTGCCCATGGTGGGTGGACACTCCAGCCGGACACACAGCCCCCTCTCGCGTGGCTCACACGTGCAGGGAAGCAGCGGTGTGCTTCCGACGTGACGTTCCCGTACTCCCGGGGTGGGAGTGTCAGCAGCTGAGGCTGGACGGACTGAGGGCAGTGGAAATGTGTTAAGATGAACGTGAACTTGTTAAGGCTCTGCTTTCATTCTGCTTTGGAGAAAGAAGCCCATTTGAGAGTATTGTCTGCTCCCTCGTCTCTCCCCAGAGACCGCAAGAAGGACAGAAAGAAGGGAGCAGCGTGGGGGCCACTTAGACCTTCCCCACGCCCCACACCCACCAAGGCAGGTCCCCTACAAGGGCCCCCGAGGCGTGGCACCTGGAGCCCGACAGCCAGCCAGACTCAGGCCTCAGCGAAGTTTCCAGAAACAGAGGGGCCCACCTGCCCACTCACGAAAGGAGATGCCCACCTGCTCTTTGACCTGGGAGTCACCTGCTCTCCGGCTGGAATGGAAGGTTGAAAACAAAAAGAAGGGGTCATTCGTGTCATTCACACAGTGCTACCCCATCCAAGTGATGTAATTCCCTTAACGATCCCGTGGCGTTACTAATTCACGTGCAGACTCTGAGGCTCTGGAAGTCAGAGGTCTAGACGAGGTGCCCACAGCGAGTGCACAGGGCGGCACTGTCCTCAGCTCTGTCCCCGCATCATAGCAGCCCGGCCACACCCGCAGGCAGCTCCTGACAGATGACGCTCTCTGGCTCAGAACCGTGCGTTTTGCTCTTAGCAGAATTGAATAGTGCCTATTTTGAAATCTTTTTTAAGGGCACATTCTAAAGTTTAGAGAAGGAAAAAAAAAAACAAACCTTACAGCCACCAGAGGTGAAGAGGGGAGACGAAACCTCCCACAAGAGGCTCCCAGGTCACTTTTATGAAAGGTCCCCTCCTCTGTGACGCTGCAGGCAAACGAGCACGTAAACCTCATAAACCTCGCAGAGATGAGAAAACAGCATGTAGGTGATGGGACGAGCCGTGAGGTGGGTGGGAATCAGGGGCCGGCTGCCGTCCCCGCTCTGCACTTTGCTGGCCCTGGGACTGGGCACAGATCTGGAGCCCAGGCATGTCCCAAGACCGGGTGGCGCTCCGGGGAGGGGTCTGCAGATGAAAGGTGCTGTCATTCGTGTGCCTTTACTGGTCTGTAGTCGGAGTGGAGAGAGAAAGGCTGCGCTTCCTTCAGCCTCTTACTGTGTTCTCTGGACCTCCAGCTGTCCCACCAGCACCCCTTCTGTGAACTGGCTGCTCTCTCTGACCAGGTCCCTCTTTCTTGCCAGAACTGAGCCAGGATGGCACCCCCGCTGCTGGCCGGCCCCACGGACGCTGTGCACACTCAGAGTCACCCCGACACTCCGGGGCAGCCACCCCCCGAGCCCAGCCACGGCACCTGTCCTGGATGAGCCTGTCTCCTGGTGTGTGTAGGCAGTGCCCACCCCCAAACCCTTACTCCATATCTGCTCTCTCTCTTCTGTGTCCCCTACCCTGGTATCCTGTGCTCTCAACTGGACCCCATAGATGTCACACCTCACGGCCTAACTCCTACCTCCCAGGCAGGTAAATAATTCCCCCTCATGGATTCTTACCATACCTTCTCCTCCAGACCCATCTTTGCCTGTGTGTGGATAATTTTCCTCTATAACTCAAATACCCATCAGTTCCTTCACAAGGCAGAGTAGTGGTGAGGTCAAGGGCATAGACCAGAAGGCCAGACTGCCCAGCTGTGAGTCCTAACTCTGCCACTCTCTAGCAGGTTCTTAGGCAAATTCCATTCCCTCTTTGTGCCTTAAAACAGGGCCTGGCACTTAGTGCTGCGTAGAACTGGGCCTTGCGGGGTGGGGTCAGCTTGGGGAGGCAAAGGAGAAGAGGACTGGATTTTAGCCATTGGGAGCAGTCCGGGCTGAGCGTCTCCCCCAGTATTTGATAGGGTGTTCTTTACCTGCGATGCCCTCTCCCCCCAGGGCTGTTTCAGGTCAGCCTTAAGCCGACCCGTCTTCTGGTCCCCGCTGACCCCCGTATCGCCTGTCCCGTTACTGCCTTTGCTTCAGTCCATTATGTTTTTCCTTCTCAGCTTGTGTCTTTCCTTTGTGTCTTTGCCTGTCCGCCCAGCTCTCTCATTTGAACTTTGAGTGGATAAGAGCTTTTTACTTAAATTTCAGAGCAGTGTATAAATAGGCTGCTTCGTTTCAGCCAGCAGGTAAAAGCTTTCGTCAAATTGTGCCTCCTTCCCGCAGCACTGTTATCTGGAGCTCCCAACAAGGAAAAGTTGAGAATTATATTTTCCTAGTCATTAAGGCAGCATAATTTGAGGCCCAACCAGCAGTTTTCCTTTACCCTCCCTAGAATTGACCGATATGATTTGGACTGCTAATCTACACCTGTAAAATTTTTTCTTCTGAGAACAACTCTCCTAAAGACACTTAGATCATTACCCATGATTCAGGAAAGCCAAAGTCCAAAAACAATTGAGAAACAAGGTTCAGATTCACTCAGTGCAAATTATTTTAGCATGTTAATTAATTTTCTCACCACGAAACCAATGGAAGCATAAGCCACAATAGCCAGCCTTTGAAAGAATAACACGTAGAGGTGAGGGCCGGGGGGCTCCCTGGAGTTCTCCCATCCTGTTCAAAGCCTGAAATAGAATGGCATTTTCCCCCAAAGAGTCAGTTATGTGGGGAATGTCTGGCGTTGTTACACTTACATAATTCAGTATGTTTAACATTTTCTTTGGACTTCCATTCATCCGTCATCGTCTTCCACTTTTCAGGGCGAAACCCCTGAAAAGAGGAGGCTGTGAGAACGGGTGGTTTGTGAAAGTGGCATCAGCAGATCTGAAGTGGGGGTTGTTCTAGAACAAAGTGGAGCTCAGTGATGGGGTTCAGCAGACTTGTAGCCACAGTTATTTGCCCCTGCATCCCCCAGAGGGTGACACCGGTGTGTCCGAGTAAACGTGCACGGACTTCAACAGAGTTTCCGAGGATCCTGCCGCTCAGATGAGAATAGACGTTGCCGCAGTGCAGCCTGGCCGCCTGATAGGGGAGTGTCGGGGTGGGGTCCCTGGCCGTGAGGAGGCCTGGACCCAGAGGGCGGCTCCTTCTCTGACCGTGCTCAGATGATGTGGGAAGCAGGGTGGGTCGTCTGGACTCAGGAACTTGCTGTTTTTTCATTTATTTCAGGCACACTTTCCATGACTGCCATTTGTCCTCTGTCACCATTCCATCTTGTTCCTCGTGTTTTCTCCTGCAGATGGTTTATTAGACGTGCTGCATTACGTTTCTCAGTGTCACCCGTTATGAGAGCAGGGCTTTGAGAGCATGCTGACAGCTCACCTGAGCGGGACTTCACACGCCGGCTCCGTTGTGAGTCCCTCCATCCCTGACACTGCTGGTTTTTTATAAATCCACACCCACCCAACAAACACACAGATCTTAGCAGCTTGCCTCTTGTCGTAGGTAATTAAGAGTAGGATTCGGTTGTTTTAAGTGTCGGCGTTACCACCTTACTTTCCTAGTTGATTAGCAGTGATCAGTGATCCTGTGACCAAGTAATCCATCACTTTCAATCCTTTAGACGTAATCTCATTCCCGTGACTCCCACAGTGTCTTCAGTGGAAGGTAGCCTTTCCGAGACAATGGTTGATCCCAAAGGCAGTTACTTCTACAGAGGTGAAAAGCGGGGTTTTGTATACAAGTGTCATTTACTTGAGAAGGGGACTTACCCTATCACTACAAGGTCCTCTTCCTGTGGGAAATGAGGCTGCATTTACAACAGACTGTCTCCCTCTGAAACGAGCAACTCAGGGCTCCCCTACCGGTCCCGCCAGCTTTTATTTCTGTCCGAGTGCTGCAGTAAGCCACCTGAGGAGACTGCCATCTCTCTGCCGAGGGCACAGGGCCCCAGCCCATGTCCTCAGGTGCCCCTGGGTTGTGACTGGAATGTCTGATATGATAGGTTTGGAATAATTACTTAGTAGTTACCTGGAGAGAGTTGCTTAGTAGATATTTTACGGATGTGCGTAAAATGTATCATTTTCAAATTGTGTGTCTTTTGATATAATCACATAAATGGGAAACAGTAGTCAATTAAGTAATTCTCATGCTGTCTCTTACCCCAGCACATGCCGACCTGTCTACACAGGCACGGGATAGATGTCAGAGCTTTGACCTGATCTCTTGCACTTTTTAAAACTGGAAATTAGATAGACTGTCATTTCTGCAGGATATTAGAAAGGTGTAAAATTAGCATCTAGGTCAAATGTATACAGTAACTGCAGTAGGATCACAAACGTAGTTTTCTGAGCTTTCATTTATCCTGGCTAGCTTTTACAACAGCAAAGAGCATAGTTTCCAGTCTGCATTTTCTCAGAGTGCAGGATGGGCTGTGTGCCCAGCGTGTTTGGGCCCCTGCAGACTCCATGCAGCCCGGTTCCTGGCTGGTTCTGTGGGTGGTTCTGGTTCCGGGCCTCTGCATGGAACTTTGATGGAACGTTATGAATTTCAGGCGACAGAGACCCTGCTTCAGACCAAAGAATGTTCTTGCGTCCTGTGCTAACATCAGAAACAGCCCCTGACAGTCCCCGCAGCTCAGCAAGTTTGGGAAATCGGTTCTGCACACAGGACCCACCAGGCAGAATGAGGAGAAGAGATGGCCCAAGGCCGGCTTTCAGGGCCTGTGGGACACACGTGGGAGGGCGGGGGTGGGGGGCCGCCGTGTGTGGAGGGGCTTAGCTAGCACAGGTCAGCTAGTGGAGGTCTCCATCAGTGGGCCTCCTGCTTTGCAGGAAAAGGTTGAAAGGCAGTGCCGTGGCAGATCAGATTCCTTCATTCTCTCTCTGCCAGGTACTTATTCCGGCTGCATACATGATTGGAGGGATTTTTCTCTTTCCCTTTTTCCTAAAACACACACACACACACACACACACACACACACACAACCTGAGAACAGTAAAAGCTTTCTGTTTTCTTGAATGCTAATAAATTGGAAAAGGTCGTATCTGTTACCTGTGCATATTGGCATCAAGGGATTCATGGGATGTTTGGGGAGAGAAGATAGATGACTGAGCAGAATAGCCTTTGAATGGCTTGGAACCGAGTTTCTGACAAGACTTGAATCACGTGAAGAAGAGTATGGAGAGATCGCATGTTTTGTTTTGTTTTGTTTTTTCTTTTTTTTTGTTTTTGTTGGTGCACGGGCTTAGTTGCTCCACGGCATGTGGGATCTTCCTGGAGCAGGGATCGAACCCGTGTCCCCTGCATTGGCAGGCAGATTCTTAACCACTGCGCAACCTAGGAAGCCAGAGAGCGCATGTTTTATCAAGCTCCAGTAAAAGTAGGTTTTCTTAAATCTTGGTATAGTGTTTCTTCTTATAATTCTAATAGTTTTAAAAGAAAAGACTGAAGTCTATAAAATACCCAAATTATTAATTTCTTCTTATAGCAAGGAGGGCTAGGCGTCATATTATTTTGCTTTGCCCCCACATCTTCCAGTCTTCCCAGCCCTATGTGCTCCCTGCAATCAGCAGGTGAGGCCAGGCCAAGGAGCCCAGAGGACACCACGGGGCTGAATGTCCACTGGGTCCATGTGTGCAGAGGAGACAGGCAGGAGGCGCCCCTCAGAACACGAGGCCGTGGGGAAGTCTGGCGAGCGCGCAGACCCAGGGGTGGGGGAACGAGAATCAACACCACCCCCCCCACCCCTGACCCGTAGCAGCCTCTCCCGGGTGCATCCCTGTGGCTTGCTTCCCTGAAAGCAAGGAAAACATGGAAAACATATGCAACTCCTAAAAACAGGAAAATATCCCATAAGCTGCTTCCTCGTTGAATTTTCCCAAAAGTGAAATGTGGAACGTGAAATGTGACATACTAGTGTATTTATGTGTTTTCAACAAAAGAAGGATCACAAGTAAAAGATGGGACAAACACTTAAGAGGGGGCTCAGTTTTAATTCACGGGGGCAGCCTAGCTTCCGCTGGACCCCCTCTCCCCGAGCAGACCCACCAGGGCTGCCATGGGCTGGAGTCGCCCCCAGGACCACTTTCTGATGGGAGCACAGAGGCCTGTGACAGCACCTCCGGGACACGCAGATCTGCCACTTGGGCCCCACGACACCGGCTGCTGTCTCTGAGTCTCTCTGTGACACGTCCACACCTCTACAAGGGGGGGCCTTGGCACTGCCTGGCATGAGCCTGGCATGAGCGGCACGCATCTGCAATGAACGTCTTGCCGAGGAAGGAGCAGCTCTCCTGCCAAAGCGAGAAAGATGGGCGGCTGCATACGTCCCCAGGCTCGCTCACCCAGGACCCCTGCCTCCTCTCACCTCCTGGTGGGCTGAGCGCCATCCCAGTCCTTCCAAAGCCCCCAAAGCATCTCTCATCAGGCCCACTTGGGTCCTGGGTAGACTCCCTGGAAGCTTGTTCATTTTGAGATAAATCTGACAGTGCTTCCAGAGATCTGTCTGGAGACAGATGGGTCTTAGTCGGCTTTCCGTATTAAGAAGAGGCAACTCTGTCTTTCCAAGAATGACCCCCCAAGGGTCACGTCTGCCTCTGCCTTCGGACAGAAACGTAAGGGCAGTGACAGAAAGAAGCCACTCCTGAAGGACTGGAGGAAAAGAATCCTACGTGTGGAGGGCTCTAGGCTGGGCATCCCTGCGCTGCCTCAGAATCGCTTTTGCCAAGTTATTTAGCGTCTGAGACTGTTGCATTATCTGTAAAAGAGGGCTCATCGCACTGCCCCCGTGCAGTCACGTGGGGTAAGTAAACTTAAAAGTAAAAGCTGGTCCCCTCGGTCCCCAGCAGGCTGCACGTCTGGAGCAGCGCCGGCAGAGCTCTGTGAAGCCCATGATCCCGGAGCCGCGGCTGCACCCGTGGGTGCCGTTGGTCATTCTGACCGGGTGCTCCTGGCCGGCAGGCACAAAGCTGTGCCCTGGACACACGAGGCATCACCGCAGGCATAGGAAACCGTGGAGTCCTCCCTCCAGACCTGACCTGGGGATCCTCTGACCAGATTGAGCACCAGGACCCTTTGCTTCCACAGGGTGTCCGGCGGCTGCGGAGAGGGCGGGACAGGGAAGAAGGAGGCAGGTCCGGCAGATGCCACTCGTGGTGCCATCCATGGTGGGGACTTCCACTTCCCATCAGGCGGGGGGAGGTCCATTCTTCTGCCCCTTCCCACGACCTACACCTGCCTTTGTTGTCACTTGTCAACAAACAGCTGTGGAGCACGTCCTGTGGACCATGTGCTGTGCAGTGAGCTAGAGAACTAGCACCTGGCGTCTGCCCCCCAGGGGTCGGGCGGTGTAAGGTTTTAAGATTTGTGCTTGTATTAGTTCACTGGCCTCCCAGCCTCCAGGTGATGGGAGCCGAAGGAGCTAAGAGCGCGGCTGGCAGACCAGCCTGGGCTTTGGCACCGGTCGCACTCTGCTGCCAGCCTAGGAGCAGAGACCACACGCTCTGCTTCCAGATCCGTTTGCCTCAAGGATGTGCTACCATCCACTGCTGGAGTCAAAGTTTCTTCAGGAAAAGTGGTGTTTTCTTTACATATGTAAAGATGGCAGGGGCTTTCCGTTTGTGAACCCAACCCAACATGGCTTGTTCTTCTCTATCTGCCATGGTGGAGGCAGGGAGGTCCCAGGAAGGGGAGGCCAGCTTTGAAAAGAGCGACTCCAGTTCTCAGTCAAGTTGACGCTAGAGTTCATTCAATTATGGTCTCACCTTCGTAAGTGAAGGAAAACAGTCTTGCAGGGGATTTAAAAGAACAAAGAAAAAAAGCATGCTGGGTGATTGGGTTGTAGTATTCAATCAAAAGAACTTAATTAATGATGTCTCAAGCTGTGTGAAGCAGATATTAAACTAAAAGGTCACCCTTTAGCCATCAAAAAACATGCTGCACTGAAGTCTTTTGTCGGATGACTAACATATCAAATGTTAATATGGATTTTTCTGCATTTTTGTTAAAATGAAACCAGGGAATATCTGCTTCTTGAGTAGCAAATTAAGGAATTAGAGTCCGTATCACAAACAACTCCCAGCCTTTTGAGTAATGAGAGTACTTGGCAAATGAAAGCCCACAGGATGGAAACTCATTGTTTACTGGCACAGACTAAGTTAGCACTTGCCACTGCATTACTTGTCTCTGCAGTAAAATTCCTCAGATGGTCCAACAGCCCCATCAGGTATGAAGCACCTGTACTACTGGGTACCATGTGTCAGGTCTACGTCACCCCATGGGGATGTGAGGCTGCATTGGAAATGACTGCCCTTGAACCGATACTCCGCTCACGGAGGCTGCAGAACGAACAGATAATTTCCATACAGGGCAACAAGGGGAGGGCCCTACGGGAGCTGCCCCCCACCATGGGCTGGAAGTGGGCTGTGCACAGGGGTGAAGCCTGAGGGCCTCGTGCCAGGGAACCCTGAGCCTCTGGGACTGGGACCCGATGGATTGACTCCTGGGACTCAAGGCCCCTTAAACAGAGTGTCTGCTACAGAGGATCAAGAGAAGGAACGAAACGCCCCCCCTCGCCCTCGGGGGCTGGACGCAGGGGTCCTAAATCCCCTCCCGGTGGAGGGCGGGTCCAGCTCTGCAAAGTGCTCCTTGCCTGTTCAGTGACTTGTTCAGCTGGGGCCGGCAGCAAACCCCGATAAAAGGCGCCTGTGTGCACAGAGGCAGCCAGGCTGGGGAAGCTCGGAGGGCTGCGTCCCGGCAGCCAGCAGGTGTCAGTGGGCGGGTGGCCAGAAGAAACGCCCCAAGGACCCAGGGGTGAGGGCGGCCCCCAAAAGAGGGAGAAGGGGGCATAAGGTCCCGGGGTGAGGCCAGGGAGGAAGGACAGAGACGGCTGGGAGGAGAAATGGAGACGCAGCCTCCAGCGTGGGGTGGACACGGGTTGGGTGGTGCTGAGGGAGGCCTGGGGCAGCAGGGGGGCCAGAGGCAGGGTGTGGGCCGATGCTGCCTGTAAGGGTGGCTGAGAGGGGCCTGCAGGACGGGCACCCAGGGGAGGGCAGCCTGCTGTGGGCGGGCGAGAGCCGGTCACTGCTTTTCACTGAACGAGGGGGCCTGGCCGAGGAGAAAGGTCAGTGGGTTCTGCACCGAGGTCACGAATGGTAAAGCCCTCCGAGGAGCCCCGGGCTCTCCGCGACTGCTGGTAAAATTGCAATGACAGTGTAACTGAATATACCCAAAACATTCATTTCAACATGTTAATCAAGATGTAAAAAACTATTAAGGAGGTATTTTACAGTCTTTATTTTTGTACTGAGTCATCAAAATCCAAGACGGAGTTTACACCCCCAGCACCTCTCGGTTTGCACCATCCACCATTCAGGTGGCCACAGCCCTGCGGGGCAGAGGCTGTCTGTGTGGGACCCTGTGCAGCTGTAGACCACCCAGGGTCTTCGTCCCACCTGTGATTCTCTGTAAATTTAATGTTCAGGAGGAGTTGTTCCCACGCAGGCACAGGAAGTTGTCTCGCCGATCGTGCCGGGCTCCTCTTGTTCTGTGTCTCACTTCTGTTTTGCGAAACGAGCGGAAAAGAGGAGGGTCTGAGTCCAACACCATCGAAATGAAGAGATGATGATGCAGCCCAGGAATGAAGTCTCCAAGCATGTTAACTGCAAAGACCTTTAAAATTGGTGGTCGTGGGGAGAAAAGGCATCGCCAGGTGCAGGGCCTGACTCTCCCTGCTTTTCCAGCAGAAGCCACCTCGGGAGCAGAGGGCCCGCCGCAAAGGGAGCAGATGCTCAGGTGGTATCAGGTAAACTGATGAAAGCCAGCGTTCGTCCCAGACTGTACAGCAGGCAAGAGGCATCATGAAATTGGACATTGGGACCGATTGCCATTTTATGTTTTACTTCCTCTTTGGAGCAGAGAGCATGGTGGACCTCCTGCCCCTTTCACTGAAGAGAGTACTTGTAAAATAGCCCTTGTTTTTAGTGGGATTAAAAGTAACTCAAGGCCCAGCCATTGCAACCTCTGGTTACCATTTTTGACTCACTAGCTTCGGTTTTGTTGTGTGAGCCTTTGTGAAGAAACAGCCATATTTTTCAAAAGCATTTCCATAAAGGATTTTTCCCCTCTGGGGGGCAGAGCAGAAATTGAAAGGACGGAAGGACAAGGAGAGGGACAGAGAAGAAATCAGGGACCCGCTTTCATGTTCTTTTTGGATGAATTAACATCCTTTCGTCTCTAAAGAGCCCTTCTGGGTCTGGCCTCTGGACGCACCCTGTGCTGTGCGCCAGGCCTGGGTCTGGCCTCTGGACGCACCCTGTGCTGTGCGCCAGGCCTGGGTCTGGCCTCTGGACGCACCCTGTGCTGTGCGCCAGGCCTGGGTCTGGCCTCTGGACGCACCCTGTGCTGTGCGCCAGGCCTGGGTCTGGCCTCTGGACGCACCCTGTGCTGTGCGCCAGGCCTGGGTCTGGCCTCTGGACGCACCCTGTGCTGTGCGCCAGGCCTGGGTCTGGCATCTGGATGCACCCTGTGCTGTGCGCCAGGCCGTGGGTCTCTTTGGCTATTGCACCCCAGAGGCAGCCCCTGAGTCCCACGCCACCCAGAGCTGGCCCAGCCAGCTGCCCGTGGACTTGCAGAGGACGCCCGCCCAGGCCGGGGTCTTCCGTCCACGGGCAGATAGCACTTACCACGGAGACCCATGTCATCAAGGAGTCAGCTTGATTCCAAGCAAGTTATTGCCTCTGCGAGAAAGGTGATGATGTCACGCTTTCGGAGGTGGAGCTGTTCATTCCCTCCTCAGCGCGTGCTGCTGGGTGGACTCAGATCCCCCGCCCAGGCTCCACGCTCTCGTCGGGGCCTCCCCAGCTCCTGCACGCAGAGCAGGACATGCTGGCCGCAGGCATCCGAGAGTGCTGCAGATCTCAGAGCACCTTGACTGAAGCCACTGAACATTTCCTTGTGTTTTTTAAGGCATAAAACCCAGTGAGAGAAAAATAGTAGCACAGAAATTCTTCCAAGCAAACTATTCTACACATGGCAAACCACCAAGGTGACAAGCATTCCATGCTGTTTCTGGAAGGGGAAAGACATCTTAAGTGTAGGCATAGCCTTATTTATTGTCACCCACACATGAGTGTGAGAGGCAAAGCCAGGATTACACATACATTTCATTTTCTGATGCAAAAGCCATTTTGATTAATAAAAATGTGAAGACCTCTAGTCGATGGGCTGCTTTTGTAGGCTGGATTTTCTTGGCTGACTCTTCAGGGAGCTGGGCAGGAGTCATTGCTGCAGTGAGGAAACACCACCGAGATGCACCCAGAATCCTGCTGCACAGAGAGCTGGACGCTGGGGCCGGCGGTTGAGATGTGTAAGTCACCCAGTTAAGAGACCCTTTCTGCCCTCTCTTCTTGATGGGCATCCTCTCCTAGTCTAGAAGCCTCTGTTTATTCAAAGTGCCCCAAGGTAGAATAATCTGATCCTTTTGATTTTATGAGAATACAGTAATACCTTCATCACAGGCTCATGCTCTTTAATTTATTTACAACAATGTAGTGGCGTGAGCCATGCTAGGCTTGGTAAAAAGCTAAAATTATGTTCGTATTCGATACAAAAAAAAATGTATGCAGAATTTTCATGGATATTTTCAAAAGTCTAATTTTATGCACAGAATTTAAAATAATGCAAATAACCCTACATTCTAAAGTCTGCCAAGGGCCACATAATTTCAAAGCTGGCAGGCTGAGCGCATGTTCACAGTGTGGTTGGTTCCCGCACATGGGCACCTGTTTGCCTGGGAGACAGACACCCACCCTGTGTTGGCCACAGCCAGGGGACCTGCACTCACCAAGACTCCGCAGATGACTTTGGTGACCCCTGCAGTGTCATTCCAGGGCCACTTGGGGTGTGAGATCCGAATGTGGCCCTGAGGATCCTGAGTCTCCGTCTGAATTCCAGCTTCCATAGGTTTTAGGCATGTCCAGCCACACTGGCTTTGGAAATCTATGTCCCCACCTTCACTAGTGTTACAATTTAGAATATCTGTATCTTGAAACAGTACAGTGAGTCCCTCCTCAACCCACTTTCCATGCTTTCCATGGAAAGCTTTCCATGCTTTCAGTTACCTGTGGTTAACTGTGGCATAAAAATATTACATGGAAAATTCCAGAAACAACTCGTAAGTTTGTAATTGGGTGCTCTTCTGAGTGGGGTGTTGAAATCTCCCACCGCCACGCTCCCACGGGGGATGTGAATCATCCCTTTGTCCCACCCTTTGGCCGCTTAGTATCCGTCTCCGTTATCCATCTGCTATCTTGTTACCTCAGAGCTTGTGTTCAGGTGACTCTTATTTTACTTAATAGTGGCCCGAAAGCACACAATAGTGATGCTGGCATTTGGTGTATGCCAAAGAGAAACCATAAAGTGCTTCCTTTAAGGGAAAAGCTTAAATTCTCAACCTAATAAAGAAAGAAGAAAAATTGTATGCTGAGATAGCTAAGATCACTGGTAAGAACGAATCTTCTATCTGCGAAATTGTGAAGAAAGAAGAGAAATTTGTGCTAGTTTTGCTCTCACACCTTAAGCTGCAAAAGTTTTACCCATAGTGCATGTTAAGTGCTTAGTCAAGATGGGAAAGGCACTAAATTTGTACAATATGGTATTTTGAGAGAGAGACCGCATTTACAAAACTTTGATTGCAGTATGTTTTTATAATTGTTGTATTTTACCATTAGTTGTTGTTGTTAATCCCTACTGTGCCTAATTTATAAAGTAAACTTTATTGTAGGTGTGTACGCACAGGAAAAAAAAACATAGTATATATAGAGTTTGGTCCTATCCTGGGTTTCAGCCGCCTGTGGGGCTCTTGGAATGAATCCCCCGCAGAGAAGGGGAGACGGCTGTAGTGTATGTAATATCTAATGTGCACTCAACACAAGTTCTGGGAGCCATTCTAATCCCAACAACTCAGTGAGGTGTGAGTACTGTAATCACCCCATTTTACAGATGAAAAACCTTGATACACGGAGTTATAAGCATCTCATCCAAGGTCATCAGCAGTTGTGTGGGACCAGGATTCACACCCAGACAAGCTGGCCAGGACCCTCAATGCCACTGTCCTCTCCCAGCTAGACTGAGCATCCACCCCAGACCCTCAGCTCCAGAAGAAACCGGCCCCTGGAAGTGTGCAAGGAAGGCGAAACAACCACCAGGAAACACTCTCCAAAATGCCTCCCCTCCCTCGTGTTACTACTGGAGAGTTCATCTTGCGTTGTGTTAATTCTGAATAAAGCCTCTTCCCTGCATAGAGTGTCTCCCTCACCTCAGGAGCTTAGAGTGGCACCTGCCGCTCAAGGCACGTTCTCCGCCCCTCCCACCAGCTCTGCACCATAGGTATTGTCACCTCCAGTCCTGTCCTAGCGAGGGCAAGCTGGCTGCTGCAAACTCCCCGCTCAGGGCCTCCATCTCTAATCTAACTCACAATTTTGGAGCAGGAAAACTCAACTTCCCGGCTTTCCAGATCATGCAATAAGCTGATGGTAGTAAAAACATTATCTGTGGTCAGCACGTGAGTTGTTCTGGTGAGCCTCCCCCAGTCTGAGAGCTGCAGACACACAGACAAGAGCCCTCCCCCAGGAGAGGATCTCACCCAGCCAGTGGCTGCAGACCTTCGCCTGCTGCCCGGGGGGCTCGCTCCCGCATCCAGAGCCTGCCCCCCACCAAGCTCTGCTCAGCCTCCGGGAAACCCCGCCTCCACCTCCCTCCAAACGAATAGATTGATTTAATGGGGACACAGACCGAATCCATCCCAAAGCCTCTGAGGGCGTAAAGCTGCCTGAGCTCAAGTGTGTGGCACCAAGCCAGCTCCCTCCCCCACCCCGAGTGGTGACCTCAAGGCCATCCTGCTACTTGAACCGTGTCCCCATCCTCCAGGGCCAGAGCCGTGGGCAGCAGCGGATGGAGGAGCCCAGAGCTGCTCAGCAGAGCTGCCAGCCACACCTTGGGTTCATTTCCAAGTGACTGCCTCAGCACCCAAGGCAATCTGCTTCCAGAATTACCATTGGAAAATTCCCTTGCTTGGGAGCATGGCTGGGTTTTTTTTCGCATTTTGGAGGCTTTCAGCCTTTATTTGTGAATCACAGAAGCATGATCACCGTCACTGAGCATCTTCATTCCTCTAAAACATAAGACTGATATCTCGTGTCTTTTCAGAGTCCTGTACATTTCGGAAACTACACGTGATTGATTTACCTAGGGCATGGGTTGAGATACATGTGTGATTTGTTTTTTAAGCCCATGCTATTTCAGCGAAAGCAACCGCAGGATGCGGCGATTCTTTTCGAGAATAAAGCCCGGCTTTGGCTCAGGTCCTAATCCCTAAGAGCACAGAGCTTTAAGTCCTGGCTTCCCAGGAGAGCTGGGCGCTTCTGCATGCCCAGGGCTGCAGATGCTCTGTGAAGCTTCCTGCCTGGGTTTCCAGGGCTTGTTTTGTACCTGCTCCTGTCCAACCTGACAGCTTCATTAAGGCACATTCACATTTGTAAACCTACTGGCTTTGTGAAGAAGATGTGAAGTTTCAGCCTTACGCACTGCTGGCTGAACTACATGGAGGAGATAACCTATTTACATACTAAAAAGGTCAGTGTCGGACAATCAGCATTTAGAGATGAACTTGCCGCTGCCTGCAACTGGAGCAGAAGAATTTGGGCGAAGGCCACAATTTTGCTATCTGTGTAGACAGCACATGTGCAGAAGGATGCAGGGTGTCTGTGCTCAGCAGTCCAACAGAGATGGCCCGGCTCTCTCGCAGTTTAGAACTTTTCTGATCACTAACCAGTAGGTGATTATGTGAGTGTGCAAGGTGCAGGGCAGCCTCACCTACTAACAACTGTAATTAACTTGAGGTGGAAGTATTTGCATAATAGCTCTTCAAACATGGTTAGTAAAACACAAGCTCTCATAATAGACTTTAAATGATGTAGCTACTGGCTGACTTACCTGCCATTTGCATTAGGAAAGGTAGACTTTTTGAGGGCTTAAAACATTTCCTTTTGTGGTCGTTCCTTCCAGAGTCTTTTAAAATATCAACAGCTTTATTTGTCTAGCGTGTGTTGAAAATATTGTAAGAGATGTTGTTATAAAGGCAGGAGTTTTCTCTGGAATCTCTGCAGTAGTTTTGTCCTTATCCATTTTGTACATTCAGAGCAGAATAATGAGGGAATTGAGATCCATGGCTGACTGTCGGGCTATAACAGAAGAGTAAAGTCCCTCTAGAAGGTGGAAAACTAATTCAGAAAGGCTGGGGAGGAGTGTGGGCGGAAGAGGAGTCCGACCCCTTGGAGACACCAGTCAGTGCCCGTGCAGCCTTAGGACTGTGGCCACTCAAAGCTTTGCTCCCGAGGGAGGGTCCAGTTAGGAGGGCCTGGCCCCAAGTGGGGGGGTCTCAGCTCTTCGCTGCAGCCTCTTTCCCAAGCCTGGCGAGGCCAGTGTGCCCTGCAGGGACCTACAGTAGCAGCTGCCACCCAGGTTCTGCCAGGATCCTGAGCTGCATTCCACATTCGATGTCCCCCAGGGGACCCTCGAAGCCAGATGTGGACCCAGGCCCATGGTGACATAGGCAAAGGCTTCCAGGAGGGACCCGGGCTTCGTGTGCGGGCACATCCCTGGTGGCCGGCGTGCCCGTCCGCTTAGAGCCGCGTCCAGCGGGGCTCTGTGCCTGCTCTGCCTCCGGACTCAGGGAGAGAGAGGCCAGTGCAGTGACAGGCCACCTCCTCATTGGCTCAGCGGGTCACAGAGATTATTCGATCCTGCTTAACAAGTGGCCACAGTCTCGGGGCTTCATAATGCCTGTTTCTTACGACCGTGGTTTTGAAATAGAGCAGCGGTGTCACTGTGCTGGGGAGGGCCCCCTGGGCAGTGATGCAGGGTCTGTCCAGGGTTCCGCTGGGTCTGACTCGGGCCCTCGGCGGGTGGTGAGAGGCCACCAGGATGCTGCCCGGATGCTGCCCCCTCACCTGCCTGCCTCTCTTGCAGAGCACGCGGCGGCGCGGACGCAGCAGGCCCTGCACCAGTCGGTCTTCATGTCGTCCTCGTCGGCCCAGCCTTTCCGGGACCTTCCCCTGGGCCGCGAGCAGCACCGCAAGCTGCTGCCCGGCGTGGCCAACGTGCAGGCTGGAGAGGTGGCCCGGTGGACCGTGGATGAGGTGAGTGGCCGCTTGGGGCCGGGGGGGACCTGCTGCCAGGGTGGCTCTTAGGTGCCGAGTCCACGTGCCGAATCCCAGATCCACACTTAAAGGGAGAAGCAGGCAGACGCTGAGGAAGTGCTGGAAGCCCCTTGGTTGGGCCCTGCCCCACCCCCCACCCCCAGCCTGCTCCCAGCACTGGCTCCACCAGCTGCCCCACCCCCCGCAGGCTTGAGTCCCGGCACCCACCCCCACACTCTGTGCCCCGGGGGTTTCCTCTGCCTGGTGCCCCCAGAGCGCGGGGTCCCCTGCTCTCACTCCCAGGCAGCTCTGTGCTACCTTGTGTCCCACCGCAGCCTCAGGTAATCAGGTCAACCTCAGGTTTATGAGTAAATTAGATCACAGCGTTGCACAGGATGCCAGACAGAGGGGAAAACGGATTCAATTTTAATATAAACGTGCCTGACAGTGTTGGTTTTGGATAAGGATTAGGTAAGTGCTGGCACTTCCTGTGATGCTGTGGAAATGCTTCATACTTAAAGCAACACACTGTTTGACTGACATTCCTTTTGATGAAGGTATTGTTTTCACTCATCAGGCCCTAATTAATTGTTTTTGAATGAAAGAAAAGCCTGGGTCACTCTGAGGACAAGGTAGAGCGGAGCTGGAGTTAAACTAGTCACGTGTTTACTGAGTCTGTCCTGCGGTCACCTGGACTCCGTCTGGCTCAGAGGCGTCCTTTCCAGGGCTGGACAGGGAGAGAGGCGAAGGCCACGCAGAGGTCAGAGGTCTGGGGGGCCCGCTGCCCCCTCCTCCCAGGCAGCTCACGGCGTGTGCTTGGTGGGCTCCCCTGCCGGGCACCCTGCGTGGGGCCCAGCCTACCCTGCCTGCCCACCTGGGCCCTCTCCTTCCGAGGCCCTGTGGGGCCCCCAGGACAGAGCGGTGACAGGACGTGCCAGGCACTGGCGGGGTGTTTGGGGGGGGGGATTGAATGTGACCCTGCTCCCTAGAGAGTGTTTCGGGTCCACCTCCGCCCATCTGCGAACTTTTACCAGTTAGCAAAGCCGACTGAGCTAAAACCTGCTGTCTGTCACCAAACCACTGCCGGCTCTGCCCCTGAAATGGCAACCCAGGGCTCAAGGGCAGTCTTCCTCTCCTGACCTTCAAGCCGTTCCCCTGAGGTTCTGCGCCTTTTAAGTCAGGTGACAGAGGCCTGTCTTCCCTCTCTCGTCCCTGTGCTCCTGGCCCCCGGTGTGTCACTGTCCTGCTGAGACATCCAGGGAATGGGCGCAGCGGGGCGAGCTCTGCCTGCACAGCGTCCGTCCCCGGACGAGCCCGTAGGACCGGCCTGGCTGTCTGCCCACCCCCGCCCCTGGGCGCCGACCCCGCGCCTCCCCAGTCCCGCGGGGTGTGTCCTCCGCGCGTGGTCGCGGCCCCACCCCGCCCGGCGCAGGCTCTCCCCCCGCGGGAGCCCCCAGGCCACACCCGTGCCCTCCGCTCCCCGCTTCCTCTGCGAGTCTCTGTGACTGCACCTCGGACACTCCCTCGACGGACCCTGAACCCCGAGCGTGGAGACCTTACTCACCACTGGGCCTGCATCCCGAGAGCCTCTCACTGCGCCTGGCGCTGAGTAGATCACCCAGGGAGTGTTTGTGGAGTGAATGTTGAATGGCAAAGGCACCTGAGCTGGATTTTGAAACAAAAGTGGGATGTGTCCAAGCAAAGAAAAGAAGGGACGCCCTGCGGGGAGGGAACCAGATGTAGGGGTGAGTGTGACACGTGCAAGGGTGAGAGATGCGCGTGTCCCTCGCTGGCATTAATGGTGAGCCTGAGCAGTGGCAATATAATGACGCTGAGGTACACGTGCTTATTCTGCCCATTTAACAGACAGGGAAGTGGAGGCGCCGGAGACTGAGGAACCTCTTAGGGCCGCACAGTCAGAGCCACATCCTGAGCCGACGTCTCACCCCCGCAAGCCTGCTGCCCCCGGGGCTTGGGGAAGGTGGCCCACGGGGAGGATGGGCCAGGCCTGGGGCCGGGCGCCGGGCAAGCGTGCTGGTCAGGCAGTGCCAGCGTCTTAGGTCCTGAGGCAGAAAGTCATGTTGTGCAGCTTTTGCTTCAGGGAGATGAAAATGGCAAAGGCCGGCAAGGAGGGTGGCAAGTGAGAAGGGGCCGCGCTGGGCGCCGCTGTCCAGAGCCACCCGGGCTCAGCAGACGAAGCCACGGCACAGGAAACAGATGAGACACAGGACGAAGAGGTGAAATGAGCCAGTGTGGTTCCATTTATAGCCTCAGCAATACGCTGTTTGGTACTTAATTAGGATAATGATGTGTGAGCCACAAGGCCGGCACACTTCATCGGAAAGAAACGGAGAGTAGTGGTGCCGTCAAAAAATGGAACTCTGGGGACAGGATCCAGTTTGGGGGCAGAGGGATAAGATGGTGAATTGATTGTGGGACCTTCTGAGTGAGAGTCCCCGCAGGTCACAGCAGACGGGGCCTCACCAGGCACGATCCCCAGAGAGCGCGGCCAGGGATGGAGGCCGGTGGGTCCTCAGCTGGGGGAGGGGCGACAAGTGGGGGAGGCCGAGGAAGAAGAGTGTCAGGCGGAGGCCGGAAGTGAGTGTCCCAGGTCACAGGGTCCCAGCTGGGTCTGTGGGATTGGGCTTCAGAGGACTGGGGAAAATTGTGCACAATATATGTTTTTCCCCTAAAAGGAGGGCCACAGCTTTTATTAACTTCTAGGGGGTTCAGGGGGAGCACCATCCCAAAGGCGCAGGAATCACTGTTTAAGAATATTAGGGAGTGAATAGGAAATCCGGGAGTGGGGGCCTCTGATCTGACAAGTTTCAAGTCTGACACTGAACCAAGTGACGTTTAGAGGGTGATTAAAGGGAAGTAGCTGGTCCAGCGCCAAGTCTCGTTAGGATGGGGCGGGTCTCAGAAGGAAGATTCTCACGAGGGGTTGGGGGGAACCGAAGATGCCACGGAGGATGGTCAGGAAGCTGCAGTCATAGTTCTGAGTTCTCTGTGATGGGTACACACAGGATTCCAGCCTTTTACTGCCGGGAGTGACCTTAGACATTTTCTAGATTAAAAACAAAGCAGCCATCGGAGAGGCTTCTGTGACCATGGCTGCCCTAGGGACACATCCCAGAGAAAACAGTCTTGCATTATTCCCTAAGGTTGATGTTCCTTCATCTTGATGGCTCCCTAACTAGATGCCCTTGAGGACAAGGACCACATCTTAAATTTCTCTCTGTATTTGCACATTCTGTAGCACATTTCCGGGCACTGCTCCTCAAGAAGAATCTTTGACGGGTCAAAGTGCGGGCATTGTGATGGTTCTGTTTGTATCGCTGAAAATAAGGGGGCTCCCGAGAGGGCATCTCAGTGAGTACCAGCCAGGGGGGGCCACTGTGTCTGTTCTGGACGCTGCATTGAGAGTGGCGAGCGAGGTAGTGAGGACCTGAGAACGCAGCTCAGGTGGGGCTGGGGGGAGCGGGGAGCTGTTCCTTTGTGCTTTGGTCCCGTTGGGCAGAGATCGGAGCAGGACCTCAGCAGCTGGGGACAGGGCATGTGGAAAATGACTCATGGGTCCTTGTGCTAAGTTCCATCCAGGGAGGTTTACGGCGGGTGGGTGTCTCTGGCAGGAGATGCAGCACAAGGCCAGTCCCTCTTGTCCGCTGTCCTGGCCGGGAGGAGACCTCTGCTCCGAGTCGTGTTACCTGCCCAGTCCTTTGTCACGTTGCCCGGAGGCAAGGGCTGGCTTTTAACTCCTTTGCTGTTTCTGTGGCTGTGTCTGCTGGAGCAGTTTCTTTCAAAGCACAGGCAGGCCGTGAAGTCACTTTAGTGGTTCTAAAAGGAGAGACAAGACCAGATGAAAGTACGTCATTGTAGTAGAGGTTATTGTGGTGTGAAACCTCCATTAGGAAAGTGTAGCTGTGCACACACTCCAGCTGTGGTCCCTGGGGGGGTGTCTTTCTTACCCTGGTGGTGGAAATGTTCTATCGAAGAGTACAAGCCTTTAAGAGTAGGGACTAAATTCTTTTTTATATCTTTTTACATCTTTGTAGCAAGTGTCTTGCCAGAGCAGGTGTGTGACAAATGGGCGCGTGTGTGAATGAATTGAGGTGTCCCTGGACACACTTGGGCCAGATGCAGCACGCATGCACATCACAGACACAGGTGCCACTCAGGGATGCTTAGTGCCCTGAGTATTTCTTACATTCAAAAATGCCTTTTAAAGAAGCACGTATAGATCGCCCTGGCTTCATGCAAGGGCTCCCTGAATGTCCATCAGCTCTAAAAGATGGCAGTCACTTTCAAAGCAATCTTTACCCAGGAGGATGTGTTTTGAAAAATTCAGGATACAGAACTGCTACCTAAGCGTAGCAGCCTTATACAATCCAGCCCTGAAAAAGGGCAACTAACAAATTCCACTGTTAAGAAATGAGACCCGGGCTGGAAACATGGTCCCCAGTGGACCTGAAGCCACGAGAGTCAGGCACACGGTGCTGGCTCGGCGAGATGGGAGCACAGGCATCAGGAGAGATGTAAGGGAACAGCAGCCCCACTGAAGGAAGGAGGCCCACTGGGCTGCACAAGGATGCCGGGAAGAGGAGGTCACCCCGGAAGGAAGTTGGGTAGAATAAAGCGCTCAGCTCAGAGCCTGCAGTGTCATTTCTTAGTCTCTCCAAACTGCTGTGTCATCCCTGGAACTAACTTACTCAGTGTCCTTCCAGAACAAAACCAGGGTGTTTGCTGTGGGATGCTGTGCTCCCGAGAACTCGGGGAACCAGGTGTGCTGCCCCGCCAAGGCCAAGGTCGGCCTCCCTGGGCTCCAGCAGGGCCGCCATCACCTTGGGAAAGCAGCTGCATCCACATGGCTGTCCTGGGTGGAGGCAAAGGACAGGACAGCAGCTTCCTCCTTTGTGGACATGGCCCCATGTGAACAGTTCTCCAGATGGACCACAACGTGAAGAAGGAAACACATGCTGAAGGGGAGAGTGAAAGAGAACCTTTCTGATACTGTTCTGTGGTGTAGTGAGGTTCACCGCATTACACTGAGAAAATCTGCAGCAAATGGGCTTTCTACTGAAGCTCAAAATAAAATTTATTCTCAGGGGAAGAAATCCTGACTAGCGGTATTGAATAATGATACCAAATAATGATCCAGGCCTTTGGATATTTTAAATTCTGGCCAGAAAAGTCTGCCTCGGTAGATTTCATGGAACTTGTTCTTTACTCTGGAAAAGGCAGATTGAATAGACGCAGAATCTCTTTCCAGAAAGACAGAGAATTTCAGACACGTGGTAAAACTGTCCAAGGAAGACAGTAAGGACCGTGCGGGGGTGGGGGGCCAGCGAGGGAGACTGTGGGGCTGTGCCGCGGGGGGACAGGACACCTGCCCAGCAGTGCGGCTGGTTACTCTTTGGTTTAGAACATCATTTATCCCCATTTAAAAATCCAGTCTGCCTCTGCCATGGACAGCGATTCCTTGGCTCACAATACTCAGAAGAGGGAATGTGATCCTTTTTTAATCTGTATTTGTTTGCCCAGAAAAGGGCATTTTAACCTCTGAAAAACATCAAAGCAACACTCAGCCCTATCTTGAGAATAGACGTTCCTGGAGCATATGTTTACAAGAGACTGCTTCTGGAGTGCGTCCCTGTCCCTGGAGCAGGGGTGGGGGGATGTCCAGGGGCCCTGGTGCTGCCGCAGCTTCCCCAGGGGAGCCAGGGATTGAGGTACAAACTGCCCTGAGTGTGACTTTAGCTAATTCCTAGACCCACTTTCCTAGGTTTAATTTTCCTGCTATGACCTGCAGCCCCCGCTCCTGTGACAGAGCCGGCCCAGAAGAGCCCTCCTCAGCGCCGTGGCTCTTACCAAGTGGTGTCGGCAACACCTGGACTCGTTTTCCATTGTCACAATTGTGTGTGTACAGGATGCTGCTGGCACTTAGCAGGTGGAGGCCAGGGATGTCGCTAAACATCCTGCAGTTCGCAGGGTGGGCCCCACAACAAAGGGGCTCAGACCCAGCGTAGGAGTC
Source organism: Hippopotamus amphibius kiboko (assembly GCF_030028045.1). Taxonomy (NCBI): domain Eukaryota; kingdom Metazoa; phylum Chordata; class Mammalia; order Artiodactyla; family Hippopotamidae; genus Hippopotamus; species Hippopotamus amphibius. Next base: position 81,065,435 of record NC_080196.1, on the reverse strand, counting down.
TCGCGGGGGCAGGAAAGCTGCCCTGGAGCGCTCTGTGCCTGCACCCGGCTCTGCCTCCTCTGGCCCCACACTTCAGGGTTTCAGCTTCAGCACCTCCTGCCTCCAACTCTGCCCCTGCAGAGCATCCAGCACTCAGAGCTCCCCGCGGAGGAGCGGCTGCAGCCTGCCCCCCAGCGGCGCCCAGGTCGCCTCCCAGGCCTCCTCTTGCCTCGTGGGGGGTGGTCCTTGGCCCCGATAGCGCATTAGAATCAACCCGGGAACCTGATCGGTGCCTAGCCCTCGGCCGGATCCCTCTTGACTGATTTGGCATCTCTGCAGCATGAGCTGGGCCTGAGATCGCGTTTAAAGCTCTCCAGATGGTTCCAGTGCGTGTCCAGGGTGGAGAAGGGCTGCCCTGGGGCACTTACTGGCCACGTGTGGCCTTGAGGATGCTATTAATCCTCTTTGGGCTTCAGCTTCCTCATCATTTTGTGCGAATTCCCTCGGAAGGGAGTTCCCGCGTCCCCATGTTGGCCAGGCCCTGGGGAGTCCCTGGAGGTGCGGGTGCAGGAGATAGGACCTCCCTGGGTCTGTAAAGGCAGGTGGGCAGGCCCTCACCTTCTGACTGTCCTTGTCATCACTGCTGTGCAGAGGCCACTGCCTCCCTGCCCTCCCCAACCCCACAGGCCAGACAGGAGGGTCAGATGATGGAAGGTTCCAGAAGGCCATGGCTCCACACAGATGGAGGCTGTCACTGGCATCGTGGTGACTGTAAGCCTACGTAGGTCAGCCTGGAAATAAGAGCTCAGAAAAGATGGTAGGAGCTGGTCTCATTTCTGAGCTGGTGAATGGTAATGTGGCTTGAGAGTTACTGTTAAAATTCCAAGCATTTGAGGGATTTGAAGTGTATTCTACTGAAATGTTGAATGACTACAACCCAAGGTATTATTTTCGGTGCATGTTTTGAATCAGGCTTTCATCTCACGCTGTAGGTGGCTGAGTTTGTACGGTCTCTGCTGGGCTGCGAGGAGCATGCCAAGTGCTTCAAGAAAGAGGTAGGAAATGGAAAAATTACATATATTTCTCTACATCTAGACCCAGAAGAGCTTTGTTTCCATTTACTGAAGTGTAAATAAGGGCAGTTTGGGGAGGCGAGAGAAAGAGGTCCAGGCAGGATGGGGCCCAGCAAGGCTGTGTTTTGTCCCAAGAGCCTGTGGACTCAGCTAATACCTGGGGTGTCACCAAGCCCCTGCACTGTGAATGCAGCTACATTGGAGCAGGGAGGACCAGCCACAGGCCTGCACCCAGGACGGAGGGGGCCTTGTCTGCTCCAAAGTGGAAGTAGGACCGTCCTGTGTGTCCCCGCCCTGCCCCGGCTCAGGGTAACATAGAGAAACCACAGGATCCTTGAAGTTGTAGGTTTCCTCATCTGCCTCCGGGGTTGCTGGCGGCATCAGCACAGAGAGGGGATTAATTAGTGAAGCTCCATAAATGCTGACTGTTCCCACCATCACCATCATTGCTTCGCTCTTTGGACTACTGACCATTTGGCCTGCGAGTCTTGCCTGAAGTTCTGAAGGTTGGGGTGTGGCCATAGGGGGAGCTCTCCTCCGCTGTGGGAACGTGCTCATTACCCATGGGAAGGCTGTTCCACTCTCTAGAGGGACAGTTCTTCATCAGGCAATATATCAGACGTGGAAGCTTTTAAAACTCTTAACACACCACCCGGGGTCCCCAGGGATCCCTCCTTCCTCAGGGAGACACTGACACCGGGGTTTGTATTGTTAACTAAAAGAGTTAGAACCACAGGGCTGGGGTCATGGAAAGGTGTCACCCTAGTGAACTTCCTTCTGTCCTCGTGGTTCTGGAATCAGGACTCCTGAGCCCTTCTGTGCAAACAGGCAGCCTGGGTGGGGGACAGGCCACAGTCCCTGGGACTTGAACTCTGAGACCACCGTGGGGCATCTAGAAACTGGAAAAACAGCTTGCACGGTGGTCACTCGCCATCACGTGACCTCAGGAAGGCCATGACATTTCAGACGACAGTATGCTTTAAAAGTTAATAAATCATTCATTTTGAATGTACTTCTGCTTATAATACATTGTCATAGAAATCATTTTAAATACAGGAAGGTGAAACAGAGAAAACAAAAACCAAACCAAACCACTGGCGGAAGATAACTTCCCTTCACACTTGGTATAAAGACTTCAATATTTTAACTCTCGTGTGTGTTTAGAGAGATCATGCACATTTAATTTTACAAATTAAAACAAATCTTTCTGTATCATCGGATCATGTTTCGTTGCTTAACAATCCATGAAAATTTTCCCAAATCATTAAATATTTCATTGAGACATGAATTTTGGTGACTGTCTGGTCCCCCATCCTAGGTGACACTGTAATTTATTTCCTCCTGCTGTTTCTGAAGTGCCTGGCTGTTTGCAGTGTTGCACTGTTATAAATAAAGTCCCCACTACTCATCGTTCTCTTGCGAAACATTCCTGGAGATTCACTTGGTATTGTTAAGGCCCTTGATACAAATTCAGTCCAGATTTTTAAAAATGTAACAGTACAAATTTAGCCTAGGGACAGTTCTTGTACAGTGAATTCACATTTAAGAGAATGAACACTTTAACTTAGCTTCAGCGTTCTGGGGAAAACAGAGTAGATGGTGGTCAGGCTAAGATGCCGTGTGCTCAATGGTCCCCAAGCTCTGGGAGGGCATCACGTCCCCGTCACACAGCTCAGCCCCCAGGGGCCCCTGGGGGGGTGGGCAGCCAGACTTTACCAGCAGGATATGTTTATTGTGTTGATTTATTGACTTACAGCAGATAGATGGCAAAGCCTTCCTGCTCCTGACACAGACGGACATCGTCCAGGTGATGAAGATCAAGCTGGGTCCAGCCCTGAAGATTTATAACTCCATCCTCATGTTCAGGAGCTCCCAGGAGCTCACCGGGGAAGGTGCCGTCTCGGGCCAGGGAGTCACGAGCAAACTCCGCACCTGATGGGCCGCGGCCACCGTGTCTTGTTCTCTGAGCAGGAGCACTGGCCACGTGAACTTGATTTTGGTGTCCCCATGGTCATGTCCAGGTTTGATCTGGACCTTGTAAAGTGGCTGCAGGTCTTACGTTTGGAGGGTTTGATGGCTTGTGCAGCGCCAGCTACACAGAGGCCCGCGCAGGCTCCTGACCGCCCTCATCACGGCTCTGACGTGCTGCAGCGACCAGACCAAAGAAGCCCGCATGCCACCTTTATCCTTCTCCCTCACCATCGAGGAGGTCACTTCCTACTTGCAAGGATGCAGCTCTCCAGTGGTAGAATATCAGGAAAACCGTCTTCACACACACATTGTTGTGTTTTGTCCAGAACAGCATCTGAGCTTGGCTGCGATTTTCCCTCTGGGTGCAGTGAGTCTAAGAGAGAGAGGTCTGGTGCTTTAAAAAGACTTCATGTGAGAGTTGTGTATTTTACTCAGGAAAGTGTGAATCTTTTTAAAAAAAGTTAGTTAGTAATAAGCACATGTTTTCATGACCCATTAATTCTCCTTTGTGTTCCAGCAACCATTTCTCAGTTGTGCTGCCAGGGTCTCCAGGGGTCGCGTGAGAACAGCCAGCCGGGCACTTCGCAGGACCCTCCACCTGCAGCACCCTTGCTGCCTGGGACCGCAGGGACCCGCGTCCTGACACAGACCCCCCGCCCCATGTCCTCACAGCTTCCACTCTGGGGGCACCTCTGGGGAGCTGCCTTGTCCCGCGGGCGGTCTGCGTGCATTACACTGGGGCCCTGGGTACATCTTTACAGAGACTCATCATTAAAGGGAAGATGTCTAAAGCAGGGAGCTGGGGATCTGTTATTTGTTTAAACAACTTTTAATTGTTATCACCCTTTGTTTTGTGTACGTGACTACATCTGAGGCTGAAGTTACACGGAGTCAGCCTCACCATTATGAAAGACAAGCACCTCTTTTCTTACACCGACCCTAAAAGCCACAAATGCACTGTGGAATGAGAGCTCCATCATTTTGGTTGGCTTTTTTGAGGGGGAGAGAGGGTGGGTTTTTTTTTTATTATTTTTTTTTAGGGGCAGGAGAGAAAAGAAATAGATAAAATAGGATCAGACCTACAGTACCCATCTGCTTCAGTTAAGAATCTTATGGTTTAGGAAAGTTGCTTGGAGAGTTTATCAAACTTCAAGTCACTGAATGAAAAAAAAATTATTCTCTAAGAAGTGTGCTTACATTCTATTCTGTAGGTTCTCACCTTACCTAAATGGAATTTTAATATATTATGGGTTGATGTGCATTTTTGTTTCTGTGACATTTTATTTGTTGTTTGGGTTTGGGTTTTTTTTTTTTTTCAGACTGCCGTGTATGATTAAAACTCCTGCTTCTGCTATGTTAAAAATTTAATACATTTTAAATGATAATAAACAGTTAAAATACGACCCGCCACCTCACTACCTTCATGAACATGTTACAAAGCTGGAGGTTGCCTTCCCAGCCGGGAAGGAGCAGCGGTGGCGGCCCCGCACCCTGGGCCCGCAGAGAAGCCCGCTGCTTCCGAACACTTTGGGATATGTTTCCTCAGGGAAATAAACTTAGGTGTTAATGATCTGAGTGTTTAAGTCTGAGGTGTTTTTTTTTAATTAAAAAGAACCTCAAAATGGCTCATTTAACGTAGGCGCATGTCCATGGAAGACATGAGGTTTGTGGTTTGTATATTTAATACACGTCATTTCCACAGGAGGATCTACAACAGGACAGATAATTCCAAGCCAGATTAGGGTTGAACTGCTGTGTCCCTAGAAGACGGTATGATCAGACAGAGCTTGACCCAGGAGGGTAAGGACATTCCCACTCTGTCACCCAAGTGCCTGGACCTTGGCATTCAAATGGCCCCACCTATGTGAGGGAGCAGTACCATCCTTAAGGCAGCCGCCTGAGGCAGGAGACAAGACTGGTCTGACTCTTTGTCAACTTCCGGGCGGTAATTCTTTTGCCAGCACAGCATCCGTGGGTGTGGACGTGGGCAGACAGGTGTGCCGTCGGCAGCCCAGCACTGGGTTCCCACACACCTCCCCCCTTCCCCTCAAGCATGGCTCTGTTCTCCCTCCCTCCCTCCTCCCCCGCCAAACGTCTGGGCTAGGCAGAGCCGGAGCCCCTCCTCTCCTCCACACTCACCCTTCTCTTGGGCTCCCGCTTTGCATCTGCTGACCCCTCTGCTGGGGTGTCCCTCCCACCTCCCCTCCCGTGTCCTTGGAGTCTTTCTCACCTCCTCCGCCCCCAGGTTCCCGCAGCAGCCCTACCTCCCATCCTGTGCTCCTCCGTCTTTATTGCTCTTTCTTGCTTGTCTCTCCCCACTAGTCCTGGGTCCGTGAGGACCAAGACCGTGGCCTCTTCCTCTCCATGTCCCCCTGGCACCTGGCACGGTGTTGGGCACTGCATTGGCACACAGCAAGTCATGCGTTGCATCCGTGAATGAAGCAAGCCAATCAAATCTAGATTCCAGCTCTGTGACTTCCTCAATAGTCATAACTTCTCCATAAGATGAGAAAATAGTGCTTACCCCGAGGGTTTATTACATTTGATTTTGTGGATGTGTGCATGGGTGAGTGTAACCAAGACCACACACGTGTAAGGTGCCTGACACCAGCAGTAGCCATGAAGTAGGTGTCAGGAAAGTAACAGCAGCAGCCATTCGTTTTTTCACAAACCTGCAGGAATCTCCCACATACGTACTCAAATTTGCATCAAGCCTGACCCCAAGGGGCCCACTCTTCTTGGTGTGGCTGCATGTTAGGGGCCCAGGAGCATGTGGGGCAGACCCTGGGAAGCTCCTGAGGGGGCTTGATTGTCCTGGACTCAAGTCTACCACGCCCAGAACCCCCTGCAGCCAGTTCGCTCCCTGGTGCCCATGCTCTCCAGAAAGGATTCGATCATTAGAAATTGATCTCCTTAGCTCTGCCAGGAGGACCCCCACCCTCAGGAGTCAGGCAGCATCCAGAAATGCCCAGATGGTGTAAAGGCCTCCACCACCCCTGGGTACCAGCCTCAGCCCCTGGGTACCAGCCTCAGCCACTGGTACCAGCCTCAGCCCCGGGGTACCAGCCTCAGCCCTTACTCCCCTTTTCTTTTCCTGAGTCCCACCCGGAAGATGAGTGAGTCAGAGACAAAGCAAAAAAAAAAAGGCCATCGGGGCATCAAGAAATATGAACTTCTAGGAATTAGAAAGAGTTCCCCCAAAGGACCATTCATACAACACATCATGATGCTGGAAATTAGATCATTAGCAAGAATCCTAAGGGAGCTAACACTTCTGAGACCATTGTCTGTAAATGCCTATAATTTCAGGTAATTTTGCAAAAATAAATTTCTGTCACTTTCAACAACCTACAGACACTCTAAGAAAAATCTATCCTTAATCAGCTGGAACCCCTCTTTTCTCCCTCTGTGAGTAGATGCTAACCTTGTATAACCCATGTCCTAAACAGATCGCAAGAGTGACAATGCAGGAAATTGACTCCTTGTTAGCACAAGGCTCTGGGCTGTGACATCTCCCCCTGGCCGACCACTGACTCTCAGACATCCCTGGGATTTCTTGGTTGAGTCACCTTTGTCTACGTAATCTCCATCTGTTGGGTGAGGGTTGGAGGCAGGGAAATAAAGGGGAAAGTATTTGGGCTTTGGAGTCAGGCCCGGTGGAAACCTGAGCCCTGTGTCTAACCAGGTGCCTGATGTGGAAGCGTTTCTTAACCACCCAGCAAATGACCAAGTTGCCACATTCACTCCTTCCTTTTGAAATACTGAGTTTTGATCGCATTACATTTTGCTCCACATCATTTTAAAGAATACATCATTTTAAAGAATATTCAGTTTTTCTTTCCAATTCCCTGGGCATAAAAATATATTCTTGAATATGAAGTGTTCCTCTGAATACATTCTTAATATTCAAGAATATATTCTTCATGAATATATTTTCTTATAAATAAATTCTTCTTAAAATGTATTCTCCTTTATAAATATATTCATGAAGAATCTATTTGTTAATAGATTTTTGAATATTCAGAACCCTTATAAATATATTCTTCCTATGAATAAATATATTAATGAATAATATATTCACAAGAAATCTTTCTTCAAAAATATATCCTTGTTACGCTCTGTCTCCATCTTTCTCTGCCCTTCAGTTTCTGGCTGCAGCAGGGAGCTGGCACGGGCCAACTCCTTAAAATGCTGCTGGGAGGACAGAGTGAAAACTGGTCAAATATAATTCAAGAGTTAAACAAGTAACCATGGGTGAGCCATTTGGTGAACTGGCGACCACAACTTGATTTCTCAGTGAGATTTTCTGCTTGCATGTCTTTGCACCATATATCTCTTCAGGCAGATGATGGATATTGAATCTAGTGATAATAAAACACAGCTCCGCTGCCCCCGTGGGATGCCTGGATGCCTGGGCTGAGACTGGGATGCACGGGGAAGTCCTTAAAGGCAGCGGTGAAGACCCAGTTCCTGAGTGAAGACCCCAGAGGGCTATGGGCACGTCGACAGCACGCACCGTCCCTCCCTTCGGGCCTCAGAACCTTTAGGGGCAAAGCTGTGGTATCCAGGTCACTGTCTGCTGATGGTGGGCATAGGAGGGACACAGAGATGGAGGAAATTCAGGGAAAAGGGATATGGGCTAAAAAAAAAAAAAAAAAAAAACCAGTCAGAATCATCATTAAAAAGGAAATGAAAAGCCAAAGGTTGGAGAAATGAGACTGAGTTTAAAACATTGAGAGTTTTTCTCCAAATGGTTCTGTTTCATGGGAATCAGACTGAGTTGTTTTGTGCAGTTTTGCCTACAAGGCAACACCCATCCATTTCCCCATTTTGAAATCAGATTGTGTTCCCTTTGATTATGGAATCCAGGCATCAAGGCAAATCGATTCATGATATACACAAAGTGGTGAGACATCCCAGGTTAAATCCAGAATGTTCCCACAATGGCTTTTTCACAATCCTTGAGCTGAAACTGATAGCAATTGCATTAAATATGCACGGGGACTGTTTGGAAATACAGGAGCCAGTATTTTACTGTAAAATTCTGGGGCCTCAAAGGTCTTTTGGTAGGAAAAAAATTATCAAGAACTACTGGTTAATTTTAAAAGTTTCATTTAAAAAAAAATAGAGAAACAGAAAATGTGCTTACAGCTATTGGTTCGCAAAGATTCATGAGCTGCTTCACCAGCTTGTTGTGAGAAGGGTCGGGTGTGAGTGGCAGTGTTTCCACCAGTGCAGGTGTTTCTCAATAAATCGACCGATGATTTGTGCTTCAGATCTGCATGAACCCTGTGCTTCAGAAGGCAGCTGAGGTTTGGTTTGGTTTGTTTTTTCCAAGAAGAAGCAATTCGAATTTCATTTGGCCTGACCTCTCCAAAAAAGAGTCAAGCCAGTCAAAACTTAGTTTATTAAAGGAAGTTCATTCAGACAGGTTACTTGGTGTTAGTGATTTAATGTTTTTCCTTCATTTTTCAGCCAATTTGCAAAATTTTCCTCCAGAATGGTCAGCTTACTTTTTTTTTTTTCCTTTTTCATCTCTTTTCTTAAGAATAGATTTGTTGGGCTTCCCTGGTGGTGCAGAGGTTAAGAATCTGCCTGCCAACATAGGGGACATGGGTTTAAGCCCTGGTCCAGGAAGATCCTACATGCTACGGAGCAACTAAGCCCATGTGCCACAACTACTGAGCCTGTGCTCTAGAGCCCACAAGCCACAACAATTGAGCCCATGTGCTGCAACTACTGAAGCCTGCACACCTAGAGCCTGTGCTCCGCCACAAGATAAAAAAGCCATTGCAGTGAGAAGCCCGCACATCGCAACGAAGAGTAGCCCCTGCTCTCCACAACTAGAGAAAGCCTGTGCAGTAACGAAGACCCAAGGCAACCAATAAATAAATAAATAAATAAATACATTTATTTTTTAAAAAAAGATTTGTTTTGGGGACTTCCCTGGTGGTGCAGTGGATAAGACTCTGTGCTCCCAATGCAGGGGGTCCAGGTTCAATCCCTGGTCAGGGAACTAGATCCCACATGCATGCCACAACTAAGAGTTTGCATGTTGCAACTAAGGAGCCCAAGAGCCACAACTAAGGAGCTTTCCTGCCACAAGTAAGACCTAGCACAACTAAATAAATAAATAAATAAAGTGGCAAAGAAAAAATAAAGAATAGATTTGTTTTTCACAAGCCCTATCAGTTTGAAACTTGAGATTGGCCTTCCTGGGTTTTCAGAGAGATTTAGCCCCAAACCTATGAAAGTTAAGTTGAAGAGTAGAAGGAAAATATCCCAGACACATATCTATGTTGATCTGGAAATTTTCTTCACATGACTCAACAAATGCACCTGAGCAGAGGCCCTTATCTGTCCTTATCATTGTGTAACTTATTACATTCATTCATTCAACACCTGTTTACTGAGAGCCCATGACATGCCAGGGGTTTTGAGCACCAGGAGTATATCTGCAGACAAATAAGTAAAAATCTTTTGTGGAGCTTAAATTCAAGTGGGTGGAAACAGATGATAAATCATGAACATAAAAATATGACTAGGAGGATTGGGAGATTGGGATACCAAATTGTACACTCTAAATATATGCAGTTTATTGTCTGTTAAAAAAAATATATGACTAGAATGGAAGAAAGGGAGAAAAGTCTAGGCTCTCCCGTACTGGAAATATGACCTTGCTGGTCCACAGATCTCAAGGAATACAATCAGGTGCCACTGCTGGTAGAACCCCCTGGTGCTCAGGTCCACGTGGGATTCACGCGACACACCTGCACAGACCCAAGTGTTGCTGCTATTCTTTCTAGGCCTTTCTTCTTGCTCTGCCTCATATCTTCCCACAGGACCTAGAACAATCTTCTACCAGAGGTACTGCCCACATACATTGCTGATTGGCTGGGTCAAGGGTGGGGATATTATTTTGAGTGCCCGTTTGATGTTAGCAGTTAAATAATCTGTTACCTGGAAATTTCTGGACCTTTTGCCCTCCAGATTCTAAGCAGCAATTAACAAGAGGCAATCAGAGATACTTGTAATGTGATTAAGTAAAATTGTCATCAGGCAGGTAATTTTAAATATGGCCATGCGTTAAATACAGCCTCATTAATTTTAGCTCCGTGGTGTTCTAATATTTATTATGCATACAGAAGAATTTTAAACGTGAGCATGTTTGCACATTGCTATGCTCGGTAGTCCTGCCACCTCTCCCCCCCCACCCCAAAATTATCCAACTAATACTTAATTCCCTCCCAGAGGGAAGCTAAAGGTTAATAATGTGATTGTCAAGTGCAAATGCTGAACTAAAAAGGATAACATCTTGATGAAATGGGCCTAATAAGGGCTTGACCTTTTATGTGAGTCAACACAGCATTCCCAGAGTAGGTCCTGTGTCACAACTGTTTTCAGTGCCCTCATTTTTCAAATTAAATCATTTGGATGCATGTTAATTTGAGAACTGATTAGCCTTAAAGGATGCACAAGTTTAGGAAAAGCGATATTTAGTTCATTCTAGGCAAATTCTCTTAACCTGAAAAGTCTAACAGTGTGTTAAGATCTGAGTTGGGATCATGAACTTTTGAGAGAAAGACCGATTTTTTCCCTGTCTGGGTAGCTTCTGACACTCGAAAAGTCCTTTGGAACTTGTGAGCACTCTCAGCTGACTTGGGACACAGAAACTTATTCCACAATTCCATCTACATCCTGTGCAGACAGTGGAAATACAATAAAGGAAACAATAAAGAAATAAAGAACTCACTGATTTTAAAACCTCAGGCTCAAAGTTGCGTACTCCATTTGTTACTGGTATTAAACTGGTAACAAGTACTTGTTTCCACAAATCTGTTTAGCCCCCGTTTTCCATTTCTCTAAAGACAATAACTCATCACATACACCCATCCTCAGAAGCGACTTCATCTCTTTCACGACTCCCGTGAGGATCTGAAACTAAAGTAATAGATGAATGGAACATGATGGAACAGTGGGGTCACGTGATTACACTCTCCTTCAGTATCCCATTTCCAAAACTCCCTGTAAAGCAATCATCTAATCTGCTTCACGGCCTCATTCAGGAACCCTTGGAAAGAAAGACAGTGTCCTGTGAAATTCTCCACCCGTCTCAGCGCTCGCCCAGAGCCTTACACACACCTGGCCAATAGGACTTAGTATTTAACAACCAGATGGTATAGAAGAGGCATTTGAGAGATGTTAAGTAAAGTAGAAATAAAGTTGTACTTTTTCAGATTTATCTTTGATTATTCAAACTTCAGCTTAAGATGTAAAAGAGCTAGTTCTCTAGTCCCTATAAAATCATCTTTCATATATTTTTGAAGATGCTATTGAAATCACCCCTTAGTGTTCTCTTTTTTGGATTAAATCTCCCTACTTTTAGTCTGTTTTCTTCAATTAACTTAGAAATGTTCAAGTTTCGCCTCTACTACTAATTCTGCTTTTGTCTAACCTTCGTCCCTACGTACCTTCCAGCTGTTGCTGCATTAGGAAGCCTTCCCTTCGTTTTCTCAGGAGAGTCCTTGAGAAGCTGGCTGTTGTCTGACCTATGGCCTGTTTCTGCTAAACGTTAATGCTGCCATAGATCTAGTCACCCTGTCCCCGCCAACTCTCAAAACAGTGTGACCTGCGGGGCACTAGGTAGAAACGGCCCAGAAAGCCATTAGGTCATGCAGCCATGAGCTGCACCCCGGAATGAGCACGGGAGGCCTGCCATCCTGGGGGAGAATTCCCGGGGACGGTCATTTTGCTAATGGTTTGTAAACTGTTACACAAAACAAGCACCTAATGAAGAGGCTTTAGGCAAATTAGAGTCCAGTTTTCAGGCTTGAGGATGTTATCTGAGCACTTCCATTGTGTTTCCTATAGCTCCCCTCCCATGCGTCTAGCTGTGTGGTTTGCAGACTTTTCTATTTGGCCCATTTCATTTGGTTTCTGCCCAATCTGAATTTCTTTCTCACGTAGATTTCGTATCACGTGGTTTAAGCAACTCTGATGCCTTCTTGTATTTCCTGCAGCACTTTTCTTGGGGTTGAGACAGTGGTCACATAATACATTTCTCAGTTATGTGAAGTTGTTTGAATAGAGAATTGGACCGTTTTTCTGAAGATATGACTTGCTTTGAATAAAGCTAACCCACTTCAGCCAAATTCTGGTTTTATCTTTCATGAGTATCTCTGTCCTGCCAATGGACCCAAGCCAGGATTGTGATAACATTGATGTGACCACAAACAGTGTGATAAGTGTGGCCCAATGCAAATCAAGCACCATCCTCACTCGGATGAGTCTGTCAGCAAAGAAGGAAGTTCTGCCTTGGCCTTCACATTGAACTTGGGATGTCCATCCAAATGTTTTTGGTTTCTTCTAACCAGAGTAATTATTTAGGAGCATGTGGTAGGAAGGAGAAGAGAAACTAGTTTATAAAAATAACTCTTGGGAAGATGAGGCAAAGCATTACCTAATAATTAATTTAATCACTCATCCTTGCTTTCATTACACATTTTTTGAGCATCTGCTTGTCAGACACTCTGCTCATCACATAAACACCAGTAATTACATATGGCATTTTTGATCTTTGAGCTGTAATCAATGAATGATTGAATGACTGAATAAATGAACAAAAGTCAGAATTATAATTTTTAGACTGTGGAAAGCCTTTACTAGTTCACACCAACTCTCATAAAGTGTTTTAGAAGGTCTGAAATGTTTGAGTCACATGGGACAGTGGCTTTCTGAATTTTTTTAGATTTCATCCCATAGAAAAAGAGATGCTTTAGATGACAGCCCAGTGTACACACGCGCGTGCACACTCACACACGTTTCTGTCAATTGTAGTTTTTTTAAATTGCTAGTCCCAACCCATCAACTTGGTCTCATGACCATCTCATGACCCATGGGTTGTGACCACAGTTGGCACAGCACCACCATGGGAGCTACAGCAGCGACCTCCGCCATGGCTGCACAGAGAGAGTCACTGCGAGCTTTTTTAAAACTACGGATGCCTGGACCCCACCCCAGGCCAGCTGAATCCAAATCCGGAGGTGAGGTCTGAGCCTTGGCGTTGTGTTAAAGCTCCTCCTGTGATGCTCATGAGCTGCAGGGGTTGGCATCACGACTTCACATCATGGGAAATATTCTTTTAAAATAACTACCATGTTAATCATATAAGTAACGTGCACATACTGAAAGGTTCAACAGTATAGATGGTTATGAAATAAAAACTGAAATTCTGGATCAACTCCTTACCCCTCACGTCTACTGTCTGGGGATAAGCATAATTAACAGCTTCTTCCCCAAACCTCTTGTTGCAGATACGGGAATCTATATCGTTTCCACAAGTTTATGTTTCCAGATAACTTTAATAATAGGTTGCCAAGTTATAAAAGTTACTGTTGTTGTTTTGATGAGGATTACGTTGGATTTAGAGATTAATTTAAACTGATGTGTTTACAGTAATAAGAATGCGATAGGTCTTTTTATTTATTCAATTATATTTTTATGTGCTTCAAGAAAGTATTACAGTTTTTAAAATATTTATATAGGTCTTACACATTTCTTATTAAGTTTATATCAATACCTAGGTGTTCTTTTTTTTTACACTCATGAGATAGTTTGCCTCATTATATTTTATTGCTAAATACTGCTTGTTTATTGAAATGCTACTGAATGTGGATATTAATTTTGAAGCCAGTCTACCTAGCTGAATTATCATCTGTTGTTAATTCTCATCTGTTGTTAATTATCATGTGTTCCCCCAATTGATTCTTTTGTGTTTTCTATGTAAACAACTACGTTGTCTGAAAATAGTAATAATTTTGTATCCTCAGTTGAAATATTGATGCCTCATATTTTTCTCTTATCTGATTGCATTGACCAGGACTTTCAAAACAAGTTTGAGATGATTCCAGAAAGTAACATCTATTTTTATAATAATCATCTATATATAATGATCTATTATTATAATGATGTATAGCTAAGAATTATACACATAATATATAGGCATGTTAAGATTGAGGAAAAATTTTTAAAAACTTGGTAAAATCACTTCCAATAATTTTTTTCAGTTACCTTTTTCTTTAAAAGTCTGTCAACTTTAAAGAAAAATATCATTCCCCTGCGTTTTTTATTATCACAGTTTACTTTGAGATTTTATCACAAGTTTATTGAAATTTTATCATGGATATTCATAACACCTGCCCACTGTTTTGTTTTTTGGGGTTTTTTAAACTATCATTGTCAGGTTTGCTTTCAGTGTGTTACAACTTTATAAAAATAATTTAGGAGCTTTTACTCTTTTTTTAATGCTTTGGAATCATTTAAATAGAGTTTAAATTATCCTTTGAATTCAATTCATATCATTCACCTGAAAACATCTTATCTTGATGCTTTTTTGGCCTTTGACAAGTTCCTTATATTTCTCCATAGTAGTTTATCTGTTTAAGTTGAGCAACCAGATAAAATGCAGGACATTCAGTTAAATTTGAATTTCAGAAAAAAAAAAACTAATGATTTTTTAGGATAAGTATGGGACCTCCTAAACAAATTTTATTTATCTGAAATTCAAATTTAACTGGCGGTCCTATCTTTCTATTTGCTAAGTCTGGTCACCCTAGTTATGATTCTCTTGTGGTGTGAACTTTGGTAACAAATATTTTCCTAGAAAATTTTATTTTTCCTTTAGGTTTTCAGAGGGGTCAACCTAGCCTTGAGTAAAGTGGTCTCCTGAAATATTTCCTAATTTGTAATTTTATGTTTTCTCCCATTTTCTTTGTTGGGTCAGTTTGTGGTTTATCTATTTTATTGATTAAAGTAAAAGCCTCTTTTGGAATCATTTTGTTTTGCTTTTCTCATCAGGAAATTAGGAATGTTTCTGTTAATGTCTCTCTCTCCCTTCCGGGTCCACTCTCTAGGGTAATTGTACTTCCCCTTGGCTGGGAGAGATGCAGGCTGCGGCGGAAATGGGGGGGTTCCCAGGGAGCAATTAAAACCGCACAGGGCAGGTGGAGGATGGGAAGAGAAGGGGCTCAGGAACAGGCCTAAAGGGACCCCCACGTTCCCAGACCTGGCGAGAGGAACGGTCCAAAAGGAAGCCTGAGGACTTCCCTGGTGGCACAGTAGTTAAGAATCCACCTGCCAGCGCAGCCAACACAGGTTCCATTCCTGGTCCAGGAAGATCCCATGTGCTTTGGAGCAACCAAGCCGGTGTGCCACAACTACTGAAGGCTGTGAGCCTAGAGCCCGTGCTCCACAACAAGAGAAGCCACCACAGTGAGAAGCCCGTGCACCACAACGAAGAGTAGCCCCTGCTCGCCGCAACTAGAGAAAGCCTGCGTGCAGCAATGAAGACCCAACACAGCCAAAAATAAAAAAATTAATTAATTAATTAATTAATTAATTATTTTTAAAAAGGAAGCCTGAGAAGGAGTAGCAGGAGAGTCAGGCAGGAGCCAGGAGAACATGGAAACTCAGCCACCCTAGGTCTCAGCTTATCCATTTGTGAAATGGGCAGAATATCACCTGCTGCACAGTCCTGACAATGCAGACGAAACCCTAGCACAGAGTCAGGTCCAGTGTGACTCCTGACCCCCAGGCCATCTGTGGCAGGATGAGGGCTGCTATGGCCCAGGTTCAAGCCCATCCTGTGTTCTGGCCTCACTCTCTGGGTGGGCCCGTGCCTGCCTGTGGTGTCAGGGGCGCTCTGATGGGCCCTGCACTTACTGAACCCTCCACCCTTGCGTTACACGGACTTGCCACCCTGAACCTTAGAACCACCACTGCTGCAGGTGACACCCCGCCCTTGCCGTCCACTCAGGTCTCCAGATCCTGGTTCCCTTGGGCTTATTCTCCTCTGCCGTCCTCTCTTCTCTCCTCAAGGCTGCCCTTTTTGTCTGGTCTTTTGATTCAGGACTCATTCCTCCAAAGGACCTGGACCAGGAGCCTGGCCCCAGATCCCCAGGGAGGCCTCGATGTGCTGCCTTCTGTGCTACACTGAGCCCAGACCACAGCCTCCTGTGTTCATCCAATGTGCTCCAGGGCTCTCGCTCACTGGGGTCTGAACAGGCCGCATGGGCATCTTCAGAATTCTGGAAGAAATGATTGATCCCACCCTGTGACCTGGGAGCTCAAGGAAGAGCTTCTAAGTAGAAATATTACCTACTCTAGGAGATCACTTACCTTTGGGTTTGAACATGGTCTTGACCTCATTCCTCTTTAAGAAAGTAGACGGCTACTTCCGCAGCAGAAAGATGAAGCAGTAAAGGGTCATCCGGAATATCCAGAAACCAGAGTCGCCACGTGAACGGCCGCTGTGGGTGGGAGAATTGCTCCTCGGGGTCTAGACCTTTGGCCTCTTTCCTTCTCCCTGCCATGGGGCCGATGCTTGTGGACGCTGCCTGCACTCGCTGAGACAATGCTCTCCGGCGCCGTCCAGGACCGTAGGGCTGACTGTGCGTGGCTATTTAACTAGTTAGCTTTAGACTAAATAACGCAGCTCCTGGCACCCGAAACTAATATAATGTGATGTCAATTACGCCTAAAAAAAAAAAAAAAACACTACAGACAAAACAAAAAAACAACCCAACAAGGAGTTCCTCCGTCTCAGTAGCCCCAGGGCTTATGGCTGCCGTGGGTTCAGCACGGGTCCCAGAGCACGTGCAGCGCTGCAGAAAGTTCTGCTGGGCAGCAGTGCCCTGAGCCATCGCTTTGGCCACAGAGCCAAGAACTTTATATGGGGGTCACCCTTGGAAAAGCAAAATCAGGACGATTAACCCCCGGGGACCGCTCTCCTCGTTTCCAGGGATGGCAGCAGTTCTCCGCTGCTGGAGGTGGATAGCCTGAAGCTGCCAATCCAGAGAACAGTCTTTTATGCAAAATATTTCCACGATAAAAGGAAGAAGTCATGTAGTGTCACCCAGACCACAGCTTCAGGGTTCTTTTTATGTTTTTAAAGAGAAAACAAAAGAGGCAATAATTCCTGTTTTCCTTCCCATTCTGTTCCTTCAAGGTCCTTGAGCTGGGAGGCAGGTTTAAGAACAATGCTCTTTTCTCTCTGTCCAGCCCACCTCCCAGCTCCCAGGATGGGAGGGGAGAACAGGTGAAAAAAAAAAAAAAGGAGAAAGTGACCTTATCCCTTATGAAACACTCATTTAAAGTTACAGGGCCCAAACGTCTGCAGCAGGGTAGGGCTGGGGTGCACCTGGCGACCAGGTGAGGGTCCACAAAGCCAAGGCCACAGGTGCAAAGGTGGAGGGACCCCAGATCCCCCCCTCCCTTCCCCCGCTCCCCTCCCCCGCTTCTCTTCTCCTGCAGACAGAACGCTGGCCCCGCTCCTCCCTTCTGAACACTCAACTCCTGGGCTCAGCCGCCAGGTCCTCCTCAGAGCCCAGCGTCATCGCTGCACTGCGGTGAGGGCAACCCAGCAGCAGCCCCGTCCCTTCAGGAAAACAAAAATAGCAAAGGCTTCTGTTCCAAAGCCTGTGCGTGGAACCGAGCCTCTGCCGACCTCGGGCCTGAGGAGCAGCTCTGGGGCAAGGTCTGGCTGTGTGGATGCCCGGAGCTGCTGAAACTAGAGGGGCGACCCCTCGAGTTTACAGGACCATCTGCCTTCTCCTGGAGGCTCTCAGGAAGGAGGAGCATGAGCCCAGCATAAGCTGCTGCTGCTGCTTACAACAGTAATAATAATAACAGTAATAGTAATAATATGGCAGCATTTTTCCTTCCTCAGCTTCCTTCATGCTCGCAGCGACTCTGCACAGATGGGAGACTGGTAGGGGAAGGTTATTTCACCTGCTCAAGGTCACACAGGCAGCAAGGGGGATCCGAGCCCCAGGTATTCCGGGCACATGGGCCACTCTGCTAACCACTATGTGAGAAGCACAGCAGCAAAGAGCTGCTGGATAAAAACTCTGAGAAAAATACCCAAATTTGCCACCTGCCCCCTGCCCCGCACTTCACGTTTTCTCTAATGATCTGGCCCAGCTCGTGGCGGAGGACCACTGTTGGGGCCAGTCAGCCTTGCCCAGAGCTTCTCGGAGACAGGCCATCACTGGGCACTCCCGGCCTCACCCAGCAAAGCTGCCCGAGGCAGGACAGACTGTGGGAGGTGCAGCCCAAACCTCCAGGCCATCAGGGGACCAAAAGCACATCCACTGAATAATACAGTGTCTGGCTTCAGGACAGATACCTGGGCCCAGGCCTTTCTCCCACAGAGACTGGTTGAGCGCTCAGGATGGGCTGGCCCAGCCCAGCACCGGGCCCTGTGGGTGACACATCTGTTTCCAGGTGACCAGGTGCTGCTGGTGAGCTACACCGGGGCCTTTCACACCTGCGTGGGTTTATTCCACGGCCCCTCCTCCAACATCCTTCCCAGCACGGCCTCCAGGTTCCTTTCCCAGATTAAACCCGGTCTAGCTCAGCAACAGCCAGAGAGAATGTGCAGGGCGGGGGCTTGGGCAGTGGTGTCTAAATGACACAGTGGACAGAGATGGCTCGGAGGCCTCCACCGTGAACAAGAGTGTCCCAGGACCTTTGGTGGCCGTGGCACTGGCACCCGTCACCATCCGCATCCCCCCACAATGAGCTCAGGAGCCGAGCCTGTGGCTCCCGGCTTCCAGAACCGCAGGGCAGTCCACGGGCTGCTTCCCCCGCGCCACATTGAAAACAGAAAGCTAAGGGCACGCGAGCTTACCTGTGAAGGGCTGACCAGGCGTCAGTTGTGGACCGAGCAGCAGGGGTGTGGCCCGTGGCATTAGATCCCGTGGCACCCGAACCCCTGAGCCCACCCCGCCTGTGCTCCCTCTGGCAGGCCGCCCCTTCAAACAAAGTACTCTCTACGTAATTGCCCGACGTTTATTTCAAGGTAAGGTTTTCATGGCCCACACAGAGGAACCAAAGTGCCTACAGTTGAGCAGACATCGTCTTCAGAAAGCAGACTGTTAATTATCTGTTGGTCTCTGAGGATTTTACTCCCTCATCCCAGCTGACTTCTCACAAGATTCCTTCCGGAGGACAGGGCTTGCACGTATCGTTGTCCTCTATCTTGTTGGCAACATTTAGCCTCTTTCTAGGTCAGGGTCCTGGGTCACTAACTACCCAGCCTGCTCCTCACTCCATCTCAGTGTAGGGCAGCGAGTCCAGAGTCTGTGGTCCTCAGCCTAGAGTTCCCCCGGACCTATCAACAGGGTGCTCACTTTGCTTCCACTTGTGTTTTCTCTTCGGGTTTGGCATCTTCAACACGACCGAACGCATGCAGTCCCTGCTCTCCTCTGCCCCCGCCACCGCCGAGTCCTCAGCCTGGCCAGCACCACCACCCACCCGGCTAGGTGGACACATCAGGCAACCTCAGGAGCCCCTGACTATGTCCACCGGCCGTGCCCAGTGACCGAATCCTACCCATTTGACCCCTAAGTTACGTGGGGACTGCCCCCTCCACCCTCGCTGCGTTTCCCGACTGAAATGACAGGTTTTCTCACCACAGTTACTCCTCCCGCCTTCCTCCCAAGTGACCTTCATACAGATTTTGATCACTTTCCTCTCCTGCTGAAGACATTTCCATGGTACTTCATTGTCCCCAACTTAATGGCCCAACTCCTCAAATGCCTTAGAAGATTCTTGTAAACTGGCCTCTTTTAAAAATTATTTGTAAAAGAAAAATACTGGTAATAACCTAAATGTACAATAGAGCAAGAACATTCAAGTTCATTACGGTGAACCTACATGAAAAGAAAAAAATGCTATGCAGCCGTATGTTTTCTGTCATATAATATTAAGGGAAGAAAAAAGGATACAAAATTGCATATAGTAATGTAGTATATTTTAGATTCGTATAGGAAAAGACAGGAGAAGAATTTGGCGAAATGTTAAGTTTTACCTATAAATAATGGTTTCATGGGTTATTTACATTTTTTTCCTATACACCTGTCTCTATTTTCCAAATTTTCTTAATTTAACATTAATTAGTAATACTGTTCTAATTGGAAACACACGTGTGACACACAGGCAACCGCCCTCAGCTCCCCAGAACCTCAAGGTCCGACTCAGTGGGTAAGACTGCAGGAGGAAGTGCCAGGGACAAGCCGTGATGTCCCAATAGGACGTGGCCACCACATCAAAGTCTGCTGAGCCCTTCCCCGGTTTACTCATTACATCCAGAGACCCCTGCCGTTACCTTAACCCACTCACCTGTACCTGACACTGGGGCCTCCGTCCCTCACCACAGGACCTTCCTCCCCGGTCCCAGCAGCCTCATCCAACGTCCAAGCCAACATCCTCCCACATTCGTGGGCTGCTCCTGCATCCACGTGCCTCCTAACCCGGTCTCTATTCATCTTTGTTTATTCAATGTGCCAACCACCCTCTGCCCTGAGCCTAGCGAGCACTGCCATGCGGCTGACATGGGAAGGTGGACCCTGAGAGCTGAAAGGCGCCTTCTGCATCATTTGTATCAAAGGAGAACACGCAGGCCACACACAACCAAGAGCAGAGCTTCAACCAGATCGTGCATCTCGGCTGGATCTGCAGACATGATGGTCTCACATGGTCTCTAACCTGTGTTTCCTTAGAAAAAATTATCTAGTTGTTTTAAGACCTGAAGCTTTAACATGCTGATAAACCACAGGTCATGAACCCAGGGTGGGCCAGAGAGAGAAATGGAGCACCTGGTGGGGGACGTGCGCACAGTGATGGTACATGTTGCAGAGATGCTCATCAAGAAGATACGAATGGGAGGGCCAGACACCAGACACAGGGAACCACTCGGGATCTCAACCCCTCCCGTGACCCGGACATTCCCAGTGAGCTCTGCTGGGTCCTCTGGGCCTTCTCCTCTGCATCTGCAGCCCCCATCATCAGTGACCCTAAGCCCACCAGTTATGCTCCCAGGGGGACCATGGGGAAGCAGATATCCTGCCCTGTTTAGAACTGCCTCCCCTCCAAAGCCTGCCTGCAACCTTGGGTAATGTGTCCTGCTCAGCTGTGCCCTCCTTCTGTGTGCTTTCTCTTCCAGAATTCCCCTTGGTCCCTCACACAGAGACTGTCCGCCGTTCTGCCCTGCTCCGGCCCCCAGTCCCTGACGTGTATAAATCCTGAAGTGATTCAAGCCAGAATCCTTGCCACATCCTTATACCTGTGATGACTCAAAATCCTGAGCGTGTGGGGGTCCCCAGCCTCCTCCTCACCCCCTAGCGAGGGTGATAGCGTTCCCACCAGGCTCACCCTCTCCTCCTGCCCGCCAAGGAGAGTCTGCTTTTGCCAACTCCGTGCTGAACCTGGTGTGATGTAGAATAAGGAGAAAGAGGGCAGGAAGAGAAGAGGCACCCAGGTGGGAATCAAGAAGAACTTACTGATGGTTGAGAAAACGAGAAACTTAGGAGGAGTTGCCGCAGGCATCTTGAATTATTTTAAAATGTGTTTATTCTCACGGTGTGGTCCTTGTTTCAGGTAATCCCTTTTATGTAGCATCATGTGTAAATCACGTGAATCATGGCGTCAATGGGGCTGCATATTATTTTTTTGAAAAATACTAGCAGATATGGATAACCATTTACCCCTATTTCCCTTCAAATTTATCTATGTCAAAGAAAGCATAATAAGGTACCATGTTGACAATATTACTTGAATTTGGGGCAACATAATAGAAGCTAGGAGAAAATGAATAACCTTCTTTAAAAAACCCCGAATGCTTTTTCATGTTACCATCCTAAAAATGCTACAGAAGGTATCTGAGAATTGACCTTGGCCAGCTCTCGGGCCCAGCATGGGATTCACTGTGGTCTTGCTTTTCTCATCAGCCAAGAGGATCTAGGTTATTAATATACTGTAGGGAGCTTTCTAGCGTCCAAGTGATGTCTCAGGTATTAGCTAATCTGGATGTTCAGAAGTGCCTGGGAAGACATGAGATGTGACCTTAGCTCAATTAGGAGGTGATAAAACTCGGGTTCTGGAGGGCGTTAAACAACGCACTCAACTCACATGGTCAGAAGGAGCGGCTGCTGCTGCTGATGGGAAAACCGATCCGAATCCAGATGCGCCAACTCCCCCTGCGGCCCCCGCGAGATTCGGCTGAATGATTCAAGTGCCTGTGATGCTGTCGGAGAGTGAGAGTGCTTCTTAGCTGACTGTTAGCAGAAAGAAGCTATTTAGATTATGACAGATGCTCAGGCCTGAAAATGAAGGAAATCAGGTTGCTGTGGATCTGACGACTTCATACAGAGATTCCATAATGCCTTGGACCCCCTGTGTCCCAGGCTCACGGCTCTATCATCACAAAGACAAGAGAAGGTGTGAGAATCACCCAGGTAACTTTGGGTCTTGGAAATGACTCATAACGGTGCAGTGAGATTTTGCAACCAATCAACCGAGCTGGAAGGAGGAGGCTGAAAAATCTCAAGCCAGGAACTTTGCAAAGTTGCTCGTAATAGAGTTCACTGCCACGTTGCCTCTTTATACCAAAGTCATTTGTTTCTGCATTGACAAGAAGAGGAAAAACTGGTCTAAAAAAACATTTTCTTAGTTGATTGGTCCAAAACAAGCCCCAAAAAAGCCATTGAATTTGTGACCAGAACAGCATGGCGGTGTCACTGTCTGGCCAGTTACTGAGGTTCCTGTGTAAAACTTAGCACAGGAGGGAGACCCACGCTTCTCTCTTCTTCAAATACACTGCCATCTTAAAGTTATTTGGAAAACCTCTTCCAACACAATACATTAGCAGTTGTAGCCCTGGTTAGTCTCCAGAGGTCTGAGGTATGAGCCTGCTTCTATACCCACTTGTAGATGTCCTGAAATGTCTGTCCTTTACTCGGTCTACGTGAAGCACAAGTGAGTCCTCCTCTTTGGGGAAAGGAAAAAAGGGTGGTGGATTCAGGGTCACTTTGAGGAAGTGGAGGCAAGTGATAAGATAAAAACAAGAGATGGTTACCTGTGCACACCTGGAATGTTGACTCCACCCTCCCGGAGGGGCCTCGGTGACTTGCTGGGTAACCCAGATGACAGAAGCAGTAATCACTTCTCTTCCCTTCTCTTCTCTTTATTTTGAGACCTTCTACTCACCTACCACTCTCTCCTTCTTAAAGCTTCCAGACCGCCCAAAATCACCTTTTCCTCTTTTCACCTCCCTCTGAATTTAAAACTCCCAAATCAATTACCTCTGACTTCAAATATTCCTTATGATACTTGCTGAATTTTTGTCTCATTTGTGGCAGAAGTCCATGAAATCATATGAATTTACACCCTCTCCCTCCTCTGCCTTCTAAGGAGAGTGGGCCCCCCAAGGATCTGTTTTGCCAAACTCTCAAGAAGTCGCGGGAGGGAGGGCATATGGGGATATATGTATAAATACAGCTGATCCACTTTGGTGTACAGGAAAAAACTGGCACAACAGTGTAAAGCAATTATACACCAATAAAGAGCTTAAAAAAAAAGGAAAAGAAAAGAAAGCTAAAAAAAAAAAAAGGAAAAGAAAGTTTTGCTTTATGATGTAGATGTAATTCCCGCATTTGTCTTTCAGCACCCACCTTTCAGAAACCTTTAGTAAGAATCTTCAACAGTGTCCTCAGTGTGTGTGTGTGTGTGTGTGTGTGTGTGTGTGTTTGTGTGTGTGTGTGTTTATGTAACAATGTACTGAGGCTGACCTTAAGGTGAAGACTTACTGGATACATTCAAATTATACATGTTCTAGAAATTCTCTTACATAACTTTTCATGTGTGCGTGTCTTGTCTCGCTCTAAATTATGTACTTCCTGAAGATGATAACTGAGGCTACACAATTAGTCTCTGTATCCAGCACATTGCTTATCAATGTGTCTTACATATGAGAAATACTCATTAAATGTTTCTTTCCTTGATTAGCAGGAAAAGTATGTTTGGCGAGAATTGCTATGACATTATTTTTACTTATAATTTATTTGATATAATTATATTTATTATAATAATTATTGTTAAATTACAGTGAGAGCCAATATTTTGCAATAGGAGAGAATCAAGAACTTTAGCCAAAGGACACATTTTTGTTGGGATTTTTAAAAAGATATTCAATTGGCGAGGCATAACCTTGTTCCTATTAACCTTGGAAGAAAAAGCTTCGTACTCAGTCTTACTCTAAGAGAAACACAAATGCCTCTAAGCCATGGGGTGCAATTCCAGTCAAATTTCCAAGCAGAGCAGTCTCTGAGAGGCCCCTGCTGCTGGCTTTGGAAGGTTGTCTTAGGGGAAATGAACTGTGGTCTAAGAGCATCCCGAGCAGTGAATGCTGGTATATCTGCAACAACTGGCTTCAGGGAAAAAAGTCCTAGTCTGCCGTGTGTGCCAGTTTCCGTGGTGTAAGTATTCTCATCATGGTGGGTCTCTAGCTGCCAACACGACATCGCTGAACACAGAACTGGAAAGAGAAGGGCGAAATCAGTTCGTCAAGCCAGTGCAAGTCAGCCTTATTCGAAGGCTGTCCCCTTGTGAATGACCAAAAAGCAGGTCTGAAAACTGCAGAGTGAGGTGGGGGTTTTGTGTATTTTTTTTCTTTCAGAAACATGAGGCTGAGACTCAGATAAGTTACAGGAGGCCCCAAGAAGTATTTTTAAAGCATTACAGAAAGAAAAAAAGATATGGAATACAGACATCAGGTCAGTCAGCCAGCTGATAATGCATCCCCTGGTACAGTATTATAGTTGCAAAGATGTCTCAAATTTCATTACCCCCCCGGGCTAATGTGAGTACCAGGAGAGCCAGACCAGCACAATTATAGACGGGTAAGACCTTGGAGGTCATCCACTAGCTCCTTCAAGGCATGAGATTTTATTCTGATAAGTACAGAGCAAGGAATGTGCCGGCATCTGCACTTAGGTCAATCATATGATGATTTCTTCTCTGCTTGGGCCACATCCATTGGCATCCGACATGCCATTAGAACATCAGAAAGATCTTCTGTGTCTTGTTCCCCCAGGGTCCAATTAACATGCTAACATGCCCAGGTCTGGTGACCCGCAAAACGGGGAACAAGCTCCACAAAATGGAAAGCTTGTTGCAAGTCAATTCAGTTTGTTTAAATCAATCTCCTTCTGGTGTGTGTACTGCAAGTGGTGTAAGTGCGTGCACCGGGAGGCACCGGCACACCTGCTCTCCATCCTCAAAGCCCCACCCCGCCCCCACCCACCCCCGCCTAATCCCTGAACCTGCAGAGAGAAGAGACATGGATGGCGGCCCTCGAAGGTTCCCCTTCATTCTGATCCTCTTCTTCTTTTTTTTAATCTTAAGAAAAATATTCTCCAGAAATCTGAAAACAAAGACTAGATTCCAAAATAATTACTATGAATGTGTGTGGAGAATATCTCTTTTTTTCAAAGAAGCTCAAAGCAGTTCATGTGAAATATACTATATGACCGGAAATTATATATATTTTACTTTGAGGGAAATGTTACAGAGCAGAATGTTGTCACTTCCTGGTGTCAACTATTTTCTTTTTTTAAATGCTATTTGTGTGTGTGTGTGCATGCACACGTGCATGTGTGCAATGCCAATTTTATTTATTCATTTTTATTGAGATATAATTGACATAGAACATTGCATTCGCTTCAGGTATACAACATGAGGATTCAATATTCTTGTCTTCATCCTCCACATATGTGTAGTATTTTGTTTTATATATGACTTTTAAAAGCAACATATGGCTGGATTTTGTGTCTCATTCATTCCAGTAACCTTTGCCTTATGCTAATGAGTATATATAATCATAATTGCAGTCACTCATATTTGAACGAATATCTACATCTCACACTGTTTTCTTTTATCATCCCTTTTGTCTGCTTCACTTCCTCTTCCTATTTCTACTGAATGTGATTTTCTACATATCCAACTTTTGTCTCCCATGGAAAGTTTGGAACCTAGAGATTATATTTCTATTATTTTTGTAGTTATTTAAAAATATATAATGTACACACCAAACTACAAACAGCATAATTATCTATTCAGAGGATTTTTTCATAACTAAAAATATCCCCTCTAGTTATCTGTATTTTATAACCTATTTTTAATAACATTTAGTGACATTCTATTAATTCCTGTATGTATTATTGTTTTTCTCCCTATCTAATGTCTTCCCTTCAGGTTTTCTTTCTTCTTGATGAAATATAACCTTTAACAGTGAAGGTCTCTGTCTTTATGCGTCTGAAATGTCTCTGATTTGCCTGCAATCTCAAGTGATAGTCTAGGTAGGTATAAAATTCAAGGCTGAAAATGATTTCCATCATTATTTGAAGTTCACTGTTTTCTGGCATCTGTTGTTGATAAAAATGTCTCTCTTAATTGCCACATCTATGCCAATAATCTGTCTTTTCTCCCTGGTGATTTCCGTAATTTTCTTTTTGTTCCTGATATTCTGTGTTTACACTCGGATATCAAGTCTTAGATTTATTTCCATTTACCTTTGTTAGCATTTGGAAGGTACTTTCAACCTGAGGACACACATCTTTCTTCAGTTCTGGAAAGCTCTTAGCCATTAACTCTATCAGTTCATCCACTATGCCTCTGAACTTCTCTTGTGTATTTCAACTTTGGTCTCTCAGTGCTGCATTTAGGGTAATTCCACAGCACTATCCTCAAGTCCATTGATTCTCTCGTGTCCAGTCTATTGTTTAAATTGTCTATTAAGTTTTTAATTTCAATAACAACACTATTTCCAAAGTTTCAAGTTGATTCTCAGTCATGTCTACTTGACCTTGTTTTACTTCTGCTTGGGCTTTGTTTCACAATTGTTTGTTTTTTTATAAATATGCTTCCTGTGTTTAACCTTTGGAACATTCTAAGCATACCTGTTAATGTGTTTCTCAGATTGAGAGGCTATTTTAACTCCAGAACTTAATTCATGTTAATTATCAATTTTGTTTTCTTTCTTGGCTTCAAACGTCTTTGCGCATTTTAAAAAGCAAAAAACTTTTGGAAGCCAATAGATTTGCAAGATCATTTTGAGGTGTTAGATTTGACTATTTGAGATTCTGTGTTTATTTCTTCCTTCCGCTGTGTTCCGGACTCCCTGTCCATAAGGTGGGGGCAGCCCTCACCCACCTGCCTGTACCTACTGCCCAGGGCTAGCCTCATATTAATATTCAGACCTCCTGTTGGGTATGCTGATCTCAGCTTCAGCCTGGCAGTCAGGGGAGGTTTCCTGAGGCTCCTCCCTGCCTGGTGTCTGCTCTCCCTGGTCCACAAGTTTCTTGAGGCAGCAGCTTGTTGGCAGGGGTTGTGCACAACGTCCTCTCAGAAAGGATGGCTTAGCACTGCCCCAGCCCCAGGCTTCAGGTGCTGGGCCCAATGCAGGCCCCCCTTGGCTGGAAGGCTGTGGTCTTCCCTCTCCTGCAGGAGCCCTCCTGCCCCAGCTCTACCACTTCCCATCCCAGAGACCCCCCGCAGGCCCACGTCTATAGTCTAACCACTGTTTGCAGTGTTGTTGCATTTCTGGTCTGGGGGAGGTTTATGTCAAATGCTTAGCCCACTCTGGTTCTTCACCTTTTTTCTGTTTTTCATCAATCACTGCTATGTGTTTGGAGCACCAAGAGTACCTCAAATTCACTGCACCTTCCTGTCCACTGACAACAATAAAAACGAACATTCACTAAATACCCATGGACCAGGCTTTGTGCTACGTACTTGCATCTCTTACTTCATTTCATTCTTAAAATGCTTCTATGAAGCAGAGGCTATTCCATATCTCCATGTCATACAAGAAGATATAACCCTTTAGAGTTTAAATGATCTCTTCTGTGACACACATACTGGGAAGTGGTGAGATGGGTATAGAATCCTGGTACGTCTGACTCCAAAGCCAGAGCTCTTGACCTTGATATGGCAAGGATGAGATGATGTCTCCTGATGGTAGTCTGACATTACAGGCTTTGTGATCCCGTAGAAGAACTCAAAGAGGAGCAAGGGCGTGGGCTGGGTTCTGCTGGTACTGGTTTCTAGTTAGAGTTCCTTTACTAACAGTGCGAGCTTGGGAAGTCACTGTGGCCACCTAGGTCTTTATTTTCTCTATGAAATGGTGTTATTAACAATTGATGTTTCTCCTTGTTTCCTTGTGAAGGTCAAAAAATAACAGATCAAAAATATCTTTTAAAAATATGAAATATTATGTATGTTATAATATTTTATATTGATTCTAGCTTCTTCTCTTGTATTGAAACCAAGAGGTATCATAAGCAAAGTTTATATGATTTTCCCTGAATATATTGCCTTACAACTCACCCACGCTAGAGCTCATTTGCTATTTCTCTACCCACTCACGAATCCTCCTGAGATCTTACTACGGTTTATCTCTGTCAGTTTGACATTTCACTTCCATCTTTAATTTTGGAGATCTCACTGTGTACTCTCTGATCCAAATCACTCATAAAACTATTAAATAAACTCGTAACATTTTTCCATCTGGAGGAGCAAATATTTTCCTCTACTTTTGATTCCCTATTAAGCCAATTCTTTATCTATAGCAACACAAAATATGACCCCCACTTACCCCCTAACTGGTGGCAAATGACTATTCCACAGTTTTCCATCAGCATTCCTTCTCTTATAAAGAGAGAAGCATCATATAATGGAAAGATAAGATTATGAAACAAAACCACCTGTGTGGGCATCTACCAGTGGCTGGACCCAGCAACCTTGAGCTGCAGTTTTCTCATCCATAAAGTGATGGTAACATATCAATCCTCAGGAAGGACGCAATGATCTTATAAGATCAAGTACACCAAATGCCAAGCAGCGCATCTAACATATGTTAGGTTCTCGATAAATATGAACTACCTTATGAATATCTGAAGCCCAAAAGCATTGATTTGCAGTAAACTTCTTAAAAAAAACAAAACATGTTGACAACATTAACTATACTCCAGCGATGCAAATAACTAGCTTCTTTTTTCATTTTTATTGCACTGTCAGGTTCAATAAAACAGCAACATACCTTAATGTTCAATGTTGATCAATAACAATGGCTCATTTCAAACTTCAACAAACATGCAGGCTTCTTCTCCACATAAGCAGTGGTCCCTTTTAGAGCGCTTCTGAAGTCTTTGAGAGGAAAGAAGCGTGGGATCCCAAGTAAGGATGGTGAAGGTGAAGAAGCCGGCAGAAGGGTCCATTCCAAGCCTGGGGACCATCAGCGTTGTCCTTTACAGACCAACGACAAGCTGTCAGTGTGACTCATTGGTGGCTACAACGTGCTGTCCAGCCAAATGCAGATCTGTCCCTGAGAAATCACTGCCCTGCTCCAGTGGACAGAGGTGGCTGGTTTGGAAGGAGTTTCACGTTCTTTGCAACCATGTGGTATAACATAAGCCTCCATGGGTACTGGAGAGAGAAGAGTTTCAACCTGAAGAGAGCTTTTAGGAATTCTCTGGCCTGGGGTTTCCTAGGTTGAGAAAATGCATGTGTGGCAGAGGGGCCGGGGGTCCAATTAATCAGGGAAAATAAAACTAACTAGGGGGAGGGGAAAGACGTGAGGAAAGGAGGGGGAGCAGGGGAGCCACAGGGAATCTCATCACTGTCTTCTCTCCCTTCCTTTTAAAGAAGTTTGCCCACCGCTGCTTGTGTGCTACCTTGCTAGCTGCATTTTTCCAGAAAGTTGCATTGTCAGGTTTGATAAAGCAACAGCATTTTCTAATTTTCGATGTCGATAGGTAATGATGACATTTCAAACTCCAACCAACACATAAGCTTCATTCTCTACATAGGCAGTGGTCCCGTCTGAAGCTAACCTGCCAACTGCATATGTCTGCCTATTTTCAGAACCTTGTACAGATTCATATAATTGTCATTGTAGCCTGTAGGAAAGAGAAGGATTTCTTCCTAGAGGAAAGGAGATATAATTGCAGCCTGTTCTTTCAGAACTATATTTGTTTGCGCAGCAGTAGATTTCTCTCCAAGTCACTGAGTCATCTTCCCAGATGCAAAACTGAAACCTTCTTTTCTTTTTATTGGGAGATTGACATTCTCATATAATATTTCATAATAATGCAATTCAAAGGGCACATTTAAAATATATGAAATGTATATGAAATAAAGTCACGGAGAACTGGAGATATTACAAGCCTCAAGCCAACAGGCTGGCTTAATAAAGAAGCACAGTAACTCGCAGGCTAGAAATTCAGACTAAAGCCCAAACGAAGTCCCTCTCTAGCTTCTCCTCTCCCTGAGTTCTAATATTTTCAAGGGCTGCCCCAGGGAAGTATCTTTGACTAGATTACTTCAAAACTATTTTTTCCCCACTTAAATAGAAATGTGCTGTGTGGAATAAACTGCATCAAATTTAAAATGTGATGACCACATCTGTCGTAGCTGCCTTTGACAGCACGTGGAGTTTGGCATAGTATCGAAAATTCCAGTGACTTCCTGAAAGAGCAACACCTCTCTCTTGGGCACTTACTGTTATTTCTCAAATGTTTATGAAACCATTATTCTATCACACCTTAAGGAATTTTCTTCAGTGAAATTCAATTTGTGTTTCTATTATTCCCAAACATGTGTCCAGGTAGGAATTTAATAAAACTAGAATGGAGAGTGTTCCAGTGTTGGTGTGCAGCACTGAAGTCTGTCCTCCAAATAAAGATGCATAAGCAATAAGATAAAGGCTATGGCTTCCCCGTTAAATACTACCCTCAGCGAAGCACCCACAGCTTTCGTTCTAAGGATGCCCTAAAATAAGTCCTTCATTACATTTTCCCACCCACAAGTCCCTGGAAGCTTCTAAGGACTCATAACCCAGATGTCACTGTGGCTTTCCAGACTCTTAGGAACTACATCAGATGAGGCTAAACTCCCTGTGGAAGTGTAAAGCCAAGAAACCTGTGAATTCCTGAAAGGCTTATGTTCTCATGGCCACTTTTTAACTTGGTGGCTTGTAAAACAGATAAGAAATTCAACACACACACACACACACACACACACACACACAGCCATTACACAAAGCCAGCTCTAGTGAAGGTTGGAGGATCATGAGAAAAGGTCATGTATTCAACATATGACAAATGATAGAGCATCTCACAGTACGTATTCCTGTCCTTAAATACCCTGTTGGCCATTCTTTGTTCACCATCTCCAACAAGGAGGCTTCTCACCACCCTCTCCTCATCCCTTACCCAGACTCCTCTCCTCGCTCCCACCCTCTCCACTTCCTGGACCACCCTCTGAATTCTTCCCCCCAGCTCTTCCTGCAGGTGTGCAGAAGCAGTTCCGCCCTCTCCAGGTCCTGCTCCCAAATGCAGAGAGGTGCTCCAGGGACACTAGCATCGAGGAATACAGGGACATCCTCCCTCAGAGAGGCAATGTGGTAACACACATCACTGTCCTATCGTTTTCCCTAAGTTTGGAGCTTTTAAATCTTTTCAAAAACATTCTACACCTTTTCCACTTTTTGCCAGAGACCATCGAATATTTTTGCAGCTTTTAAGTCTTGGTTCTCACATTTCATTGATGTAACAAATAAACTTATTTGCTCCCCAGATGGAAATTTTATGGAAGGATACATTTTCTCTTTCACAGTTTGACTGATAGTTAAATTGTCTACAGTAAGACTGATAGTAATTTTCTTTCTTTATAGGCCCTGATTGTGTTCCCATGAAGCTTTCTTAAGCCCTGATGAATAAATGTAGAGTCTCATGCAGCTTTGAGAAGCTTAGAAAAACAGGTCCTCCCATAGTTGAGGGGTGAGAAACTACCGTTAATCAATGCCTGACTCTGTGCTAGGTATCTACATCTACAGCAATAGAGTCAGAATGTAATTACTTTTGAGAAATGTTCTAAATATCTATGTTTAATAACTACCCCAGGATGTACTAGTGGAATCATTTTCAGCATCAAGCAGCTTTTTAAAAAGAGTTGTGTCCCCATTTAATAGTTATTTCTTCTTTGATACTGGAATGTATCCTTTTTACAACTGCTCAAGTATCAGGACCAAATTTTAATGCCAAACACTTTCATGGACCACTGTAAACTGGGGAAAAAAATTCCCAGTGACCAAAACCCATGGTGCCTTTAGTAACATGTGCAAATTAATGTGCATTTTGTGAATCACCGTGGTCCTCCTATCGGCCCCCTCAGTCTCTGTAGATTGGACTGTTAGCAGGAGCCTCTCTGGGGAGCTGACAGCTGAGCTGAGATGGGAAGAAGCTGTCAGGGGAAGATGAGAGCAACAGCCAGTGTAACGGTCTGGAGGTGAGAAGGGGCCTGCGATGTTCAAAGCAGAGAAATAGGCCAGGGTAATGAGCAGAGGTCAGCTTTCAAGAGGCGGCCGGGACCAGACCCCACAGGGCTTTGAAGTCCGGGTAGGAAGCCCGGCCTTGATTCTAAGTGCGATGTGGATCCTGGAGGGATGTAAGTAAGGGGGTGGCATTGATCCGATTTAAGATTTTACAGGATGGCTCGGGCCGCTGTGAGGAGAGAGCTTGCAGGGGCCAGGGAGGGGTGGGCAGCAGGAGGTTTGTCAGGATGCTCCTGCCCACGTCCAGGTGAGACATGATGGAGCACAGCCTAGAGGAGGAGCAGCTGAGGAGAGAGGAGGACAGAAGGGGGGGGGGTGTGCCACAGTATGTGTACCACCCGGCACCCAACATCCACATGATGAGACCACATGCGTGGCAACGACTAGTCTCCAGGGGATGTTTTGGGTTACGTGTCTGGAAATATAGGCTCCTTTCAGGAACTCCAGGCTCCTCCTGAGAAGCACTGCTTTAAAATACTGCAGTGGGTCTGTGGGAGACACATCCCTCCTTTGCATCGTTAGGTGAACTTGCTGAACTATTTACACGAACTATTTTCACTCTGCAGAATATTGGAGGTAATTCTTTCGCCTCAGTGCCTGACGAGGCTTAATTAGTGAATGCTTACAGGGTGGTTAAAAGTGAAAAACGAAAAATGTTTAAATGTCAACTATGACTCCATCTAATTGTACTGTAAGCACTTAGCGCCAAAGCTTGCTGAGAATGCCTTTCAACCGACGGCTCTTCTCCAAGGATGGAGAGAAGGCAGGAGCAGCCTTTTCTAACTGCAATCAAAAGTCCATCCATCATTTCATGCCATTTTCCAGAAAGGATATAGGAATCAAGTCCCATAGAGAGACCTTTCATTATCTTCTAGAAAACCATGTCGGCTGCTGATTTTTATGAGAAGAAGAGATGCCCGTTGAAATACCACACCATGCAATATCATTAGAGAAGAATCCTTTCCGGATAACTGGCTACCTTGAAGCATCAAAGCAATTTTATTTTAACTAATTTTGACGGATATCTCTTTTAAATGTAGGGCACACTTCCCTTCATATGGGGAGGGATCTTAGGTGTGACTGAACCCTTTCTCCACATTTCAGAGTCACGAGTCAAACGATGAGTAATGTGTTGTAATGTCAGTGAGTAGCTCCTCCAGGAGCTGTCACATTCTCCAGCATCGGTTACCACTAAGCAAGTCTGCCTCTTGTGGCCTCTGTGCGTTTTCTACCTTTTCTCTCACAGCCAGGCCATCCATCGTCACATACTGTCACTGTCATTATTTTTGCTCCAAAGGGTCCTCATTTGTTATTTTAAATCTGCTGCAGGCTGGATAACCAGTTAACAAAGCGGCGAGCGTTGTGTGTGACATCAAGAGTGAGGGGGTTCCCAGTGCGGGATGGGGTGGCTCTGTTTTGACTTAAAGTGCTTTGAACTTTATCATCTCTGTGAGGACCTTGTGGAAGGCTTTGGAACACTGGCATTACTTTATAAACAGAAAAGAAAACTAAGAAGGGATGCATCTTTATCAGCCATTCACGCTATATTCATTTCCTATTGCTGCCGCTGCAAATTACTGTAAAAGTTTTGCCTTAGAACAACACAAATCTATTACCCTACAATTCCAGAGATCAGAAGTCTGAAATGGGTCTCACCAGGCTCAGGTCAACAGGTCAGCAGGGCTGGTTCCTTCTAGACGATGCTGCTTTCCTTCCTTCTTTAAAGTCAACAGAGAGGCATCTTCGACTCTCTCTCTCTGACCCTCACACTCTGCTTTTGTCATCACCTCTCCTTCTCTGACCTTTTGAAAGGACTGTTGTGATGACGTTGGGCCCATTCAGATAATTCAGGATAATCTCCCTTCTGAGTGTCCTTAACCACATCTGCCTCGTGAGGTGACATAATCACAGGTTCTGGATGGAATTAGGATGTGGACTTCTTTGGCGGGGAGGGGGGCATTATTCTGCCCATCAGACTTGCCAGTGTGGGTCACTTTAGTATTTAGTATTGTGCTGGACATGGAAACAGCTGCTTACAATTATTTTTTTATTACCAATTTTCTTATAGGTCAAGAAGACCTAACAATCCAAACCACTTAAGGAAACTGGAAGGCTTATTTCCTTCACGTTTAAGTCAGGATATAGGGATTCACCTACACCTCCTGTTAGGGCTGGAGATTCATCTACACTTCCTGTCAGGGTGTAGGGACGCAGCCCTCTCTTACCTCTATTACATCCTTAGCAGTCCATTCAGGCAAGCTCATCTATGCAGAAGTGGCCACAGTGTTGTTCGGAGTGGATCCCAGAAGCAAACCCTTGACAGCATTGCACAGAGAATTGGGTACTGGGAATGTGCTCCTTCCTGTAGGTGGCCAGCTAGCTTGAGGCACCGCTCTCCCACCTGCAGAAGGCATCTGGCTCCATGTTGCACATACACGTGTGCACAGATAGAATGTGGGTACCTGTGTCAATCATCTGTGTTAATTGAATATTGAGATTCTTCTAAAAGTTAGGTCACTACATAAAGAAGTATTTCAGATTTACTCTGAAAGAGGACAGAAATCCAGTCACAAATTTAGAACCTACAATTTCATCCATTCACACATTTGTGTGTTGGCAGATAGAGATAAACAAGAGAGATGAGGTCTCTGCCCTTGGGGGGTAATATTCTTGTTTGGAGACGCAGACTCAAATAAACAAAACAAACAAAAAATTAAAATGTGATTGGATATTGTCATTAGGACCATAAAACAAACAAACAGGGCTGCAGTTGCTGACTAGTTGAACTTCAGGGAGAGCCTCTCTGAGGCAGGACAGTTATTCTGAGCTCTGAAGGACCAGGAGGCAACCATGTGAAGAGCTGGGCAGACTGTTCTAAGCAGAGGAAACAAACGCAAAGATCCTGAGGTAGAAAAGAGCTGAGCGCATTGAAATAATAAGTAAAACGTCAGTCTGGCTGGACATAGTGGGAGGTGGGGGAGGGGGAGGGAGGGGGCAACGGGACCCAGACCAACCAGGGTCTGTTGTTTGCAATTTTATTTGAAGATAAATAGGAAATCAACGTTTCGGGCAGATGAATGGTATGAAGAGACTGACATTTTTCTAAGACCATGCTGCCTGCCGTGTGGAGATCAGATGGGATCAGACAAGAGTAGAAGCAGGAAGACCACTTAGGTGATCAGCACAGTCCCCCAGGCAAGATGGTGGGTGGTGCTCATGGAGAGGAACAGAAGGGCGTGTTTCCAAGATCACGTCCCGAAGGTGGGACTGACAGGACATGCTCATGGATCAGACGGAGTGGGTAGGAAGACTGAAGGGTTCAGAATCACTTCTCCATCTTTTTGGCTGATTAACTGGGTGGATGGCAGTGCCATTTATCAAGAAGAGGAAGATCAGAGGGGAAAGAGGTTTGTGAGAGAAAATTAGGAATTCTCTTTGGATCTTTATCATTAAGAAGCCTGTTAGACACACACGTTGAAATGTCCAGTAGGCTGTTAGATATAGTCTGCAGCACAGGAGGAAACCAAACACAAAAATTTATTGTAGGACCATTTCTCATGTTAGAGTCCCTCCTTCCCCAGGCCTCACTCTTTGCCCACAGGAGTTTCTAAGTAACTTATCCCACTTCTTGGGTGACCCAGGTTTGCTAGTTGATGAGAGAATATCCCTGAGTGTTAAGAATACATTTGGTTTTAGACCTTGGAGTCTTCTACAGTCACCAGAATTAATGGGGGTACTTCTGCATACTTAGAGTATAATCAGAACAAATACCAAGTGTCTAGCACACATGAGGTACATAGAGACTTCCTGAATGAGTGATTTCCTTCAATTTCTTTTTTTTTTAAATTGAGGTGAGAATAAGATTAGCAAACATTAGTCTAAGTTTTCCTCAGGTAAAAAGAAAGTTATTTATCGGTCTGCAGGCTATGTTCTTAAGAACCTATGTGCTGTGAATCACTGTGGGGGTGGGGCGGTGGGTCTTGTTAAAAAGCAGATTCTGATTTAAAGTCTGGGGTGGTGCTGAAGGTCTGCATTTCTGACCAACTTTCAGGTGTTGCTAAAGCTGCTGGTTCTCAGCTCACATTTTGAGTAGCAAAGGAATAGACTCAGCCTGCTGTCCTTCTATTTCACTGGGCAAACGTGCAGGAAGTGGACACAGTTAAGTGGGCAAGGCTTCCACAACCAGTGTGACCGTCGAGACTACGGTCTTCTGTGAAATTCTAGAACACTTATTTTTTTATCTTATCATTTGACATCAACATGTATCGCCTTATATGATTAGTTATCATTTTGTGCTCTTATTTTCCAAACAAAACTAGAAGTGCCTAGAGATTCAGGACAAACCTCGACGAATTTCTTTGCATACCTAGTGCCCAACCCCAACTCCATACTTTGCATTGATACAAGGACACTGCCCAAGAAATATTTGTTGACTATTCATGGATTTCCTTAGTAGTGGCTATAGACACATTAGCATTAGATTCACACAGAGATGGCAATATGGCTTTTGCTGTGAAGCTTAAAATTTAAATCAGGTAATATAAGTTTATAGTT
The DNA here is from genome assembly GCF_030028045.1 of Hippopotamus amphibius kiboko. Classification (NCBI taxonomy): domain Eukaryota; kingdom Metazoa; phylum Chordata; class Mammalia; order Artiodactyla; family Hippopotamidae; genus Hippopotamus; species Hippopotamus amphibius. The sequence goes on along the minus strand of NC_080196.1, from coordinate 81,028,628 downwards.
ATATTTACATGAAATAAAGAGACAGAATGTATGTGTCTGTGCTAATAAGCTGGGTTAATTGCATAATGGGATTCTTCTAAAGCTTGGATAATTGAATAAAGAAGTATTTCAGAGCACCTAGACCTCTAACTGCTTCACAATGACGAAAGGATTACGTAAAACTGTATATCCATATTAAAAACAAATTAAACAATAATCATGAATATTATCCGAAATAATAAAGGAACAGTGAGTAGCTGCTTGAAATGAATTATCAGAAACATTTTCATGATTGTTCTTTAATTAATTGCTCCATAATCTGAACGCTTTCTCTGCCTCTCAGTGTGCAAGGCAGCCTCATACTGTGTTTCCTTCCCCAGAACCCACTAAAAGCCAAACAGTTAGTTCGGTACATCATGGCAATGAGAAGAGCATTGAGCTGTGTAGGAAAATAATCTATGTGTGGCTGTCACTTGGAATTCAGTACGGAATGACATCCTGCAGTTACTACGAAAACCACTGTGTGAATGACCGCCACCGCTCTAGAGGCCATCACCTCCCCTCTGTGCTCCCTGGGAAGAGAGTGCCTGGCACGGCCCCTCGAGCAAGACCGTGCCAGAGCTCCAAGGACACCCAGCTCGGATCTCCGTCCAGCAGCACATCGCAGAAATGCTACTCCAAGGGGTGGCCAGTCCCGGGGCCAGCCCAGAGGAAGCCTAACCACAGCTGACTTCTCATTTTTCAGAAGTGTCAATTACCCAGTCAGTCATTCTTTAATAAACACTTTTCAAGCATCTATTCTAGGTTAAGTGCCATCCTGGGCTTGAGATGGAAATGCATGGACAGGATCTCCATCTTTGAGAACACATAATCCAGTAAAATGTAGCTGTGAGACGGCTGCAGCTTCCTCTGGCCTGCTCACATTGTATCCCCAAATCCAAGTGCATGCTTGGATTACAGCACATCTTCAAAACTGTTTATCAAGTAAATGGATGGATGGATGGACTACAGATGCATAAATGATTAACTTCCGGTTAATACAATACTTTATATAAACTTGCACCAAAGCTGCAATGTATGGAGCCCTCACTAATCTATGTGCCAGGTACTGTCCTACAAACTCTGCAAATTACCTATTTTAATCTTGACACTTGCCTCCGAGTGGCTGTGATGATCACACCATTGTAGGTATGAGGATCTGGTGTGAAGAGCAGCCATGCCTTGTGCCTGAGCTCACGCTCTCAGTGATAATGTTAGGACTCAGATTTAGGTCTTCTGACTCTAGATCTCTTAACACCACACTATACTGCTCTCTTCCAGCTTTCACAAAAACCAGGAGCTTCCAAATTGTGGGCCCAAATTTAAAAAGGAAAAAACGGTGAGTGATGTTTTGCCATGGGACATGCTAAAAGCACAATAGCAAAAGCAACTTCATCCTGCCGTGAGATCGCTCTGCTTTCCTCAGGGTTCTCCTGCAGTCTGAGCCCAAAGAGGAGGCTGGGAGAAGTCCGGGGCTGACTTATCCATTGGTTAAAAGAGTCAAGATGGCAGAGCTTTCTTGGAGAGAATTCCAGTTTCCATTAGTAGGCAGAAGCCAGGTGGTGCTCCTTCTGCAAGACAAGCTACAAAAGAAAACTTAACCTTCAGAGGTTTTTAATACTGAAAATCTGCTATTGACAGCAGAACTGGAGAACAGGGGCAAGAAAAAGGTCAACATTTTTTAAAAGTGACATTTTTCAGTGCAATCATTTCCAAATAATATTACAACATAGGAACTTCCCTGGTGGTCCAGTGGTTAAGACTCTGTGCTTCCAATGCAGGGGCACGGTATCCATCCCTGGTTGGAGAACTAAGACCCCACATGCTGCATGGCATGGCCAAAAATAAAAAATAATATATTTATTACAACATACAATTCTATATTAAACTACAAAGGAAACAAGCATGTGTGCCACAAATATTTGAAATGAATCACAGATTCATAAATTCAGAAAACTTACTCTTCAGACTACCTACCCACAGCTTAGCTTGGGAGGTGATTATAGAGCTGTGGGTGTGGGGACCGGGCAGCTCCATGTGGAGAGGAGAAGTTGGGGGCCTTGGACAGTCAGAAAACACCCAGGGTACCAAGCTCTTGGGATGCCAAGGAGACAAGGCTTATAGAAAGAGGTGGGACAGCACCCAAAACAAATTTCTCCTCCCTTAAAATCTGCTGAGGGCTAAAGACCATCGTTTTTCGAATCCCTTTCCTCTACTCTTCTATACAAATGCTAAGGCACTTGCCACATTCTGTTCAGCTCCGCAGATTCCTTTCCTCAAGTGGAGCAATAAACATCGAGGCGTGTCTCCAAACATTGTGTGATAGGCCAGGGCCTGCTGTGCCTGGGAGTAGAAGGGGTGTTTAGGAAATCAGTTTGGAGCAGTGGTCCTCAAAGTTATTCCCAGATCTACAGCATCTGCTCATCCAGGGACCTGCAAATATTTTCTGAAAAGGGCTAGAACGCAAAGATTTTAAGCTTTGTGGACCAAGAGGCAAAATTGAGGATATTATGTGGGTACTTATGTAACAAGGGAGGAAATCAACATTCCCCAGTTTTATTGATGGAATTCAAAATATCATATTGAGTGTACTGTTTTGCACTACAGATCTACTAATGGAAAGAATGAGATTATTTTTGCAGGGGACAGCATTCCACTTAATTGGGGTTCAAAGTTAGTGTTTCCTATCATGGAATCAATTGCAAAGGTTCAGGTTTAAGAACCATTATTAGCTGTCAGGCCTTACCAAAACAGGTGGCAAAACAGATTTGGCCCTCAGGCTAGACCTGGGAATGTGTAAGAAATGCAAATTATAAGATCCCACTCCGGACCTACTGAATTAGCAAATCTGGAGGTGGGGCCAGATACCTGTGTCTTAACAAGCCCTCCAGGTGATTCTGATGCACCCTAGCATTTGAGAACCAGCGGTTTAAAGTAAATGTTGGAGGGCCAGAATTAGCCCCGCCCACTCTGTTATTACCATGGTAACGGCCATTTCTCAGTCATCAGTCATCGCCTTGTGCCCTACTTTCCCTTTGCCATTATTTTAACGAGTTTGGGTGTATATTTTTATTTAAAATAACCTTTTGGGTCTTAGGCAACTCATTTAGGAAACACAGCATGCCCATGTCTGCTCAGAGATTTCTAAGTGGAGAAGCAGGAAGTCCTCTGGGAAAAGGCTCAGGGCTTGGGAGGACGAAGCACGTCTAACCAAAGCCAGAAGGAGAAGCTCTCAGACATTTTGCTTTCAGTAGGTAGCCCGAGAGATGGGTAATGGAAGTGGTGACTTTTCACCTTTTCAATTGCTGCTCGGAGCTACCTCTGGTCAGTGAAAAATAAACGGGACTACAACATAGGTGCTGCTTCTTGATTGAATTGGTGCTCTCAGTGGGATCGTCATTTCACACAATCCGTAAATAATATTTTCGTAGCAAACCCAGAGGGAAGAACTATAGAGACTGTCGCCTGGGTTAATTCTCACCCTGACTCATCTTTGTCTCTGTAAAATGCTGCCTCAGTTTCTCCATGTGTACAACGGAAATAATCAAAGCCCACTGACAAGTTGTCTTGAAAATAAACCTAGGGGTGTGAAGACGTCTGCCTTTGACAAATGCTGAGAATTATTATTAGGTTGTATTGTTCTAACAGACTGACAAGATGATGTTTATGCTGACAAAAGGTGTGCAGAGCACCTATTATTCCTGCAGAATCGCTCCTGGAGCTGCGAGGACTGCTTCATCGTCCATCTGCCACCCTTCCGGCGGCACACTGCATTTTTTTGCTATCAATTCAAGCAGCTCTTTAGACTGGCCAGGATGTATCTGCCAACATTTAAACTAGGTTCCCCCCCAGACTGACCCCACCTCTCCCCACCCCTGAAATTCAGATTGGCTGAGTGACTGGGGTTTAGGCATCCAGAGAAGGAGGGGAGGGATGTCTGGAAGAGGACTTTGGTGAATCTTCCGGGACACACATAAAGATGTTTCCCATTAATATTGGTTAACTGACCAAATTTGCTGGTTGAAATCTAGGAAGTCACAAAGAGCCAGACCCAAGGGGATGAGAGGTGGGACTTTAGGATATTAACTTTCCTATTTTAGAATTGTGGCATGAAGCCAGAAGGCTGTAGATGTAAGAAGCGAGCCCTGTGTTCTCCGACTTTAAATTTTTTGCCTAAGACAAGCAAGAAACTTAATGCATGAGGATGACAGCCAGAGTGCGGATAATTTTTGACTCACGCTCATATTTTGCGCTCTTAGGAGCTCAGAATCCTGTGCCTTCTCGGGAATCTTCCTGGAGGCTAAACTTCAGTGTATAGATGCCAAGGAAAGACATACACACCCAAGAAGGTTTGTCATGTTAGTGGACTGATTGGAGGCACTTTTAAAAGAGAAACAGGAGGAGGAGGTGGAAAGTTTAGGAAATGTATCCTGAGGCAAATACTCAGCTCTGCATCTTCTTTTAAAATCAAAGTAGTAAGAGATCACTTGTTTTGACTAACACTGAAACACAGAAGGAATCAACAGGAAAAAACACCAATGATTGGAAGAAAGCAAACCTTGTAAAGAACACCATAGAATCAAGAGAACCATAAAATACTTTCAAAAATAAACATAAAATGTGTATAGGGATGACTCCACTACTGTCTCAAAAACTTTACCTTAATCGATGACACAGTTGAGTGTTATTTCTAATCCTTGCTTCATACTGTGAGGTACTTAGATCATTTATATAGTGATATCTTCTATTCTTTCACTATGAAGCCAAGAATTTTAAAAGGAAAAGTACTCAGTCTAGATCCCAGAATAACCCCAGAAGGGAAGGGCACTTAACATTAGGTGCAAAATTGTTCTGAGAATCTCCCAACCCTAAGCCTGGACGAGCAGACCGCTGATCATTGACAGATCAGTGATACTTTTCGCCTAGTTTGCTTCCTAACTTGCTTTCTAGTAGGAATAGAGACACTGGCTAGAACTTACTTCTAGAAAAATGCTTTTTCTAGGGCTTAGGAATAAGTTCTAGGCACAGGATAAGTAAATATTGCTTCTTTTCTAGCTTCAGAATCCTAAAATGACTTTGGCTAAACTATGAAGTCCCATGTGCCTCCATTTCTTCAATTTTTTTTGTTTTAGGTTTTTAAAATCCTTTTTATCTTGAAATAATTACAAACCTAAAGGAAGTTGCAAAGAAGTGTATAGAGAGGTCCTATGAATGCTTCATCCTGTCTCCCTCAATGGTAACATCTTGCATCACTATATATAACCATACCCAAACCAGGAAACTAACATTGGTACAACCCACAGAGCTCACTCAAAGCTCACCAGTTAAGTATGTATGTGTGTGTGTGTGTGTATGTGTGTGTGTGTGTGTGTGTGTGTGTGTGCATGTGTGTGTGTAGCTGTAGGCAGTTCTATCGCATCTGCGGTTTCTTGTAACCACCACAACAATCAAGATACTTAACTCCACCATTAGCACAAGGTTCCTTTATGTGACTCCTTTATAACCACACCTGTCCCCACTCCCCACCATCTCTAAGCCCTGGAAACCATGAATCTGTTCTCCATTTCTATAATTGTGTCCATTTCTTCACTTGTAAATGCGTTTGGCAATTCATATCTTGTAATTAGTTCAAGAATTCCTTCCCAAGAGCTGTTCTTATTAATATGTTCTTTTTTACTATAATTACAAAAGATATCTATGATCACTTTGGAAGTGTTTGACAAGAAAAGAAAAATATGCAAAGAAAGAAGTGGAAGAAACATGACTTCTGAAAAAAACATGACGTCCCCTCACTGAAGAGATGAGTGCCGTGCAATTTTGATTGGTGTCTACACTGTCCTTCATTCTAGGCTCTGTCAGGTAGAAAACTGAAGTTCTAAGAAGTCAGGGGTCATCTGAAGCAAAATTGTAAATTTTTAATTTCCCTTCCATGTTGTATGAGTTAAGGAATGCTTTTGGATGCACATCACAAAAATCCAACTAATAAAGGCTTAACATATGGGGGGGCGCAGAGATTTTGTTTCTCACATGTAAGGAGTTGACAGGGCAGGACTGGGGCACTGGCTCAGGGATGCACTGGGGACTTAGGGATTTTTTGTGCTCTACTATCCTAAGCAAGTTGGATAGCATCCCCAGGCTTGTAGGTGTCCTTTCATCAATAACATAAAAGCTTTCTCAGACACCATCCTGAATCTCACTGCAGCAGAGCTGCACACACTGGTCCCCATGCTGTCTGTGCACCTTTGTGCTGCAAAGGCAGACTGGAGAACTCTGACAGCGACCATATGGCTGGCAAGGCCCACATCCTCACTGCCTGGCCCTTGACAGAAAAAGTTTGCCAGCCTAACCTGACAGCATCATTTCTAATGGATGTTGATTTTCAATACAATGGATGGATATAGCTCCTCAATTAACTAACCAATTTTCTACTTTTCAACATTGAGGTTGTTCTAGCGTTCACCACTGTAAAGTAAATGGTGATGAACATGCTTGTGCTTACATCTTTGCACGGATCTCTGGTTATTTTTCATAGGAAGACAGGGAATATGGTTCAGTAGTTAACAGTATGTTCTCTGGAGCTTGACTGCTGGGTTCAAATCCTGTCTCTCCCCATCATCAGCTACGTGACCTTGAGTAAATGAACCTCTAGGAGCCTCTGTTTTCTCACCTGCAAAACCCACCTCAGTGTTATGAGGATACGGTGAGTTAAAGCATGCATACTGATTTGAAAAATGCCTGCATGTGGTAAGTGCCACATATGTTCACGTATTAGCTATTATTGACGTTGAAATTGTTTTTGTTTGTTTGGTTGTGGTTCTCATTAGCAGTAGGTTAAATCCCCAAAAGTGAACCTGGTCAGAGTACGCAGTTTTTAATACTTACATTACATTGCACACAAATAGGTTTTCCTAATTTCTGAGCAACAGTGAATATTATCTTTTAGGGGAAAAAAAAAGGATTTTTTTTTGTCATTTTGAAAGGCGAATAGTTGTATTGAAATACAATTAATTATTAATTGTAAGATAAATAAAATTATATTCTTAAATTTGCCATTTTTGTTATTAGTGAAATTAATCATTTTCTTGATATTTGACATTCTTATGTTAGAAATTGCCTGTTTTTTCTTTTTATCCTTATTTCTAATTAAGATCTTTTTTAGGTATTGGAAACATTTGTATATGTTTTTATGTTTTATATTTTTATTTGTTACATGGATATCAACTCTTTTGTCACTATATTGAAACTTTTGTCCTCATTAATTTCCTTGTTTTTGAATTTTCTTTTTCATATTCATTAATGAAAATGTTAAAGTTTTTATTTAGTGCAAACTATCCTTTTTTTTTTCTTTATGACCTTGGGCTTTGATTCCTGGTTAGAAGGAATCTCGCTATCCTGTGAGCCAATATATATTCACTCACATTTTCTTTAATGCTTTAATGGTCTTTTTTTTTTTTTTTACTTTTAAATATTTAATCCATCTGGAATTCATTCTGGAGTATAGTGAAAAGCAGGGACCTAACCTTTTTTTTTTAAACTGAATAGCTAACCTAGCAAGATTTATTAAGAAATCTTGACCTGCTTACAAAAATACCATTTTTGACATGTTAAAAATCTTTCACTGATTTACCCATCAATATATTTTTAAATTATTTATATTATTTTAATTATTAGAACTTCAATAATTTACTCTAATTATAAATTTACAATACATTTGTATCTGCACATCTTTTTTTCTTTATCAATTTTCTAAACTTTTAAAAAATTTTTAAATGATTATATTCACAAGAAGTTGCAAAGATATTTCAGCGAGTTCCCATGTACCTTTAGCCTTATATTTCCCAGTGCTTATATCTTACACAACTATAGTACAATATCAAAACCAGGAAATTGACATGGACATTGATACAGTGTGTATACAGAGTTGCCTTAATACAATCAAGTTGCAAAACGAGTCTATCATTAGTCATCTCCCTTCTTCTACCACTTTATAGTTACACACAGCCCCTGCCCTCCCCACCTTCCTGACCCCTGACCACCATCCGTAAACCCATTGGCATGTAGAGAGGTCCCTGAAATGGATTACACAATAGGAACCCTTTTGAGATTGGCCTTTTTCTCTCAGCATGATGCTAAGTCTTCTTCCATGGTGTGGATGTCCCAAGGTCTGTTTAGCCATTCATGTACTGAGGGACATTTTGTTGCTTCCAATTTTCGGCTATTAAATATGAAGCTGCGGTACACAATCCTATACAGGATTTGGTGTGGCTGTAAGTTTTTATTTCTCTGGGATAAATGCCCAGACTTTTGAGTGGTAGGTCATATGTTAACAGTGTGTTAAATTTTTGTAAAAGCCACTAAATAATTTTAAGAGTGACTGTACCATTTTACAGTCACAGCAGTGACGGATGACAGGCCCTGATTCTTCTCATCATCATGAACATTTGCTATTGTCACTCTTTTTTATTTTTTTAATTTCAGTAGTTTCAGTGAAAAGGTAGTGATAGTTCATCATGATTTTAATTAGCATTTTCCTACTGGCTAGTGAGGTTGAACATCTTTTTGTGGGCTTATCTGTCATCCAAACATCCTCTTGGTGACATATCTGTTCATCTCTATTGTCCAGTTTCTAAGTGGATTTTATTTTTTTAACTGTGGAGTTCTGAGTTCTTTATATATTATAGATATGAGTCCTTTGTCAGCTATGTAGTTTACAAATATCTTCTCCCAGTCTGTAGCTTATTTTTTCATGCTGTTAACAGGATCGGTCTTTCATAGAGCAAAAGATTTTAATTTTGATGAGGTCCAATGTACTGATTTTTTTTCTTGTATGGATTATGCATGTTTAAGAATGCTCCTCCAAGCCCAAATCTGTCCCATAGATTTTTTTCCTATGTTTGCTTCTGCACATTTTATAATTTTACATTAAACTCTAATGTATTTTAGATTACACCTTATTTAAGAAGTGAAGTTTTGACCCAGGTTTGTTTGTTTATTATCAGTATGGATGAATGCTCTTCAATGACATATTATCCACTTTGTGTATCTCCTTTAATCCAGAAATTCTCCTTCTAAGGCTTTTCCCAGAGGAAATAATGTCCTGTCACAGCTTTTTTTTGTCCCCCCAAAGTGCCTTGGCTTGGCATACCTCTCTATTCATTCTTTTTTTAAATTAATTAATTAACTTATTTATTTATTTTATTGGCTGTGTTGGGTCTTTTTTGCTGTGCGCGGGCTTTCTTTTAGTTGCAGTGAGTGGGGGCTACTCTTCGTTGTGGCGTGCGGGATCCTCATTGCCGTGGCTTCTCTTGTTGCGGAGCATGGGCTCTAGGCGCGTGGGCTTCAGTAGTTGCAGCACATGGGCTCAAAAGTTGAGGTGCATGGGCTTAGTTGCTCCGCGGCATGTGGAGTCTTCCTGGAGCAGGGATCGAACCAGTGTCCCCTGTATTGGCAGGCAGATTCTCAACCACTACACCGCCTAGGAAGCCCCTCTATTCATTGTTACATAAAAACTTAAGGATTTCTATTTTGCTTTATGGAGACATAATTTACATAACAAAAAATTGATCCATTTTGGGTGTACAATTTAATGGTTTTCACTTTATTTGCAGAGTTGTACAACTATCACCACTGTCGCATTTCAGAACATTCCCATCACCCCAAAAAGAAACCTTCTACCTGTTGCCAATCACTCCTCAATTCCACCCCCAGGCCTAGGCAACCACAGATTTATTTTTTATCTCTATAGATTTGCTTTTCTAGACTTCTGACATAAACAGAGTGATAAGAGTCCAATATCTGATCTTTTACATTTGCTTCCTTCACTAAGTATAATGTTTCTGAGCTCACCCAATGTTTAGCACGTCAGTATACTTCCTATTTATTGCTGAGTGGTATTTCATTGCATGCACGCACCACATTTTGGTTACCCATTCATAACATGATGGACATTTGAGTTGTTTCTGCTTTTTAGCTGTTATGAATAATGCTGCTGTGAATATTTATGTACAAGTTTTATGTGGAGATGTGTTTACTCTCTTGAGGAGACCCCTAGAATAATGTTGATACGTTAAAAAGAAAAGCCCAGTCAGATTTTTATTAGAATTGCATTAAGCTAAGGGAATGATTAACAGCTTTACCATATTAAGTCTTTATATCCGGAAAAATGGTGTGTTCCTGCCGTTGTTCAAATGTTAGAACTTCTTTCTAATTTTTCTACTTATATAGGCTCCTTGGTTAATGGGATGCTGTCTAATATTTCCATTTCATTTTTGTATGCTTTTCTTTTGCCCACAACTCCATTCACTGTCTTGTACATGGAAAGTACATGATAGATACTCACCAGGCACTTTCTTTGGTGTTAAGGACACAGCAGTGAACAAGGCCTAGCAGCCGCTCTCATTGAGCTTACTTTCCAGCTGAATGAAGGGACAATTTGCCTGAAATCTTAAAATAGCTGATGGGGTGGCAGAGCAGTGACAGGAGTGAGTGAGTGAGAATGAGAAGTGGAGGAATCAGCGTTCCAGGTAGAGGCTGGGACCGTCTTTCCAATCCAGAAGGTCTCCGAGGTGCAACCGACTGGGATGCACCTAAGGCTCTGTCCTGACTTGTCAGGTCCACGATGCTGGGAAGAGGGGCGGCAGCCGAGAATGGACCTGTGCATCTGTGCTAACTAGAGGCCAGGAGGCAACGATGAGTCAGCCACGCTCTCAGAGATAGAACACCCTGCGACAAAGTCAACAAGACTTCCATCACGATCTCATTGGTCTGCGAGATCCTGTAAATCCCTGTAAATTCTTCAGGTGTATTATTTATATGAAGGAGGCTCTTGGCCCATGTGATTGACAGCAAAACTCTAAAAACCGTTGGTGCGTTTGTTTGGAGGGTGTGAGAGTGTGAGAAGGGTGGTAGCCAGGAAGAAAATCCCACTCCAAGAATGAGTTTGGGGAGAGAAAAACCCCAAGGAGGGGAATGGATGGCTGGTGGGGGCTATTTACTAGGAGGAGAAGGTAAGTGGTGTCCCTGGGGCCTGCTGAAAAGAAGAACAGGGGGCCAGAGAGGCTGCATAGTGAGGAGGGGCCTCTGGCATTCCTCCAGGGCTGATGACAGTCTGTCTGAGAAGCCTACAGGTGTGGGGCGGGTGGAGGAAGGACCCCCCGGAAAGCCTCCTAGAGATTTTTACATACATACAGAGATCTTGTGATGAAAAAGTGTCAGATAGTCTATGGAGTGAACAATCCTGATACAATCCTGCTGATGGAAATGGAAAAAGCTGTCGGAATTCGAGCAGAGCTCGTTACCTGATTTACGTAGAGAGACATTTCATGAAATGTTTCTTCAAAGACGGACTCAGAGTAGGTTGAACCCTTTCTCTGTCTTCAGACAATACAGGGCCCCAGGTGCTTGTCCCTCTGAGGACTGGGAGGTTTTGAATACAAATAACCAGAAGAGCAATTCCCCAGGCGTCGCTGAACCTTCTGTGAGTTCACTAATGATCAGGAGAAGGGAGTAAACAGTACCCTCACTAACGGTGAGACCAAACGAAGGAGGTGTATAGATGCCCGTAAGGATAGAAAAATGATAGCAAAGGATTTGCTTGGATAAAGAAAATGCTCTGGGGAAAAAAAAATAGTCAACTGGGGGAAAGTGCCGACTATACCTCTGGGGTATTGTCCAGAGAAACAAAGCAGTTAATGAGCTAGGGAAACCTGAAAAGCAGTGTTACTGAAAAAGGCCACAACAGAGAGAGAATAAGAAACAGGTATGTGTTTTCAGAGTGATTCTGAAGGTCAAAGAGGCAAAAGCAAAAATAATGACTGAAGACAAATATTCTTAGTTATCTAACGATCATGATAGCTAAGCCCATGTTTTTAAAATTATATTCTTGGAGAATACCAGTGTTTATAACTAGCTCAAAGTATCCCGTGGTGCAAATAAATGATTGTGTTCTTTTCCAAGTTTTAGAAAAAAAATGTTATCAGACGAAGGTTCACAGTTTTAAGGTTTTCTTTCATATGTATTCTTTCAGTATTCGATGCTTACTCGATTCTTATGTGAGAATCTAATGTTAGAGGGTTTGTGATTCAATCAAAAAGCATACATGAATTAATTTTGTTTGGTATCTGAAAATACTCCAAGAGCTCTGAGATTTTCAAACATCCCACCTCCTGAAGAAGTTTGGGAATCTAATTCAAGTGAGGGCAAAGTCCAGAGTGGGATAAATCAAACCCAATAGCTTCTGTTTGCAGACATTGTAATTTTACTGCATTTTGCACAAACCAGTGTTTCTGGGAAACACAGTGGCCTAATGAACATTACAGAAATGACCTGTCCCCAGTTTCCACAGCTTTAAGTGGGAACATGAGGGACCAGAAGACAGGAAGGAACCTTTAAAAGCCAGCTAGTATTTTCTTCAAATCCCATCATTCAATACCAGCTATTCAACATTATGCATCATTTAAATACTGCATTAATATGTATGGTGTCCAAGAGGTTATGCAATATGCCCTTGAGATTTTTAAGGCTGCAAAAGCAGAGGGAATCAAATTATCTAGTTTGACTTTCCACATCCTTTAAATAAATAGGACATTTAAGGATCACCCAGGAAAAGGGTACAAAAATTATCCTTTCTACCTGGTTTAGAACCCCGTCTTGCTCAGAGCTGGAAAGGCTAGCTGACGTTCTGATGTCTCTACACGCCAGTAGAGATAGGTCCAGAAAACCAGAGAGCTGTTTCCATTGATGGAATCCGTGGAGCTTTGTAACTTCCTCTGAGTTGAGATCCATGACTCTGTGTACCGCCCCACCCACCCCCACCTCACCTGTGCCCTTAGCCTCTGCAGAATCCTGGAGAGATTCCTTCACTACTTACAAAGGGAAGCTGCAGATATTCTCTGAGTTCTACTACTTCTAAAGTAAGCCATTAAATACATGTTCTGATGTATAAGCTCTTAAAGTGACTGCGGCAAATGACCATTTTTTCTAATTCTCCTCCTTTGGTTTGTGAATTCTGTCTTGATCATAATATACTTGTCTCTGTAAATGGGAAAAACATCATTTCCTTGGTTAAAAAAAAAAAAAAAAAGCAGAGCTGTAATATTGGTTGGTATCAAATTTCCAGAAAGTATAATTTTTCTATCATTTCATCCATATTAATGTCATCAAAAGCCAGAAGTTATAAGTGATTGGGAGGCATTGGAAGGCAATCTGTGACACAGCTTCCCTTCGGTGAGCTGAATATATTAAGCTCTTACACGATTTGCTGTAAATATTCAGAGCTCTACAGACCTTTCCGTCACCAAACCCTAATCCTGGGAGGAAGTGGCTTTGGAGAATAATAAAAACCAGAAATATTTTGAAGCATTACCTCTGCTTTTTCTGCATATCATTTTCTAGTATACCATACCAATATTCCACCTCTGTAAAGAGCTGTGTAATCAGTTTACTTCACCTGTCAAGAAATCACGTTGGCATCTTTCTCGCTAGAAAATGAATACTTGTGATACTTTTCTGATGTCATGATACTTGTTTTTCTCAGTATCAAGAAGCCAGCTGAGACTGTTGTCAGTAAGAGTTTATAGAAATTTGAAACTACACTTAGTGTGGTAAAATGTTGTGTGCTTTTCCCCTTCTGAAAAAAATTATATTAATATTACTTTGAGCCCACTTTAATCATGTAACATTTTTTGTGGTTCTGATAAGTGTTTCATTGGGTAAAAGTACTCTATCAAGGCTGATGTGTTGGTTTTATGTATTAGACATCTATGTGCTTTGTGATGGTCAAGGATTTAAACGTATTACAGTTGTTACGAGGGGGTCATCTGAAAGGGGTGTGTAAGAAAAAGTGAATTGGGTGGCAGCTCCCTCAAATGTAAATCTCTCCTTGTGGTTGTGTGGCTTCTAAGGATCTTAAGCCCCAAACATGAAGATTCTGTAGTTACATGTTCAGTAAGTCAGCAGCGGGGATTCCAACACAGTGTGAGGTTATTCGAGGCCCGTCTCCTGGCTTCCCCAACAGTGGAGCAAAGCATGGGACTCACGTGATGGGTTCAATAGCCTGGGTGTGAGATGGAGGAAACCCAGGCCTACTTCAAAAAATAATTACTCTCAAAATATCTGACACATTTTCTAAGTGTAGATACATTTTAATTTTATCTTAACCCTTTTGAATAAAATTATATAGGCTTTATAATATAACCTTTCTTCTTGACATAACGTGTAACTTTTACCCACTCTTTGTTTTAGAAAGGAAGGAATAAGCTAAGTTTCCAATATGAACTCAAGTTATATGCTGGTGAATATATGTATATAATTTACATCATAATCTATAATATATGGTATATTATAATCATATATTATAACCATTATATAATATATTATGATCTATTATAATCTATAATATATATATCACCTTTCATTTAAGATGAAACACTCCTTTTTATTTGTCAATACTCTGTCCTTGGACTCAGTCACCATAGTCAATCAATCTAATTTTACACGTCCACAGTCACATACCTCAAAAATATATAATTTTGTATTGTTCCAAACAGAGGACTAGAACAATATTTGGCACCCACACAAGTAGCTGTTCAGTAACTATGTTTGCAGGGAGGGGTAGCAGGGCAGGCACCACAGATGTGCTGCTTTGATGGGAATTAAGTTGGAAACTGGAGAAGAGAACAGAAGTGAAAGGGATCCAGACCCTGCCTTCTGGGACAACAAACGGAGATAAATGTATGAAAATACCATTTACTTCCATCACAGAGAAAACCAAGAAATTTATCTCAAGCTTTACCAGTACAATTAAAGCCACTTCCAGACCCATCTATGGAGGAAATGACCATCTTGGTGAAGCTTAGTAACAAAAGGCTAAGGAAAAGTACACTTAAGGATTCACAAACAAACAAAAGCAAACAAACAAAGCAAACAAACAAACCCCAAACACAATGATTGCAGGAGTGTGGAAGCTCAGAAAATAGAGGTTGGAGAGCAGCAGCTACTGCCCCCTGCCTGGCTGGGACTCACTGGGAACCGCAAAGTACCCTGGGGAAGCTTCCCTGTCTTTGCATCCGACCCAAGCTTCGTAGGTAGCTTCTGCCCTCCACTGCATCTCCAGCATCCAACACACGATAAGCCCCCTGTAAGCATTCACCACCATCATCACAACCACTAACACCTGAGTAAGGCTGCACAGGACTCCACGCCTGTACCCCAAGCAGCATCTACAGCGGCAGCTCCAAAATTTCTATATAGAATAGACTTAGTGATACGACGGGATGAGGAACATTTCCATAGCAAGTATTCAGTTTTTACTCCTGTGTATTCATTTAGGGGTGCTTTTTGGGGGTGGTGGAGATGATGACACACCAGAGGACCTCTACCCCACATGCACTTCTCCAAGCTGCCCCCGACAATCTCATTTCTTCCCCATGACTACGTTGAAAGAGAGGAGTCAGACAACACAACTACATTCAGACACTCAGGGTATCTAATAATACATCTAATATCCCATAACTAGAAGGGGCAGAGTTACTTGAGTATATATGGTCTGAATTCAAAGAGTAATCCCAGAGTAGAGTAAATTTGATCTTTCAGAAAGCTGGATTCAGACCTTACCTCTGCCAAACCTATTTCCTAGACAGATGCATACACCTGCAAAAGTTTTAATTTCCTCTTCCATTTGAGCTAAAAAAAACCATGCTCCTGCCCTAGGTAAGAAACATGCATTTGGTTACAGATGTTACGTATGTCTGGCTGCACTATTTGAAACAAACGGTTAAAAGCAAAATTCTCTTTCTCCCACATACGGATGCATGCAAAGATGGGGAGTAGCTGAATTCTGTCCCCTCATCCCTCAAATGAGAGGACTGGGCTGGAGCAGTTGTTCTCAGAGTGCAATGTGCACACAAATCATCTGGGCATCTTGTTAAAATGCAGATTCTGATTCAGCAGGTCTGGGATAGAGCCGAAGATGCTGCATTTCTGATGAGCTCCCAGGTGATGCTGCTGCTGTTTCTGCTGGTCCACAGACCACATGATGAGGAGGAGCAAGTGACTAGAGCGTCTGAAGGTCTCTTCCTGTTCTAAGCATCTTAACATCTCCGTCAATGGCACGCTTGACCCCGACGCCCATCAGAGAGGCTATGTTCATGTCATTATGCCCACATGTCCAGTTCTACACTTTCACTCCACTGACCCAAATCTACCTCAGGTCAAGGGTGGGATCCAAATCCACCAGGTATTCCTTAGTTTTTTTCTCCCCAATGATCATTTTCTTGAGATTTTGCTCTCTTGACTTGCATTGGTCACTAGTTATTTTTTGATGAATCTAAATTATAGGCTAATAGGGCCATGTCCCCTGATCTTTTCTTACCCCGGGAATACTCTCAAATGATTGGCTCCTTTTCAGCCTCCAGTTCTCAGTGCAAATGCCACTCCTTGGCAAAGCCTTCCCTGAACACCCAATCGAAATTATTCTCTCTTGCTGCCCCCTCTGACCAGTTACAGCACCCTCTTTTAATTTCTTCGGAACACTCACCAAGGTTTGAGATTTCCTCACTTGTTTACTTATTTGTTTACTATCTGCCTCCCCCCACCCCAGAGAGGGACTTTGTTTACACTGTTCATCACTCTACGCCGGGTGCCTAGAAGAGTAAGTATAACATAGTAGGTGCTCAATAAATATTTGTTGAGTGAATAAACGCAAGAATCAAAGTGCTGGGCACACAAGAGGCGCTTAAGAAAATGCTCGTGGGATGAGTCAGAGACCTGTCACCCAAACACTAATCTTGGAAACATGTTTCTTTACTTTTGAAAACGAGTTCCTCATCTGTGTGTTTCTCCTTTCCTGCTGGGTACTCACAGCAGCTCCCATCACAATTAATTTTGAAAGGAGCTCGGACATGTGAGTTTCTATTAGTTCTCAGTAGGACAAGTCTTCTATCTGTAGTGCTTGTGCATCATAAGAAATAATGGGAAAAAAAAAAAAAAGAAATAATGGGAGCAGCGCCAGGGTGGACATGCAGGATATGTTTTGGGAACACGGCACATTTAGCTGTGGGTTTCTTCTTGGCTGTTCTGCTGATGGAGCTCTCTCTGCAAAGCCCTTTCCAAGCTCGACTTTGATCAGCTTTCAGGCCTGCCAACACACCCTGGTTTCTCATTTCAGACCTCAATTATTTTATAAGGCACACAATCCACCTTTGAGGGTGTACACGGAAAATGGTAGAAAATGCAGGCCATGGGGGAAACTGAATGTACAAAAAATGGACCTAATTATTAGAGAAAACAACCACTGGTTGGTCTCTAGAGCTTGGTGATTTGAAAAATTAAGAATGAATGGGACTGAAGGCAGACAGTGAAAGCTGTCTGCCACACGTTATTTGTCCGGAATGGAGGTAGAGCCCTCGCCCCCACCCCCATAAGATGTGCTCTACGGAAGCCTCTTCAGACGTTTCATCATTTTCTTTCCTTTGTGGTGGAAGCATGTGGGCTTGAACTCTAACACCTTTCAGAAACGCGAGAAACAGGCTGGATTGTGACCTTGACATAGCACAAGTTTACCCTTGGTTTCCAAACAGAAGTTCTTGGAAGTGATGCTGAGTTCCTTCTCCCAGAGGTTCATTTACGGGACTCTGGGGAGTGGAGGCAGACGCAAGTGCCGGTCCCTGTGGCACAGCAGTATCCGTGGGGGAAGAGTTAGAAACACAAACCATGTAACCTCTAACTGTGAGAAACCAAGGCTTTCCCAACCCTTGGCTTCTAAGTTCTATTGCTCCATCCAGGCTCTGCTGGGTGTTTCCTTTTCTTGCCTATTCTGTTCCAAAAACAATCTAACGGGGCTTTAGTCCACTGCTGCATTTCCTATTTTCTCTTTTCTCAGGCTCTTTTATCCTTTGCATGTGCCATGAAAAAAGTGTGAGGCTAGCAAGGTATGCAATGGTGGGGATGCAGATCAAAGACTGTGCCCACTGAAATCTGAATTTCAGATAAATAAGAGACAGCTTTTGAGCGTATGTTCCACGTAAGATTTTGTTTCCTAAATCTAGTGCTTGGTTTATTGTTTTCTTTGGTCGTGTTTTTGTTTGTCATGTTGTTTTTTATTGGCAGGGGTATGAAGAAGGAACAAGAAGAGGAGGAGTGAGATACCTGGTGTCCTGTGTCCAACCTCGGGATAGTGGTTTTCTTCTGCTGCTGTAGAGATGCCAGGAAAAGGCTTTAGAGTCCTTTCTGTGAAGCCCTCAAACATCCAGTCTGAAGAATGTCCTCTTGGTTGTGTTTCTGCAAACTCCTAATCTGACTCTAGACTGACGTGAGTTTGAAATCTGGGTTCTCCAGCAAACTGACATGAAAGGGCCCTTGTAATTGCAAATTGAGAGATAGGGAAAGTGTTTTTACTCCCCCAGGAGAGTGGGCTTCTTGAGTGGCCCTGGGCCCGTGCCATGTGAGCCACAAGGACAGGCATCACTCAATCACCACAGCTGATCCCAGGACCCCATTTCAGAGTGATTAAGCACACAGACCTCCCATGTAGATGCTGGTGAATGTGAACAGAACGGGAGAGTGAGGATAACAGGCTGGGAGAAGACGTTCAGACTAACATGGATGATGGGTAAATGTAATGTGTTTACCACACGCTAAGCATTAGTGAAGATGAACTGACCTTGTTTAATCCTCACAAAAACGCGATCAGGTAGGTGTGTGTCATGATCCCCGTAACAGATGAGGAAACCGAGACACAGAAGATTATATCCTTTACTTATTTGATTAAACTACATACTTAGTTTGTGGAGGATACAAACTAGATCCAGAACACACGCCCCTAAACCACCTCTGTTTCTGCAGCCGGGACAATCTGTGCAATCAGGGCGTGGAGAGAGGTAGGGATTGCCGAGCTGCTGATACAAGCAAAGCCTTTCCCACTGCACGTTCCTGGAGACCAAGGGGGGCCTGAGTGGGCCCACGGCAGGCCGGCCACCACAGCGTCTCCCCCTTAAGCGGCCCTGGGAGCACAGGCAGGTGAGTCAGCCCAGGGTGATGAAGTGACCAGGGTCAGTAAATGGGTTGTGAATTACACATGAAATGAAATACATTACGTAAGGGTTGTTTTTAAGAAAGAACAGATGAAAGATTTCAGGTCAGAGTTTAATCCAACTAAACTAAGCTCATCTTTTTCCCTCTTCATTTTTCCCAAGTCCTTCATTATTCTCCTGCTACCACATGTGCCGAATGCTGGGCTGAGCCTGGAGTTCTTGAGACACT
Organism: Hippopotamus amphibius kiboko; assembly: GCF_030028045.1. NCBI lineage: Eukaryota > Metazoa > Chordata > Mammalia > Artiodactyla > Hippopotamidae > Hippopotamus > Hippopotamus amphibius. The sequence goes on along the minus strand of NC_080196.1, from coordinate 81,009,353 downwards.
GGTGAATTATTATGATTAGGTAGCCTTGGCCTTCAGTTTCCAGCAGGGTGTCCCACAATCTCAGAAATCATCCCAACTGAATGGCCAGTGAAATTAGAAAGAAAATACTTCCAGAAGGGCCAAGAGCATCATTGTTCCTTTCAAAACAACTACATAACTTGGAAGCCCCTGGGAATGCATGTTGATATGATATTATTACAGAGGGGATAAAAGACTCCACTGGAAACAGATGTGATCTGATTTCCTCTGATACCCTGAGCTGAAAACAAAGAAAATCACTGAAGGTGGTAACACTCAGGTGAAATGACACAGTTTAAAGTTCCAAAGAACTCAGTTTGGAAGGAAGCCTTTGAATAATAAACCTCATACATTTTCTTGCAGTCATGCACATAAGAAAAATATGTCCCAAGGCCTGTTTGTCTAGAAAATGATTCTTTTCTTTTCTCCTTGTATCCCTCCAATGAGTTTTAACTGTGCAAATGAGGGCTATAATTTATGCAGAAATTTGAAACTATTAATGGCTTAATCCACCTCAGACCCTAATGAAGTTCTGCAGTATGACTCCCGTTTACACAGCTCAGCAGACAGAGGCCCACGAGAGTAGGCGTTCCCACCCGTGGCCCCTGGCAGCCAGCTGTGTAATGATATGAGATCTTAGATCCAATCTTTGTGCAAAACACCAGATTATTATTGGGATTCAAGAAGTCTAGATGCTCAGAAAGGAAAACAAAGAAACCTTTAAAATGGCTATTAGACCAAATGATTTCTCCTTGGCAGAAACACTCCAATGTGGGACTGAAAACTTTCCCTTCATTATGGCTTGTTTTCTAGCATTCTGAACGTGAGCAGGAACAGAGAGGCAGATGGAAGTGGGTTCTGAACGCCAGGTCACCATCCAGCTTCATTATTTGCTTGTAAAGGGGGACAGAGGCCACCTTCCAATCACAAACACGCAGGTGCAGGGTTTCCTTTGGGGAAACATTTCTCCCCTCCCCCCTCCTGTCTCCCCACCATCTCCATCCCCACCTCACACATCCCAGTCCACATTTCTCTCTTTAAACCTGGAAATGTTTGGTCTTTATTGTTCTTTTTGCAAAGTGTAAGCTCTAGCTTTACACACCAGAGAATGCTCTGCACCTTGAGGGACAATCTTGTAACTGGAATTGTGGGCAGCAAAGCCCTCCTGGGTGGGATCCGTGGACCCTTAAACAGCCAAACTCAGAATACATACAACAGCCCCCACTCCAAATATTTCTGTCTGGACCCCAAAGTTCAGACAGCACCTGCTCTTCTGTTGCTTTCTTCTTGAATGTCGGCTGCCCCATTTCAATAGATAATGGAAATCTTTCTTACTTTCTTCTCAATTCTCCATGGGGAAATTCCACTTTGAAATCCTCTTTTCCCTATCATTTTTACTTTACAGTTGAGAAGGCAAGGATGAGTTAGGAAACAGGATTTCTCTCTCCCTCTCGCTTTTTAAAAATGACGTAGGGAGTTTGGACGGCCTCCCTACCCCCTACCTCCCCTCTTTGATTCTAAGCCCAATTCCAGGAGAATCATAGTTTTCCTTTCCACGCTTGCTGATGACCGCACGGGTCAGAGCAGGAGGGGCTGCCCAGCAAGAGCCCCGGAGATGATTCTAATCTCCGATGAGCCCCAGCTGCCCGCGTCCGGGGGCGCGGCCTTGGTCCTGGGGAGGCCACAAAGCCCGGCGGGGCTGGAGCGCGGGGACACCGGACCGCGACTGCCACGAGCCCCGCGGGGCGCGCAGCTCGGCGGGGGCGGCTCCACTCGGCCCTGCCCGAGTTCGCTGGGGGACAACTTACTGTGTTCGCTGTGCGTCCACACTGCCAACTCCCAAGCGGGAGGGGGGAAACGGCAAAGGCTGTGTCGCGTCCAAGAGTAGAGGCAACAAAAGAGGAGAGAGGAGAGGGCAGGCGGGGAAGGAGGGAGGCGGGAGACCGGGGCGCTACCCCGTTGTCCACGAGAGCGCCCCTCGGATGCGGATGGGGAGCCCCTCCGGGAGCGGCGGCCCTTTCTTTGGGTCCCCTCCGGCCCGCTGCTCAGACAGGTAGTTGGGAGAAAAAGAACAAAGCTCCCAGCCAGGGCAGGCGGCGGTCCCGGGGCGTCCCGGAGGCGGGGAGGGCCGAGGCCGAGGCGCCCCGCGCCCTGCTCTCCCCGCGCGCGCCCCCGGCCCGGGCCCCCTCCTCCGCCTCCCATCGCGCCTCCTCGTCCTCGGAGGAACGGTTCTTCCGAAGGGACGCGCGCAAGGAAGAGGGGGCAGCGGGGGGAAGGCCGGCGAGGGGGAGGCGGGGAGCCGGGGAGGAGGCGGGGGGTGGGGCGGGGGGCGGGTGCGCCCCTGAGGAGCCGAGTCGGGCCGGGTACCGACTGCCATCCTGCAGCAATTTCCCTGTGTCATGGCTCCGGTCTCTTAGCAACAGCCGCGGGTCCGGCCGCCCCGAGCGGCGCGAGCCGCCGCCGCCGCCGCCGCCGCGGGCTCAACTCCACCCGGCGGAGCCCGGCTCGCCGCAGCCACACAAAGAGGCGCGGGGCCGGCCGGGAGCGCCGCGGGAGGGCACGGCGAGGGATCCGGGCGGCGGCGGCGGCCGGGAGAGAGGCTCCAGGCAGGATGCAGGATGCGGAGGACCTGACACTTCTTGGAAACTCTTGGAAATGGCTCCCGCCCCGGCACCGGAGGGGGCTGCGCACCCGGGGCGGGCGCTCGCCCCCGCTGGGCTGCTGAGCCGCGCTCGGATGGAGGGCCCCGAGGCGCTGTCCCTGCGCTCCGCCGTCGGCTCGGGCTGAAAAAGTTTCTCCATGGTTCCTTTGTGTCGCCCGAGCGCCCGTTCGCCGGCCCCGAGCTGCCCCAGTCTTCCCGGGTAAGTGAGCGATATTGTTTGCTTCCAGTGCTGCCATTTTGAGCAATTATGTCTGTCCCCGGCCCCCGAGAGGCCCCTCCCCAGCCCTCCTGCCCTAGCCCGGGTCCGCCGGGAGAGTGTTCGGGAGACTCCTTTTCCTGGGCGGGCTACACGGCATGCGCTGCCCAGATAAAAGCGAGTTCAAGATTGCCCTCACTTTGCTCCTGCCGGTCTTCTTTCCAGAGGCGGACTCGCAGCTGCTGCACTCATGTGACTCCAACACAAATAAGCATACCTAAAAGAAAGGCAAGGGGCTCGCTGCCCTGCCGGTGAGGGGCCGGGGGTCGAGAACCTGGGTCGAGTCCCGGACAGGGCAGGGCGCTCCCAGTCCTGTGAGCTCTGAGCCTCAGACACCGAGTGGGGCTTAATCCATCATGAGCCGAGAACTTGAATGTCTCTCTTGGAAGCAGTTGTATTTTTAGACATCCCTCCTTTGCTTCCCCAGCCTCCATTCCTTAACCACGCAAAGACCAGCACCAGGCAGTAAATTGCTAGGGCAGCCAAGCTCGAATGCTAAGTTTGTTTTCTTTCATTGTCTATGAAGAAAACCTCAAAGGTGGGTCTTCCTTGCCATCTGATCTTTGTCAGTATTTCCCATCAGATGGAGATACACTATAAAGGAGTTCAGGCTTCAGCAGAGCTGAAGGAATAATAAACTAGGGAGTTAATTACTAGCTATTAAACTAATTTTAAAGATCTCCTGTAAACGATTGTTAAAATCCATTCCAGTCTTCCTTACGTTGTACCCAGAGCCAAAGCTGCCTTGCTGAGGAGAAATACAGTGTGGACCTTCCTTCCCCAAGACGTCCAGCATCCTTATGGATGCCCAACAAAATGTTAGCCCTTCTCTCCTCTGGGAGAGCCACCTTGCCAACTGAGTCTGGGTTTGCTTCTAAAATGTCTGGCTCCCTCAATCCTTCTTAAAATAATTACAGATCTCCAGATTATCACATTAAAGATGCTGGAGTCTAGGGATCACTTAAAACATCAGTCTCTGTGTTACAACTACATAATAAATGTGCTTTTGGGGGGTGGGGTGAGGGGAAGAGATGGACAGTAAGCTACTCTGGTTTGGGTTTTGTTTTTTTTTTCCAACCTGTACTAACTGGTGCAGCTCCTTCTTAAACACAAAATTCGAAAGGTTTATACATGTATTCTCTCTATTAATCCCTCTCTAGCCTACCTCGTGTTTAACCCCTCTCTAACCCATCTGGCATTCCTCCTTACTGAAAACCAAGTTCCCAGGAGATATTGATTTGCAAACATTGGAAATAGCTGATTACCATTTGCTTTTCCACCAGTGGAGAAATGATCCTACCTGTATTGGTATGATGGAGAGAATCAAGGGCCAAAGCTCTTCACCTAGGCACCAATTAAAAGCAAAATTCTACCTAAGCAATCCCACACTTTCAAAGGGTAATTTATTCTAAAACATGAATTATTTTTTAAAGGATATAATTCCCAAAGGCTTGTGAGTGATATCTAAGCCTTTCAATTTCATACAATGCCCTTAATTTTAGCATCTCTATTACAGGAGGGAACACAACCGGTGGAACAGAAAATGTGTTACTCTGGGGATCCAGCAGGATTGAAATTTTTAGAAGCTGACAGATATCCACAGAGATGCATCTGTGCATCTACCTACCCCGGCTTTATTATAAGCAGCTAAACTTCCTATAGGATAGTCCATTCATTGCTGCCACCCTCCTTTCCTGAAAATGACCTCATAAGAAAAAGATGAAAACAGCTCTCACTTGGGGAAATGCCATTGTACAAATCATCATTATGTGGACTGCTGTACCTAGTTAACTGCCTCCTTATCTGAGTATTTGGATTCTTTAGAATGTGTTGTTTGCACATTAATAAGTGGTCAGAAAGCTATTATGGCAGACATTTTTTTTTTTTTTAAGATTGGAATTTTCCCACATGACAAAAAGATATTTCTCTTGGAAATTCTGGGGGACTTCTCAAATTCCCTGATGAGATCTAGCACATGATACCTTTAAGGGAGTTCCTCCGAGGGAGGAGAGGAGGCCAGAAAGAAGAGCGCAGTTACATAAGCAGTTACCTAAAACTAAATATTCCGCCCCAAGAAGCTGTCCAGATGTTGCAAAAAAGAAACAAGGAAACGGCTGTGAGAGGGATCTGCTTGCCTCGAGCTGTAGGAACAGTGATGGCTGGGAGACCAGTTGGTGGAGGGATTCGTGGTCAGAGCATTGACATAGCTCTCTGGTGTCCTCCCAGCCTTGAACTCTTTATTAATGATCTCAGGTAAATAAGCGGTCTGTCTGCCAGGATATAACTTTTAATTTGTATCCAGTGAAATGATTTCCTTTTGGCTTTATAAGTCAGTAACTTTTGTGACTGTTTTAGGGACTTTGGGCCGCACATTGGCAGATTCCCTCCGCTCGGTTAGAGACTTGGAACTCTGGGGCAGCTCTCTTGGGAAAGCCGGGAAAGCCCGATACCCACTACCGTTGAGTCCCCACGTTGTTTTTCCTCATGGTCAGAACTCTGTTGGCTGCCAGCCAGGAGCGTTTGAAATGAGCGATGCTAGAATATTACTTACAGAGTGTGTGGGGGGTGGGGGAGAGAAGGCATTCTCTCAAAGTATTTGACCATCTCTGATCAATTATTGCAACAGCGCTTGTCTTCCCTAATCCATTTCCTGCCCCCTCCGCCTCCCGTGGTCTCTCCGTAGGGCACTCGGGTTAGCGGGTAATGGCCCTGGGGCGGGGGACACACACGTGGTGGGATCTGGGAGCGGGACAATGGCAGCGCGTGGAATGTTGCTGCAGCCAAGTCTACACCCTCTGACTGTCTTCCTCTGCTTTGCAGCAGGAGGAGGTGGCGGAGCAGCTAGTGGGCAGCTCGTGCCCTCCCTGCACAGGCCTCTGCCCCAGGGGCTAGCCCCGCACTCCACCCGCTCGCCATGATCGCCACGGGCGGCCTGCTGAGGATTTCCGCCAGAAAGCAGGATCCCCTGCGCCCCCCGAGCCAGGTCCCCAAGCGCAAGCGGAAAGCCAAGAAGAGGCGCAAGAACGACGTGGTGGTGGTGAAAGGCAAGCTGAAGCTGTGCTCCATCTCCGGGCTCATCGCCCTCTGCGGGATCCTGGTGCTGCTGGTGGGCATAGCCATGGCGGTGGTGGGCTACTGGCCCAAGGCCAACGGGGCCAATAGGGAGGTGGGTAAGCAGCTGCCACCCGCGGGCAGCGGCCACCGCGTCCCCACCATGACCAACAGCAGCAGCAGTGGCAGCAGAAACCGGTCCAGGAGCCACCCGGGGCCTCGGGAGGCTGTCACCGCCAGTTCCGTGGGCGCGCCCAGGAGCACGCCTCCAGCGCGCTCCCCCGCCCCCTCTTCGTCCTCCTCCACGTCCGTGGGCTTCTTCTTCCGCATCTTCTCCGGCTACCTGCACTCTGACAAGCTCAAGGTCTTTGGGCCCCTCATTATGGGCATCGGCATCTTCCTCTTCATCTGCGCCAACGCGGTGCTCCACGAGAACAGGGACAAGAAGACCAAGATCATCAACCTGCGGGACCTTTACTCCACCGTCATCGACGTGCACAGCCTCCGCGCCAAAGACCTGGCGGCCGCCGCAGCTGCCGCCGCCGCCGCCGCCGCCTCCTCCTCGTCCTCCGCCCCCGCCGCGGCGCCCCCCGGGGCCGCGCCGCTCAACGGCTTCCTCAGCTACGTGCAGTCGCGGGGCCTGGAGCTGAAGCCCGGCGGCTGCGGCGGCGCCGGGGACGCCTTCGGGGCGGCGGCGATGCTGGTCAGGGGCGCGTGGCCCCACCCCGCGGCGCTGGGCGCGGGCGGGGGCGCCGGGGGGGCGCGAGGCGCCGCGTCCCCGCCCGACCTGGCCGCGTCCCCGCCCGACCTGGCCTCGTCCCCGCGCCGCCCGCGGGAGCCCCCGAGCCTGGCGGAGGCCGTGTACAGCATCTACCGCGAGCGCTCGGGCGTGGCCGGCCGTCGCCGGGCCGCGGCCGCCAGCAGCAGCAGCAGCCCGGCACCCTGCAGCCCCCCCGAGAGCTGCGGGCGCCAGAGCACCGCCAGCTCCCTCGTGGGCTCCTCGCTGAGCGCCTTCGCGCTGCTGCCCCTGCCGGGGGACCGCAACGGGGACGGGGACGCGGGGGGCGCGCGCCGCGGCTGGCAGCGGCCGCCCGGGGAGCGCGGCTCCCGGGAGATCCCGCGGGGCGAGCTCGACCTGAGCTTGAGCGACCTCCGCGGAGCCCGGGGCGGCGCGCGCTGGGCGCCCCGCGAGCCGGACGAGCCGGCGGGCGCGGCGGCCGCGCGCACCGCCAGGGGGCAGGGCGGCCGCCTGCCCAGGACCGGCAGGTACGCGGCCCTGCGGCGCCGCAGCACCAGCGGGCTCCCGGACTACCGGGCGCCCCCGTCCCCCGAGCCCCCGCCCGCCTCGCGCAGCGCGGACCTGGACTCGAGCCTCCGGGCGCGCGCTGCCTCGCCCTCGCCCCCCGCCGGGCCGGACTCGCCGAGCTCCCAGTCGGATGAGCCGTCCGGCAGCAATAAGGGCTACACCCCCCTGCGGGAGGCCGGCACCTCTCTGGAGTCGGTGGTGGACCCGGTGGCCGGAGAAAGCCCAGACGAGGAGGCCGCCACCAGCCTGGGGGCAGAGCAGAGCCCCCCGGAGGGTCCCAGCCAGGAGCCCCCCGCGGGCGAGCCCCCCCAGCCGGTGCAGAGGCAGTTTACAAACAAGGAGAAACTCCTCATGATTTCCCGGTCTCACGCCCCAGGGGTCGAGGACGGAGAACTGGAAAGTACTGGCACGTAGGGAAAGAGGAAGCGAGAAAGTAGGAGAAATGCCCACTGGAAGCAGTGAACATAACAGTTCCCTCGTCCTTGGGGATTTATCCGAGGAAATCGTCCACTACCCAAAGAGCTGCAGAATGTTAGCCTTGAATTGCGTTCACGAGATTCCTGTAGATAACTCCAAGCATTTTTTTTTAAAGCAAACTTGTCTTATATGTCCGATGGTGATTGTATGTTCTAAGAAAACCAAATGTATTAAAAGGTCAGCAATCTAGTTGATTAGATAAAGTTCTCTTAATTTTCATAGGATCAAAATAATATATTTTTGACAGTAACTGTGCACTTTACTCCAACTTTTTTTTTGGATCCCTGTCTTCCCTAACCTGTACTCTGCCGCCGGTTTTGTCCATAGCTGCTTGTGAATGACAAGCTTTTTTCCTCCTATGCTTTTGCGGAGCATAGAAGGGTTTGTCTCAGTTCTCTGAGAACTGATATTACTAAATGAAGTCAAAGCCAAAAGCATGAGTTTGTCGGGAAAGAGCACTTTCCCTGCTCCACCCCACTCTGCTCATCCAGCTGCCCAAAGGCCTCTTTATTTTTGAAAAGAGTATTTACATTTTGCTACTAAGGTACCTAGTGGAGACCAGAGGGGGCCAGCACCCAGACGGACTGTTACATTCCTAAATTCACTATATCAAGTACATGATACTTTAGGGAGTATTATCATACCTGTACTGAAAATAGCATTAATATGAAAAAAAAAAGTTTTTAATAAAAAAGTTTCCAAACAAACAGCTAAACATAATATTGCCTCATTTTGCCTTGGAGCTAATAATTCTCACACAAGTAAAACAGTGGGTAGTTCAGCTGGTAAATCTAAGATATCTGGCTATGACACTGCTACTGCAATTCCAGGTCTCTTCTCCCAAAGTGCTCGTGCCATCCTCAATCAATTTCCAGCATATTTTTAACTTCTAAACATAGGGTTGAATCAAACATTTGGGAGTGTCTCTTTCAAATAGAATGAAACATTAAATAAATAGTAATTTTCTACAATATTTCTAGTTTACCTCTAAGTATTAATTTACAAAGCACCAGGCTTAATGTTCTGCTGTCATCCTCTTGGAGTTGATTATTTGATTTTTGCTTTTAAGTTCATGATCTTGAATCCATGGCCTACAAAGCCTGGCCGATAATGTTTTAATAATATGGTAGATTGTTTACGCTTGACTGTATTAAAAGTCAATTAGTTAATTTTCAAGACCAGTAGGCAAACACAGTAATTAGTGTACCATTCTGATGCCCTCTTCTGTGGAGTGTGAGCTGAGCATCTTGGGAACGGTATGACTTTTTTCCAGCTACTTGGATACAAGTTCTCCAGTTACACACAGCCCAGGCTATCATTGCAGGGAGTTAAAATGCTGATTTTCAAGGAAAACCTTGTCAAAGATATGATCTTATTGGCCCCCATGGGTGAAACAGTGGGCCCAGCGGAAAGAGTACAGATTCAGGAGTGAGGCTGGACCCCAGCTTGCTTGCTGTGTAGCCTTGGACAAGGCACAAATGCTGATTCTCAGTGATCCGATCTATGAAGGGGATTACTAGACATACCTTGTAGAGCTGGGAGGGATGGCACAAGGGGTCATGTGGACAGAGCCAGGTTGAGTGCTTGGCTCAGAGCAGTACTCAAAGATGGCAGTTATTGTAATTGTTACCATTATAACAGTGTCTGAATGTATGCCAGAGAAGAACAGGCCTCCCTCCCCTTGAGCTCAAGTGGTTGAGACTTTGCCTTCCAATGCAGGGGGTGCACGTTTGATCACTGGTCGAGGAGCTAAGATCCCACATGCCTTGCGGCCAAAAAATCCAAAACATAAAACAGAAGTGATATTGTAATAAAAGTCAATAAAGACTTTAAAAATGGTCCACGTTAAAAAAAAAAAAAAAAAAGCCTGGTCTCAATCTGGAATACCCACTTACTATCTGCGTAACCTTAGGCAAATCACTTAATCCCTCCAGGGCCCTGGTGGATGATATAATCTCTATGATTGCCTTCGGCTCTGAAAGCTTTACTTAAATTCAGGGTATTTGTTTTGTCCCGGATAGAATCATTTCATATTTGCACATACAACTTTGCCGGGTGAATATACTACTTCATAAACTACCATTTAGTGTAACATTCTGTGATCAATTTTTAAAGGACCTAATTTCTTCCCAGAGTGAATTTGCATTAAGCTCATAACATACTTTAAAGCTATGGATTCATTTATTTTGCTCTTTCATAGAGCAGAAGTGAGTTTCCACTAGTAAGAGTGGCGAGCAAGTATAATCATACCTCCAGGTAGTGTTAAATTTCAACAGTCTCAATGATTTTATCACACTTACAAAAGTGTTTCAAAATTTCCTAGTTTTTCTTCTCCATTACCTTGCATACTGGGTAACATATACTGAGAAGCTTTGATGAGTTGTCTAAAAGGAAAAACAGGTTCTAGGGCTCTAAAATGCTGTTCCAGTCCTCAGAGAATATACTATAAACTGCTTGGTAAATAATAAAGCCACTGCCTCTTAAACTAAAGAGGGGTGGGCAGAATATTTATATCTTACAAACTTTAGAAAATTCAGTCTAACCAATTGATCAGACTTAATGCTGATTGCCCTGTTACATTAATCAGATTAAATACAAACTTCTAGCTCATATTGATCTGGACACAGGCCCTCTGAAATTAAGTAACTTCAGCAAATTAATTTAGCTCAGTATCAAGTCACATCTATCTTAAACATTGAGCAATTAAACTGGATTTTTTTTTAACCTGAAGATAAAGGATGAGCCCAATTTTCCAGATCTTGGGAGGGGCTGGCTGTCATCAGACCTCAGAAGGAATCCTCTGCAGTTTTGAACATAGTGACTCACAATCCTTCCCTTTCGTAGGAGCTGAGATCTTCTTGCGATGATAATGTTAAATGTTCACTTACTACTTTCTGTGGGCCAAGTTCTCTCTGCACGCTCTAGACGTGATCTTGGTGACTCCTCACTCAATCCTCGCTCAGCTCTATTGAGGTAGGATTATTATTACCCCTGCTGTACAGAGAAAGACACTGAGGTCAGAATGATGGCGTGTTCGCCCAGGTTACACAGCTGGTGGATGGTGGAGCACAGATTTACACAGAGTGCTGACGATTATCTGTACCCACTGGCAGATGCTGAGCTGAAGCTGGTATTTGTGGAGACCATCAAAATATTTTCTAGGGACTTCCCTGGTGGCACAATGGTTAAGAATCCGCCTGCCAATGCAGGGGACACAGGTTCGATCCTTGGTCCAAGAAGATCCCACATGCCTCGGAGCAACTAAGGCCATGCGCCGCAGCTACTGAGCACGCGCACCACAGTTACTGAAGCCCGCGTGCCTAGAGCCCGTGCTCCACAAGAAGAGAAGCCACCTTACTGAGAAGCCTGTGCATCGCAAGGAAGAGTAGCCCCCGCTCACTACAACTAGAGAAAACCCGTGCGTGAAAACGAACACCCAACACGGCCAAAAAAAGTAAAAGTTTTTTTTCTACGTTTTTGCAGTCCTGCTTGATCCCTGTCCAGAAACCATTTGTGGGGATATCTGGAGAAGAGTCAGAATGCACAGCCAGTTAAAAGCTGGAGTTTGCACTTAAGTCTTCAGACTGGCATAAAAAGGGCTTTTATTTTCAATGCGGCTTTGCAGGGTTTGTTGTGGAGATCTTAGAGATTATGGAATCAGCCCCCATCCTTTATTCATAAGTGAGGTTGCTAACAAGAATTAGAAAGATGAAATAATTTGTTCCATGCCAAACAGCAGTGGCAGGACTAGAATGTTAGAATCATTGCAACAATTGGCATATACATTGCCCCACACCCTGAATTCCTAGCATACTGGCTGGGTGACCATGGGCAAACTACTCAGCGTCTCTGTGTCTCCATTTCCTTCCTCATACAATGGGATTAATAAGGGTACCTACCTCATAGGACTGGTGTGAAAATTAAATGAATTCACACCTGTGTAGAGTGCTTACAACAAGCTTGGCACATAGTGTTTTTAAAAGTTTTTAAAGTTGTTTTTAAAATAGAATCAACTGCTAAACAGAATCATTTCGTATGACCTTCCTATTCATTAACAGACTAATATTAGGTTTGAAATCTAGAGAGTCAGGCAACACAGCGTGGTGGCTGGAAGCCTGACTTGCGGGGACGGGGTGGGGGGATGTGGAACACTGGACCCGGGTTACATGGAGATAATAAAGAGCATCCGACCACAGAATTAATTATTTAATTAAACTCCATAAACTAATATACTTAAAGAACTTAGAGCAACTCCTGGCACAAATAAACCTTCAGTAAATGTTAACTACTATTATTATAGGCAAAATAGAGAAAAGTAATTAGTAGGCTAAATTTACTGCTCAGTTGTTAGGGACAACCACAAACTTACTGTGCTGAAACGTCTCCATAATTTAGGCATATTAGAAAAAAGAGAACTAAGACGTGAAGACCGAGGCTGCTGCAATACCCCCAACAGACCATGGAATAAACGAGCGCTGGATGTATATCCCTCATGGTTCCGGCATCGTGATGTTATATAGCAAACAGTGGTTATATACACAGTTATATACACACACTGGCTTCCTTGGCTGTTTTTGGCCACAGTTACTCCATTTCCATTTATGGAGGCTGGTCGCATCAGAAAGGCCAGGCTAGCCCGCTGTGGTCCCAGCCCCTTTCTGTGGGGGGAGTTGGGGGGGGGGAGAAAGGCTGGGTGAAGACAAAGGCAGGAGCAGAGGTGTGTGAAAATTGTCTCCACAAAAGTTTTTTCTATACTAGTTTTTCTTTAGTCATTTTGTGTGCTTTTTAAACATGGAGTTTTGAAACACTTTTTTAGTTAGAGAACTTAAAAAAAAAAAACCCTGCCAATAACAGTAAGTTAGAACAAGCTAAGTATGAGTTTGTATTTTGATCAGAATAGTATTTTTGCCAAGATATAAAAATATAAATATGTACAAATACATTTTACAGCCACATAAAGAGTAGGCTTGATCTTTGTGGAATATATTTTCCCATTGTTTTATTTACTTTGGACTAAAAATCATTGGGTGAATATTTAGACTAAATTTTTGAATGACAAACTCTGAAAAGCATTCTAAGGCTTCCACCCCAACCATCAACCCCCGCCGTGTCTCTCTCTCTAGGGAAATCATCTTTTAGGTCTTTTCTTCAAAAGGAATGACTTTCTTTAAACGGATAAGAAAATTATATGTGCTTTAAGTCACCACAAATTGACGGATCCATTTGCCCAAACGACTTTAGTCAAACAGCTACCTGCCACCTCCAAAGACATAGGGGGCAACTTCTTTTGTGCCATCTATTTCTCTCTAATGGCAGGTGGTGGGTCCCTCTGGGCACGAACCACAGTAGGAGTTGTAAATGGCCTCATCCTGGGTATTTAGGCTGCATCCCTGAGCCAGGGTCCTTTCACATTTCAAGCATCTCAAATATATCTCTTCAAGTTTAAACTGGCTCCCAGCCCTCACCCCATCAACAGTGCCTGCCTGCGATATGGGCCTGTATGATAAATAGGATGTTTGGCTGAACCATCACTAAAATCACAGTTTTTTTTCTGCTTGTAATGTTACTGTCAAAAGACCCAGAAAAGGCAGATTCACCTAGAGAATCATAAAGCCTGTGCCTATCTCAGCACCTGTGCTGCTTTACCTGTGCTGCTGCTTCTTTTTTTTAAAAATAAATTTATTTATTTGTTTATTTATTTACTGGCTGCATTGGGTCTTCGATGCTGCACATGGGCTTTCTCTAGTTGCAGAGAGCAGGGGCTACTCTTCATTGTGGTGCGTGGGCTCCTCATTGTGGTGGCTTCTCTTGTTGCAGACCACCACGGGCTCTAGGCACATGGGCTTCAGTAGTTGCGGCACATGGGCTCAATAGTTGTGGCACAAGGGCTTAGTTGCTCCGCGGCATGTGGGATCTTCCTGGAGCAGGGATCGAACCTGTGTCCCCTGTGTTAGCAGACAGATTCTCAACCCTGTGCCACCTAGGAAGTCCCTACCTGTGCTTTTACCCCACACTGTGACTGAGGCCTGCTAAGCGCGAGAAAGTTGACATCAATCACAGGAGAGGATAAAAGGGGGCAGATCCAGGTGTGGAAGAGCTGGCAACCTGCCAAAAGATGAGAAGACGTTGTAGGCCAACAAGTGTTTCAAAATGAAACATTAGGGTAACTTTTATTCCTTAGAAAATATTATTTCAACAAATGCATATCGGAGCATATTTTCTAATATTTAAGGAATTCAACATAACATTGTATTATTAACACTAATCTACTTGATGCTAGGGATTGCTAAACATCTAATAATGTTTAATACTTGAAGAATAGAAACTTATCCACAAATTTACAAAGAATTGCTTTTATGTTGAGAAACTCAAGTACCTTTAAACTATGTCTATACTTTCAGAAGGTGAAAATACACAAGTTCTTAATAACTGGCGTGTTAGGTCCATCAAAGCAAGACAGGCCAAAAAACTGCTTTGTCTCAGTGTAGGACTCTGGCCATTGCTTTGTTTTATGTGATAATTGCCTTACTCCATTTTATATAGCTTATAACTTAAAAGAAAATCATTTCAATTGAAGGAATAAACAGCTTTAGCTGAGGCAGCTGCCATTTGCGTAAAATACCTAATTCATTTTCCGATCAGTTCAGATCTTTAACTGCCTGTCAGGAGGCAGGTAGGCACAGTGGTGCTAGGCGGGAGGAGTGAAGCTGTGAGGCGGACACAATTCCAGACCACGTGGTTTGCAGTGGAGTCATTGATACAGGCAGGTAACCAATCATTTCAATACAATACAAGAATTATGAGAGTTATTATGTGGACCCTGCAGCTGAATCTTGAGAAATGAAGACAATGTCAGCTGGGTACAAAAAGGTGGGAAAGGTGTGTCAAACAGCAGGACCAGCCTGAGCAACTGCATGGAGGGAAAACACAATTGAACAAGCTAGATTGTCATAACGCAATGTCCTAACACAATGTGTCCTTTCCCGAGAATCCCCACAATTGCAGACAGATGGAGGTGTTTGTTTCAAAAAAAATGAAAGACAACAACAACAGTCTCTCTCTATCTATGGGTAGATAGATAGATAGATGATAGATAGATAGATGATACCTCCTTTTATAGGTAGTAGAAGCGTTTTTGGAATCAAGATTAAAGTGATTTGGGCAGTAAAGTTCTCAAAATATATATTCTGTACCATTAGATATTTATTAGACATTTAATTGTGCCCCATTTACAACTGACCTTGAGCGGCAGGACTTCTTAGCTGTGAATTATCAGTACATGGGCACTCACCACATTCCTCATTGGACCTAAGCTGTCTTTATGAGCAAGAATTATTTTCGCTGAATCATATATTGCTTTAAAATAACCATTTAGTTAAAGTGTTGAAGCTCTGGAAATCATCTCTCTCGGTATGGGCTAAGGGGATAAGGCTGGGTGGGGAATCAGCCTCTTGGCAGTGCTGTGTGTGTGCTTCCAGGGTGGTGGATGATGTCGTGTTAATACACGTGCTGTGAGGACTGGAAGCAGCATGAACTCAGGCTGTTTTATCAAGGCTGCAGGGCATTTCTCTAGAATCCAGACATGATAACTGAATGTATTTCTACATTAATTTGCCACATAATTTATATCAGAGCAAAAATAATTTATCTTTGTTAATAAAACATCCCATTCCTATTTTTTTTCACAGCCATGTTCATAGCAAAAGGAAAGATTATCTAAGGCCTAGTTGTCCTGATAGAAATAAGAACGAGATAAGTCTGGGTATTCTTTAGGGACTGGCACCAAAAGGCTATGCTTTTAAATTTCTAAGTAGCCAGTTATTTTGGGATAGTCACTGAAACCAGATTCAGCCAGAATAATGGTTTAGCACTGTATAAATGCAGCCTAATACTTCATTTACACATAAAGCTGGAAACTAAAAGATAGAGGAAAAACTCTACTTTTTTCAATACAAATATTCCAATAAAGTAAAAAAAAAAAAAAAAGTATTATTCTCTTTCTTTGAATTTTGCACATTTTGATTTCTTCAAAATCTTTTTATTGCGCAGTCAAGGCAAACATATAAAATGTGTTCATTCTTTTCTCTAATCCATCAAAGTGAGAATTTTGTAAAAGCACTTTCCATTACAGATCAAGTTCAACAGATATATTATCAATTGCAGTGTCATCATCAGAGCCCCTACATAAGTCTTTCATAGAGATATATTTATTGGTAAGAGATTTAAGATTTAGAAATACTGGTAGCTAAAGTGCTATAGTTAATTTGGCATGGTAAAAGATGACAGGAAGAAAACAGAATTCTTGATAGAGCAAGGAAATTCAAAAGACTAATTTGGTGACCTAAATGCTAATCCTTCTGCTTATGTAACCACACATCTCAATGTGTTTGGAGCACGAAATATTACTTCAGTGCTTGCACATTTAATTGTACAATTCCTTCCATTTGTATTCCTAATTTCATTTCAGCTTTATGCCTTGGAACATTTCTTGATTTATTAGTTTTGCTTGGGATTATGATTTTAGAAAAAAATGAATGCATTTATAATGGTCAATAATAACTTATATAATACTAAGAATTGTAATAGGCTTAAAGGAGCCTAAAGAGTAATCTGAATACTTTACTAATAATATAGTAATTATTCTTGCCCAATTTTTTATATCTTCTCAAATAGAGAGTAAATTGAATGATACCTTTTTGAAACACGTGCTACCAAAACACAATCAAAATGCATGTTTGCAACGTTCTCCTTTTTTAATCCCGTGGACACTGAACCCTAAAAACTGTCTTTTATTTTTATGATATATTCTAAGTTGAGATTTAGGGGTGGATGCTTTCCAAGATTTCTTTTATTATAAAGCGAATGAAAACAATAATGCTATAACTGCTTGAAAAAAAAATGCCAACTTTCATTAAGTCAATGGCAATTAAACATAACACTTAGAAATAAATTGAACAGAGCATCTGGCTAGACTGTAAGGATGAATCATATTCAATGGAAGTACAAATAATAGTAAAAGAAAATTAGTAAATAAAATGATATGATAGGAAAAAGCTTCTTTCAGGCATGATTAGGGCCATGAGTAAAAGTAATCCAAGTTGATGTGTGGCGATTTCTAATGCAGCATAATTTTAGAAAATTATTTGGTGATTGTATAACTGTGACATGCCTGGAAAATGTTAATTAAACTGGTTTACACAATGGTTGAGAGGTCTAATTATTTAGCCATGCTCCCACAGTCATTTGGAAGGAAAATGTAAGTTCTAAAAGGCTGTTTTGGATTCTAAGCCCTGGAGCTGGTGGTTGAATACAAAGCGTTTTCTGTCTCCTGAAAATGATGAGGTCCCAGAAGTGTCGCAGTCCTATTTCACTCATCTCTGATTTCACGTTAGGAAGAGCAACTTCAACAGCAATGCAGATCTGTACTTAAATGCTTTCTCTCTTGCCCAGTATCGTTTAGCACACAATGCATGGAAGAACAACAGGGATAAGATACTAAACCGGGTCTCAAAATGAATAACCCAGCCACTGGATCTTTTGATTTTTGTGTTCCATGCACTCAATCTTCAAGGCAGAGGAAGGGGAGATGGTTCCAGGGCATTTTTACCGTAATGGCCTGAAACTGATATGCGTGCCTGAGGTTGATGTCCAGATCTTGGCCTGGAATTATATCAATCGATTTGGGAATCAGGTGGTTGAAATGAAAATTAGGATTGGTGATAAAAATATCAAGTGGGAGGGTTCCTGGGACTTTGAGTTGCAGAAGTGACAGAGGAAAGGAGATCTCCGAGGTGTTCACCTGTGCACCAGTAGTCCTAGTGCAACATGGAGCAAGGTCATTTTTGCAACTTACTGTGTTATCTTGTGGTCTATGAACAAAAGTAGCATCATAAGAACTACTCAGGCAGATAATAGTTCTTATGACATAGACTGCAACCTTAAGGAAATCACCAAATACCAAAACTTAATTTCGATGTCATAGAATTCTGTCATAGCCCAGGCTTAGAAGAAAGGGTGTTCATATTTATAGTAGCAAAGTAGGTATGTAAGACTCCATGGCCACTTTGGATATTATACTTTGATTTTCCTATCAAGTAGTTTGTATTCTCATTACGCATCCTATAGTCATTATGAGCATAAGGGAAGACCCGAATGTTTTAGAAGCTCTGGGCCTTGCCAAGTGGGCTTAATGAAACTAGAAAAAAGCCCTGAAAGTAAACCAAAGCAAACAAATGTCAATTTTACAGGCACTCGGATTGATTTCAGGCCAAATTTGCATAATTAAATTAAAATAAAGGAAAATAGGAATAATTCATTATGCAACTAAGTTACTCAGTTTGAATAGACAGTGTTTTTTCTTCCTAGACTCTAATTAGAAAATTCAGAGATGTTCAAAATAATTTTGAAAGAGTTTATGTTTGTTCCAATTCCAGTTGGGAGCATTTTTAAGGGAAGATTTTTCGAGGGAGAGTGTTTGAAGAATGTAAAGTGTCACACCATAAATAGTCGTTGGTGGAGATCACACCCTTGACGTGAACTTGCTTTTCTCTGGTTTAGTCTCCCTAGAACTAGTCTATGAAATTCTCGAATTTCAAGGCAGAATATATTCCTAAGCAAAACACAGCAATAGCAATGGAAATTTTATCTTATCACACTATTTTATACCCAAGGCAGTCCATTTAAATAGCATCATTGATTTTCACTTCAATTCTGGTTTTCCACAGACCACAATAAAGGGTTCAAGGCTGGGTCTAACTGGCATAAACATGGTGGGAATTTTACCACTGTCAAAGGAGGAATCATTTGATTTAGGTTAAAAACAATCTATCCTGCTTTATCCTTATTGAACACCTGCATTGATCCTCGCGAAAGCTTCCCCGAACCATCTTGTGCTAGAACTGCTATGGTGAGCAATTCCAAAACCATTGTCAACAGAAGAGTCAGTCTTTAAAATTTATCAACACCCCATTTTCAGACTGCTTTGTGTAAAATCCCTTTCTCATGCTTTTATCCCTAGGTGACTCAGAGAGCTTCCCATTTTTTGTTTAGTGATCTATAATTTTAGATTTTTCTGCATCTCGCTCCCCCTACTGTTGAGCAGATGTCTGTGCTCCCTAAAGGAAAAATCTATGCCAGGTTTCAGGGTATTATTTCATGCTTTTTCTATAAAATGAATGCCCTCCCCAGCGGCTCCTCTCCTCTTGGTCAAAGCGTGAGGCAAGCCAGATAATAAACGTTTCTTTCTATCCCTATGATGCCCGTCAATAGCATCAGCCCACACGGTCATCTTTCTGAATTCTTTTACACAGCTAGGCTCACACCCTGACAATGGGAACAAAAGTCCATTGCAAGGGCCACTGCCAATTTTTCTTGACCTGTGGTAGCCAGGCGGATTACATCTCCCACCACCGTCCCTTTTATCTGTCCTTTTATTCAGCAAACATTTACCATAAACCTTCTAGTTTTCAGACAGTGTGTTTAACAGTGAAAACATGAAAAGGATGCACTTCTTGACCTTGGACTATCATACTCTAGTGGCAGACACTGATACGTAAACACATAATTTTAATGTGTGAGAACTGGAGAGGTGAGATATATATATATATATATATATATATATAAAGTTGTTAAGAACATGTGTTTTCAGCTCTGCGCTAACCCCCGAAATTTTCTCACCTGCAAAACAGGATGACAACTCTACCTCCCTCAGAAGTTTTTTGTGAGGAATAAATGATACACGGTATGTAAGGCCCTGTGTCTGGCATACAGCTGGTGCTCAGTAAATGCCACCTATTATGACCAGTGTATGGTCATCAGCAATTGTCTGGGTTTCCTAAAATGGGCACTCTTCTCCCAGTCACTCATGACACGAAATTCCTTCAGCTGGTTTGACAAAGCGTTTTGAACTAGGCGGGGTTCCTGGATACCACCACCCACGAGGGCCCACCACCAAGCGTGTGGGGGTGGGCCTGGCGCCGCCACTGTTTGCCGTGGGCATCAGTCAGGAAGAGCTGGGCGTGGGGTGGAGGAGAACAACGGCGAGCTGGACGCCCTCCCCCTGCACCTCTGCGGCTGCTGTAACCTCATCTCACCTTCCCAGGGTAATGAAAGCTGCTTTTCTTCCTCCTTCTGCAAACTGGTCTTTTGGCCAGTTCCTAACTGAGAATCACACAGGGTAATATATTCTGGAAAAAAAATCCACTTAACTGAGTTGACACAGGTGAAAAAACACCAGAGTTCACCTGTCCTTGACCTACCTTCCGATACGAACCTTTGACCATATTTAACTTCCAAATAAAGACTTAGGAAAATCACGCTTCTGCATAACATGATACCATCATGTCTCCTGTGACTGAAAATACCGAGTCCCCTAACATGCTGGTCCTGGGGAAATCGGCTCAACTGGCCACAGGTGAGACTGTTTAACCAACAATTTGAAAAACAAGGAACTCAAACCTGAAGCCCGTGCTTTGTGTAAAGATGAGGGCCTGAGGCTGCCTGGAGGTCTTTCAATGTTAAGTTATTTTCAGTTAACATACTCTCTTTGGTGCCGGGTCCTTGGGTTCTCCAAGTATGAGAAGAGGTCTGCGGCTTTCGAGGAGCAAGTCTTAACCCCTTTAACAGTACACATCTGTTGCGAAGATCTGACGTGACCCGTGATTCTGAAGACTTACAGCTGGGGTGAATGATACGTGGGTACAGTAAACAACCCCTGAGAAGGTACGATAACAAACACCGGTCAGGTGATTTCAGCAGCTCTCTGGCCCCTAGAGCTTAAGGACCTAAACCAACATGTTAACGAAAATGAAATTCTAAATCATATACACCAGAGCTTTTGAAAACCAAAGCAAATAGTACCATAGCCCAGTTTTGGAGAAAAACAGAAGTGAGCAAATACTGCATGGACAGTACTGCAAACATAGATTAGGGGATCATTCTGGGGACAAGGACGCGGTGATATGAACAGACAGGAAGAGTTGATGGGGGTGAAGGAAGACAGAGAAAAAGGAAAGAGTTTGCAGCTTTCCAAAGGAAGTACTTATTTGCTGTAACTATTTCCATAGCTGCTACATTTCCGCTGTGTTGTGATTATTTATAGACGTCAAAAGAGTCTTTTTCATGTGTAGGTTCCAATTAAAACCTGGCAGCCACTCAGGGCTGTGAAGGCAGCGCTGTAGCTGTGTTAGCGTCGTCACATAACTTGTGCAGCCTGGCTCCAGTTCCCCAAATAGGCTTCTTTTTCAAGGACAAAGAAATCTGGAGAGCCCTTTATTTATAAGGTAAGTGGCAAAAGAGCTTCACCGCGGGATGCATATCTTGGCGGCATCTTCCTGGTTGTTTTCACCATTGGCCACTCTGTGTGTCCGGTTCTGTAAGCCGAAAGTTCTACCCCAAGATTATTTTCCTTCTTTATTGAGTAAAGTACATTTTCTGTGGAATATGAATTTTTTTTCAGCTTCTCGCAGCTCAATAATGCCCGGCAACATCAAAGAACCGAGACAACAAAATGGGATGCTTTCTGAACATAAAGATGCTGGGTCCTTCAGTCTCTTTCAAGACATAATGGTGTCAGCAACAGCTCTCAGCTGACATTAGCATCATCACAAACAGCCCCGCTGAGCTGGAAAAAAAAAGCTGGGTTGTTAAAGCATGGGCATGTGTGCCATTTTCAAACCAGAAATGCAGCCAACATTTGGAGATATTAAGATTGCCTGTTATTTGGTAATGATACTGCATCTCTGATATTTGGGGGAGGGGAACAATGAAGAAAATTAATCATTGGGAAGAAATAATTGTTAAAATAATAAAGAGCTGCCGTGAAGAAATACCATTCCACAAATATTACCCCTGACTGTGTGACTCAGGAGTGTCACAGGTGGTAAATCCTTCTTTTATGTGTGTGAACAAAAATGAAGTAACTCAAATCCCAGCGAACTGTAAAATGTTTCTTCCACTCCCACCCACACACTGAACCTCTTTTCCCTTCTTGTTTGAAGTGGCCTCCGCCACCTTGTCCAGGCCCCATAGAGCTGGACAAAGTCAGTGGATGTGACAGTGGGGGAAAAAGAAGAAAGGAAGGAAGGAAGGAAGGAAAGGGAAGGACGGAAGGAAAGAAGGAATGAAGGAAAGAAAGAAGGAAGGAAGGAATAAAAGCTGATTGTTTCCTAATGCTTACAAGTGTCCACATGTGATGACATGTTTCGTGCTGCTCAGCACGGGCGGACTGAGTCCATCCACACCTTGGCAGGTGAACTTGTTGTTCTGGCAAGTGAGTTAGTCCAGATGGGGATACTAATTTATACAAGCAGATCTGAGTCAGTGTTGTTCTGACAAAGTAGGTGTCGATACCATGAAACAGAGAATCTATCTTAGAAAAAGGAATCAACACCTGTAACAGATCAGTGGGAGAGATTTTGTCTCCTTTGGGGAACATTTGGCAATGTGTGGGGATATTTCTGGTTGTCACAACTGGGATGTGGGTGTGCTACCGGCATCTAGTGGGTAGAGGCCAGGGCTGCTGCTAAACATCCTGTAATACACAGGACAGCCCTCTCTCCCCTCCTCCCACCCCACTCCACAAAGAATTAACTGTCTCAAAATGTCAATTAGAGCCCAGAACAAGAAATCCTGTGATATATTAAATATGGCCCCAAATGATTTGCCACTTCTTCCATCAAGAGATGGAGTGCTTCCCGCTGTGGGTGGCCTGGACCAATTGAAGGCAGTGGGAGTGATGTTCACATTCCAGAGCTGAGACCCCAAGAGACCTTTTAGCTTCTGCCCGTGCTCCCCGCAACCACCTGCCAGGTCATCTCAGGATGCTGGCCTGAGACCATCATGCCAGGAAGAAGCCCAAGATGAAAGATCAAGTAGATAGGAAGACCCATCCGTCCCAGCTGCACCCACGAGGTCAGCAGAGGAGCTCCCACCACCCCACAGCACGGGAGGAAAGAATAACTGGCTGTTGTATGTCACTAAGGTCAGGCTGCTGTGATACACAGCTATTGGTAACTAATTTGGGGATGCAGGGAGCTTACTTTCCCCAGCATTCTCCAAGCAACGGTCCACCAGATCTTTACCACAAACCTACCGGAAGTGGTCCTGGAGAGGACAGCAGCTAAAGCTACGCTCCTTTGCCTTCAGTGATGAAACCAAAGCAATGCCATTCTGGGGCAAACACTCTTTACTCATGAAACCATTCTAACTACCCCTGGGCCCTGCTCTCCCTTTCTACTCTTCAACTCAAGTCAGTATCAGTTGGGGTATGTTGAGGGGAGAGAAGAGGATGGGAGAACAAATAACTGCAGAATTGAGAATTTCCGTTAAAGCATTGTGTTTACACCCTGCCTGCATTCCGCGTGTGGCTTCAGGAAAACCCCAGGAGAGACTGCCATTCTACTCACGCACACCAGAACAAGGGACTGCATGCCTTAGGACGTTTGTCCTCTGCGACCGCTCACTGTGATCAGCAGGATGCCAAGGACCAGCCTGATGCAGCACGAGGGGGGCTGGGCCTGGAGGGGGCAGAGCCCAGCCAGGCTTCCACACTCTGCGCGCAGAGGATTCCAGCCCACGGGGGCTGACGGTGCTCCCCTCAGTCCTGACGTTACTTCTCTCCCTTTCCTGCTTCCTGGGCCTTTGGGTCCTGCTTGCCCCAATTCATGCAGCTCAAGAAATCAGATTGCAGGGTTCCCTCCACCCCAAGCTCCAGGCTCTGTTCTCTGCAGCCAGAAGCAGGGTTTGTGGGGAGCTGTAGGGAAGGTGCTTCATCATGACGTGAGCATCTTTTGGAGTTTGGGTCTGTGGTGTAGAATGAGGAGGCCTCGGCTTTGGGAAGAACTATGTGGAGCCGCTGCAGGAAGCAGGGCTGACTGTGGTCCATGTGGAGTATCAGCCCCTCAGCGCCACGGCCACTCTGTGCCCCAGGGCTGGTGGAGGAGACCTGGGAGCCTCGGTCTTTCCCAGAGCTGAGGAGGGGCCAGGAGAGGAGGGGAGGAGGCTCACTGCCGTGGAGCAAGGGCAGACGGACCATGTCTTTGAGGGAATGAGGGCTACAGGCATATCGCATCCCAATCCTGCCTGGCACCAGGGATCGGGTGCCTTCCAGTTTCCTTGTGCATCTGAGATTCACTGTACTGGCTACGTATTGGAACTGCCCGGGAATGTTTTTTTTTTAATGCTCATGTCTGGACCCACTCCCAGAAAGTCTGATAGGAACTGCCAGAGGAGAGATCCTGGCATCAGAAGCTCTTAATGTGCAGGTATTTGTTCGTTTGTTTGTTGGAGGGAAGCTACTCTTCTTTCCTTCTCCTGGGTTGAGGCTTTTGCCTTCTTCAGCCCCTGGACAGCTCACCGTGGGCTCCACCCTCAAGTTAGCGCCGGAAGAAACTCACAAGCGTCAGCGCCCTCTGGTGTCAGCCAGAACACTGTACAGTTCCAAAGGAAAACATCTCATCACGCAGGTCACAGCCATTGAAGAAAAAGTAGAAGATACAGATACATGGAAGAAAAAAAAAACGCGTAAGTAACTTGCACTCCTCAGTGTTAATGACGTGTATATATTCACAGAATTTTTTGATTTTGTTTTTTACAGAAATGGAAGTAGGTTGTATAGGCTGTCTTGTTAACCTTTTACTTAGTATAATATGAATACATTTTGATGCAAATAAATTTAATTCTATACCATTTTAATTGCTTATACAATTGAATGGTATTTCACATGCAATAATAGTAAAAATATGTGACATTCATTGAGCACTTAGTGTATGGCAGGAACTATATGATGTACTTGACATGGCTAATCTCATTTTATATTCACAACACCCCTATAAAGTAGATATCATAATTATTCTTATTCTATAGGTGAGAGTATTGATGTTATAGAGGACTGATAATTTTTCTAAATGTGGAAACAGAATCAGACATAAATGTTTTATTCTGTTGCCATTGTTATATTACTATTTGTTGTTTCCTTTGGGGAGCATAAAATGTATTGTGTAACACACACACACACACACACACACACACACACACATATCTGTAGTCATAGACTGTTTCCTTACTCCTTATGCCAGGACCCCATATGAATTCATGGATCAAAGGGTATGCATTTTAATTACTTTACACCTATCACCAAACTTTTCTCCAAAGATGCTCTACTACACTCTCAGTGGAAGGCTAACAGAAACATGTGCATGTGTATTCTTATGTTTAAATAATTTCTCAGCTTTAATTTCTAATATAGTATACACACATACACAACAAAAGCTTTTTAGGATCTCTGTAATTTTAAGAGTACAAAGGATTCCTGAGACCAAAAGTTGGAGAACCTCTGCATTGAGTACATTTATATGGGAGTCACCCCCCCATCACCCCATCTCCTGCTCCCCTCTATTTGGTCCACAGACTGTCCCTTGGCTGCAGGAAAATCCTGATATTACATATAAAAAACTCTGAAGACTCCATCAAAAAACTATTGGAACTAATAAATGAATTCAGTAAAGATGCAGGATAAAAAATCAATACACAAAAATCTGTTCTGTTTCTATATACCAACAACAAACTATCAGAAAGAGAAATTAAGAAAACAATCCCATTTACAAATGCATCAAAAAAGATAAAATACTTAGGAATAAATTTAACCAAGGAGGTGAAAGACCTGTATAAGGAAAACTACAAGACACTGATGAAAGAAATTGAAAAAGACACAAATAAATGGAAAAACATTCCATGTTCATGGATTAGAAGAATCAGTATTATTAAGTGGTTCATACTACCCAAAGCAACCTACAGATTAACTGAAATCCCTATCAAAATCCCAATGTCACTTTTCAAAGAATTAGAACAAATAATTCTAAAAATTTGTATGGAACCACCAAAAAATCCCAAATAGCCAAAACAATCTCAAGAAAAAAAAAGAAAAAAAAAAAGCTGGAGGCATCATTGTCCCTTACTTCACACTATATTACAAAGCTATAGTAATTAAAACATATGGTATTAGCACAAAACAGACACATAGATCAATGGAACAGAAAAGAGAGCCCAGAAATAAGCCCACACAAATATGGTCAATTAATTTATGACAGGGGATTCCTAGGTGGTACAGTGGTTAAGAATCCGCCTGCCAATGCAGGGTACACGGGTTTGATCCCTGCTCCAGGAAGATCCCACGTGCTGTGGAGCAACTAAGCCCATGTGCCACAACTACTGAGCCTGTGCTTTAGAGCCCATGAGCCACAACTACTGAGCCCATGTGCTGCAACTACTGAAGCCCACTTGCCTAGAGCCCATGCTCCACAACAAGAGAAGCCACGGCAATGAGAAGCCTGCACACCACAACAAAGAGTAGCCCCTCGCTCACCACAACTGAAGAAAGCCCACGCACAGTAAAAAAAGACCCAACACAGCCAATAAAATAAATAAATAAATAAACAAATAAATAAATAAATTTATTAAAAAAAATTTATGACAAAAGGACCTTTCCTAATGGGGAAAGGACAGACTCTCCAATAAATGGTGTTAGGAAAGCTGGACAGCCACATGCATAAGTATGAAACTGGGCCACTATCTTACACCATACACAAAAATTAACTCAAAATATAATAACTTGAATGTAAGATGTGAAACCACAAAACTCCTAGAAGAAAACATAAGTAGTTATCTTCTTGACATCAGTCTTGGGGATGATTTTTTGACTCTACACCAAAAGCAAAAAACAACAAAAGTGAAAATCAACAAGTGGGACTACATTAAATTAAATAGCTTCTGCGCAGCAAAGGAAACCATCTACAAATTGAATAGGCAACCTACTGAATGGAAAAAAATATTTGCAAATCATATATCTGATTTGGGACTAATATTCAAAATATACAAAGAACTCATACAACTCAATAGCAAAAAAAAAAAAAAGCCAAAAAAATCTGGTTAAAAAATAGATGATCTGAATAGACATTTTTCCAAAGAAGACATACAGATGGCCAACAGGTATTGACATGAAAAGATGCTCAACATTACTAATTATTAGGGAAATGCAAATCAAAACTACAGGATAGTACATTACACCTATTAGAATGTCTATTATCAAAAAGACAAGAAATAAGTGTTGGTGAGGAAGTGAAGAAAAGGGAACCCTCCTGCACTGTTGGTGGGAATGTAAATTGGTGTAGCCATTACAGAAAACAGTATGGAGCGTCTTCAAAAATTAAAAATAGCACTACCATATGACCCAGCAATTCCAGTTCTGGGTATTTATCTGAAGACAGAACAAAACCACCACTAACTGAAAAAGATATCCATACCCCCATGTTCATTGCAACATTATTTATAATGCCAAGATATGGAAAAAACACAAGTATCCATCAATGGATGAATAAAGAAGATGTGGTATATGTACACAGACACACACACACACACAGAGTGGAATATCACTCAGCTATAAAAAAGAATGAAATCATGTCATTTGCAACCACATGGAAGGTCCTCAATGGCATTATGCTGAGTGCAACAAATCAGACAAAGACAAATATTAAGACCATATTATCTCTCTTATGTGGGAGCCTTGAAAAAAAACTAATAGATACAGAGAACAGATTGGTGATTGCCAAAGATGGGGGCTAGGGTGTAGGAGAAATAGGTGAAGGGGGTCAAAATATGGAAAAAAATATGGTGCATCACTGGGCAACAACAACAAAAAACCCCAGCAATTGTTTAAAAAATGCATGAGCTCAAAAGGACTTATGTGTAAATTTCATAAACAGCTAATTGCCTCATAAATTATAATTCTATACCAGCATTGAGTATTGGACTTTATTCTAGTTTTGTCTATGTCTTTTTGTTCAAAAAAGTATGTCATTTTATAAAGACTTAGTAATGCTGCAGGAAATTTACTGACGCAAATATAATGCATTTTCTTAAATAACAATAACAACAGCTTTAAGAAATACTCACTTTGAACTTTATACCACCATCATTGAAACTAGGCAGAATTTAAAATCACAAAATAAACTATCAATTATGGAGAGGAAATTAATTTTAAAAAACAATGTATGATTTCGATAGGTTTATCTTAAAAAAACAGAATGTTGTATTAAATAACCTTGCAGAAATAAACTGGGATGTGATTCAATATCAATAGTCAAATGCTAATTTGATGTCTATGTAAACTGTTCCATTTTAAGAAATTATAAGCCACACTGCAAAATTTATGTACTATTTTCCTTTTAAAAAAAAAAGAACTTGAATTTGTCATTACTCCAGATATTCCCACCCCCAATTGCAACTCTTCTTCCCACCTCCTTAAGGTGACCAATCGCTTTTTTAAAAAACCATTACCTTGCTTTTCTTTTAGTTTTATTACCCATGCATATGTTCTTCCTCTAACTTATTGGGTAGTGTTGTTTTATTGAACTTATAAAAATGCAATCATATGGAACTGATTTTTCTGAATTTGTTTCTTGGAAGCACACAGCATTATGTTTTAAGGATCACACACGGTATTGTGTGAGGCTATAGTTTATTCAGTTTCAGCTGCATACATACAGTCCTTCTCACAACTGTACCAGAATTTATCTATCCAATATGGTGATGGACGTTTGTTATTCCCAGTATTTGTACATTGTTTATACATCCATTCACTCATTTCCGCTAGCATGATCGATGCTTCCATGAGTGTGTCTCCCAGTGCACATGTGCAGGATTTTCTAGGAGTGGAATTGCAGCCCCGTATGCATGCATATGTTCTGTTTCCCCAGGCAATGCCACCCTGTTTTCCAAAATGGTTATACAGGTGTACACTCCCATTACAACTGATGAAAGTTCCTTTGGCTCCACATTCTCATGACACTTGGTAGTTGGCTTCTAACTTTTTGCCAATCTGAAGACTGAGAAAGAAAATAATATTGGGACATTAATTCTGATTTGCTTAATTAATTAATAATAAGGTGGAGTATCTTGTCATTTGCCTGTGATCTGTAGTATTTCCTTCTTGGTGGAATGCCTGGTCATGTCTGTAGCCCATCTCTTTAGGAAGCAACTAAGCATTCTGGATAATCTTTTTTTTTTTTTTGTCTTTTATGTATGTGGTAAATTTCTATTCCCAGTCTGTGGTTGGTATTTTCACTCGCTTTTTGATGTCTTTTCATAAACAGAGTTTTCTAATTTTAAGAGAGTCAAATTTGTCCAAGCCCATTCAATTTTATTAGTTATTACAAGAATATTCAGATTTTCTATTTCTTCTAGAGTCAGTGTGGTGTTTATTTTTAAAATTAATCCATTCCATCTCAATTTTCAAATTAATGGGCTTAAAATTGGCCACAGGAATTCTTAACTATTAAATCTCTCAAGTGTCTATAGTTAAGTCCACCTTTCATCCCAATATCTTATCTTACCTTCTCTTTCCTTGATTAACCTCTGCAGAGGCTTGTCTCTTTCATTCATCATTTTCCAAAGAACCTACTTGGGGCATTAATTCGCTCCTTTATGACTGCTTTCTATTTCATTAATGTTTTCTTTTATCTTTATGATTACCTTCCTCCATTAGATTTCCTTTGGGATTCATTTGCTGTTTTTGTTTGTTTTTATCCCTTATGTTGGATGCTTTGGGCCTTAATTTTAATCCTTTTTCTTTTAAATGAAAACATTAAGAGTTATAAATTCCTGTTAGTATCACAGCATTTCACAATTTTTGACACGTCGTATTTTGCTTCTCCCTTGACCCATGAGTTATTTAAAAGTTTTGAATATTTCCAAACATATGGAATGCTTTTAGTTTTACTTTTATTCTTAACTTAATTGCAGTTTGGTCAGAGAATATGATTTCGGTGATAGCAGTCCTTTGTCTTTGCTGAGGTAGTTTTATGGCTTCACAGGTGATCGATTTTTGAAAATGTTTCCACATGTTCGGAAGAATGTGCATTTCTTAATTGTTGCAGGCAATATTGTGCACACCTAAACCTGTTCATTGTGCTATTTAAATCTTCTGTATCATTACTCACTGTTGTCTGTTCCAACTATTAATTTCTGGGAGGGATGTATTAAAATCTCCTACATATATTTGTTTTCTCCCTGCAGTTCTATTTTTAAAAGATTAAATTATGCTATTGAAATCTTAGCATTTGATATCTTCTTGATGAACTGAACTTTTTATCATTTTGAAGTGAACTTCTACCACTAGTGATACTTTTTGCTTGAAGTCGTTTATCAGATGTTAACTTGCTACCTCAACTATCTTCTGGCATATTTGATTAAAATGTATGTTTTTGGTTGATAATTATGAGGTGTAATTTTCTCCGTGCTCTGTCAATCTTTGCATTCTTATGTTTGTGGTGTAAACAGTATAGATAGAATTTTAAAAATCTACTCAAGTGTATTTTTTAGTATTTCTTTTAGCGAGGGCTTTGGCTATTAAACCTGGGAAATTGTCAGTCTCTGTTTATTTTGAGCTTTGTCTTCATTTTTGAAAAATATTCTGAGTGTAGAATTCCAGATGGTCAGTTCTCACTACCCCAAAGCTATTATTCCACTGTCTTCTGGCTTGCATTACTCTGCTTGAGAAGTTAGTATTAGTCTAATAGTCTGTTCATTTTCTTCATTTCCTCTCTGGTTTCTATAAAATCTTTTTTTGATATTCCAAAGTTTCATTATATATATAGATGTTTGTTCACTTTTTAAAATTACGTATCTTGTTTGTCACTGGGTTTCCTGGATCTGATATTCTCTCCTAAAATTTTGCCTCTGTCTGATTTTTTTCTGTCCTTCTAAAAAGAAAGGAGATTAAATATGTTAAATCTCAAGCCTCCTTGTTTCTTAACCTCTTTTGTATTTTGTACTGAATTCTGGATAGTGTTTTTGAACTATCTTCTCATTTCCAAGTTTTTTCAGCGGTGTAATCTTTTCAATGTGTCCACGTTTTTCATTTTTAATCAGGATATCTTTCAGTTCTAGAATTCTGTTTAGTTCTCCCTCTAATCCACAGGGTAGGTTCTGCACTCTGTTCGTCTTTCAATCTTCTCTTTTATTTCTTTAAGCATGTTAAAGTTATAACGTAATCTGGGTGTGATGGCTCCAATACCTGAAGCCTTTGTGAGTCTCTTTCCATTGTTTGTTCATTCTGTGTTTTTCATCCACAAGTGTTGCTTTAGACTGAAAGCTGTTTACTTTCCTTAGAAATCAATTGGTAGAAATTCTTTGAGGTCTGACTTGAAGTTGTGTTCTTCCAGAGAACATTTGTTTGCTTGAGTGTAAAGCTAACAGCGTCGTGTTTTAACTGTTCTGTTTGCAGTCTCTTTGGAACACCTTGGCAATTGAAACACATTGGCAATATGAATTTGGACCAAAAGCCCTCATGAAGATAAGCTTACAGACATGAATCCTCAGAGGAGATTTCCTCTCTTCACCCAGTACAATGGACAAGCATTTTGAAGATATTACTCCCTGGTCTTTTGCTTCTAATATATCTGTTGATATCTCTGCAAATTGTTTTTCTCCTCTGTTCCTTCTGTCCTATTCATTTTCTTTTCAAACACTGACTTAATTTATGTGAAGCTTCTCATTCTGTCTTCCGTGTGTGTGTAGGGGTGTGTGTGTGTGTGTGTGTGTAGGCTGCATTCTGGGTAGTTTAGACATACTTTGTTGATTTTATTTTTTTCAGGAGGTGCAGGGCTTACTCTTTCAATTCAAGAATAATATTAATTCATTTGTGTAAAATATGCTGTTTAGATTATTTCAAGAATTATAATTTTCATTTCATCTGCATGCGACTTTTGATAATCCTTTGTTGCTGTTTTTTTAAAAAATTTTTAGTTGTAAGATTTTTTTTTTTTTTTTTTGGCTGCATCTTGAGTGGCTTGCAGGATCTTAGTTCCCTAACCAGGGATTGAACCCTCGCCCTCAGCAGTGAAAGTGCAGAGTCCTAACCACTGGACCTCCAGGGAATTCCCTGTTCCTGTTTTTCTTAACCCACATTTTATGGTCATAGTTCTTTCCTATTCCAAATCTGACTACTCCAATAATGTGAGGTGTTTGTGCAGGAGGTGGAGTGTTTATTTTTATTTAATTTTTTTTATATGGACCATTTTTAAAGTCTTTATTGAATTTGTTACAATACTGCTTCTGTTTTATGTTTTGTTTGTTTGTTTGGCTGCAAGGCATACGGGATCTTAGCTCCCCCACCTGGGATCAAACCTGCACCCCCTGAATTGGAAGGGGGAGTCTTAACCACTGGACCGCTGGGGAAGTCCCCAAGAGGTGACGTGTTTAGACTGATTGTTTTGCTCTCACTCAATGGTGGTTTGTTTCTTTGGGCGTATGATGATTATATTTCACTTACATTTCATTTAATTTGACTGTCCTTGACCACATATTCCAAGAGAGTTCTGAGTCCTGGGGATGTTTTTCTCCACAGAGAAGGTGCCTACGGGAACTCCTAACACCTCCAAGTTTGTCTGTTAACACTCATGGTGGGTCCCAGGCTTAAATTCCCAGTCCACTGCTGGTGTGGGCATTTGCCTCCATGGAAAAAATCCAGATTTGGGGGTCTGCCTATGTTCAAGTCTGTTTTCAGCCCAGCATCACCTTTTGCTTGTTTGGGCTTTTTGTTTATGTCTGCATGTTTTGGCTACCGGAGACTCCCCTTGTTTGCTTACGAGCTCAGCAGTACTTGAACAAGCGTGTTTGAATCTATTCCAAATCCATCAGGACTTCGCTAACCAAACTCCGCCGCAACCCTCACCTCATGTCTGGTCTGCCATAGAGCTGGATGATGGAAGTCCAGTAAGTGGTCGTTTTTATTATTAATGATTCTGAAAACACGGCTTCTCTCTCATGTGGCGGCATGGAACCCAGTCCTGGTGTGTTGAGAAATTCATACGCCGTATTCAGAGGAACTGACAAACGTAATTGATTGCTGCTGGTTACATAGGGTTTTGAGTCAGCATTTTAAAAACTGGAATTAGGTCTACATAATGCAAACTTGCTTTGACGCAGCTGCCATTTCGGATTCAAATGACAAAATGTGGTCCAGGGGAAGCAGCACACACTTTAAGTCTGTTCAACGATGTTGGGCTGAGGCCGCTTACAACACTGCCTCCTGGGGCAACGACCCGCTGCCAGTTCCCATCAGAGCATGCCCGGAGCATGACGGCGGGATGACCTTTCTGACTCTCCCAGCTTCTTTCCTTCCTCTCTCCTCCCCTCCCTTTCTCCTCTTGCTGGCTGGCAAAATGATGTTCAGATCTTCATTAAACTCCAAAGGGGGCACAAACCATTAGGAAATGAAAGGGTTCTTGTCCAAGAATCTTGGGCCCTCCAATATCAGAAATTTCCAAGAGAGAAAAGAATGGGCCTTTGAAGTAGAAACTAGAACGGTTTGTAGCATTTTCTAGGTGTTAGAATAAGTAATCCACTTGATGGCCTCATAATAAGATGTGCCCTTCTATTTTCACTCCTCTCAGATATGAATTATTAAAGTCACTTATTGTTCCTCTGTAAGTCCTGTATATAATGCGGAACTCATCTGGATAAAAAGGGAAGAAAAAAGCTGGAAGTAGCAAAAAATAATGCATCTGGAGCTTACGATTTCTGCCAACAGTAAAATCATTTCTTGTACTTTTGTACAAAAATGTTTTTCCCCATTTCATTTCCATCTTGTGCACAAGGTAATTACCCTTCAGAGGCACCTCGGTAGAGCCTATGAGAACGTCTGATAATTTTTAACGCGTTTGCCTCTACATTTTCTTTCCGACAGTCTACTAAGTAGAGCACATCTGCCATGAAACATCAGCAGAGGATGACTTCATTAAATATTAAATACTGTTTTCTGCCTTCACAAGTGTTTGTCCTACACAAAACCCTCAAATGGTGGGAGCGTCCCGGAGGGCAACCAGTCTTTCTGAGCCTCAAAGGGCTCCTTGCAAAAATCACGCTGTCACTGCGCTTCTGGTCCCCTGTGAGTAGTGACCCGCCGGCTTCTTGTGCAGTTTGAACAATTTTTACGATAGCATCTCTAATAATGGTTTTCATGGAAATGAGACAATATATTTGTGGATTAGAAACAATTTTCAAGGCTTGTAAGACCTGTCCAATAGTCAATAATAATTCAAAATGAGAGAAAAAGGAGGATATGTCACAAGCCTTCTATTCCTTTCTCCCAAATCCATTCCTTTGCTTTCATGTATATAATGGAAATACAAGATTTTAACTTATTTTACATTCACTTTAGAATTTTCCCCTTCTATAATTTTAAAATCCCCTTGAAAAATCTCAGGGACCATTGGTTTTTCTATTAGTGCCATCTGCTGGTCTGGATATTCTGACTGGGTTCTGGTTTGTAAGCTTCAACACCCTGAAGAAAACTTAGAACAGACTTTTAAAGCAATGAAAAAAATCTTTGCTCAGAGATTTTGTTAGAAGATTTTTCCTTCACACGCACCTGATATTTGTCGTATTTCCGTTTCACTTAACCCCCAAAGCAATAATTACCACGACATCCAGTCATCCATGTCTATTCACATCTACGTTATATTACTTTGTATCATGTGTTATTACAATGTATTAAGGCTGACAGGCTGACTTTCTATTTCCCTTGATAGTTATGAAATTTTGGAAAGTTAATGTGAATGTTTAATTATGTAATCTCCAAGAAGCAAGTTTCAAGTCCACAGGGTAAAAAATTTGATTATTTGAACATTTTATGTGGTTTAGGTGAACTCTTCTCCACCTCAGAAAATAATATTTACATTTATTTCAAACACTGTTAAACAGGTGGATTTTGAACTGGTAAGTCTTATTTCCAAGTATTTAGTTACATAGATATTACAACTAGTATCTGTGTATTAGTCATAACTAGTTATCAGCAATTTTTTCCTGTGGTTCTCTGTAGTCTATGATTGAGGCCTTCCAATATCCCAAATATTCATGAGTTTTAAGTACTGTATTCTTTCAAATAGATTTCTATCCACGGTTTGTAATCCAGATGGCTCTCCAGCAAAGGGCATTTCTCCACTTCTGCACCTGTGCCCAGCACTGAAAGACGCCCAGTGGTTTTCTGGCTGTGCTTTGGCACGCGCACCTGCTTCATAGTGAGCCCAGCCCTGGACAACCTCCCTCTTCCCTGCTCACTGATGAGATGTAATTTATGTTGATTCAACTCTTCGCAAATTGCCATCTGTCAGCGCTGCCCTCTCTAACCCTTCATCTCCTTCCTTCATTACATTTAGTTGAAATGGCAGAAGCTCAGGTTCTGACTGGGAGAAAAGTCTCTCCATCAACAGTGAAGATCGCCTTTGAAATTAACACCTCACCCATGAATTGCCTTCTTTCAGTCTTGACTGAGGCAATATTGTCGTTTGGCTTCTCATCATCCTCTGCTACCCAGGAAACAGAGTGGCAGCTCCTACTGACCTCTCTGGCTTCCGGGACTGGATTGAGATGCACTTTGCATCTATGTCTTCCAAATAATCTGTCTTTTTGGTACCCTATGATCTTGCTTTATGCTTGCAGGAGCTTGATATTTAGAATATTCACAGCGATAGCATCCAGATTCCTGCTGCTTCTTGTGCCGGGAGCACAGATCAATTTTACTGAAGATTTTTGCCCCAAAGGAACTATCATCATAGTCTTTATATAGATCTTTCTGTAGCCATGGAATATAAGAAAAGTTATTTAATGCCAATTAAAAAGTAGACAAGCATCATTTAATTAATAAGAATACTAAAGCATGATGAAAATCTATATGTAGACAGAATAAAATTAAGCGTAAGTAAAACAAAACAGTGTTTTTAGAAATGCTTTCCCTAAGCCAAGATTTCTCAACTTCCACATTATTGATATTTTGGGTCAAATAAGTGCATTATGGGGGGAGGGTGGGGGCCGTCCTGTGCATCGTGGCATGTTCAGCAGCATCCCTGGCCTGTATCCACTGGATGCCAGGAGTACCTCTGTCCTCCGTGTGTGACAGTCAAGAATATCTCCAGGCATTGCTATGTGTCCCTTGGGGGCAGATCTCCACCACTGCCCCGCCACCCATGAGAATCACAGTCATTACATATGAAGATTGATGAAAGAAAACAACACACGAGCCATTATCCAGAAATCCAGGTGGGTTTACTTAGGTTGCAAAAAACCTCACTGTAAGAGAAATGTCAAAGGAATTCAAACATGACACAAAAAACAGAACTTAAAACTGGACAGGAATATGAAAATATTTCTTCCAGCAGTGGAAAACTGGGATACATTGGAACTCACGATCACAGACTCCGGACATTCTCCCAGCAAAGCCTGCGGCCTGAACATAGGACTCATTAGTCAAATATTCTAACATAGATGTTCCCAAGTACATAGTTCTTATTTTATAGGAAGCTAGGAGCTGGAGAAAATTTGTCATGGGTTGCTGCTAGTAGCTAACTGCTTTCAGAACCACTGATCTATTGGGCAGATTCTGAGTGCTAAAAGGAAGAAAAACATTTCCAGTGGCCTATGTTGTCAGGTTCATGGCCGTATGCCTTCTGCAGGTACCCTCACTGAGGGTCTATCTCCACATTTCCTGGAAGCAGGGGCCCTAAGGCTCAAAGTATTCATAAAGTCTCCATCAAACTAGAGCATGTGGCAGCTCTTTTGCAGTCTTCGGCCTGATTCTGATTAAGCATGAGGGTTATAAATCCTTTTTAGTTCTGAGAGAGCTTTTCTAATGGGCGTGTTAATATTCACAATGGTACTCTATTATAACAGGGTTTCCTTGCTTCATGCTGTTGGATATGCCATGAGCTAAATCATGCCCTGAAAAACAAAGATCTATACAATAACCATATCATAAAACACGATTAGTTCTGAAACAGAAGTGTAAGTCCAACCCAAACCCTCACACTATTAGAGGAGTTACATTTTATACAGCCATCCAGGCTACATCACATCCACCACATAAAATAATGCCTGGCTCTGAAATCTGGGCTCATGGAATCAATCATGCCCACTCTGGTAGGTAGAGACCACATCTAACAGCAGTTAAAAACATGGGCGACTGGGCTTTGCTAAACCTCAGTTTCTACATCTCTAAAATGGGGAATAATAATCATTCCCGCGCCTCCTAGGTTTGCTCTGAGGGTTAAAGGAGACACTAGACATGAAACAAATGGTTCTGAATCTCGCTGGTGGCAAGGACTCAGTAGCTCTTAGCTGCTAGCACTTTACAATATAATTACATAATAACGATTATTGTTACAGGGGCTCCCAGGTGAGAGGGATGTTCTCTTCTATTTCAATAGGCTTTTCTTAAAAGTAAACCTC
This sequence comes from Hippopotamus amphibius kiboko, assembly GCF_030028045.1. Taxonomy (NCBI): domain Eukaryota; kingdom Metazoa; phylum Chordata; class Mammalia; order Artiodactyla; family Hippopotamidae; genus Hippopotamus; species Hippopotamus amphibius. Next base: position 80,972,306 of record NC_080196.1, on the reverse strand, counting down.
GGGAAATTCACATGTAAGAACATAGCTTTCCCAGGAGTAACCCAAGAAATTTTAAATGCTTGATAGAAGAGCTTGGGAAACTCTAGTTGGGATAAAAAGTCACTGCAATTACATAAAGAAATGTGATTTAAAAGAAAAGGAATTAATATATTATATCTTAGTTTAAAAGATCAACAGAATAGCCGAAGTTATCTTGGAATACAAAGAGAGAGATAAGAGAGAGCTGGAGGAGGAAGGCCATACAGCAAGGATTTCCATTCCTCTCTGTGACCTGGGGTCAAAGTGCCCTAACCAGCAGATAGGCCACTTCATCTCCACGGGCAGGCGGACAGTGTGGACCATCACAGCTCTGTTACTCAGTTGCTCGGCTCTGCTGCTGCCCTGACCCCACCTGCCAAGCCACTTTCTGAGAAGAAGCTGACCTCCCGCTGGGGGGACCCGCAGGGCACTTGGCCAGCGTGGATGTGGGCTCCTGGAGGTCACTGTAGATGCCACCTTTGCGTGCTTTGAGGGTTGGGGGAATACGTGAGAGTTTGGGAAATGCCGGCAGGACAAGAGGGACACGTGAAGCTCAGCAGTGGGACTCTGCAGGTGGATTCTGCCTCCACACAGGACAACTGAGTCTCAACCATCTCTACGTCCATGACCTTGAAATCTCTTCAGTGCCTAAATACCGTTCTTTGCCACTTCGTTTGAGGACCGCCTGTGTTAGTCTAACTTACTGATAACGATACCCATTGGTTAACTGAGGGAGGAGTTCAGGTTTCTGAACGCATTGCCCCTCTCCCTGAAACAATGAGACTCTCAGGAACTAATTATTGGACGTGTGTAAATCTGTATGTAAATTCAGTGCATTCCAGGAGGATTGTGAGAAGCCCTCTGTAAAAACAGGAGCAAGGAGAGACCGGCTGTGTTAGCCTGCAGGGCCACTATCACAAAGCTTCCCAGAGGGGTCGCTTCAACAGCAGGAACTTCCTCACAGTCCGGGGGCGAGAAGTCCAAGATCAAGGTGTCGGCAGGACTGGTTCGTTCTGTGGCCTCGCTCCTTGGCTCGCGGATGGCCATCTTCTCCGTGTCTGCACATGTTCTTCCGTCTGTGCACACGCAGGTCTGTGTTCAAACTGTGTCCTTTCATAAGGACACTAGTCATACTGAATGAAGGCTCACCTTAAACACCTCATTTTTCCTTTTCATTTTTCACCTCAAGACCTCTTCTCCAAGTACAGTTACTTTTGAGGTCCTGGGGGTTTGGACTCCAACATAATTCTATGTGGGGACACAGTTCAGCCCACAGCACCGGCCCACCTCTTCATGAGCTTTTCATGACCATGAGTGGCCCAGGTCACAATTCCAAGGGCTCAGGCCACGGGGAAAGACTTCACCACCTGCAACTCATTCCCACAGGTCTTCCCTGAGCATCTGGGGACACAGTATCACATTACCGCTGCTGTAGTAACAATGTAGCACAGTTATTAGCTTAGAACAACCCTAACTCCTGACCTTATGGTTCTGTAGGTCAGAAGTCTGACACTCCGTCTCACTGAGCTAACCCCAAGGTGCTGGCTGGGCTGCATTCCCTCTGGAGCTCAAGGGGAAAGTTCACGCCTGGCCTTCTCCAGCCCCTCCTGGCTGCTGCATCCCTGGCTGGTGGTACCCTCGCTCCATCTTCAAAGCCAGTGCATCATGCCTCTGTGCCCCTGCCTCTCGCATCCCATCTCCTCTTTGCCCCTTCTCTTCTGCCTCCCTGTCCCACTTTGAAGGACCCCTGTGATTACGCTGGGTTTACCACAATAATCCAGTACAATCTTCCTTTCTTATCGTCATCTGACTGGCAACTTCAATTCCATCTGTCATCTTAATTCCCCTTTTCCATGTAATCTAACATATTTGCAGCTTCTGGGGATTAGGATGCAGACATCCATCTTCTGGGAGCCATTGTCCTGCCTACCCTCGGGAGCGTATCAAAGGCTGGCGCAGCATCAGAGATCTGAGAGCCATACCCCGAGGGCATGAAGTGCTCCCCCAAGTGCAAGGCATGTGCTCACCAAAGACAGTGGGAGGGCAAACACCTTGGAGCTATCCGAGGCCTCCACTGAGTGTAAGGCTGTGCTGGGCAGGAAGGCAAGAGAATGCTTCAAAGGTCCAGAACGTGTGTGTAGGGAGCGGGACTGGAGAACAAAACCTCCCTGAGGACTCAGAGCAGCAGGCACCCAGGATGGACAGCAGAGAAAAGTCCCAGAAGGCTGGTGGTTCAGCTGTCAAGCAAAAGAGCTCCCCAGCATCTCACTGGTGCTTGTTTCCCAGGCCCTTTGGTAGAACAGGTCTTGATCCTGCTTTAAAGCTTTTGAAATTGGTGATGGACTGAGTCAAACTGAAGCTGCATAAGGCTCAGACCAGCTCAGTCACAGATCAGACCAAGTCGGCCCTGTCCCCTCACTACAGCAGCCTGACCAAGCAGGGACTTGCCTTTGTGTGGAGTAAATGTTATTTACTTCCATTTCTACCATTCTTTTACAAAAAAGTATTCATATGAAAGGCCATATTATACGACACACCATAGGGACAAGAAAATATGATCTAGGGTCAAAACTAAGAAAGAGTCATAGGAAGGAGACCAGATGGCCTCATTGCATGGGTATCACCAGATGGGACTTTAAAATAACTCTGATGGGGGGGGGGGGGCGGCGATTAAAGATGACGGCGTGGGAAGATGCAGAGATCGCGTCTCCCCACAAATAGATAGGTTGGCAGAGGCTGGCAGGGGACCTGAGGCCCAAGGAGAATGCAAGAACCTCAGAGCAACCGGGTAGGACCTGGGGGAAGTCAGGGGGGTGGGGAAATGGAAGCCAGAAGGGACCAGCGCCCCTGGCGGGTGGCTGGGTGAGGGGGGAGGTTCCCGCCTGGAGGGACCGTTGGGGGCTGGGGAGATCGTGAAATCGCAACTGGGGTTCTCCCGCCCAGGAGGCCAGGAGGCCTGCTGAGCTCCCAGGCTTGGGGGTCTGCTGGGCTCCCCAGCAGGGTCCTCCACCCTCCAAGGCCCCCTCCGGGCTGCCTGGGTCCTGGGGGTGTGAAAAGGAGGGAGGAGGGGCGAGGAGGTGGAGAGGTGGACTGGTGGGGGTGGGGGCTTTGAGATTGGGGATGGGGAGGCATGAGGGTGTTTCACCTGCCCTCGTGGCCAGGGAGGCCGACTGGACTCCCAGGCCTGGTCCTGCACTCTCCAGGTCCCCCTCTGGCACGAGGGTCCTGGGGGTGTGAGAGAGAGGGGGGTGAGGGGGGAGAGGGAGAGGGAGAGAGGCAGACAGTAGGGGTGGGAAGGGATCTCTCCAGGTCAGAAGAATAGGGGAGGTGCCACTGGGTATTTCTTCTGGGTGGGTCCTCCACCTTCCAAGGCCCCCCCCCCGGGCTGTTGGTCCGAGAAGTACAGGAGGGAAGCGGTGCGGGGAGAAGAAGAGAGGCAGGAGAGGGGAGGGACCCTCTGGGATCAGAGGATGGGGGAGGAGCGGAAGGCATTTCCGCTGCCCACTGGCCCAGAAAGTCTGCTGGGCTCCCGGGCCTGGTCTCCAACTCTCCAGGGTTCCCTCCCAGACGTGTTGGTCCCGGGGACGTTGGAGTGTGGCAGGGGAAGAGGAAGAGAGGCAGACTGGTGGTGGGACGTTCCAGGATCAGAGGACCAGGGGAGGTGTGGAGGACCTTTCCCCTGCCCACTTGGGCCCGACGGGCCTGCTGGGCTCTTGAGTCTGGTCCCTCAGTCTCTCCAGCTGAGCGGGTCATACAGGTGTGGGAGGGAGGGAGAAGAAGAGAAGAAGAATAGAGGCAGACAGTGGTGGGGGCAACCTTGCAGGACCAGAGGATCAGGGGAGACACTGCAGGAAATCTCCCTACCCACTTGGCACCGGGAGGCCTGTTGCGCCCCCAGGCCTGGTCTTTGGTCGTCCAGCGGCCCCTCTAGGTCTCACTGGTCCTAGGGGTGTAGAAGGAAAGCAGGGGAGAAGAGGAGAGGCAGACAGGGCAGGGGGCCTTCTGGGATTGGAGAATCAAGGGAGGTGGAGAAGGTATTTCCCCAGCCCACTAGCCCTGGGAAGCCTGCTAGGCTCACGGACCTGGACTTACATACTCCAGGGCCCCCTCCAGCTGCTTGGGACCTAGGAGAGTGGGGGGCGGGGGAGAGGAAGAGAGACAGACAGGGACCCTACGAGACTGGGAGATCTGGGGAAGTGCCGCAGGCATTACCCTAGCCCAGTTGGCCCTGGGAAGCCAGTTGAGCATCAGAGTCTGGTCTCCTGCCTTCCAGTGCCCCCTGCAGCTGTGAGGGTCCTGGGGGAATAGGAGGGAGGGGGTGAGGAAGAAGAGAACCTAAGGGCAAGCAACCCTCTGAGACTGGAGGATGAGGGGAGGTGCCTAGCATTTCTGCCACCAACTCGGACCCAGGGAGCCTGCTGGGTACCTCAACCTGGTATTTTGCCCCTAGCACCAGAGGCATTCCTGGGCCCCTCTGCCTCATTGGGCCTAAGCCCCATTCCCCACCACTCCCAGGGCCTTTTCTAAGTGCAGGCCCTGCCCATTGCCTAACCTCCCCCCTGTCCCCCCCCCACCCCCAGTCTAAGCCCCGCCACCACAGCCAAGGCCTTTGCTGGCTTTTTTTTTTCTTCTTCCACTTTTTCTTTTTCTTTTTTTTTCTTCCCACCTCCTCACTTAGGCTATTGCAGTTGTTTTGCCTTCCAGTTGTTGCTCCATCTTTTTGTTTTAAATTTTTTCTAACACATCTGTTAGTTTCCTATATCGTATTTTTTATCTTGCTATTGTTCTGCTGTTCTCCTTTTTTATTTTTTTAATTTTTTTTTGTTTTCCTGCTCCACACAGATTGTGGGATCTTGATTCACAAGCCCAGGGTCAGGCCTGAGCTCCTGAGGTGGGAGCTTTGAGTCCAAAACATTGGACTAACAGCAAAATCCAGTTCCCAGGGAATATTCATCTGTGTGAGGTCTCCCAGAGGTTCTCACCTCAACACCAAGACCCAGCTATACTCAACAGCCTACAAACTCCAGTGCTTGAAACCTCAGGCCAAACACCCAGTGGGACAGGAACACAGTCCTGCCCATCCAAAGTGGGGGGAAAATGAGATGACAAAAAAATATGTCACAGGTGAAGGAACAAGGTAAGAATACACAAGACCAAATAGATGAAGAGGAAAAAGGAAAACTGCCTGAAAAAGAATTCAGAGTAGTGATAGTAAAGATGATCCAAAATCTTGATAACAAAATAGAGAAAATACAAGAAATAGTTAATAAGGACTCAGAAGAACTAAAGAGCAAACAAACAGTAATAGATAACAAAATAACAAAATAGTAAAAATACTCTAGATTGTATAAACAACAGAATAACTGAGGCAGAAGAACGAATAAGTGGGTTGGAAGATAGAATGGGGGAAATAACTGCCACAGAGCAGGAAAAAGAAAAAAGAATAAAAAGAATGGAAGACAGTCTCAGAGACCTTGGTGACAATATTAAGCACACCAACATTCAAATCATAGGCATCTCAGAAGAAGAAGAAAAAAAGAAAGGGTCTGAGAAAATATTTCAAGAGGTTATAGTGGAAAATTTCCCCAACGTGGGAAAGGAAATAATTCACCAAGTCCAAGAAGCACAGAGAATCCCATACAGAATAAACCCAAGGAGAAATACACCAAGGCACATAGTAATCAAACTAATGAAAATTAAACACAAAGAAAAAATATTAAAACCAGCAAGAGAAAAGCAACAAATAACATATAAGGGAAAACCCATAAGGATAACAGCTGATCTTTCTGCAGAAACTCTGCAGGCCAGAAGGGAATGGCAGGATATACTGAAAGTCTTGAAAGGGAAAAACCTACAGCCAAGAATACTCTACCCAGCAAGAATCTCATTCAGATTCGACAGAGAAATCAAAAGCTTTATAGACAAGCAAAAGTTAAGAGAATTCAGTGCCACCAAACCAGCCTTACAACAACTGCTAAAGGAACTTTTCTAAGCAGGAAACACAAGAGAAGGAAAAGACCTACAAAAACAAACCCAAAACAATTAAGAAAATGGTAATAGGAACATACATGTCAATAATCACCTTAAATGTAAATGGATTAAATGCTCCAACCAAAAGACACAAACTGGCTGAATGGATACAAAAACAAGACCCTTCTATATGCTGTCTACAAGAAACCCACTTCAGACCAAGGGACACATATAGACTGAAAGTAAAGGGATGGAGAAATATATTCCATGCAAATGGAAGTCAAAAGAATATTCATATCAGACAAATTAGACTTTAATGTAAAGACTATTACAAGAGACAAGGAAGGACACTACATAATGATCAAAGGATCACTCCAAGAAGAAGATACAACAATTGTAAATTATTGATGCACCCAACATAGGAGCACCTCAATACATAAGGCAAATGCTAACAGCCATAAAAGGGGACATCGACAGGAACACAATAACAGTAGGAGACTTGAACAGCGCACTTACATCAATGGACAGATAATCCAAACAGAAAATAAAAAAGGACACACAAGCTTTAAATGACACATTAGACCATCTCAACTTAATTGATATTTATAGGACATTCCATCCAAAAACTACAGAATACATTTTCTTCTCAAGTGCACATGGAACATTCTCCAGCATAGATCACACCTTGGGTCACAAATCAAGCCTTGGTAAATTCAAAAAAACTGAAATCATATCAAACATTTTCTCTGACCACAATGCCATGAGACTAGATATCAATTACCTGAAAAAAAAATGTAAAAAATACAAACACATAGAGACTAAACAATACACTATTAAACAACCAAGAAATCACTGAAGAAATCAAAGAGGAAATCAAAAAATACCTAGAAACAAATGACAATGAAAACACAACAACCCAAAACCTATGAGATGCAGCAAAAGCAGTTCTAAGAGGGAAGTTTATAGCAATACAGTCCAACCTCAAGGAACAAGAAAAGTATCGAATAAACAACCTAACCTTACACCTAAAACAATTAGAGAAAGAAGAACAAAGAAACCCCAAAGTGAGCAGAAGGAAAGAAATCATAAAGATCAGAGCAGAAATAAATGAAAAAGAAAGGAAGGAAACAATAGCAAAGATCAATAAAACTAAAAGCTGGTTCTTTGAGAAGATAAACAAAATTGATAAACCATTAGCCAGACATCAGGAAACAAAGGGAGAAGATGCAAATCAACAGAATTAGAAATGAAAAAGGAGAAGTAACAACTGATACTGTAGAAATACAAAAAATAATGAGAGACTACTACAAGCAACTATATGCCAATAAACTGGATAACCTGGAAGAAATGGATAAATTCTTAGAAAAGTACAATCCTCCAAGACTGAACCAGGAAGAAATAGAAAATATGAACAGACCAATCACAAGTACAGAAATTGAGACTGTGATTAAACATCTCCCAACAAACAAAAGCCCAGGACCAGATGGATTCCCAGGCAAATCCTATCAAACATTTAGAGAAAAGCTAACACGTATTCTTCTCAAACTCTTCCAAAAATAGCAGAAGGAGGAACATTCCCAAACTCATTCTACGAGGCCACCATCACTCAGATACCAAAACCAGGCAAAGATGTCACAAAAAATGAAAATTACAGGCCAATATCACTGATGAATATAGATGCAAAAATCCCTAGCTAACAGAATCCAACAGCACATTAAGAAGATCATACACCATGATCAAGTGGGGTTTATCCCTGGGATGCAAGGATTCTTCAATATACGCAAATCAATCAATGTGATACGTCATATTAACAAACTGAAGGATAAAAACCATATGATAATCTCAATAGATGCAGCAAAAGGTTCTGACAAAATTCAACATCCATTTATGATAAAAACTCTCCAGAAAAGGGGCATCGAAGGAAATTACCTCAACATAATAAAAGCCATATATGACAAACCAACAGTCAACATTGTTCTAAATGGTGAAAAACTGAAAGCATGCCCTCTAAGAACAGGAACAAGACAAGGGTGCCCACTCTCACCATTATTATTCAACATAGTTTTGGAAGTTTTAGCCACAGCAATCAGAGAAGAAAATGAAATAAAAGGAATCCAAATTGGAAAAGAAGTAAAATTGTCACTCTTTGCAGATGACATGATATTATACATAGAAAACCCTAAAGATTCTACCAGGAAACTGCCAGCACTAATCGATGAATTTAGTAAAGTAGCAGGATACAAAATGAATGCACAGAAATCTCTTGCATTCCTATACACTAACAACAGAAGAGCAGAAAGAGAAATTAAGGAAACTCTCTCATTTACCTTTGCAACAAAAAGAATAAAATACCTAGGAATAAACTTGCCTAAGGAGGCAAAAGACCTGTATGCAGAAAACTTTAAGACACTGATGAAAGAAATCAAAGACGATACAAACAGATGGAGGAACATACCATGTTCTTGGATTGGAAGAATCAATATTGTGAAAATGACTATCTTACCCAAAGCAATTTAATAGATTCAGTGCAATCTCAATCACATTACCAATGGCATTTTTCACAGAAGTAGAACAAGAAATCTTATGATTTGTATGAAAATGCAAAAGACCCCAAATAGCCAAAGCAATCTTGAGAAGGAAAGATGGAATTGGTGGAATCAGGCTTCCTGACTTTAGGCTATACTACAAGGCTACAGTGATCAAGACAGTATGGTACTGGCACAAAAATAGAAAGGTAGATCAATGGAATAGAATAGAGAACTCAGAGGTAAACCCACACACATATGGGCACCTTATCTTTGACAAAGGAGGAAAGACTATACAATGGAAAAAAGACAGCCTCTTCAATAAGTGGTGCTGGGAAAATTGGACAGCAACATGTAAAAGAATGAAATTAGAACACTTCCTAACACCATACACAAAAATAAACTCAAAATGGATTCAAGACCTAAATGTAAGGCCAGACACTATAAAACTCCTAGAGGAAAACATAGAAAGAACACTCTATGACATACATCAAAACAAGATCCTTTTTGACCCACCTCCTAGAATAATGGAAATAAAATCAAGAAGAAACAAATGGGACCTAATGAAACTTAAAAGCTTTTGTACAGCGAAAGAAACCATAAACAAGACAAGAAGACAACCCTCAGAATGGGAGAAAATACTTGCCAATGAAGCAATGGACAAAAGATTAATCTCCAAAATATACAAACAGCTCTTGCAGCTTAATACCAAAAAAGCAAATAACCCAATCCACAAATGGGCAGAAGACGTAAATAGACATTTCTCCAAAAAAGACATGCAGATGGCCAACAAACATGAAAAGATGCTCAACATCACTAATCATTAGAGAAATGCAAGTCAAAGCCACAACGAGGTATCACCTCACTCTGGTCAGAACAGCCATCATCAAAACATCTAGAAACAATAAATGTTGGAGAGGGTGTGGAGAAAAGGGAACTCTTCTTCACTGTTGGTGGGAATGTAAGTTGGTACAGCCACTATGGAAAACAGTTTGGAGATTCCTTAAAAAACTAAACATGGAACTACCATATGACCCAGTAATCCCACTACTGGGCATATACCCTGAGAAAACCATAATCCAAAAAGAAATATGTACCATAATGTTCACTGCAGCACTATTTACAATAGCCAGGACATGAAAGCAACCTAAATGCCCATCAACAGATGAATGGATAAAGATGTGGCACATATACACAATGGAATATTACTCAGCCATAAAAAGGAATGAAATTGAACTATATGTAATGAGGTGGATGGACCTAGAGACTGTCATACAGAGCGAAGTAAGCCAGAAAGAGAAAAACAAATACCGTATGCTAACTCATATATATGGAATCTGAAGAAATGGTACTGATGAACCCAGTGACAGGGCAAGAATAAGGATGCAGATGTAGAGAATGGACTTGAGGACACGGGGCTGGGGTTGGGGGTGGGGGGCAAAGGGGAAGCTGGGACGAAGTGAGAGAGTAGTATAGACATAGATACACTACCAAATGTAAAATAGATAGCTAGTCGGAAGTTGGTGCATAACAAAGGGAGATCAACTCGATGATGGGTGATGCTTTAGTGCGCCAGGACAGGGAGGCTGGGAGGGAGTCGTGGGAGGGAGGGGATATGGGGATATATGTATAAATACAGCTGATTCACTTTGGTGTACCTCAAAAACTGGTACAAGAGTGAAAAGCAATTATGTTCCAATAAAGACCTTAAAAAAAAAAAAGCCACAGGATAAAAGACACAGAGAACGGCACACAAATGCTGAACTCCATTCAGTAAATTTGTTTCTCAAAATGTCAGCAATTCTGCAACTACTTTATATGTGTCCTATGGTTGATAATGAGAGACAGGTTTCTGACCATCAGAGAAAAAAATTACAAATCAGCAAAGGAGGAAGACAAGAATGACCCGAGTTGTTGGTGGAGATATGGGTGTGAACGTGTGCATGTATCTGACAGACAGAGGCGGAAATTCATTCACAGAGAGAGATGCGTGTGCCTGGGTTAGTATACAGACACATGTTTCCAAACTCCATCCACTGAGAGGACCTGGAGGCAAGGGCACCACAGCAGCAGTGAGAGCCCAGATCTTGGTTTATAAATTTCATTCTCCAAGAAAAGGAATCAGGGCTCCTTGCAAAACAGACTGATTCTAGGGCTGGGCAGGAAAAACACAAGGTGAAACTAGAGCATTTTGGGGAAAGAAGTACTCAAAAGAGGATGGGATATGTCAAAAGGAGTAGGCACCAATGTGACAAAGCTCCCGATAGCCAAAGCTGGATCAATGTGAACTACAAAATAAATGACAGTGTTAGATTATAACCCATAGAATAAAATAAATATTCATGAGTCCATGCGGACATAATAGGTAACTGAATAAATAAATGGGGGGAAAAAGAGACAGCTTTCTTACAGAATTCCAATGAATGAATGTAGAAGAAATAAAAGAAACAGAAAATTATCCTTTAGAATTGTTGCAGGCAAGACCCACTGGTGGTTGCTAAAGTCAGTGGACAAAAGTTTGAGAAGCAGGATATTCGCATAGTCTCAATGTCTCTCCCCAAGAGGTTTATTAACTACAGAGAAAAATGGTAACTTCACAGTGGAGAAACCCAGAGGACACCACCTTTACCAAGTGATCAAGGGTAATTTCACCAGCAACGTACAACACAGCAACATGATGTGGTCCTGTTATAATACATGGGGATAAGTACATCACTTCTGCAGTGTCTGCTAAAATGCATAAACTCAGTCTAATGAGAAAATACCCACCAAACCCAAATTGAGGGACATTCTATAAAGCCAGTACCTTCAAAAGTGTCAAGGTTACACATGACAAAGACTGAGGAATTGTCACCCACTGGGGAGATTCAGGCAACCTGACAATTAAACACAAGGTGAGATCCTAGGTTGGATCCTGGAACAGAAAAAGAACATTGCTGGAAAGGTCTGGTGGTGTCCAAACAAGGTCTGTGGTGTAGCTAACACTAATGTGCAATCATGAATTTCTCAGTTTCAGTGACTGGACTCTGGTTATACATGACGTGAATATTAGAGGAAGCAGCGTGAAGGGTATGTGGGCTCCCTCTGCATTGTTCTTTCAACTTTTCTGGGAATCTAAAATGATACCTAAATAAAATTTAAAAGAAAGAAAAAAAAGGTGCCAAAAGATCTAGTGGGAAAGGCTGACAACCTGCCTGAAGAGGAAAATTTCTACAAAGACATAGAAACTAAAAAAGAACCTAATGGAAATGTCAGAACCAAAGATACTGATACCTGTATCTTACACAACAGAAATCCTGATCTGACTGTTTTAAAGCAGGGTACAGGCAGTCGGAGGGATTTGTGTGTGTACGTGTGTAAATTCCCAGGTAATTCTAACTACAGCCGAGGTTGGAACTACTGTGCTAGCCTAGTTAAATTATTATTAAAATATGAGGAAACTATATACAGTGTGTTGGGGTCCCCAAGACACATCTCATCACCACCGCTCACATTTTACTGTGCACATGGGAGGGGACTGTGCTAGCTGTTTTGCATACATCTTTGCATAAATCTTTGAATATCTTCGTTCTACAGCTGAGAGAATTCGAGGCTGAGAGATTTCTTACCCCAAGAGATAATTTACCCCGACCTCACGCAGCCAGGAAATAGCTGTCATCCAAACCCCGTTCAGCTCTGACACATCCTGTTCAGAATCTTGTCTTGCTTTTCACTGAAATTGGAGATAAATGATAACGCTTCCTCTCTTCACCGCAGAACATGTTCTAGGGTGCGTGATGATGCCTCTGCAAGGACCTTGAAAGAAATGACATAAATTCTATTTTTTTCATTGTTATCACCAATGTAGGTAGTTTTAACAAAAAGAAGCATCTCAAGTATAAATGGAGCATTCGAAAAATCACCTTTAGGGGTTTCCTGAATCTCTTCTCCACATTATAAAAGTATATGAAAATATTGCTGCCCCAAATTCCTCTCAATTGGACTATTCGTCTTTATTTTTTTAAAAAGACAAATGGGCTTTTGCTTTTCTTATATTTCTGACTTCCCCTTTTGGCTCCTCTGATCCTTGGACCATGTGAAGTTGTTTTAAGTGGTTACAGTCTGCACAACACAAAGCTGCTGACAATTCACTAAACTGTTGGAAAACACGTCTCTCCATAGCCTCTGGTAGTTCTAGCTTAATCAACAGGACGGTCAATGTTATTACCAACATTCTTACATGTATTTCAGCCCCTGGACACCAAGAGAGCAAGGAAAAGGCCCCTCTGCTCTGTTCAGGAACAAATCTTCCTCTTGCACTGGGCCCTAGAGGGCAGCCCTGGGCTGTCCCTGGGACCCCGGAGCCGGCCAGCCTGGGCCATCCATTGGGAGCTGCCTCAGAGCAGCGTGGGTCCCTCCGCTTTTGGGTGGAACCACCTCTCACAGGACAAGCCAGAGCTGTGGCAAAGTTTCTGCTGCTTATAGCAAAGATGCTGATTTAGAATTTTAAATAAAAGATAGCCTTAATGAAATAAAGAGTCTAACTTTCTAGAAAAGGAGTCAGCAAACATTTTGTGAAAGCCCAGAGAGTAAATATTTTAGGTTTTTCAGGCCCTGGAGTGTCTGTCTCAATGACTCAGCCCTGCCTAGCAATGCACCAGGACCCCTACACAATGTGTAAACAAATGCTCCTGGCTGTGTGCCAATAAAACTTTATTTACAAAAACAGAGGGCAGGCTGGATCTGGTTTGCAGCCTGTAGTTAGGCAACGCCTCTTCTAGAACATTAGCAGCATGTGGTAAATGTGTTTCCCTCTAATTTAAGATTCCCAGGAACTGCTAACTCCTTTGTTCATACTGTATCTTATTATTCCTATCTAGAGCACAAGCACAGTCCCCATACTCAAGTGCTGCGATTTATAGATGTGAAGGGCAAGAGATTGGTTTACATATTCAACTTCCTCTATGCTGAATACCAGCGCTAATCATTCCTAAATGTAGAAATACAGATAGAGCCTGCATGTGTTTGTCAATAGCACGTGAGCCATCTTAGTTGGTCCCACATTCTTTGTGGAGAACGGCTGGGATCTGACTGCTTTCCCAAAATGTATTAAACTACAGTAACCAAAGAACTATATCCTGATGCCTGTACATGATAATATACCTGGAAAAAAAGCTAGAAGGTAGAACCAATAGCAGTCAGATGGTCCTGCAACACAGATATTCCTGGGAGACCAAAATTAAAACAAAAAAAAAAGTAAAATCTACACTTTAAGTTCATAGCAGTTTTTTTTTTTTCAAAATGCAATCTGAATTTCAAAATGTAGCTATGCTTATTCGGTGATTGATTTGCACAAAATGACTACACCATGTAATGCTACCTGAATTTTAACAACAGGTCCTGAGGACTCTCCCTCTGTGTTGAAACGATGGCCAGCTGTATCAGACAGTAGTTACAGCCAGTAGGTGGCATCTAACAGCCAGAGCAAGATTTTAAAATTACACCTATTTTTAATATCAGACTTGCTGATTTATGAGGGCTCACCCTCTGATGTTATTTATATTGGATCATTTTAATTTTGAGCTCGACTCATCACAGTTGAATTTTTAAATTCCCACCCAATAAATTTGTCTAAAGGGCTACAAGAGACCAAAGGGGGGAAAAATTCCCTCAACTTGAACCTGACAGGTCTACTGCATTTCCACATAATAAGCAGAAGAAATGTTCTGAATTTTAAAAACAGATACAATTTAAAGACATGAAACACTGCACACAGGCATTTCAAACATACTTAGTTCTTTATGATTGAATAAAGCCAAGTTGCAAATTGCTGGACCAAGCCCAAAAGATATTATGAGTGTATCACCAAACACCCTCCAACTTGGATAAATTCCATGCGAGTCAATTGAGTTTAAAAGTTTTACAAATAATTAAATTACGGACTAGGATAGACCAGAAGGAGAAAGCCAATAGATTGAATTGTGTTCCTTAGAGCTCAATTTGCTTTTCAGCCGACTGTATTTAGCTACCTGCAATTGCAACAAACTAAAATAATTAAAGACCCATCTATTTTCTCATGCAACCTCAACAGAACTTCAGTGGATTTTACCACACTAAGATAATAATACTTTTTAAGAGGAGGCAGAATTTACAAGTCTCAACTCTTTTTTTTTTTACCCCTGCAGTGCATAACAAAGTCAATATCTGAGATTATAAATAATTTTGGGCGAAGAATAAACAGAATGTTTCTTAGGGTATATTTTCTAGGTTGTGACCCATGTATTTTGGTGTTGGAGTCTGAGTTAGATTGATTGTATAAATAAAATAGTTCTTGGAAATGTGAAGAACAGAGTCTGTTGGGGGGAAGAGAATAATCTAATCAGAGACTTGTTTCTTACTTTAATCAGAAGCCTAAAAACAGCCAAATCCCATGTCATGCTGCAGTAAAGGTTACATCAGCACTTCATACAATATTTATAGCGTAAAAGAAGCCCTGCGGTCTGACTTAGATATGACATTAATCTTCCTGCTCTCTCATCCCTTATCCGCCCCCACCCCCTATCACACACCCACCCCTCCCCTCAGCCAAATGCATCCCTCGGTGCCATGCTGATACCACAGATGACTGCCTATAGCATATGGATGTAACAGGAACCCTAGACCACAAAACAAATATAGAATCATACTGGATCCTAGGGAAGATGCATCTTAAATGCCTTTTACATAGAGGGACCAATCATCCCACTTTGTCCCAGACTGAGGGGTTTCCCGGATGCTGAACTTTGTGTCAAGACCAGTCAAATCCTGCACAAACCTGGACAAGTCGGTGACCCTGTTGTTAAGAGGCTATGACTTTAGCATATGAAGGCTTCACTCAAAAATATTTATTACACTCTAGTCCCACATGAAGTCATCATGGCAAGACATGGCACGGGTCTCTACTGCTTGAAGCTGCTGCTACTGAGACAAGGGTCAGGGAGTCATTCCCTGGAGAACCAGGAGCTTTCCTGTGATGCCAAACTTCCTCCTGAATCTCAGCTGCTATAGGCTTTTAGATTTAGGGAGGGTGGGACAGGGCTTTAGAGTGCGAATAATTCAAGGAATTCACTCAATAGCTATTTGGAACAGCATCTCAAATCATAAATCCTCCTGGCAAGCTTTTTCTCTGGTATTGCCCATTCTGTGATGCTCATTGAAAATTCATTTATACTCAAAAGAATAAATCAAAGCAGCTGAAAAGGAAACCAGTCATAAGAATTCAATCAACGTAATTATCATTCTTCTCCATGAAGCTGCTCTGGAGGCTTGAGGACCATCAGGTGGGATCTGAAGCCTTTGCTGCCTGTGACGTCTGTGCTAGTTTCACCAGCAGCTTCCTTCAGAATTTGGGGTAAACAAGGGATTTAAAAAGTTACCAAAATGGGACACAGGGCTGTATTATCACCTTAATCCCTATCATCTAGGCAATATGATCGATCAATTGAATAGCCAATTGATCGGAAAAAGTCACAAAAAGTCAAAGTCAGCACAGTTCCATTTAGTGTAATGCCACATAAAATGACTTTGTTATAACACATCCTCTCTGATTGACGCATCCTCACCTTATACCCTTGGAAAAAGCAGAGGATTTTCCCCTTAGCCTGGCTGACATGCTGGGAACGCCATTTCTGCATTCTTCTCCCCCTTCACCTTTCATCCACCACTCACCATCAGCCCCCATTCAGGGACTTCCCGCTCCAGCCTCGTTACTTCTCGGGAGCTTCTTCCGACGGCAGCTTCGAGAAGCTCTGTTTTTCTAGAGAAAGTGGATTTGTGGGCAAGCCCGGCCAGTGCTGCCGTGTGCAGTGTGCACGCTCATGTAGGGTCCCTGCCGGGAGTGGTGGCAGATGCGTGTGTAGACAGCAGTGACACGCTGCCCGGAAACAGGTCCTGCGGGCATATGCAAATATTAGTGATGGGGGCCGCGGAATGGGCCTCTAGGTTCCAGTACCGCAACTCCATCCAAAAGTCCAGTGTTTACACAAAGGAAAAGGTACAACAGAAAGCTCTTAGGAAAAAAGCCTCCCTCCGAATCCTTCTGAAGTTTCTACCAACAGCTGGTCAATGGTGGCTTCTTAAAAAGCTTAAATGGCTTAAGAAAACATACTAGCCTGGAAAAATAATATGAGTAGCAATTTATTACATGTTATTCCAAAGTTATTCCAGAGTTCAAGAGAAAGGTAGAACAGATGGACACATCTTGACTTCGGCCCATACCAGCAGGTATTTTAAAAGGGTCGCAGGTAAATGCCTGCCAGGGGATTGGCGACAAAGACGCAGGTGTGCCACCTGACAAGCTCATCAAGGGCCATTCGCATCCCTTCTTGTTTGCCTTCCTTCCCTGCAACAGGTAGAAATGAAACCCTGCGTAATCAGTCAAACCCACTTCACCTGCCTTTACTAATCAAGGTCCTTTTAATTGTTACTGCAAAACGCTCGCTCCTTCTCCGAGCTGCACGGAGCGTAAAAATAAGATGTTTGCCGGCGTTTTTTCCAGGAACTCGGACCAGCTGCGTCTAGTTGGAGCTGAGCTTGTTAAAACCGGATAGGACCACCGGCCCCCCAACTGGGCATGCGTGAGTACCCTCATGACATTTGACCTCAGAGGGCCGAAAACTGTTTTTGTACACTGGTGGTGGTGGTTGAGCTGCGCCTGCGCAGAGCGAGGATGCCCCCCGCCCACCTGTTTCCCATCACCTTTCCCCCAGTACTACGCTCCCTGCGCCTGGGATGCCTGCTCACCCCATAAGTACCCCAGCCCCGGGGCCTCTGGGAGGCGGATCTCAGACTTTCTTCTCCCGTGTCTGCGCTCGGCTGCCTTGGTGCATAAACCCTCTCTCTGCTGAGAACCTCGGGGCCTCAGCATTTGGCTCAATGGGGGGAGGCGAGAGGAGCCTGGTTTGGTTAGCAGAGTGATACCCAGTTGGGACTCCAAACAAAAATTCATTATCTATCTGAATCTGTTTAGCCAAGTCCTCGGAGAGCAAGGGAACTGTTTGTAAATGGCTGAATATTACAAGTCATTTTTTTTTTTAAGGCAAATTTTGTATAGGCCTAGGTACCTGCAGAAAAAAGGAAAGTTGCAGCCTAATAACTTTAAAACAAACGTACCAGCCTTTTTCTTTTTTCACAAGAGAGGAAGCAGTGTCATTTGCTTTTTCTTTAGGCTAAAGCATTTTATGAAAGATGTAGTGGAGTGAGTACGCATTTAGGCTTGAAAGTTAGTCTATCAAGGTTCAAGCCCTAGTTCTACAGTTCCTTATAATTTAGTTTGTAAGTTAAAGATGCAGATGGTTCCTACAACGAAGATGGTTTGAGTTAGTGTGTGCCTAGAATTACACTTGGCACATAGCAGATTCTTGTAATCATCACCACTGAAATTACCTCTCTGAATCTGGGTGTGAGCTCCTGCTAAGACAACAAGAGAAAGGAATTTTCCTTATTCTGGAGCAAGAGAAAATGAAGTAGCAGAAACGGCTGTTAGCTGTCCTCAGTGGGAAAGGCTTCTGTGAACAAATGCTTCAGTCCTGAGTTGTATTTGTCGCTTTAGTGACAACGAATCTTAGATTTTTCTGGGATCATCTTTAACCTTTTCCTCCATCACTAAAAGCTTCTGGACTACCTCAAATTCCTAACTTAGGGCATCTAAACCATATTTTCTAGATGGTCCTCTCATGCAAGGGAAATACAAGATTGCTGTAAATCCTCCTGTTCCAATTCTATGCTAAAACCATGACCATCTTAGCTCAGTTCCTATCTGCACTTACCTGGTCCCTAGCTACCTCTTTCTGGTCACACAGTTCAGCTTGTACTGATGAGACAACTGTGCTCATGGATTACTTCTTGATTCTTTGGAAGTTAATTTATTTCTTGCCCTGAAGCCACAGAGAGTGGTGAACCTTTGTGAAGAAACCTACAGAACTAAAACTAATCTCAGAACACTCACAAGGGTAAATGAGACCACAATGTGTTCTTAAGGAATATGTGTTAGTTTCTATTCAAGACCCAGCTCAAGTGTCACCTACTTTGTTAGCTTTTTTCAGTTTCCTCTGTTGTGTCTGTTCCCATATCTGAAGTGGACAGGACTCTGCCAGCACTTTCGTTATGGGATCTGTCCTGTTGTGAATGTATCTTCCTACAAGTTTGCCCCCCTTCTTTCCACATCCCTTCCCTTATTCCCTGCAGTTTATGCATCCTCCAGCGTAAGGACTTCTCTTGATGGTCTCAGCAGCTCGTGCAGTACATGATCCAGAGCAGGTGCCCCTAGAACGCTTATAAAATACAAAGACCTCATTAGGGCTCACCCACGTCAGGTGCCGGTCCTCAGTGCTCAGAAAGGACCACAAGCCCTAGACCCTTGTAATCAGGGTCCACGTGCAGTCTTTCCAGTGGGATGAGAGCAAAAGTGAGGGCTGTCGCTCCCAGGTTTACACCTTTAGAAGGTGTGAGGTCCCAGCATGTCTTCAAATGCTCCCCGGGAAGATGGGGGCGCCCCCCACCTACAGTTTTTGAGCAATGATGAGGAGTGGAATTCTTTGCCCCTTGCCCAGGAGATGATTGAAAAATCAGCCTTTGTAGTTTAGGTTACGGAGATTTGAGGGCTTTCGTTACCACAGCCTGTCCTGCCCTATCCTGACTACACCGTGGATGACACATTTTCATTTCATTAGATCAGACATCAGATGGGAAGCATCGTAGTGTTGTAAGAAAAGCACTGGATATGGAGTCAGGTGCGTGCGTGCCTGCATGTGCACTTGAATTTTAATCACTGACAAGCTCTGGGAGTTTTGCCCCCTCGGGGGTGAAACTAGGGAATTGAGCTAAAATGATGTGAAGGTCCACGTGCCATGATTCCATGGATGTGAAGAAATGAGAACTACTTTTTGGGTCAAATGTTCGAATTTCAAGGATTACTATTCCATGGGCTATAGGTCAGAAAAGGTCACTGGTCACTGCAAACCCAGAGAGGAGTCTCACATGTGTGTTACAGCCAAGTGTCTGAAGCCTCTTAGCAAGAATAGTTTTGTCCACGATCAACTTCCAGAGGAAAACGTTTTCTAGTCAATTCTGTCTGCCTGTCTGAACTATCTGGTGATTGGAGACAGATTTTATCTGCCACATCCAACCTCCTAAGCATATCTGGCATTGGAGAAATGGAGCCTCTAAGGGGCGCCTACGGTTGGCCTGTGTAGTGCAGACCACCACAAGGGACCTAGAGCTGCTGAAAAATGAGGCTGTGGGTTTGACTTGCTGGGCAGGTCTCTCTTGGCAGCCTGGCATTCAGGCTGGTAGCCTTCAAGTGATGCAGGCAAACCTGTGAGCTCGCAGCTGACTGAAGCCCATTAAATGCAATTGAGCTGTGCCACCTTCTCTGGGTATTTCAAGGTGATTACACCAGGGAGAGCTGAGATTAGGATCCCTCCTTCACTAGGGATGCACTCACAAGAGGGTTTCTCCAAGCAAAGGGGCCAGAAACTCCCTCTTCACTGACCCTGAGCTCATGGGAGTGATGCTAACTGCCGGGGAAGGATGCCCAGGTTTCAAGCTGCTGCACTGGACCTTGGCTCATTCTTTAGAGACAGCAGTGCAAAACCAACAGGGAAATCCTCTCCTGGCCCGGTGTGGAAATGGCCCCTTGTCATACTGACAGTGGGAGATCATCACTACTAATCCTGGAGCTGATTCCCGGGCCTCCCAGCCTGAACTGCTCACCTGAGTCATCTAAGGACCCAACCCCAGTGCTGGATGGAATCGGCCCGGGTGGGGCCTGGGCCTCTATTTGATTTGCTCAACAGTAAACTAGAACAACTCCTCTGGTTCCGTTGCTCCGAGTTAGCATGAGGGTTGGCTGTAAACAAGCCGGGGCTGTCAGCACTGCAGCTCTGCTGTTTTCAAAGGCGGCTCCTTTGGGAGCAGTTTTCATGCTCCAAGCCTCAGGGCAAAGGCTTCTGCAGAGACAGCTGCCACTCAGCACAGGAGCACCTGTGTGGCCTTTGCAGGGCAGCGGCCCCTGGGAGGCCCAGGAGCTCAGGTCCCGGGGTCTTGACGTCCTTCTGAGCGCCGAGGAACACAGCTTCAAGCCTCCTGCATGGTCCAGGTCCTCTGACCATCTTCAACAAGATCTGGGGAACGTGTGAGATGACCAGGTCATCGTTTGGTTGCATAAGAATTTGTTTTTCAATAAGGAACTTTTATGTTACTGCCTTGCAATTTCAAAAAGGCTTTCCATGTAATTCCATTACTTGGAGGAAACCCATTGGATAGTGGGATTTGCATGTGGGCCCCTTAAAAACTGGTCCATCTTGGGGCCTAGAGGAAAAAATAGAGCTCTCTGCCTAAGGTCTAGAACCAGCCCTCAAACCCTGGCCACCATCCTGAGCACAGCCTCATCACTCTACACTTTCCTAGGGAGGCTGGAGTATGGCTCTCCTCCCCAGCTGAAATGTGTTACTATCAGCATCAAGTACATGCAGTGGGCATGTGGCATGGGCCCTGGACCCATTGAGCCTTTATTCAGATTTAATCTTCACAATAGGGAGATCTGTGTTTTTCCACTGTCCAGATGATGAGTCCAAAGCACCAAGCAGAGCTCTAACTTGCCTCTGAGGGGTACTTTCATCCCACCCAACAGCTGCTTCCTGGGGCATCAGTAACACAAGCCTACCCTGAATTCCCTGGGAGGGAAAAAACCACTTCCCGCTCTGTGGAGCAGGCGGCTATTTAGGGAGAACACATGCACCATTCCAGGTTCACCTGGTGAGCTATAAACCCGTGCATGGCTTATGTGTTCACTCAAAATAGTAAGCAGTCCTGGGAGGGTGAAGCTGGAGTTGCTGCTTGCAGCTAGCCAGAGACCCGCTGCTTTAGCTAAACTGTGCAGAGGCCTGTGGGCAGCCGCCTTCACAGGAAGTGGCCCCAAGCTGGAATTCCTCTGGCTTTTGCTTTATCTGTGGGTGGAGACTCTGCAGGATGGCGGGACCCAGAGTGGTTTCCCGGAGAAAGGAGGGGGAGGGAAAGCACAGAGACCCACGTCAGCAGCATCTCTGATGACACTTCCCCAGAACACCGGGCAGCCTTCTTCCTGTAGGACACGTTTTCTTTCTCCTCCAGAGTGAATATTACATAAGGGCATGACCCCTGGCCAATATTTCAGCTGAGTTGTTTCAGATCATTTTTAATGATCAGATCATAGATGAACCAAGATGGATGTGACACAAATGGTTGTTCAATGTCAAGGTGTCAGCTTCCTACCGCCCAGCCCTGCCCAGCATCCACAGTCCTCCTCCAGACACCGTCACGTACACCACTCAGCTGGAAAAGCGGTCCAGCCCATCATGTCATGTTAAGATGTTTTCCTTCTTAAAGTCTTTCTACTTTAGTTTTGCTCTGCCCCACGCCCAAAGAGCCCAGGTGAAGACACATACAAAAGGAGAAGCATTAGGTAGCTGAAGGCCACCAGGTTGTCCTTCCTTCCTGGGAGACAAAACAGAGGTTCAGTGGGCACCAGGGACCCAGAAAGGAGTACGCATCCTTAAAAGATGCATGAAAACACCCAGTCATAATATTGTGGACAACGCCCCCAAGATCGGCAAGCCCTCCTGCCAGCACCGCTCCCCACTCCCAAGCTCCCTCATCAGGATGGAAGCTGAACTGTCTTCGGTGGACAGACAGCACGCCACTACAAACATGGCGCCGTCCCCAAACAATGCCAGCTGCCACTTGTCTATTACCGAAAGGATGCACAAGTCGAAAGGATGCACAAGTCGACAAAGGCCTGGAGAGAGACCAGAGACCAGAATTTTCTAATCAGAACTAATCCCTCCAGGCATAGAGCATTTGATACATCAAAGCCTTAATATTTGATACATCAAAGGCCTTCTCAGTAATTCTTTTGAGGAATCCAAAAAAAAAAAAACTATGCTAATAAGTGTTTGAGCTCTGTAGTTTTAAATCGGAACTTTTTCCTGGCTTGGGATAAACTTTTTATAACTTCATTTGCTTCAGGAAGCTTCTCCATATGTGCTATGATTTCAGATGATCCAAGACCAACTGCTTCCAAACACCTTCCCTGCCAGCCCGTCACCCCTGCGTTAGTGCATCTCTCAGGGTAAGGATTTGAGGACCCCATGAAAATGCATGCTACCCCTAGAGACATATTGGATAGAACATAATCACCCATTAATATATTAGGGTAAACTCATTTATGCAGCTAGTTCATCTCTCTCTCAGGTGGCATTGAAGGGTTGGGACCTACGGTGGATACCCCTTGATGGGGCTTGATTAGACTGTAGAGGCTCATCGCTTGGGTATTGGTCCCTCAGGTTAGGGCAAAACAGCCAAAGAAAGGAATAAAGGGCTACACGAGGGACAAGATCCCTGGAGGCAGATGGATGTGCCGTTCACATAATTTCTGATTTGAAGCCTCAAGAACAGGGCTTTGAAGAGACCTACATTCCTCCACCCTAACTACTGTTAACTGCTGTGGAGTTTCTAATTCCTCTCTAGGTGCCATTAGCATCTTCTGTAAATTTGGTTGCAACACTGATTCAACAGTATCACTTCTTTCATTCACATGACTGCCCCCGACCCTCTGCTGCCTGTAATAGTAAGGACCGCATGTTCTCCCAAGCACCCAGTTCAATGCCTGGCCCTCAGGAGGTGTTCAAAGCCTTTATGAATGAGGAAATTACGTAGCCAGTTAATTTCCTAAACCCACATAGGATTGAGATGATTTAGATCTTCCATTTCATCTTGAAGGAGGTGGCTTCTTTTCCTTTGACGACAGGGGCTTCTCAGCCAGGCTTCCACCTGCGTGTACCATGCATTTATTAAATTGTACTTCCCAGGTGGGCAAACAGCAAAGAAATGCCCCTCCCTCCAGGGCGGGCAACCCTGGTGTGTGGTGAGGGCCGCATCGTTTCAGCCCATGCACTTCCCCAGCTGGGTACTTGGGGCCAGGCAATCTTCTTCTCAGCCTTGGTGCATGAAGAGACCACTACCTAACCACACACCTGGCCACGTTAAATTTCTCATGAACCTCTGAAGAGTTTTACCTACACCCTTTGAAATATGTACTTTAAGGACTCTGAAATAAGAAACCCTAATATGAATCCATGGAAAGAAAAGTGTGAGTGTATAAGAACACCACGGTGCTCCCAAGTTCAAGAACTCACCCCCCACACACATACCCGTCAGCACAGGTGAGATGGCGTGAATTCACACCCGCACAAGTTTTAATGGAGACGCCTAGGGTCACAAGCAGAGTGAGTCCCTGCAGAGCTCCCTCTCCTGTCTGACATCTGGGGCTTGATGACGGATCTCTGCTCTGGAGCCGACTCCTCGCCCACTGCATTTCTATCAAAGTAGAGACAGAGGAGAAGGGCTTCCAGTCTAAGTTTCCTGACGTGGAAAACCTTGGTACTTGAAGCTCAGTCATGCCATGCTGCCTTGATCCTGGAGTACCCCCAAGAGTCTCTGGGAATCCTGCCTCACTCTGAATGGGAAAAAAATGTCGTACCTTGGTCTGCAGTATCCACAGGGGCCCACTGGTCTCCCGGAGAGGGGCCCTGGGTCTGACCCCAGTGCAGAGGCAAGGTTTCCTTTGTTAAGCTTGATGCTCTTTATTTCTTGTTCGAGAATTCTCTCCTGCACATAGTGATGTAGTTTGATCCACTGTTGTTTCAACGTATGGGGTTCCACCTATATTCTTTTCCCTGATGCTTTTTAGTGGCAAAGCGCTGTCCACCAAATTCATTTACGGATGGTGGGAAACTGTTCTTTATCAAACATACACCCCTTCTTTCCCTTGAATATATCACGTGGCCTCTTTCTGCCCCCAGCTAATGTTGTCTGCTCTAAAATCCCTGACAGCATTTAAAGGAAAACAAAAACAAAAACAAAAAACCAATACATTTATCATGTATCTGTTCTCAGCCCTTTGCAAGCTTTAATCATAGCCCTCTTTCCACCTGAAAGCCCTTCTCAGCGCTCTCTCAAGTGACATAAAGCTAAAAATTTGATTTAAAGTTCACTCTGTGGAAAGCAAGGACAGGTGGGTGGAAAACATTTCTCATTTATTTTCCATGGTAAGGCCTGCCGAGGTTTGGGGTGCCAGTACTGAGTCAACATGGGGCCTCCGACTTGCCTGTACTGAATAGTTTCACTCTCAGCCATCAGAATTATTCCACAGCCCAGGCAGAAAGTCCAGGGATCTGAAGGTGGCTGGATTAAAACTAGCCAAGAGTACTTAAAAATGGAATAGTTCTGCAGTAATGGTTATCAGTGACACACTGAACAGCCCGTTTTCAGATAGAAGCTTCAAGAATTTCACGGTCATTATTTTTTCTTGGCATTCTGTCTCAAAATGAATGTTGCTAAAATCCCTAAGCTTATGTTTTAGTAACGCACACAGTGGTTTGCATTCACGTTTGCTCCAAGACGATTAAAGAAAAGCTGCAAAATTGATCACTCAGTAGTCATCACCTTGCTCATATTTACCAAATTCATTGATCACCATCCTGCCTCTTCTTGACATCAGTAAAATGGAGGTTTGAATCGCATTAAGAAAGAAAAATGTGCTCTGACCTATTTTTCTTCAGTGTAGCTGGGTACTCCCAATCTTGCGGCGAAGGCCATTGACATTGACAATTGATTCAGGTATTGTAAACAAAACAGGAAGAAATCCCCACTGGGGCAGCTCTTCATAAACTAGATTAATGGCCAACGGAACACAGCGTTCTGCTGGGCACCCACCCCTCAGGCCCTAATTCGTTTGGTCTAATTAACTACTTTCTGTAAGCTGAAGTTTCCCTCTATATATTCCATTGACAACTTGCTGCTGAATAGACAGGTGTAAAGAAAGCCATTTAGAGCCAAAGATTTAATGGTACCAGTATGGGATTTTTCTTAGTTTTTATACTTCATCTGTGCCCACAGTCATACATGTCCAGCTCCCTGATAGATATTCTGATTGTGAGAATTCCTGTGAAGTGTGACTTCCAAATGCCATACCAAAAAAGAAGGGGAGCCGAAAGTTATGCCTAAACGTATTTCCTTAAATGGCTTATTAAAGCAACTGAAGTTGGGAAACCATACTGGTGACGAAATCTGTGTACAGTTAAAAGAGCTCTCACTTTTGAACATCCCAGCATCAGTCTCAAGCTGAGTGATAACGGAGATCGGCATTGTCTGTTTTGGGACCCGTGCTTGCACCAGCTTGGGATCTGACTGCATACAGCTCCCTGAAATTCCTGATCTTATCCAGAATCTACAAAGTCACACAAGGAGAAAAAGGAAAGAAAAATTTGCATTGCTTCAATCATAGAGTATCTTATGTGACCAAGACAAATCGTACTGTTTGCTAGAGGAGTTTTCATCTACCCAAGGTGAACGGGTATCAATTTACCCGGAGAAGCAATTGATACAAAATCAGGGACTAGCCAATGGCAAAGAGGGCTTTAAAATCCATGATGGGAAGGCAGGACCCCAGTCACAGCCACGTGGTGAGGTTCTTGAGGCTAGGAACCACTTTCTGTAAGAAACGAAATGGAAAACCAAAAGCATAGCCAGCATTCCATCAGCTCAGGGAAACAGAGGGGGAGCCCTCTGCTCTGCTCATCTGGAATGTTTTGCTAAACACTCCTTGGGGGTCCAGAATTTAAATTACATTTTTTTAATTTCATTATTTTTTAGGTTGAAGTATAGTTGACTTACAATGTTGTTAATTTCTGCTATACAGCAAAGTGACTGCTACACATATACATATTCTTTTTTATATTCTTTTCCGTTATGATTTAGGACATTGAATATAGTTCCCTATGCTATACAGTAGGACCTTGTTGTTTATCCATCCTATAGGTAATAGTTTGCATCTACTAACCCCAAACTCCCAATCCTTACTTGGGAAGCTGATCACCTGCCCTCCCTGATACACTCTTTGTGCTTCCAGAAACCACAGGGCTGTTTTCACCGAGAAGAACACAAGGGGGAGAGGCCACTGCTTGCTGCCCAGAACTCTCACGGCATTGATTTTCAGATCTCTCGCGGCATTGATCTTCAGCCTCTATCTCGCATCCACTAAGCGACTGCCATCCAACCATGAGAAGACAGCCTCTAAGTGCGACAGCACTTAGATTCCATGCGCCGATTTTAATGCCTGCATGAGCCCGTTTAAACCAGCTTGTTCCAAATTTGCCTGCAACCTGTACACATCTTTTTCTGAGAAAAAATCACCTACATTTAACATAGGCAGCCGAGTACACAGGCAGGTGGATGGCTGTCTGAAATTAAAAATGGAGATGCCTGGCCTCAAATATTACACGGCTTTCCAATCTCCTGACTTTTTCAGCTCAAAGCCCTTTATTTAGGTTAAAACAACATCTCTTAAAGGCTTAAATTAAAAACGCAAACATGTTACCTGGGAGGGAAATGCTCTAAATTATTCAAGTTTATTAACACATCAGCAAGGATTAGTTTTTCTGATTAGAAAATTATCTCCTTCAAAGGCATTATTCTAAAGGACTAGAATATACCCTTTGGATTTGTTGTTTGGAGTCGGGGAGAGGGAGAGAAAATACCTAGCACCCAAGATTTTAACCAGAGAAGGAGGAATGTTACGTCAGCTGAGCATGTTCTGAATGTCAGGTGCTTTAACGTATTTTAATCTTTACAACAACATGATGAGGTAGGTTTTAGTGTCCTCAGCTTACAAATAAGGAAACTAAAAGTTCAGACATTCTAAATGATTTTAAAAAGCAGCAGAGCCAAGAGGCAGAGCTCAGAGACCTAGTTTCTTAGACACCAAAGTCAGTGCTCCAGCAAAGGTCCAAGAGATGAAAGGGTACCAATGGGTACATGAATCCATAACAGCCTCTGCCTTTCCCATCCTTCCAAATCCCAAAGAGGAAGGAGGCAAATTAAGTGCAAACTCTCAGGCAGTTTGGGCTACAGTAGGTCTGTGTAGAAAGAGAGACCTCTTATCAAGATACGGCTGTAAAATGTCACATGACTTCCTAGGGTGGTGGGAATGTTACATATCTTGATTTGAATGTTGGTTATACATTGGTCCCAATTCATCTAACTGTACACTTAGCATCTGTGTTTGACAGCATACGATTATAATATCAAAATATGTCCTAAGCTTTGCTGAAATTGAACACTTGCAGGACCAACTTCAGGAGCCTGTGCTAGCACTTACACTCCCTATTGGTCAGAGAAGAGAAAAAACAATTTCTGCATTGAAGTAAATAGGATAGATCTTTAAGACCTAAAGATCCCATGAGTATCAGGAAGGAATATATTTAATAGAGTCCATGAGAGTTGACATTCCTTCTGAAATCTTACACCTAAAGCTAATGACAACTATGACAGGCATTCATGCAGAAAAATGTCTCTGTGATGATGGTCCTAGATAAAGAAAATCAGTGTTAATTTGATAAGCATTAATTTATAATCCAACCTCCAAAGGAAATTTGTGCATCCCTTGAATGTCAAATTCATTAAACAAATAGTGCTAATCAGATTCTCTTTTAAAAGTCTATCTGGAAAAATGGTACTGATGAACCTAGTGAACAGGGTAGGAATAAAGACTCAGAAGTAGAGAATGGACTTGACACAGATGGGAAAGGGGAGGCTGGGAAGTAGTAAGACAGTAGTATTGATGTATATACACTACCGACTGTAAAATAGATAGCTAGTGGGAAGCTGCTGCAGAACACAGGGAGATTAGCTTGATGCTTTGTGACGACCTAGAGAGGTGGGATAGGGAGGGTGGGAGGGAGACTTAAGGGGGAGGGGATACGGGGATATATGTATACATATAGCTTATTCACTTTCTTGTACAGCAGAAACTAACACAACATTGTAAAGCAATTATACTCTAATAAAGATGTATGGAAAAAAATTTTTTGAATAAAAATTTTAAAAGACTTCTGGTACAATGCTTATAGAACAATATAATTATTGTGGTCTTCATACAGTTGCCTGTTAATTGACTATTGAAATTGAAAAGCATTTCCATAATTAATCTCATGCCATTTTACAATTATGAATTTGATAGTGTGAATCTGATGCATCTTCCAAAGCAACTGAAGGTAATAACTTGTTTCAGGGAATAGATATTTTCTGAGACAAACCAGGAGAGTTGTTCTGATCAATATTTAGCTTTTTGAAATCCTATGCACAGAGGGAGTTAAGTGAAAGCAGCATGAAAGCATTGTTTCAAGCTTATCTTTGAATAGGTTGAAAAAGATGAAATTTGGGAGGGGAAAAAAAAAAACTTCTGTGTGAGTAGATATACTGTAGAGTTTGTCCAGACAGCTCAAAACAAGCCCTGAAGCTGAATAGCATGCCAACTGCAATAGCAGCTCTTTACTCCTCAATGTGTTTGAATTCACCATAGACCACACAAGGCACCAAAGTCTTAAGAACAGACCGAAAATATGGTGACCAACTCTTTGCAATTTGAAGGTGCAAAGTCATCCATCATGACTGCCTGCTTTTTCCTAATGACTGTGAGCTCTTTAATTTGGCCAAAATGAACCACAAATGATATGTCTTATTTTTTTCTCCAAAGATAGGCACTCCAAAAACCCAAAAGACTCCGAAGAAAAGGAGAGAGAGAGTGGAGAACTGGCTTATTACCTTTAAAATATTACCTGTCATCTATTAAGAAACAAATAAATTAGGTGAACACATATTCGATCATCACCTTGGAGCTGGGCTGGGTTCTGAGACAATAGGACAGGAAACTTGTGAGAGGAGAGCTGGAGAAGAGAGGGGAGAGGTCTTAAAGCCCAGGGCACCATCAGAGCTATAGCATGAGACTTCAGCCTGTGCCCTTGGAGTGTCTTATGGTCCAAGCAGTGCATAACGGAAAAAGACAACTTAGGAGATGCCTGATTTTACTTCCTAAAAGTGTTGGCCCTTGCCTTTAACATGCAGAGAATGACAGCCAGAGTTTGGTTTCAGGGGCAAAGCTGTTCACAGTATCCCAGCTCCTTGTAAGGTGACAAAGTCTAGGGAGTAGGAAGACAGATTCAAGTTCTAGATTTTCTATTATGTTTGACTCTGAGCACCTTGCTTTACTTCTGGAGACTTCAATTTTCCCCTCTACATCGTAAGAAAGAAAATTATGTGGTCTGTTAGTACATTTCTACCCTAGTATTGAATATTTCTTAAAGAGATAGGAAAATGAACCCTGGGATAGCACTGGAGAAATCAGAAGAAATTTTCACCATCAATATACTATCCATATCCTTTTTTTCTGAAGCTCTTTCACAGATTCTCATATACCTTGTGATGGATTAGATTTTGTCTCCACAAAATCCATATGTTAAAGTCCTAACTCCCAGGACCTCAGGATGTGACCTGATCTGGAAAAAGGGATCATTACAGATGTAATTAGTCAAAATGAGGTCATACTGGAATAGGGTGAGCCCTAGTACAATAGGACTAGTGTCCTCATAAAAAGGGGAAATTTGGACACAGGGAAACACAGGAAGAATGCCATGTGAAGACCCGAGTTAGCTGCTTTCAAGCCAAGGAGTTGCCAGGAACCAGAAGCGTGGCCTGGAACAGATGTTCTCTAGTCCTTTCAGAGAGAACATGGCCCTGCCAATGCCTTGATCTTAGATGTTCACCCTGCAGAACTGTGAGACAAGCTTCTGTTGTTTAAGCCACTCAGTTTATGGTCCTCTGTTATGGCAGCCCCAGAAAACTAACCCAAACCTGCACCTTACTTCCATCACTTCCCTAGGGAATCCTAACCAATAGTTTCAATCAATTTCTCTTAAAACTCAGGTCTTTCACTTCTTGCTTCAGGCCAACCTCAATGTTCTTGCCAAATCAGGAGTCCTTTTCCATAAATGTGAATGGCCTCTTGCCATTCGGTTTTAGTAAGCGGGGCATAGGGTTAAACCATTAACTTCTCTATTCAATCATGAAAATTAAATCTGCCCCCCCGCCCACATCCACGCTGTCTTCCATTACCTAAGATGCAAAATTTGTTTAAAGCATTACAACCGTGATGGCAGATGAGTGAGTCGTAATAAATAAGACATCCTGGAATAATTGTAGGACATTACAACATTTCCGGTACAAACCTGTCTCTTCTCAAAGATGGCTAAGCGTTTTCTTTTAGGCTCCACGCCAGCTCCCCTTCCAGAATACTGAACTGGATTTGTTGAGATTTAATGTGCCCGTCCATTCGATTAGATTTTGCACTGACCACCTTCTCCTTCAAGGAAGTGTCAAGTCCAACATGACGTGTGGAAATTAGGGTCGAAAGCTGAGATAGAGAATGTGTCAGCCACTTACATCACAAAACTCCTAAATAAAAATATAAAGCAGAAGAGTTTAAGAAGGACCTAATTTAATTTATAATTGTGGCCTTACATAGAATAATTTTAAAACCACCGTCTCTTGAGTATTCTTAGTCACTTGGAGCGGGGTTGTGGGGTGGGGTGGGGGGATCTCTCCTTATTAAACAAAATGGACACGTACAAATACAGAGCTTGAAATATCGCGTTACAGTGACAAATCGGAAAATAAACTATCCTAAATCCGCACTTCGCAGACTTCCACAGGCAAAAGAATCTCTTGAATTGGTGTTAACAATGCAGATTCTAGCATATTCTGATTCAGTAGAACCTAAGAATCTACACTTTCACAGCCATCTTGGCGAACACTGAAACAGGGCATCCAAGGTTAACCCTTTCAGAATCAGTAATTCCCATCTCCTGCGATGTTTTTCTTTCCAATAAAAAGTGACTCCTTAACTGTCACGTTTTATAATAAGCTTTCCTTTGCAGTAAATATTCGAATAAGAAAAAAAAAATCCATCAGACACTATATTCTAACATCTGCTTAGAGTCCGTGGTCATTATCAACTGCAGACCCATCTCCGTTGGATGAGTCGCAGGTCTACGAGTGGTCCCAGTAGGACCGGAACTCACCTGTGCTCTCTGCTCTGGTCATCAGGACCACCTGAAGAAGCCTGGGCATCCAGGTGCTCTGGATGCTCTTTGTGAAGATTCAGCCACCTTGTGAAAGTTGCCAGCTGCCACATATCTGAGACCTGGCATGCTGGCCTCCTGGGGTGATGGGAAAGAAGAGGTATCTTCCAACTCTGTGTCAGCTCTATCTGCATAGAGAATTTTATCAGCTCTCTTATAACAACGACTCTGTCCAGCCAAAATACCTGTTAAAAATATTAGGGTAGGATGGACAGAAAGAGGTTGAAATGGAATCAACATGAGAGAATGTGCTTTACCCCCTCGACAACTGCTCTTCAAGGGACCTCTGATCCCCCTAAGGCCTTATTGATGCTACTAAACAGCCCCGATAGAGTAAAT
The DNA here is from genome assembly GCF_030028045.1 of Hippopotamus amphibius kiboko. Taxonomy (NCBI): domain Eukaryota; kingdom Metazoa; phylum Chordata; class Mammalia; order Artiodactyla; family Hippopotamidae; genus Hippopotamus; species Hippopotamus amphibius. Next base: position 80,940,424 of record NC_080196.1, on the reverse strand, counting down.
GCTCAGCAGAGGAACGATATAAAGCAAGGGGAAAATCTAGCAGTTTCCATCATTTTTTTGTTAGTGGAAAAGATTGCTTCTATAAGAACTGTGAGAGAAAAGCATAAATAAACTGTGATGATTTTAATGTAAGGCTACAGAAGGCAAATGGTGTCTAAGTTTATGCGTCTTGGGAGGAAGGTAGAATGAGGCAGGGCTTAAGAATACAGGTTTTAGGGAATTCGCTGGTGGTCCAGTAGTTAGGACTCCGAGATTTCACTGCCAATGGCCCAGGTTCGATCCCTGGTTGGGGAACTAAGATCCCACAAGCTGCGCAGTATGTCCCCTCCCAAAATGGGTTTTAGAGTCAGGCAAACCTGAGTTCAAATCCCAGGCAAATGGCTGACATGTAGAACCAGTTACTTACCTGCTCTCTGGCTCAGTTATTTCATCTGTAAAAATGGAGATAACAATACGTACCGTGTGGGACTTTTGTTAGACTTAAACGTATACGAGTACACGCATGTGTATGTGGTATATATTTATGTATTAGGATACATACTCATGTATACACATACACCTAGATGCATATACTATACATATACTATCCATCTATCCATCTCTCTCTCAGCATAGTGCCTGGCATGTAGTAAACGTCCCATACATGGCAAGGGTAGTAGCAATTTGTCATTATTAGTATAAGAAATGGGACACAATGACCAATTTAAACCTCTAATATTTGGGAAATAACTTTCCTTACTGATACCTCTTTTTGTTTGCTATGGCTATAACACCCTAAGTGTAGCAGTAAGTCACTTATCTACCTACCATTTACTATGTGCCAGCCATCATGAATACAAAACCAAATGAAGCATAGTAGTCTGGGATCCATCTCTAACTCTCTGGCATCATCACCCCCGCCCCTGTTCTTTTACTTCCAGGCATTTTCCTGTAGAAGCCTTCCTGCATTTAGTGGTTGGGTTCAATGGTATCATGCTTCAATATTATTGGGACTATTATTCTAACCACTAGGGGGCAATATCATTTGTATAAGAAGTCGCAATACACATTTAAAACATTTATAAGCTACTTTTTGGAAACAAATGGCCGGAGACAATTCTTCATGGGTCTCTTGTGATTCTACATGTCTTGCAAGTAAGGCACTGCCTGCCCTTTGTTAAAGACTATCTCTTTAAGAATGTTTTCATAGCAAACAGACTGGGAAAAAAGGAATAGCATCTTCTTAAGGAGCACAGGGAAAGTTTCGAGAAAGCCTTGGAAGAGAAAATGGTGTCTCCCTTCGGAGCAAAGCAAAGCAGGCTTACTACTCACTATAGAAGATTAAGCTTCTCTAAGCTCAAGAATCCTGTCCCATGTCATAACCCACTGCAATGCAGTTTCTTTCCACTTACAAGAGAACCTCAATAAGATGAAAAGCTAACTTCTCAGCAGAAAAAACAGAGATCACAAGGTTGTATAACACATTCAAAATGTTCAAAGGGAAAAAACCCTGTCGACCAAGAATCCTATATCCGGCAAAGCTATTATTCAAAAATAAAGGTAAAATACTTTCCCAGATAAACAAAAACTGAAAGAATTCATAGCTAGCAGATCTACCTTGTGAGAATTACTAAAGGAACTTCATCATGACAGTGTGTTTCTGGCACAAAGATAGACACATGGACCAATGGAATACAGAATTGAGAAACCCGTACATCTATGGTCAAATAACTTTCCACAAGGATTCTAAAACACTCAACAGGAAAATAATAGTCTTCTCAATAAATGGTACTGGACAACTAGACAGCCACATGCAAAAGAATGGAATTTAACCTTTACCTCACACCACATGCAAAATTTAGGTTTTAGGAAAACCTAAGGCTATAAAATTTATAGGAAAAAACATAAGGGTAAACCTTCATGACCTTGGATTTGGCAAAGGATTCTTAGATATGACAACAAAAACATGAACAACAGCAACAAAAATATGTAAATTGGATTCCATTAAAATAAAAAACTTTGTTCTCCAAAGGACACCATCAAGAAAGTGAAGTATTTGCAGGATGGGAGAAAATGTTTAGCAAATATCTGAAAAGGGACTTATATCTGAAATATGTAAAGAACCACTTACAACTCAATAATAAAAAAAAAATCCAATTTAAAAATGGGCAAAGGATCAGAATACACATTTCTCCAAGAAAGATATACAAATGGCCAACTAGCACATAGAAAAGTGCTTGACATCATTAGTCATGAGGGAAAGGCAAATCAAAACTACAGTGAGATACCACTTTCTACCCATTAGGATGACTGGGGTTAAAAAGTCAGAGTGTAACAGGTTTGGTGAGAACGTGAAGAAGTCAGAACCCTCATACACCACAGGCAGGAGTATGTCAGTAAAATGGTGCAGCCATTGGAAGACAGTCTGGCAGTCCCTCAAATGATTAAACACAGAGTTATCATACGACTCAGCAATTGCATTTCTGAGTGTATATCCAAGAAAATCTATGCCTGCACAAAAACTTTTACACGGATGCTTGTAGCAGCATTGTTTATAGTAACCAAAAGCTGGAAACAACCGAAAGGTCTAACAGGCAAATAGATGAACAAAATGTGATACATCCATACAATGGAATACTGTTGGGGCATGGGAAGGAATTATATTGGTACCTGCTACAGCCTGAATGAACCTTGAAAACACTATACTAAGTGAAAGCAACCAGGCACAAAAGACTCCATACAATAGAACTTCATTCATATGAAAGTACAGACTAGGGAACCCTACAGAGATAGGAAGTAGGTTAGTGGTTGGTTAGGGCTGAGAGGTTTGGGGTGTGTTTCGAGAGTTGATAGCTAAAGGGTACAGAGTTTCTTTCTGAGGTGATCAAAATGTTCTAAAATCAGCAGTGGTGATTATATACATGTGTGTAGATATACTAAAAACTTGAATTGTACACTCAGAATGAATCGTATGGTATGTGAATTATATCTCAAAGCTGTTTGTAAAGTACTGTTCAAATGAAAGTTAATATTCACTCTTTATTCCTAATTTATATGACATTTAAAAGGCTAATTATGCAATGTCATCATAACACTCAGAAATCAACTTTTTTCATGCTTGAAGGAATCATTAAAATTGGAAAATACATTGAGACCTTTGGGTGACAGGAAATTTTCTCGTATTATTGCTATAAGCAATCATCAGCTTGCACAGAATGTGTTATTTAAAATTGAGAGATAATTGGTTCTACTTTATTGAAAATCTGTATTCTTCATATTAGCCTAAATGGTTTCCTTTCTTAGTACAAAGGTAATTTAAGGGAAAAGTATGACCAGCTTGTGGTTTGATTGTCTTCATAAATGTGTTCCAGTGTGTTATACTTTGCTCATGTCATCATCTTCTAAACGCACCACATTATGTAATATTTAGAGCATCCTTTTCCAAATGTAAGTTGAAATCATTTTGCAGAAATGAGAGAACTTTTACATAGGGTTAGGATTTAGTCACAATTATAGAAAAATATCTATCAGCAAATGTAATGGCTTCCTCCTTTCCATCGAAAGATTTTTGGTTTTGTAGCAGATTTTAAACCAAACATCTCAACTGAGACACTGATCAACCCCCATCCTATCCTAGCATGAACAGAAAGAAGACTTGACTTACATTTTAGAAGCCGGATAGCTCAGGTAGAGAATAGTTCATCCACGAAGATAAAACACAATAAAGAATGGTTTCTAGATTCTTCCCAGTTACCTGCTATTTTTCTCTCCTTTGCCTGAAACACAAGATTTAAATGTTGCTGCATTTCCCCTGGCAAATGAGATTTTCCAGGACTTATTGCTTTAACATATATGGCGTAATTTAAAAGAAAATAATCAATGAGTCTTCCTAGTGTCTTAAAAGCCCTAGACCAATAGTCTTGAATCAAAGCAGCTCAGGCTAAATCAGACAAACTGTAGGCACTGGAGGGTCCAGGCAGGTTTGTAGGATGGAGATTGACCCAGGGGTCTGTCCTTCCTAAGACATGACCTGTTGGTTCTGAAGTTGAACGTTTGCTGATTATCAAATAATTGGTCAATAACGACAACTTAGGTGTCTTTTTCCTTCAAGCGTCCTGTGGGAAAACATTTACTATCCGGCAGGAGTTTCTGGAAGAATTGATAAAGTACCATTAACCAGTACTGTGAGGCAGAATTCTCTATTTACCAGTAATTTTCACACAAGAATTCAAACACGAGTTGTAAGAAGCCATTAAATCAAGCCAACTAAAACCAAAGTGGCTTGACCTTGGTCATGCTGAAAGCTAATTGTCCCTCAACTCCATCCCACAACTCCTGGTGGAGGTCTCACCACCTCATCACGTCTTTTTTCTACATAAACATGGTTCTCAAAGTGTGGTCCTGGGACCAGCGGCTTCAACATCACCTGGCAAGCTGTTAGACATGCAAACATTAGGGCCTTGACCAGACCTGCTCCACCAGAAACACTGGGGGTGGAAGGGTGAGGGCAGCCTTCTAGGTGATTCCATGCACCCTGATGTTTGGGAACCACGGCTGTATATACACCCTAGTCACTGGTGTTCCTCATCAAGGCTCAAGATACAAAATCCTAATTGCTATCGAGATACAAAACGCTTTCTGAAACATGGCTTCTAATTCCACAGTACACAGCCTTAATATGCGAGAATGTAAATAGTCTTGCATTCTAGATGCCTAAAAATTGCCTATCCCCGGAAGGATATTTTTTTTTTCCAGATTTTATTTATTTTTTTTATTAGGGATTTTTTTTCTCCTTCAGATCTTTATTGGAGTATAATTGCTCTACAATGTTGTGCCAGTTTCTGCTGTACAACAGAGTGAGTCAGCTGTACGTATACACACATCCCCATATCCCCTCCCTCTTGAGCCTCCCTCCCACCCTCCCTATCCTACCCCCCCATCCTACCCCTCTGGGTCATTACTACCTCGGGGAGATTTAATTAAGATGACAGCAGATGGGGCGCTGCATGTGTAACTGTCACATAACCTTGGGTTTCTCAAGGTCAACTGTCAATTCAGAGAGTGGTCCCACAGTTTACTTCCGTTTAATGACCTGTTGGCTGTCATCACCATGGGAACTGGAATACCTGAAGTGAACACCTCAGGTCAGAGCTCTATCTGTTCCCTTCCTCCAAACCTAAGAGAACCTCTCCGCCAGTACAGGACTGCGGGTTTTTTAATTAAAGCCATTGTTTGGGGGCTGGGGGAGGGGGGGAAGTCTTACTTCATCATTTAAGGTCCGGATTTGTGGTTAATTTAACTAGTCAGTTCTGTTCTGATGACTTTGCAGACACCAGTTCACCAGATTTCTGCCTTTAATTCCTCCACCTTAGCTCATTTGAGAAATGCATTTTCAGCAAGTTTGCAGTCGTTTTCCACATTGTCTGATTTAGCCAAATCAGCCGCTGAAAGCTTACGTAGGATTAAAACATCAGCATACTCTTACATCTTGGTCTGAGGATAAATTCTCCGTATAGCTCCGTGCAGGTGACAGTGCAAACCGCTGGTGTGCTGATGACCCGACGAAGACTGGCTTCCTGTAGACCTGTCCCCTCCACCACCCCGGAAGTCATAGGCTAGAAAACCTAGAAAAGCTGGTATTCAAGCTACACAGATCAGGAATGACGCCATCTCTTTTTTTTCTCCTCTGACTTTAACCTGAGGGGCCTGCATCTTTGCTTCATTCACATAGAAAAGGAGGTGCATGGCAAGGCTTCTGTCAGGTTACAGGGGACAAGACCTCAAATCTTGGTACTTTGGGGATCCTCTCCCGCGGGCTCTTTCTTCACCTGCCACCAGTGCTGCCCGTCCTTCGCTTCCTCCTGGTAGCCTCCCAGGATCGCCTCCCACTGATCCATTTTCATGGACAATGAACAGGTGTCTCTGGTGAACAGACCGTGAGCTTGTTGGCAAGACGAGGGTTAAGCAGAGAGCCCCAAAGGGAAGCATCTGGAGAGATGAACAATGTTCAGAATATGGTCAGGGAGAGCAGGCTTGTTTAATTTAAGGAGAGATCAAGGGCTGAAGGTGTTCTGTCCCCAAACTTAATCTCCCAAACTTTACCACTGAGGACTGGTCTAGCTTAGCGGCTGGAGGTGATTTTTTTTCATCTTTATTGGAGTATAATTGCTTTACAATGTTGCTTTAGTTTCTGCCGTATGTATACATATATCATCATATCCCCTCCCTCTGGAGCCTCCCTCCCACCATCCCTATCCCACCCCTCTAGATTGTCACAAAGCATCGAGATGTTTTGACAAATTCAGGGAAGATGTTTAACTTGGTTGTGTAATAAGTATTCAGCAGGCCCACACAACCTCTGTTTCATCAACTTCACCTACATCTGCCGGTTCTTCTCCATCTTCTACTCTTGGGTCATGGTCACTAGATTTAGTAAGAATTTCTTTATATAGCTCTAATAAAGCTATATTCTAATACTATTTTTGTATTATTAATTATTGCTTTAATTTATTATCTACTATACTCCAATGACATATTTGTGTTCCTAAAAATCTTGATATTCTGCAAAATCACACGATAAAAGCAACGGGACTCATGGGAAAAAAATAGGGTTAAATGGACCACTCAAAACCTAGAAAACTTTGTAGTCAGAAGTAACAAAAACAATAGTAACCTTATTAAAACACAGCTAAATGTCTGATGGCTTTCGTATCTAGAGTCAGTCTGGACCTATATTCTAGGGCTCATGTTTCTTCCTTCCAGATGTAGGTCCTTGAAGATATTTGCTTTTGATAGAGACTAGTTTCACAAACGCAAAATACATCATCTAGAGGTAGGCTTCCTCATCATTCATTTTGTTGACATAGGCAAAAATGTCTTTGAAACTTTTTCATCTGCATTTTCAGCTTCCCCAGAAAGCTTAACACAGTCCACTGACTCTCGAAGTGTGGTCCTCAGACCAGCAGCATCTGGCTCCTGCGGACATTTGTTAGAAACGCACCTGGAAAATTTCTTAAGACACAGATTGCTGGGCTCTTCCTCTTTCCCCACCCGCATCCTCAGGGTTTATGATTGAGTGGCTCTGAAACATTTAAAGTCTGAAGATGAGTTGTCTGTTGGATGCAGCTTTCTTCCCCTTGACGTTCGTACTTGGTGCCACTGTGCAGACGGCTGCCAACGTGTGCCTGGACTAAAACCCTGGGGTCAGAGAAGCATTGTAGAAGCAGTCAAGAGAAGATAAGAGAGAACACCTTTTTTCCTGCAGGCTTAGAGCTAAAAACCTTTGCCTAATAGCATATTATTTTAATTTAAAGAAATCTAGACCTTCTAGTAAAATAGATTATTCTAAGCATGTTGTCCTTCCTCTGACCCCAGTGACCCTGTGATCTTAAGAGAGGACATTCTCATTTGCTAAAGAAGTATCCGTGATGTCATATTTTTGTTGTTAGACAAATCACAGTCTAAAGAAATACCAGGTTAGGAACAGACATTCTATCATTCATTAATGTGGCTAAAGTGTGAGTAAACTTTCCTAAAGAGAATAAGCCAAAAGTTACAGACTTATGGGCAAGAATGAAACAGGAATTGGAGAACGGAGCAAAATCTGTGAGATGAAATCCAAGAGGCATAGAATCAAACATTGCTTAGTTAAGAAAACAGGAGCTACAATTTTGAACCATCCAGCAGTATCTGCACAGGCACAGTATAGAAAAGCTTTACTGGCAACTTCATAGATAGTATGAAAGACAATGAAATACGCATATAGACCCTCAAGTAGAAAGTGTGAACAATTATTTATGCAACTGAATTCAGAATGTCCTTGCTTATTCTTCCCCAAAGCATTTGAGTTTTCTTAGGGCTGGTAAAAATAGATCACAGTAGCAAGTAAAACACTACTCCAGTCCAGTGTAAAATTTTATCTCTGTGTAAAGGATGGTTTACTTAAGACTTGAACCCAAGTATTCTTCCTCCTCCTCTCTCTTTCTCAAAAGATGTTTGATTTGATTGAAATTTAAATTTAAAATTTTTTAGTTTGATGGAGAGATGCAGTTCCAGCATGGAGACCTGGAGGTTCGGATATCCTTTGGAGAGGGTCAGGCAGCATCCTGCTTTTGTCGCTGCCTGTGGGCTTGATTTCAGTTGGATTGGGAGATCTGAAAATCTTGGTATGACTTTCTGAGCAGTTAAAAGAATCAGAAGTAGTTAAAATTTAGAAACTGCATTAAATATAATGTATTTAAATCTGAAACACTTAGGGAGACTTTTTTTTTTAAGAGCTAAATGCTGATCATGTTAGATAAGAAAAAAATAGAAGCATTATTGTCTCCCACCGCAATTCATTTGAAGCTAAGGAAAATCACGTTCTTATTTCATTCAAATTATGCTCTGCTCTGTGTGAATGATCTATGCTATTTGAGAAAATGAGGGAGGTGATCGCCTTTCGGCTAAGAGCCCACGGTGTGTGTGTAGTATGTGTGTGTGTGTGTGGGGGGGGGGGGGGTGTGTGTGGGGGGGGGTGTGTGTATGGTGTGTGTGTGGGTTGTGTGTGCTGTGTGGGAGTGTGTGTGTGGTATGGGTGTGGTGTGTGTGTGGTGTGTGGTGTGGGTGTGGTGTGTGTGTGGAGGGGTGGGTGTGTGTGGTGTGTGTGTGTGTGGTGTGTGTGTGGGTGTGTGTGTGGTGTGTGTCTGTGGTGTGTGGGTGTGGAGGGGTGTGTGTGTGGTGTGTGTGTGTGGTGTGTAGGAGTGTGTGTGTGGGGGGTGTGGTGTGTGTGGTGTAGGTGTGTGTGGTTTTTGGGTGTGGGTGAGTGTGTGTGGTGTGTGGGTGTGGAGGGGTGTGTGTGTGTGTGGTGTGTGGGAGTGTGTGTGGGGGGGTGTATTGTGTGTGGTGTGTGTGTGTCGTGTTTGTGTGTGTGGTATGTATGGTGTGTGTATGTGTCTTATGACGCATGGCTTATTTTTGCAAAAAAAAAAAAGTTAAGATTGTGGTTTAGTGGATGTGAACAGTTTTACGGTCAAGTTCAATAGGAATAACCCTAAGTAGTAATTGATTTGTGGCATGATTACCATTTTGATTAATTTACCCTTTTCCTGTGCCCATGAGGTGGTGGGAGGGCCATGCTAATAGCCTTTTGAATTACCGTTTTTTGGTTTTTGGTGCTGGGGTTGAAAAGTCTTTTAAAATCCCTGCAATATGTCAAAGTCAAGTATTTTATTCAGTTTGGTTTCTAATTAACATTAAAAGAGGGCATGTCAGTCACTTGAAAATGAGATGTATATTGAACAAAAATACTTTTATCCTAAAATTTGTCCCTGAAATTGATGAGAATTTGTCCTTAGAAAGAGATGAGACTGCAAAAAATCCTGCCAGTTCAAGGAAAAATTCTTGGGCAGGTGGGGTGATGTTGATGACTAGTATCTTTCTCCGCCCTACCCTTGGTCACCTTCCCAGGTCGAGGCTGGGCCATCAGGATATTGCACTGGGTAACCCTCTGTGTAACCAAGACCTCTCCTCCTGCCTTAGAGAGACCCTGATCACCAGGCCCTTCAAATCCTCCATCCCCACCGAGTCCTTCCTTCCTTACGTTCTCTCAGTGTTGCTCTGTCTACAATGGCAGCCAATGGGTGTGGGGAGGTTAGTTCACCATCTTCCCAGAACCCCAACTAAAATTTTTGCATTTCAATTGGGTTTCCAGAGAGATACTGAGGAATGCTACAGAGTGCCCTTAGCTGTCCACCGTAATCAGACATAGGAAGCAAGAAAACTAGGTACAGAGCAGAGGTTCCTTTCAGAACCTCTTGAATTCATTCATTCATTCACTTACTCATAGTCAATCATTTATTTTTTTCATTCAACAAACTTTTCTTCAAACACTGTATTTGTTTCCCATAGCAAGTTGCAGCAAACTTGGTGGCTTAAATCAACTCATATTTATTCTGATATTTTTGGAAGTGAGCATTTCAGTCAGTTTCACTGGACTAAGTTCTAGGGATCTGTAGCACAGATTTTTTCCTGAAAGCTCAGAGGGGAGAATCGGTTTCCTTGCTTTTTTTGGTTTCCGGGGCTGCCTGCACTCCTTTGCTTGTGGCCCCTTCCTCCATCTTCGAAGTGCATCCCTCCAACCTCTGCCTCCTCCCTCACGTCACCTTCTCCTCTGGCTTGACTCCTTCTGTCTTCTTCTTTTTTTTTCAGGTCTTTATTGGAGTATAATTGCTTTATACTGTTGTGCCAGTTTCCGCTATACAACAAAGTGAATCAGCTGCATTTATATATGTATCCCCATATCCCCTCCATCTTGAGACTCCCTCCCACTCTTCCTATCCCACCCCTCTAGGTCATCACCAATCATCAAGTTGATCTCCCTGTGCTATGCAGCAGCTTCCCACTAGCCATCTATTTTACATTTGGTAGTGTGTGTATGTCAGTGCTCCTCTCTCACTTCATCCCAGCTTCCCCTTCCCCCACTGTGTCGTCAAGTCCATTCTCTATGTCTGCATCTTTATTCTTGCTCTGCAACTGGGTTCATCAGTACCATTTTTCTAGATTCCATACATATGCATTAGCATACATTATTTGTTTCTCTTTTTCTGACTTCACTCTGTATGACTCTAAGTCCATCCACCTCACTACAAATAACTCAATTTTGTTCCTTTTTATGGTTGAGTAACATTCCATTGTATAGATGTGCCACAACTTCTTTATCCATTCATCTGTTGATAGACATTTAGGTTGCTCCCACGTCCTAGCTATTGTAAATAATGCTGCAATGAACACTGTGGTACATGTATGTTTTTGAATTGTGGTTTTCTCTGGGTATATGCCCAGTAGTGAGATTGTCGGGTCATATGGTAGTTCTATTTTTAGTTTTTTAAGGAATCTCCATGTTTTCCATGGTGGCATTCAAGTTACATTCCCACCAACAGTGCAAGAGGGTTCCCTTTTCTCCATAGCCTCTCCAGCATTTATTGTTCCCAGATTTTTTGATGATGTCCATTGTGACTGTGGGAGGTGATACCTCATTGTGGTTTTCATTTGCATTTCTCTAATGATTAGTGATGTTTTTGTGTGTGTGTGTTGGTCATCTCTGTGCCTTCTTTGGAGAAATGTCTATTTAGGTCTTCTGCCCATTTTTGGATGGGGTTGTTTGTTTGGTTTATTTTTTTGATACTGAGCTGCATGAGCTGCTTGTATATTTTGGAGATTAATTCTTTTTTAGTTGCTTCTTTTGTAAATATTTTCTCCCATTCTGAGGTTTGTCTTTTTGTCTTGTTTATGGTTTCCTTTGCTGTGCAAAAACTTTTAAGTTTCATTAGGTCCTATTTGTTTTTTTGTTTTTATTTCCATTACTCTGGGTGGTGGGTCAAAAAGGATCTTGCTTTGATTTATGTCATAGAGTGTTCTGCTTATGTTTTTCTCTAAGAGTTTTATAGTGTCTGGCCTTATATTTAGGTCTTTAATATAATTTATATGGCAACACAAAAGACCCCAAATAGCCAAAGCAATCTTGAGAAGGAAAAATGGAGCTGGAGGAATCATGCTCCCTGACTTCAGGCTATACTACAAAGCTACAGTAATCAAAACAGTATGGTGCTGGCACAAGAACAGAAATATAGATCAATGGAGCGGGATAGAAAGCCCAGAGATAAACTTATGTACATATGGTCACTTTATCTTTGACAAAGGAGGCAGGAATATAAAATGGAGAAAAGACAACCTCTTCAATAAGAGGTGCAGCTACATGTAAAAGAATGAAATTAGAACACTCCCTAGCACCATACACAAAAATAAACTTCTATCTTCTTATAAAGACTGTTGTGATGACTCCAGGTCCAACCAGACAATCCAGGATAATTTCATCTCAAGATTTAATTTAATGACAAAGCCCCTCTTTCCATATAAGCTAACATTCACTGGTTCTGGAGATGAAGACATGGATGTACTTTGTGGCCGTCATTCAGTGACCACAGCACCCTCTGCAAGGCATGGTGTGTGGTGCTTGCCATGAGCAAGGCTAAACCGGTGTAGTGTTTTAGATTCAAACCCATCCCTGACAATTGTGTGGTTCAACAAGGATGATGAGATATACAGAAAAAGTGAGAATGCAGCACATCCAATGTGGACAGAAAGCCATGGGTATTCAGAAGGGGGAATTATGTGAGGGTAAAGGGAAGATTTCCACTTAAAGTAGTGTTTGAGCCTTGAAGGAAAACCACACAGTAGTAAGGACCAGAGAAGCCAGAAAGAGGGCGAACAAACAATTGTTAGGAGAGGGCTGAACAACTCAGGCCTAAAATTTCATATTGAGATGGAGTGGAGGGAAAGGTTTCCAAGGAGAGCTCCTGAACTCAAGGTGAGGGGCTTGTAGACAGCAGCAAAGCCAAGGCAGTGTCGTGTGTAGAGAGTGTCATAGAAAGATTCCACTGGTGACAGCTGTGTCCCGTTTTGCTGTGTGGTCTGACTCATGTCACCTGTGGACATGAGTCCAGCACTCTGTCCTCACCAAGGACAAACCTGTCCAGTCTGGGTGCCAAGGGACTTGGAGACTCAGGAATAGATGCAAACACATTCCTTTCCTGGAGGGGATGCTTTGCTTTCCACATGCACATCGTGTACCCTGAGATGGACTCAGCAGAAACCTATGAAACCCAGGAGGACTCCACCAGCCTTTTAGATGCTCTCTCCATCCATTATTTAGGTTCGGACTATTACCTACAAAATCAGATTCTCTTAAGATTTATGATTAGTGCTAGTAGGATTCGATATTCTTAGTGATGTAGTTAAAAAGAAAGAAAACTCAAACAACGTCATCTTGAATGAGAAGACCATCATATCTGTATCCATAGGTTTCCCATTTAATAACTTTGTGACATTGAACAGGCCCCTTTAACCTCTTTGACCTTCAGCAAAAATAGAGCCCATTTTATCTAACTCACAGGGTCATTTTAATGTCAGGATCAATGTTTTATACATTGGAAAGGGTATTTCAACAATAAATTTACATTCCAAAAAATGACATGGAGTCTATCATGTGTTGAAGTATTTCTTACTGTGTGGGGCTGTAATGGCCATGATGCTGATCAAACTAGGAGAGTGAATTGCTTCGAGGTTTTGACCCCTAAACTGGAGCATCAAGGGTTGCCAGATGTTGTGGGGCTGTCCATCAGGCTGGCTTCCATCTTGGGAAGTCATGAGGGTGAACTGACCATAGGCAATCTGACTTGAGGGAGAGACAGAGAGGGAGGCTAATAAATCAGGAATTTAATTAGCAGAGTGACTCAGGTGGAAGGTTGAAGCCTAACTGGGTTTCTGTTTACATTAAACAGATTTGATTTGTAATCTGACTCAATTAGCCAGAAATTAAATGCATCTTGAGGCAGAAATATCATGGATGTAAATACTCTCTTTGGGGGAAAAAGAAACAGCAAAATGACGGTGGGTAATCTCTTCCTACAGGGATGCCCCATCTTCTCTCCAGGCCACAAGTGGTCACCTTCTTGCCCACCCCATTCCCCACCTCCGTGCTTGCCTTAATTAAGATGGAAGGTACCATTTGCACAGTGTCCCAAAGTACTCAGGGTGGATACTTACAGATAACGTGATAAATGATTCCTTGCTAATATCTTGGCAGTTACTTCAATGTGTGCATAATTGCTATTTCAATGTAGGTAGAATAAGAATTGAAGCAGGAATAAAATAACCCTACTGTTATCTGAGTCTTATAAGCACATTGGAGAAGGTGCCCCTGAAGAAGTCATCCCGCTTCGTGATGCAAAAGCAAACTAAGCTTCAACCCAACCATTGAAATGTGTCTCCATTCCTCTCAGGAGAGAGTTGGTATCTGTCACTGTCACTTGGGGTCAAACCAGTGAGGAGGAGGCTGAATCCAAGCAAAACGATGATTGAGGAGAAGTTCAGGGTCTCCTCCTCCAAGACTCCTCTACTGTGACCAGAACCCCAGACCTTTGGCAAAGATCAACCATGTGTCCTCCTGAATAGCCTTTCTGTGTCCTCACCCCCAGAGCAGGACCTGAGACATTGACGTATGAGCCATGATCACAGTGAAGCTGCCAAGTAGAAAGAGGAGGGCCTTTCTGGAGATAACTTCATCCTGTGCAGTTCCTCGTGACTCAGCTAGACCCAGGTCTCTAGCACCAGAGTCTACAGCTCCTTTGGGGGCCTCTTCTTTCCAATTCTCCTTCTTGGATCCCAAAGTCCCTCTCCTGGGCTAGAGGGGAGAGAGCTAAGACTCAGATCTGTTTTTTCTGGGACATGTGGGAAAAGCAGTTGCTAATTCTGAGTAGTCAGCACAAGGAGATGGGGACCCTGTAGTCATGGTTCTTCCAGAGTGGAAGGCTGCTCAACCAGCAGGCTGTGGGGGGGCACATAGAGAAGAAATGCCCAGCCCCGTAGTGGGGTGGGCACTGAGCACCCAAGGGTGAATGATTACCATCCTTACCCTGACTCTGGACCAGCTTCTGGGTGGCCCACTCCACTCCCATCAAAGCCAAATTATGTCCTTAGGTCTTCTTTTGGCTCCTGGAGGGCAAGTTCATGTCCCATAGCCTCTTCGGTGTCAGCCCCCGGTGCTCCCCCCACCCCGACTCCCACTCTGTTTTCTATCTTGCCCCACACTTCCCCAAGCCTCCTGATTCTACGCTCCTCTCTTGGCCTCTCATTTCTGCTGCTCTGCATTCTCTCAGAAAAGAGAACCTCCCTCGCCTTCTCTGTTCTCTTACTGCCTTGACACCTGGCATCACCACTTGACCTGCCTTTCACCTGATGGCTGCACAACTCACTCTCTACCTTGGGGCTCAGCCCTGTATGAGACTCCAGGACCAGCTCTGACTCCAGGCAGAGGATAGATAAGTGGCCTTTAAACACAGATCTCTCTAGAGCCAAGTCTTCTTGCCTAACACTCCACTCCCTAAGTCCCATGATGGCCCATATCTGGGAGTCTAAAGTGCTATAGTCTATAAGATTCTGATTAAAGGACTTGAGGGAAGAAAAGCCCATATTTGGCTCAAGTGGAACTGTCCCTCTTTGGAATTTTGGCAGAAGATTCTTACAGGATTGCTCTGAGGCATTGGTTCTCTCTGGCTGATGCCGAGAGGTTTCCCTGTAAGGAGGAGGTTATGGTTGTTAATAGACCCTAGACATGGTCCAGTCAATCCCAAAGCTTAGACTAATGTGCACAGATACTAGTGCTAACTCTGCCCTTGGCTGTGCAAACTTGGGGAGGGTTGCTTAATCTCTCTTGGCCTCAGGTTCCTGGAAAGTAGAGGGGAAGGGGATGAGGGAGTCACTGAGGCTCATTCTAGTATAAAAATATTGTCATGAATTGCCACCAGGCATCCTTGTGACTGAATAACTGCCTACCTGGTAGAGCAGGTGCACACCTCTCACATGTTTGCTGAGAGCCCTCTCTCCCCTGCACAGCTAAAGCTCAGAATGTAGATGACCCTATAAAAGAAGATAGCTCCTGGACTTCCTAGGTGGCACAGTGGTTGAGAATCCACCTGCCAATGCAGGGGACACAGGTTCGAGCCCTGCTCTGGGAAGATTCCACATGCCGCGGAGCAGCTAAGCCCGTGCGCCACAGCTACTGAGCCAATGTGCCACAACTATTGAAGCCCACGCACCTAGGGCCTGTGCTCTATGACAGGAGAGGCCACTGCAATGAGGAGCCTGCGCACCACAATGAAGAGTAGCCCCCGCTCACAGCAACTAGAGAAAGCCCGTGTGCAGCAACGAAGACCCAACGCAGCCAAAAAATAAATAAATAAATAAGTAAATAAATTTATATATATAAAAAAAGATAGCTCCTAAATCAATAACCTAACTCTATACCTTAAGAGACTAGAAAAATGGAGGAGCAAACTAACCCAAAATAAGCAAAAGGGCAGACATGACAGAAATAGATGAAATAGAGAATAGAAAAAAAAGAGAAAATCAACAAAACCAAATGTTGAGTCTTTTAAAAGATCAACAATATTGACAAGCCTTTAGCTAGATGAGCTGAGAAAAAAATAAGACCCCTTCATAAAATCAGAAATACAAGAGAGAACACCACTGCTTGATTATAAGAAAATATAAGAACAGTTTTGTGCTAACAAATTAGATAACCTACATGAAATGGGCGACTTCATAGAGAGACACAAACTATTGAAACTGATGCAAGAAGAAATCGAAAAATGGAATAGGTCTGTAACAAGTAAAGAGATTGAATAACAAAATAGAATTCCCCACAAAGAAAAGTCCAGACTGGCTTTATGTGTGAATTCTGTCACGGGTGAAACATCTAAAGAATTAACACCAATCCTTCATAAACTCTTCCATAACATAGAATAGGAGAAAATTCTTCCCAATTCATTCATTGAGGCCAGTATTACCTTGAAATCAAGACCAAAGATGCCACAAGAAAACTTCATACCACTATTCTTTGTGAATATAACACAAAAATCCTCCACAAAATGTTATCAAACAGAATCCACTATTGTATTAAAAGGGTTATATATCATAACCAAGTGAAATTTATCCCAGGAATGTAAGAGTGGTTCAACATATTGGAATCAATCAATATAATACACTACATTAATAAAGTGGAAAAGACCACATGATCATCCCAATAGCTGAAGAAAAAACACTTGACAAAAAATCTAACATCCTTTCATGATAAAAAACATTCAGCAGACTAGGAATAGAAGGGAAATCCTCCCATGTGGCCCCTGGGTGGTGTGTTGTGCCTCCCTGTTCTAGGACCTGTGAGTGTAGTAACTTTCACTTCCATATGTCTCTCTGTGTTATTCCATGACCTCGTCAGACTAATCAACAAAAACCCCCATTAAAAAATAACATCATTATTCCTTATGACACAAAGTGACAACCCGATCTAAAAATGGGCAAAAGTGTTGAATTGCCATTTTCCAAAGAATATATACAGATAGCCAATAAGCACATGAAAAAATATGCTCAAACTCATTAGGAAAATGTAAATCAAACCCCCAATGAGATACCACTTCCCATCAGGATGGCTATAATAAAGAAGATGAACAATTATAGTGTTGGTGAGGATGTGGAGAGATTGGAATCCTCACACATTGCTGGTGGGAATGTAAATGGTTCAGCTGCCTCGGAAAAGACTCTGGCACCTCCTTAAAATGTTACACGTGTACTACTAGGTCTATACCCAAGACAACTGAAATCAAAGGTCCACGCAAAACACTTGTCCATGATTGTTCTTAGCAGCATCATTCATAATAACCAAAAAAGAAATAATCTGTGTGTCCACCAACTGATATATGGATAAACAAAACGTACTATATCCATACAATAAAATATTCAGGCAAAAAAGTTCTGATATCTGCTACAATGTGAATGAACATTGAAATATGCCAAGTGAAAGAAGCCAGACATAAAAGGCCATATGTTCTGTGGTTCCATTTATATGAAATGTCCAGAATAGGCAAATCCATAGAGACAGAAAGTAAATTAGTGGTTGCCAGAGGGTGGGTGGGGAGTGACTGCTAATGGGGTACAGGGTTTCAAACTGGGGTGACAAAAATGTCTGGAGTTAAATGGTAGTGACAGATGCACAGCTCTTTGAATATCCCCCAAACTTCACTTTATGAAAGTGAATTTCATGGTATATGAGTTGCATCTCAATCAATCGATTCAAAAATAAAAGCCTCCAGTGGCTCCTCTTGCTTCCAGGAGAGATTCCAACTCCAGAGCATAGTGGGTCCTGTCTGCCTTTTCCATCCTGTCTGCTGCGCCCACTTGGATTTGCCAGTCTCCAAACCTGAGGTCCTTGTAGGTCCCAGAACCCAGCACACTGGTTCTTACTCTGTCTCAGAGCCTTAGAAAGTCCTTCCCCTTCCTGTCAGATTGGTATTTTACTTTCTTTTCAAACAGTTGTATTATAAAAATTTCAAACACACACAAAAATAGAAAGACTGGTACAATGAACACCCACCACCCAGATCCAACAACTGCTCTCTCATTTGCAATGATTATCTAATATCATCTAGCGCAACCTTCAGGTTTCCCTTTGACCACTTGGCCCCAGTATCTTTCATGGCTTTTCTCTTTTCCCAAACCAGATTCCCACATGGAGGAACACACATTACATTCTGTTGTTACGTCTCTTACGTCTTTTTGTCTTTTTCAAAATCTAGAATGTTCCGCCCTTCACCCTCTTCTGTTTTTGAGAATAATACTTAAGCCTCTTATTTAAGAGACTAGGCCAATTGTCCTGTAGAATATCCCAAGTCTGAATTTGTAGGATTGTACCTTTCTGGTGTTAACTTGTTCCTCTATTTGCTGAATTTACTATGATGTAAAAGTTAGATCTAAAGGTTAATTCCAGTTATTTGGAAAGAATCCTTTCCAGGAGATGTCGAGTGCTTCATATTATATCACGTGAGAGGGCAAATAAGGTCACGAGTGCACATGTTTGCATTCAACCCTGTTTAGAGGATCCCTTTCCTGGCCAATTGATTACGTTTATGCACAAGGGTTGTATTTCAGTAAAAAGTTAACTCAGGGCTGTAACTCTGGGCTTCTTTCTTATAAGTTGGTATTATGTCTGTGACTCACTGAGGATAAGCACTGTGTTAGCCACTGGGATGTGCAAAGATGAGTGAAAGACCGTCCCCGTCCTCAGGGATGGCACAATGGGCCGCCAGCATTTTGTGTGTGTCAGGCCCTATATCCTAGGTGTACACACACACATACTACATCACGTGGTACCTACATGGACATACACCTAATGTCCTGCTACCCCATCTTGCTGACAAGAACAGGGTCTTCAACAATGTGGAGCGATGAATGGGGGTCTAACCCAACCTCCAAACTCCCAGCTCGCAGGAAACTGCTGCCCTGGGAAACTCCCCAGGGCCTCGCCCCTCTCCTGCCTGTGTTCTCTGCCTAGAGTCTGCCATGGCGGAAGGCTGATGGCCCAGGGAGTAAAAAAAAAATGAAAATCCATAAAATAATTTGTAACTGATCCTTAAGCACAAACATAGGATTTGCCTCCTGCTGTCTCATTGTTTACACTTAAAAAAAAACCCACAACTGGTTTACACTGCAGACCAGCGAGGCACGCAGCCTGGCATTAAGTCAAATCCCAAATCAACTTGCTCTCAAGCCTCTCGCCTGAGCCACAATGTTCCTTACTTTGGGGTCGGCAGGGAAGCCGAAAGCAGCTGACTTCTATTCAGCACAGACCTGAGACCTGCTTTTGAGCCCACACTCGATACCCCACTTCCCTTCTGGGCCTGAATTTAAACCCTGTTCCACAGCACACTCCCGACACGCAAGTCTCATGCGGCCTTTACATACTGATCACTCGATAAAGTCGGTCTGATGGTTCTGATCTCTGGTGGCCCAAACAGGATTGATTTTTAGAAACACAGTCCTGTCTGGAAATCGCCAAAAGAAAACACGCTGGAAAAGGAAGGGCAGCACAATTTGTACAATGATCGCAGCAAATAAATAGGAGCATGCTGGCAATTTCTTAGTCTTGCTGCAATCCATCTTGGAGCGGTGCGCAGTGCCTGGGTGCACATTTCTGGGACAAGCTGCTTTTCACCAGACGACTCCCGTGCACGGTCTGGGATGCTGCCTGAAGAAGTGAGTCACTGCACGGGCAGATCCGTGGGAATGAGTGACCTAAATCCTGGCTTCGCTTCTGATGAAGCAGCACTGATTGCTTTTTCCACGTTTCTCTCTTCGTCATGAGCCGGCCCCGGCTTCCCTGCTCCAGCTCAGGATATAAAACACTGCAGATGTTTCCATTATGGCTTATCACAGGATATCGACTACAGTTCCCTGTGCTGTACAGTGGGACCTTATTGTTTATCCATCCTGTATATAACAGTTTGCATCTGCAAACCCCAAATTCCCAGTCCGTTCCTTCCCCTCATCCTTGGCGACCACAAGTCTATTTTCTGTGTCTGTGAGTGTGCTTCTGTTTTGCAGATAAGTTCATTTCTGTCATATTTTAGACTCCACATATGTGATATCATAATGGAAAAGAATATAAAAAAGAATGTATGTATGTGTAGAACTGAGTCACTTTGCTGTACAGCGGAGATTGGCACAACACTGTAAATCAACTATACCTCAATTTAAAAAATCATATTTAATAAAACACACACCCCCAGACTGAGCATAGAGAGCTGAGGAGGCACAATTCGGCTGACAATCCCAGACACCTGAAAAAACAGCAAAATCTGATAAAATAGAAACCATGCATCTGAGACCCACCCTGAGTAGAAAATCTCGGTTGCTGTAGACATGAATTCTCTCCAGCCATCAAGGACTCACCAGCCACCTTCTATCAGTACCCAGTCCCCTCACTCCACCTTCATCCCGGGGAAGTATCCTCCAGACTTGCTTTTTAGGTGATAGGATAAGTGGGTCTTTGGTCAATCAAGGCACAGAGCACCTCTATCAAACTTTTTTAAAAAAAATTATCATATGTATCCTTCTACTTCTGGTAAAAGGTCAGAATAAGATCCACGTTGTCTGACAAAAAGCCATGCAGCTCTGAAGAGCAAAGGCTGTGCCCATTGTCTTCTGCGCGAGATATATTTTTATCTTGCAGGAGTCTGAATCTATAAGTTACGTGGCTGTGCATTCGCATCCCTCCGGGCAGGACAGCTCATGACTATAGGAGGGAAAAGCCCCATGTATTATGACTTTCATTCTCTCCACAGTCATCAAAAATGAGTTTCCTCTGGCAGACAGTTGATTTTGCAAATGAGTTGAAGTGATTCATAGGCTGCTGAAAAATAGCATCTTGAAGTTTATTCTTAAACATGCTGCTTTATAAACTTAGTTCACACATATGGTGTTTCCCAGGCAAGCATTCAAAGGCACAGGGAGCTGTGAGCCTGTAGCAGTGATGAAACTGGGAGGACCCCCCATGGCCTCACTGGGGTGGGCTCAGCAGGTACACCCTGGATCCCCAATCCAGAAATCAGTGTGGACAGAATCAGCACAACAGCAGGGCAGAGACAGAGGGGTCCTCTTTCTCCTTCCTCCTTTCATCCTTTTTACTCAGTCCCAGACCAAAGGCTATTTTCACTATTTGTGTTTTGTAACAAAAAACCAAAACAAATTATTTGGAATGATTCACGGAGCAAGAGTCACAGACCATCCGAAGCACAAAGCTGGAGTGCAGATGGCAGGGTTCAGAAGGAGAACAGAGTTCCACAACTGTCTTTCACGACACCCAACCCAGGAGTACAAGAAACTTGAAGCAAGTTCTGAGCAATCCCTGAGTTTTAGCGCTTTAAGAAACTGAGTACATGCCCACGTGGTAGGAGACAGAGTGGGACTGAAAAGTGCATCTTCTCGTCCCCCAAACACAGTGTGAGAGCAGAGGCAGAAGGAAGCTGCCTCATTTCCCTGTAATTTCCCTTTTCCTTCCCTCCACCCCCCACCCCCACCCCCTCATCCCCATTGCAGAAGGGACCAGGAGGGATGGATTGTAGCTGGGAACTGTTCTCCATCACCGCTGTTGAGGGGATGCTGAGAGGAATAGTGAATGGTGATACATTATTTCAAACAACAAAAACAAAATAACAATAGCCAGCTTTGATAGGGCACTGACTGTATTCCAGGCACTGAGCTAGGTGCTCTATGTGCATCATTTATTTAAAATTCCTCATAGCAATCTTATTAAGCAGATCGATGCAAATACTATTCTGATTCCCCCTTTGATGGGTGGAGAAGCTTCTTGCCCAAAATGAGATGGCTTGTCCACCAAAAAGCCAAAACACAGACCCAGCCCTGCCTGCCCTCGGAGACGCAGCTGTGTCCCCCCCGGCAGTTTCCTAAGAGGTGAGGATGGGGCTTTAAAGCAGCCATATCTCTGAGAGGAAGACGGTGTGACCAGCTGTCAGCCTGCAAGATGCGATCAGGGAGGCCTGGAACTCAGCTGGATTCCTATGTCTCTCTGTTTTTTAAGTACAAACTGGTCTCAGGCCAAACTCAGAAGAAAGGTGAGAGGAAACGGGACCATCCAGTCAGAAGAGGAAGAGCCTCAGATTCCAGATTCTGGAAGGAGATGGAATCATTTTATTGTCACTGTAAGATACGAGAAGGGATCTTACCCAAGAGAGAGGCTAGGAGGGTCTCTCCTCTGTTTCCAATAAGGAGAGAACAGCAAAAGCATGTGTAAGTTGCAGACCTCAGAAACTGATGGGGAAGAAAGCATTCAGTGAGGTGGCTGTTGACCCCTGGAAGCAGCTGCCAGAAAGGGAGCAGCATTTCCTCTGAGCCCTGACGGGAGGGGACATCTCTGCACGTCGGTGTGTCACTGTTCATTGCAACACTGGAAAATTTTAAATCAAAACTGAGATTTCCAGAAATGTGTTTTCCTGAATTCTTCACACGGGTGTGCTATTAATATGGAAATGAGGAGAGAATTTAATCATGTTTGACTGTTTGCTGGAAAGAAAGCAAACAGGCTGATAGGCTAAGTATCATCAGATTTGCTAAATGGGGTCAGGATTACGGGGCTGATGTGGGACTGATGGATTTCTTGCCGCTCATTATCCCTATTGAATGGTTGGAATAAATTCAATGTGGAGAGATGCCAGGCCATGGCAGGGCCACCAGCTCCCGAGCACCTGGCATGGCACTCCTGAGAAGCCCTTGGCCTTGCTGGGGATCTGGGGGGCCAGCCAGTACCCGGCCCCACCCCTGAGTCCAGCCCCACTCACCGCAGGGTGTTGGCTGTGCAGGGCAGGTGCAGGCCTGAGGTTCAAGATCAAAGGGCAAATCAAACAAAGACACCTCACCCTCAACTGAGTGTAATTGATTTCTGTTTACGAAGTGTCTCCACGGATACGGTCTCAAGGAATCCTCCTAAGACTTTGGGGAGAACAGCAAGACAGATACTTCCATCTGCCCAGTTTATAGATGAATCAATGAGTCCCAGAGAGAGTGAAGGGATTTGTCCCGTGTGACTTGACTGGCTCACCAGGTACAGGTGGGACCCAAGCCCCCCACCCTACTACGCCCTGATCCACCACCCATGTGGGGGTCCTCCAGAGCCCGGATTCCTGCCACGGGCTCGGGCCTCTCCTTGGACTAATCTTGCTCCCAGCCACGGGGAGGTGAGAACCTCAGGGTGATTTCAGAACCAACGTCCTCTTCTTAATTAATCTCTTAAAGAAGCATGTACTGTGTGGCCATCATGTGGCCCTTGCGAAGATCACAGGGAACAAGAAAAGTAAGCTCCTGCTCTCAGGGGGCTTCTCCTCGAGGGCCGTGCTCCTCAGACTTTAACGTGTGTGTGAACCACCCAGGGACCTGGCTGGAAGACACGGTCTGTGCCAGGGCCTGAGATTCTGAATTTCTGAGATGCCAATGATGGTCAGTGGTCCATGGACCACAGGCGGATAGCAAAGCCCCAGGCCTGATGGTGGGAGAAACTGTTAGGAGGGTAGCAATAGCACGTGCTAGATGTGTGACTGGGAGCTCATAGGAGGATCTACAGGCACCTGTTTCTGCATTGGGAGAACAGGGAAGACTTCCTGGAGGAGGGGAAGTCTAAGCTGGTCTCCGAGTAGAAACCAACCACACCAGGGGTTACCAGTGGAAGCGATGGTCCACTCTGGGCCATGAGAGCTGCTGTGCAAGGTCACGTGAGCAAGAAAGAAGGCATAAAGCTTCCTAGAGCTGGAGGCAGACCCCGAGGTAGGGGTGGAGGGAGCAGGACCCAGGAGGCTGATCAAGGAGTTGGAATAAGAGCCTGGCTTTCAGCAGCAAATTGAATTGACAGGGTTTGCCTCTCCAGAAGCTCCTCCCAGCCGCCGTGGAGAGACTGGATTGGAGGAGGGAGGTCTTCAGTGGGGGAGGAGGCCTTGTTCCAGTGTCCAGGGAGGGCGTGGGTGATCTGAAGTAGGCCTGTGCCCTGGGGCTGGTGAGGAAGGTAGGTTAGAGCTACAGCACGTGGGTGATTCACTCAGTGTGGTCACTGATGACAGTGGGTGTGTCGGGCCTGGAGGGTGTGGTGTTGGGAGTGGGGGTACTTAGGATGTGCTGTCCTTTGCACCCTTGACCTTGTTCTATAGTTCCGGAAACCAAGCTTTGCTTTTTTTTTCTCTCCTTCCTTATGACTAAGCTCTTGCTTATCCAGTAACGATCTTTGTCATATTCTTGGAAATACGCAGGGGCTTCTTTTTCTCTGTCCTGTTCCTACCTGTCCTCCTGGGAGCTGAGGTCCAGCCTTGGCCACCTGGCTGCCCCACCGCTGGCTGCTTGTGGCCACGCACACTGCCTGGAACTGGCTGCCAGCAGCACCTAGGGCTCCACACCTGTTCCCGCAACATCCTTCCTCCCTGAACCTCGAGGTCCCTTCCAGGTCCAGCACACACTACCATTGACTGGTTGGATCTGAACACAAAAATGTGCCCCATCGGAGCACCACTAAACCAGGACTCAAGGCATTAAATTCCCAAGCAAGGAGCTCTATTCTAAGGTGCGTCAACCTCTTAATTAGACATTAGTTTTATTTACTGTCAATTATGCAGAAGAGAGCCCTTGCCCCACGGAGTACAAATGCCTCCCTGCACCCCCCTTTGAGGCCCACTTGTCTCTGCTGAGGACTTTATTAAAAGGCCGCTTATTAGCATCTCAGCAGGAGTCGGGTCTCTGCTGTAAATGCACCACCTGAGATTCCTTCTGAAAAGGCGGATTGAGAAGAGGCCAGGAGTTCAACCATCTAAGGTAGGGGGTGTGGCTGCGGGGTCTGAATATTGGTTAAAAACACAGGGTCAGAAATTTCAAGAGGATAAAAGAGCCCACTGAGGTGACATCCATCCATCATTACAAGACTGCATTCCCTGCGCATGTGTTAGGATTTGGAATTGGGGGCCATGACTCTGGATTTTAGAATCCTGTGGAAGTTTCCTGAGGACTTGCATTCTACCTGGAGGCCTGAGGCAGTGACTTTGTGACTCTGAGTTCTAGAATCACTTCTTGCCAAGGCCACATCCTCAGCAGAGAAGTCTGTTTATTTCCTGCTCAGAAAGGGTCTTTGCCTCCTGATGAAAGATAATCTGTTTTTCTCTCTCACCAAAGGCTGGCCTGCCCCTCCTCCCCCAGCGTTCATGTGATGAACTGGGCATGACATGGCATAGTTTTTAAAAATAGGCTTTCCCCATTTTCAACCCAGAAGATGAAAGTGTTTTAAGTAAAAAAACAACACACACACACACACACACACACACACAAACACACACGGACTGTCTTTTCTTGTTTGCAAGTGGCGTTTGTTTGGAACCACAACACTTGGGCCTCACAAGCTGGGCCAGCAATGACCATGCTGCATGAAGGGGAGAATCCAGGTATCACACACCTGGCTCATCACGGCATCCTCTAGGCATCTAGGAGAGCCGGTTTCTGTTTCTGGAAGGTCCGTAGGTACCAGAGCTGTGAGAGAGGAGCCTCCGAGCAGACAGATGGTTGTGATGTCATCTCTCCTCATCCCTGTGCACCTTTTCAGGGGGTCCCCAGGCCTGGCAGCTACAATTTCCCAGCACGGTTGCTGGAAAAGACTGCATCCTCTGAACGTTTTATGCCTTTGTGCCCACCTCTCTTCTCTGACTCACACAGTGTAAGAACTTGGTGCGAAACAAGGCAGATTCATACAGAGCCCTGTGGACGCCAGAAACCAGAGGAGCCCTCTGGAAGGTCCCCAGCAAAAGTGATGGAGCAGCAGGGATGGACGAGAGGACCGGGAGCAGGAAAGAGGCTGAGGTGGGCAGAGAGGCAGCTGGGGCCGGGGAAACTGCAGGGCCCCAGATTGCCTTCGGGCAGGTGTAAGGGAACTTATCTGCAGGTGTTTGGAGGCTGCCCCTTGGAGGTCTGCGGCGAGCAGGAAAGGCCACAGGAATCCTCAAAAAAAACGAGGCAGAGCCCCAATGTCAAACAGACCTGGGTCCTCCCCAGTAGGCCAAGAAAGATAAGTAAGAACCGATGACTTGAAATGACAAAAAGGGTGAAGTGCTGTCCTTGGAAATAAGGAGCCTTCCACAGACCTGGGCTCACTGGAGGGTGGGATGAAGGAAACACCGTGTCCTGAGCTCAGTACCAACCCCTGCCGGGGGGCCCAGGTGTGAGTCTCAGGCAGAGGGAAGAGGGAGCACCAGCTGTGGATGGACACCTGGTGACCAGGTTGTCACACAACGTCACAGACACATCAGGGCTGGGAGCAAGAATCGGGGAAGCTTCTTTTTTTTCAAGATGCAGGAGTAGGCTGTAAACAGGCCTGTGACAAGCTCAGAATCAGACGTGTGGGAGCAGCCCAACAGTCAGAGGTTTGTGAAAGAACATGGTCACACATTCAGTGAGAATGGCCATGCATCTCAGTGGGGCTCTGAGCTTCCTGACAGGCTCTCATCCTGAGTGTCAGACCTGTGGCTCTGAGTGTCACCCCCACTTTAAATTGTAATTCAAAACTCACCTCTTCGGGACTTCCTAGGTGGTGCAGTGGTTAAGAATCTGCCTGCCAATTCAGGGGAGATAGTTTCAATCTCTGCCCCAGGAAGATTACACATGCCGTGGAGCAACTAAGCCTGTGCGCCACAACTACTGTGCCCCTGTGCTGTAACTACTGAAGCCCACATGCCTAGAGCCAGTGCTCCGCAACAAGAGAAGCCACCACAATGAAGAGTAGCCCCTGCTTGCTGCAACTAGAGAAAGTCCATGTGCAGCAATGAAGACCCAATGCAGCCAATAAATTAATTAATTTAAAAAAAAAAAAAAAAAAACCCTTACCTCTTCGAGTAGCTTTTCTCCCCCGCCGACGAATTCCTCTGCTGTCCAAGAGGATCTGAACTTCCTGCCCTGAGCACTTCAAAGGTTAGGTGCCTGTTGGAAGGACACGTGGAAATGATTCTTACCAGGAGTTACCCTGAGAACTTTTACTTTATGGCAATTATTAGTGTGAAAAAAAAATTAACTGGTACAGGCCTGTTGTAGGAATAGAAGACGTGTAAATATCAATAGTAACAATTATTATTAAAAATGCAATTTACGCATATCTGTGAAATTCAAGCTCATTATCATGTAGTGGTAATGACAGCATAAAACTAAGCTAACCTCAGTTCAGATGAGCAAATAAAGTTGACAGCAGAATGACCCTAATTAATGAATTTGATAAAAGCCTTTCCCTGTTAATGGGTTCTTAGCCAAAGGTGAGTTTTTAATTGGGATATAAATTTCAGGTATATGATAATATATGTAGAAATGTGAAGGCTTCAGCCCAACAAATACATACTATTGCTTCCTATGCATTCGGTCCCGATGGCCTTCAAAGACAAACACATCAGGGCCCTGTTCCTGAGGTTTCTACCATCTGGAGAAGATGACTTGAAAATATTTGGAAGCAAGAGGTAACAGGAGAGAGAGAAGTTGAAAATACACGGCAAAGGAAGTAAACTTTTGGAGGGCCCAGTGAAGAAGCTGATACCAACCATGTTCTTGGCCTTCCCCGACCAATAGAAATCCATCAGAGGCCAGAAAAGAAATCCAGGCCAGGCTTTACTGGGGCTCCTGCAGCCCCAGGAGGGAATGAAAACAAGTCACAGGCTCCCTTGCTGGCTCCCTGCTCCCTGATCCCCGAGGGAGGCAGGGGCCAGCTGGTTCCTTATATGGGGTGAGAGTAGGGGTGTGTCCAGGGGCCAGGCTGGAGGGGTGGCTTAAGTGGTTTGCCTACCCCTGAGGTGGTGTTGAGTGCAGTACCCTGCTTTTGCTCCCAGCTCTTCAGAAGTGGCAGTTGGGGTTTCTTGGTCTTTTTGTGTCTTCTTGTCCATAACTGGCACCCAAATGCCCATGCACGCAGTTATTTTTAGTCCCTTATAGTTTCTTTGTATTTTGTGGCTGGAGGAGACCTTTGTCCAGGTGCAAACACTGCAGCAGAGGGTCCCAGCTCCCAGCCTGTCTCAAAGCCATGCTTCTCAAAGCAAGCCCCAGGCCGCTTGCAGGGGTCCCAGACTTCTGTACTCTGCACCTCTACCTGCAACCCACCAAATCAGAGTTCCAGGAGGGAGCCCGGGAATCTTCGTTTTACTAAAATCCTCAGCTGAGTCTCCTATTCATAAAAGTGGAGAACCACCACCACCTGTTACTCCAAAAGCAGGTTCTGAGGCCACAGCCTTATTTCACAGGGGAGGCCCTTGAGTTCCAGACGGATGGAGTCAGACCTCCGATCAGAGTTTTAGTTTACCTCCATGTGCTGAGTCCACGCCAGGCTTCCCTGGACCAGTTCCAGCTGCCCGCAGGAACTGGTCCAGCAGGTTCCAGCTGACCATCGGCATCTCAAACTCCAGCCTCAAACTGAATCTGCACTCTGTTCCTGTCACACCCACCATCCTGGGGTCAGCAGTGGCCTCCTAGAGGTCTTGAGTCTGGCCTTCAGACCTGAGGTTGTGTTTCTGACTCGTGATGGAAGTGACTCCCTGCTCCTCCTTGGCTGCCTGGTCAATGTCCATCTCTTGGCATTGTCACTGGTGTAAATTACAGACCCACTCTAGCACCGCATCCTGTCAAACCCCTGAGGGACCTGCTGCACTGATGCCTCCATTCTCTGACCCTCACGGTGGACACAGCATGGTCTCCAGTCTTGGGAACATCAGCACCCCTGTGGAGCCTTTGAAAAATACCTGCCAGGTCCCACCTGGTGGGAGTTTCTGCTTTAACTGGCCTGGGATGTGCCCTGGGCATTGGTATTTGTCAGAAACTTTGCCCACTGTCCACTCCTCCCTTTGCACCTCCTTCCATAAATCTAACATGCACCAAAGGTTGAGAAACCCTGCTCTGACAGTTGGGGATGCTTCTGTCTCCTTAGCCAGCCTATAAGATGTGCCAGTGTATAGAGTGTCCTGTTCCCTTTGAATTGCATTTCTGCCTTCCCTTCTGTAACTACGGAATGTTTATTCAGCTTCTATAGTCTGCTGGACATCAAAGATACTATCCTGGTCTCATTCGGTCTTGCACAAGATGATGACTATATAGATACAACATTATTCTTATTATTCTTATTTTTTATCCCTTTTAGACCATAATCTCCAGAAAGATTGATGCCTAGCTTTAACACAGAACCCTACACTTTCAGTTCAGCATCCTATCCCTCAAGGAGAAGCAGAGTGTAGTGCCAACCATACTGACTTTGTCTGACCCGTGTTCAAATGCGAGATCTGCGACTTCTTAGCTGTGTGCTCGAAGAAACTCACTCTCTCTGAACCTCAGTTTCTTATCCACTAAAAATACTATCTATCTGTGGGACTGGTGAGAATTACAGATGGATGAGAACCTGGCCAGATGCTCCCTGTGACCACCCATCAATGTGTAGCTTTGTTTCCCGCTAGCAGGCAGTAGGGCCAGTCTTCCTGAGTGCGTCCACGGTGGTCTGGATTGTGCTGGAGAAAGTCAGAGGGAAGGCAGGGGCTGCTTCTCTCTGCTCACAGGATTAAGCGAAACATAAAGAGGAACAGATAGGTTACTAGTGACTTTTTTAAAGTCAAACGAGAAAATGTTTGAGTGTATAAACACGCTTCAGTTTTAAGATGCCGGAAAAGGTTAGGTGGTGATGCTGCTCAAAAATACGGGAAAGTTGGGACTTCCCTGATGGTGCAGTGGTTGAGAATCCACCTGCCAATTCAGGGGACATGGGTTCCATCCCTGGTCCAGGAAGATCCCACATGCCTGGGAGCAACTAAGCCCGTGCGCCACAACTCCTGAGCCCGTGAGCCTAGAGTCCGTGCTTCATAACCAGAGAAGCCACCGCAATGAGAAGCCCGCGCACCACAACGAAGAGTAGCCCCGCTCATCACAACTAGAGAAAGCCCACGTGCAGCAACAAAGACCCAAACGCAGCTAAAAAGTAAACTAAACTAAAATATAATAATTTTTAAAAATACAGGAAAGTCAGCAAGCACCACAGTAAAAATACCTTGCAATGAGAAAACAGTTGGCCAAATTGGGGTGGCAAGTGACAGCAGAAGTAGGATCGGAAGCAGAAGACTAATCCTGGCTTAGCTACTAACTAGCTGTGGAACTTCAGGAATAATCCCAGCCACATTTCACACATTGATTAAATCTTTAAAAGCATAAACACAATAAAAATGTTAGCTATTTAAAATCTGTTTTTCTGAGTGTGAATAGAAAATTTTAAAAAAATTTTTTATTTATTTAGAAAAACAGATCCAGATACTGGTATTTGACCCCCTGCCACCAAATTTTCTCTCCTGACATGTGTCCCATGGTTTTCCCTTTGAGTGTGAGCAAATCTGTTTGCTGCACTGTATGTCATGATTCCCTGAATCTAGGTTAGGCAATTTTGCAGCATCCTAATCTTTTCTTAGACCCAAGCTGAGCGAGAGAGGAGCTTACAGGTTTCCAAGATGAAGCACTTTCTGTTTGAAATGGCTTCTAACCTACTAACGTCACTTAACTCCTAGAGAAAATGCCATTTTTTTTTTTGTTATTTCTGTTTTGTTCAGTTAGGTACCCATGGAGGTGGTTAATTGTTTAACAGCAATAGTAAGAATGGCTGGGGCGTTATTTCATACTTTTTTCCTGTTTCTTTTTCTTTCTTTCTTCCTTTTTAACCAGTACTCAATAGAGTAATATAGTCCTTCCTTTCCTAAGAGAAGTAAACAGACTTCTGCCCATCTGCACAATTTTATGACAGATCTAACCCAAAGCCCACCTTTTAAAAGTACCCATATTATATTTTATCCCAAACCTATCACATTGTTCATTCTTAACCTGTCCGCATTCACACCCCTGTGTGAGTCTGGCTTTATGAAAGCGATAGCGGGGGTCGCGGAGAGAGACAGGACATCCTCTGTAAATTGCTCAAACCAGCACATCCAAGACACAAAGTCCCCCGGGGACAGGTGGTTTGTCCCACAGAATGGCCCTTCCACTTACTGCTTTCTGACTTGGCTGAAATCAAGAAAGGGATGTGATTATCTTTATTTTCCAGGCAGAAAGGTAAAACCAGGCAGTGACAAATCAATTCTCAAGGTATACAGGTCCACTTCCGAAAGTGGAAAACATAATCCTGAGAGTCCCCTGCTGCTGGCCTTAAAAGTCAAAACATGCCAACTAACCTCCGAGTGTCAGGGATTTTTAAAAATCTCTGACGTACTATTTTTCAAATGGAAACTGGTGACCACTGGCTGGCACCATCCACTGGGTAAAATGAGGCCTTGGGACAAAGAGGAAGTGGTGCTGAGGGTTTGCAGGCGTCCTGAAAAGCTCTATTAGCCTCGGGAAGGGATCAATGTGAAACCAAATACTTTAGTATCTGGGCTTCTCGTGGGCTCTTGTTTTTAATTCTCTGGTCCCGAGAGAATAATTTTCTTCTCTTAATCGAATCCTCTTGAGAGGAGGCGAAAGCAAGGAGATATCTGTGGGTCAGGGAGGGTTGGCTCAGAGCCTCCTAAGGGAGAGGACCATTTCCCATGCAAGCAGCAGACGGACGAGGGCAGCCCATGAGCACAGGGCTTCTGGAATCAGACCTCTTCTTCATCCCTCTCACCTGGGCTGAGTTACTGACTTGATTTAAGTCTCATTTCCTCCTCTGTTTCCCTGCCCATGGATGGTTACCATGAAATGAGATCATCACATAAAACATGGAGTATGATGCCTGGCACACAGCAGACACTTACTAGTTATGAAGAATTTCAATCATTTTATCTCAATGTTTAACAAATTGCCTGGTGAGCATCAGAGGGTCAGTATATTTGGGGTGAGTGGGTGATACCCAAAAGACACGCTGAATTGATCACAGCTGGAACCAGCCAGTGACTATCATCAACATCAGAAGTTTCTGACAGATGGAGGCCACCTGAGTTCACAGGCACTCTCCCTACCCTTGCCCCCCGTGCCTTGATGTATACAGCCCATGCAGGCTCGGCCTGCAGGGGCCATGGTGGCCCTGGCCTTTAAAGATCTGGGACCCAAAAAGATAAGTGACATGAGTCCAGTAAAATTTACCATCATCCAAGGGACCCTCTAAAGGAAATGACCACTAATTCTCTTCTGACAGTGGTGCCGAAATGAATACTATCATGTGGTTGCCAAGAGACTCAGAGCAGTTCTGCTTGTGTCTGCAGAGCCAGGGAAGAGGTGGCAGGAACCTATGCGCTCCCGTGGTCCATTCTCCTCTCGACCTTTCAGAGAGAGACCAATCGGGAGAAATGGAGGCAGCTTACAGCTTTCAAATGATTGTTCAGGCTGAGGGGGAAATGTGATGCCGCATCTGTCCAGAAACTGTGTTGCGCTGCGTGCGAACACGCTCCTCCCGTGGAATCCCCACTCTGAAATCCAGAAGGCACACTAGGACCTGTTCCTCTGGGGTATGTCTCCTTCTCATGGATTTATTGGTTCATGAAGATCAAAAGATTAATTAAAACCTGCTGTATGTCAGGCACAGGAAATACAAAGACAAATAAAACTGTTTCCACCCGAAAGGGCCTGGAGTCCAGAGGGAGTCACATCTGTTAACAGAAAATTACAATGAAATTGACATTACGCACATGGTGTGTATTTGTGGTGGGGGATATGGAGGGGCCAATTCTGCCCAAGGGAATAAAATAGAATTTTTTTAAAAAAATTATTATATATTGGCGTATGGTTGATTCACAGTATTGCATTAGCTTCAGGGCACAGCAAAGTGATTCAGCCATACATACACATGTATCTATTCCTTTTCAAATTCCTCTCCCATCCAGGTCATCATAGAACACTGAGCAGAGTTCCCTGCGCTGTATAGTAGGTCCTTGTTGGCTATCCATTCTAAATACAGCAGAGTGTACATGTTTGGGAGTTTAGGACTGACATGTAAAATAGGCTTTTACAGAGTAAGTAAGTCTTGAACTGACTCTTGAAATGTGAGTATTTACCCGACAGCCAGGGGTGAGCAGGGGAAGTAGAAAGATGAGTCCCGATGCAGAGAAAAGCAGGAGTGAAAACACAGGGGAAAGAAAGAGCCTGACCTCAGCTGGGCAACTGCAACCAGTTTGGCTAAAATCTGACCAAAATGCAGGGTGGACGTGTCTAGAGATGGAGCAGGGACTTCATTTTTGCCCACTTGTCCTCCACCAGCCAGGATTCTTGGTTACGGGCATCACAGACCAATGCTGGCTACAATTGTCATGCTGTCAGAAATAGGTAGAGTGCGTTTTAATAGTCTAGATGCGATGACTCCATGGATTATTACTGTAAATGATGCTTGTGGAGGAACCAAAGGTCTTCCAAGTAGATACGGACTGAATTAACGTGAGTCCGAGATGCAGTTAGGTATTTTCCATTTACAGAGATGAAGCTAAGTGGAGACTCAAAGCTAGTAATCAGTTAAACAGGACCCCAAACCCGTAAACACAACTCCATAGAAAGCTTGGCTGAAAACTCCATTCTGTGACCTTTGATGACTATCCCAGCAGCTCAGTTCTCTGCCTGTCAACAAGGGGAAGTTTCAGTTTTCAGACAGACACAGAGCCTTGAGTCATTCTTTTATCATAACCTCCATTACTCCTCTCTTAGGAGTGTGTCCCCCAAAAGTTTAAGGGAGGAGAGAGAAAAGCTCTGTTCACTTCCATGAGTCTGTCCAATCCAGTAGGATTTTATCATCCTGGATTTGAGAATGCCAAACTGCCTCATAAAATGAGCCGGTTGTCTGAGAGACGGGGCCAGCTGTTATTGCTCGGCTGAAAGTTGATGAGGTCAGGCTTTCAGGCACCCTCATCACGCTCACGTTCCCTCATCAGCTCTTCTGGTGGCCCGTTCCCTCTACGCAGGTAAATGCACATTATAATTAATGAGCCACCCCCACATCCAAAATCTATAGCATCACCCCATTCCATTTAAATGTGGCCCTGTTATCCTTTGGGTTATGAAATGGAGGGAAACCGCTGGCAAGTATGGGGATCTGACTTTGATAGACCCATCTCTGGACTAGGAGAGTGTGTTTATACCACCCCAAATTAGGAGAAACTGATTTAGTCCATCCAACTCACATTATGCATGTGCTTTCTCATTTGCAAGGAAGAGAAAATATGACTTTTTGTTACCAGTTACCTAGGATCTATTTCCCTCATTGCTTAAGCACTGCACAGTAGGAAATTAGCTGCTCAGGACATTGGTATATATTCAAGCCGTTAGGTCAAGTGTACTAATTCTGAGGATTAGTATTGTACCAGATATGCCCTGACCAATACCAAACACTGGCCACAGTTGTGTACGAGGCATGTTTAGAAGGAATAGTATCAATGGTTTGTATGTCCATCAAGCCAGCTACCAGCTACCATTTGTCCACATTTAGAACCAAGACTAACTCCTTGCTTCTGTGTCACAGAGCAATGATAATATTTCAATTTTCAATTTTTTTTTAGTTCTTTTATTTCACAAAACTTTGATTTTGTTCATTCTCTGACATAGTCTACTAGACTTAGAATTTTTCCTGAGAACTGAATTTCCAAGAAGACTGGATTATGCATGAGCTTTAGGAGATGATTAAGTATCACAGTGTTTGCAGGGAACCAGGCTGACAAGCACGATGCCATTAAAAATCGATTTGTAAATACTTTTGATGACTGACAAACCAAATCCTTGATCAGAAACCATTATAATTATGTTCGATAATTGCTGTTATAATCCAATAGTTCAATGTTATATTAGTTACCTATTTCTGCATAACAATATTACCACAAACTTGGTGCCTTAAAACAACACACATGTCTTAGCTCAAAGATTTTGAAGGTCAGGGGGCACAGCGGAGCTGGGTCCTCACTAGACTGCAACCAGGTTTGGCCAGGTCAGGGTCTCATATGAACTTGGACAGGGAAAGAACCTGCTTCCAAGCTCCTGTGGGTGTCAGCAGGACTCAGTTCCCTGTGAGCGATTGGCCTGAGGACTCCAGCTCCTTGTTGGCTGTTGGCTGGAGGTCACCCTCAGTTCCTTGTCTTGTGAGTCTCTCCATATGACATCTACTTCATTAGCCGTCAAAGGAGGTGTCGTTGGGGAAAGCCTACTGGCAAGATGGAAATTATGACCTTATGTCACACAAGCATGAAAGCAATATATCATCACCTTTGCCATAATTTACTGTTAAGAAACAAGTCACAGGTCCCACCTAAACTCATGGAGAAGGAATTACATGTGGGCATTAATACCAGGAGGGGTGGATCATTGGGGGAATGCTTCAGAGTCTGTCCCCCATGAAAATATTGAGTAAGAACAAAAAAGATCTGATCTCGGGACTTCCCTGGTGGCGCAGTGGTTAAGAAACCGCCTGCCAATGCAGGGGACACGGGTTCGATCACTGGTCCCAGAAGATCCCACATGCCACAGAGCAGCTAAGCCCATGCACCACAACTACTGAGCCTGCACTCTAGAGCATGTGAGCCAAAACTATTGAGACCATGTACCACAACTACTGAAGCCCACGTGCCTAGAGCCCGTGCAAGGAGAGAAGCCACCACAATGAGAAGCCCGTGCACCGCCACAAAGAGTAGTTCCCACTCACTGCTAGAGAAAGCCCATGCGCAGCAACAAAGACACAATGCAGCCAATAAATTAATTAATTAATTAATTAATTAAAAAAAAAAAAGATCTGATCTCTTTAGGAAAGCCCCCTTTAAAAGTTTAGGTCTAAACCATAAAGAGGGGATGGGGAAACCATACTGGCTGCAGCCGCTCAAAATAAAATTTTGCTGCAGGAGTAAGAAAGCAATAAATATACACGATCTGTTAATCAGGAGGACGAGAAGAAGAGAAAGTGATGCGTTATTCTTTGTGAAGAAGTAAGGGCAAAGAGAGCCAGAGTCATTCTACACATAGTCAGCGAGTATCTATGTGAGGAGATCGTAGGGCTACAAAGAAATATCAAAATAAATATTATGTGTTTGTTTTCCTCAAGCTGGTTATAATAATAGCAAACATTTATATTGACTTTATCCTTAGCCAAGCATGAATCTAGTAACGTTACATGTATCAGCTAATTTAACCTTCAAACAACCCTATAAAGTAGGTGTGATCATTGTTGCCATGAAGATGAGAAAACTAACTGAGGGGTTAGTGACTTGCCCAAGGTCACAGAGCCAGGAAGGGAGGCTGTGTGATTCCAAAGTCCACACCCTGCACCAAGGGTCAGCAAACTACAGCCCACAGGCCAAATCTGCTCAGCTCCCTGCTTTTGTAAATAAAGTTTTACTGGGACACAGATGTACCCATTTGATTACATTGTCTCTGGCTGCTTTTGCATTACAGTGGCCACGTTGAGAAAGTCATCCATATGGCTTGCAGACCTAAAATACTCGCTGCCTGGCCCTTTACAGAAAGAATTGGCCAGCCTTGCTATAAGCCACCACAGCATAGTGACTTTTTGGTGAGAGAGAGACATATCCTGTACCCAGACTTCTAAAATACAAGATGCAATATGAGCTACACAGAAGTACAAAGAAAACGGAATAATGTTACCGTGGCCTTCTTAGACACAATGGTGGTGACTCTGTGTGTATGTATGTGCGTGTGGTCTCAGGGAGGCGGTGTTAGTGTTCTGTGGCTATAAGGCTGAAGTGGAAACAAGAACAGCATAGGTGAAAAGTAAAGACATGACAGCTAGATTTGGCAGCTTTAGATAAAAAAGAGCAATTGGGGGACAGATTTGTATCCTCCAGCAGTTACCACAACTAACTATAATATTACTGTGTTTATGCAAATAAAGTAGTAAAATCTAACTAAGCATCTTATAAAAGTCAGTTTCACCCCTAAATTTCAACACTCATATGTAAAGTAGTTTCCACCAACAGAAGCAAGCAAGAGCATGGGGAGATGACATGAAGTCTGAGATTCCAGGGTGCTGTGCAAAGATGAAATTGCCACTAGAGTTCTAAAAAGCCTACGAGGACATCAGGGTTAAACTGACTACTTAAAGCCAGTGTTATGAGTCACTGCAGCATCCATCTGTACCCACTTTGTGCAATTTCTTTAACTCTTGCTCCTAAGTAGATTTTTTCTTATGTATTCGCCACTTAGCTGAATCACACCAAGGCATTCAGCAAGGGAATAGTCTTATTCAAAACATTCAGAATTGGATGAATATTCACTTTGATCTCTTGTTTATCTCAATGTCTGACACCACAATTCACCCGTGTGCGTTCCTGGTCTCAAACAGAAGCAATCACCCTCCCGTGGGTATTCCTTGAAAATAATGTTACTTTTCTCTGATAGTAAACATCACACAGAGATAAAGCTGAAGACAGAAAATTTAATAACATGAAGACATGTTTGACCATCTTTCTCTGGAGGTTCAGAAATAGTTCAGTGTTTTATAAGCAGTACATGGCACAACGCAGGCATATCCAAGAGATGGATAGACATTCCACTACTTCGAGATTTCCCTTGGTGATCATAGCTATAGACTTTTGCTGCTTGCCGAATTATTACTATGATTCCTGCCTTTTCAGCCTATTTTGCTATCACTTACGTTCCTCTAGTTTGAATTCTGAGTTTTTGTTTTTGGCAAAATAGAGGTAACTTAAATGAAGTTGAAGGTTTTAGAAGTCAATTGAAGTCAACTTCTGTTAAATATGTATGAAGGTTATAGGATCAGAGCCTCACTTGCCAAAGGAAAAAAAAATCCTCTTATTTTGCACATCTGCCACCCAGGGGCATTTTTAAAGAGGCTCTTTAGCATCTCCAAGCTTTGTCTCAGCCACATTCTATTCTATTTCTCGTCACACATATTTTTTTCCTTAAACATTGTTGCATTTCCAAAGGGACGTTCAGATTATGCCAAAAAAAAGTTAGGTGCCCTTTTTGACCAAGCAGATACTCACTGAATATTGTATAATGTCTGGGTTCTCACCTGCTTCTTAATTCTTCAGGATTTCGGTCCATTTCACTCTAAAATGAGGAAAGGATGAGGTTGACTCGGGAGGGCCGTGTTTAATTCCCTGTTAGAGTCTTGTTCCACCAGAACCAGATGGAGGCAGAGTCAGAAGGATGATGGATGGACCCACCCAGTTGAACACTTCAATTTTCTTCTAAGAAATGAGATATTAATGGTCTGTAGAAGCTGCTAAATACAGGCTTTCTCAACTAGAAGCAGAAGGCTGGGTTTTCTTTCCATTTGCATTTATTTCTCTCTCATAGAAAGACCTAACTTTAATATTAAGAGAACTTCCACAAGTGAAAACGCTATCAGGGAATGTCATAAAGAGACAGAAGATGAATCAAAGGTCCGGGCCTGGGTGAAAGGGAATGAAACTCCAAGAAAGGGCAACGTATTGGCAGACTAGTCAGGACACTCACTCTCCCAGGCGATGTGGGTGGCTGCTTCATCCTGTAAGGTCCTGGTTTCCTCAAGAGTAAAATTAGAGTCATCACATTTTCTGTTAATCTACCAGATTTTATCAAAATATGCTAGAACAAAAGTATCAGCTACCTGTATACTATGTAGTGGGTAATATTATATTTCAAAATACTGATTCCCCTCACTCCCCTTTCTATGGATGTCTCCCTATGAGAGGATTAAGCATCTCTTCCCCACTGATATGTTACTTGCTTTGACCAATGGAATGGA
The DNA here is from genome assembly GCF_030028045.1 of Hippopotamus amphibius kiboko. Lineage (NCBI taxonomy): Eukaryota > Metazoa > Chordata > Mammalia > Artiodactyla > Hippopotamidae > Hippopotamus > Hippopotamus amphibius. The sequence continues at coordinate 80,901,837 of NC_080196.1, read as the reverse complement.
AGCAGAGAACGTGTGCTTCTCAAGCTCTGAGAGCTTTCTCCTGGCTCTACCATGCTCTTCTTTCTCTCTGCCAAGAGATAAGCAATGTTGGAATAGCTTAGTCTCCAGACTTTTAAATTTTTATGCCGTGTTAATTTTCTATAATTATTTACTCTTGTTTCTACTTCATTCTGTAGTAATGTCCTTTCTGAAAATGTCAGCCTGAAAGAAAGGGAGATGGCTGTTCAGAGAGTCTTCCCAAGGACCGACCCCCGAGGGGATGGAAAGGGGTGGTGGAAATTCAAGGGGAGTGTTAAAGTAACGTGAAGTCAAACAACTGTGAAATGACTTCCAACTTTCAAATTAGCAAGTTAAATATAATATTCCCTGTGAGGAAGTGGTCATTCATGTTCTTCTGATGCAAATATAAAATAATTAGTTTTCTAGAGGACAATTTTGTAACATTTATCAAAAGATTTAAAACATGCATAGCATCTGAGGCAGTGAAATCCCCTGCAGGGCTGTATCCTAAGGAAACGGTGATAGATAGATGCATAAAGTCTGCGCAGAAGGCTGCTCTCACCAAGAACAAGGGCTGAGGGGACATACTTCACGAGCTAACAGTGCTTATATTTGAGTTGTAGAATTAATGGGATTTTTCCTACCTTCTCCTCCTCCTCCTCCTCCTCCTTTCTCTTCCTTCTTCTCCTTCTCCTTCTTCTCCTTTTTTTGCTTTTCTGTTTTAAATTATTGAGAACTTGTTTTGTTTTTCTGACGAGGGGGAGGGGAATATATTTCAGAAAAAAATAAAGAGGGAAATTCAGGGAGAGCTGATGTCCCTCTTAGGTAACATATTCCCTCTGGGGAACGTCGTCTTCCCTGTCCTATTGCTGCTAGGGGCAGGGCCTCAATACTGAGTGGGTCACGTCAGAGAGGAGGCGGGGAAGTGGCCAAGGGAGCTGGAATTGGCTCAAGTCATCTTGTGGCCTCACCATGCAATTCACACCTGTACTTGTGACTGGTGGGGATTACTCTGTAGAAAGTACCCTCTGAGTTCCCCAACCTACACAGACTCTCAAGGAACCCAAGATAAGAGATAAGAAGGCATGTGACATTCAGCCCTGGCCCAGGCCCACTTGCAGTATGGCTCACTGCCTGTTTTCCTTAAGGCTGGTTCAGGGTCTCACATTCATGCCTGGGCTAACTCCCTCGCCAGTTGGGTGTTTTTCTTTGCCGCTGTCTCCTTGGTTCATCTTGCTTCTGAAGAGTCATTAAGCTCCATAGGAAAACCATATTTAGGAGGCTGCGCAGCTGCAGAGGCCTGCAGATAATGAGCGGTGAACAAATCTCCACATTTTTAAAGCTCAGCTGTTTGAAACATGCTGAATGCAAAAATCACTGGTGAGTTACAATGTGTTAAATGACTATAATTAAAGGCCACTATACTACGACACAGTTCATGATATTTCCTTGCAAAAATTATAGCCGGGCCACCTAGAGTGGTGGACACTGTATTTTTTATTCCTTTCTATGGAACTGAGGAAGAATGGGACAAAAACATCATGGAAAGATCATTGTGTTATAGGAAGAGTTTTATTATTTGGATTCTTTTAGCCTCTTCATAACCTTTAGCAAATGATTTTTGTACGATGTTGTACATTGTCTCCATGCTTTTCATCTATTGACAGAAAAATGGGGAGCAAATTACATTTAAACAAAATTTCCAGCAGCTGATCATGTCTAGATAACTGGTCTGTTGTTATTTTTCTAATTTGGGTTTTTCAGATAAAGCAGTTGTGAAAATAAGACATGAAATACTTAACTCTCATTGAGTTCAGCACAAGACTGGCAATTTGGGAGAAGAGCTTCCTGGTCAGTTATTAAAGCAACTTGATCACTTTCTTATTTAAATAAAAACTTCTGTAATTTCCCAAGCTCTCTTACTTGAATTTTCCTCTTTTATACCTAGAAACCTATATTTGATACAATTTTCTTTTTCCCTTGTACATATATGTGAGTTCAACTCTATTCCCACTAAAAAAATCTAAGTTAGAGGACTAGATTGTATATAAATTATCTTAATAATTTCCACCAATGGGTGAATGAAATTTTCAACTTATTCTTAAATACAAACCATAAGATTGGTATTTCCTTTTTAGTGTGGTCAACTTATAATATGCTATTAAGAATAATTTATAAGCCTGATTTGACAATGTTTTTAGTGCAGTCATTATTCACATTGTTGGTGGCCATTCTGCTTGAGTCAGGACGATAAGGTTCAACTATTGCAGGTGACAAATATTCTGAATTCCAACTGTGTTGCTGCCGTTGACATTCTGAGCTAATCTTTTTATCTTTGCATCCTCAAGGAGAAAGTACAGCACAGAAAGCCAAACTTACCATCAAGGATATAGAAAGAATAAACATTTTTTTTTTTGTAAAACACTTATGAATAGAGAGTGATATTGCTTACTGCATCCTAAACTTGTTACTGAGTCCAAGCTCATTCTTCTCACTGCACAACAGGCCAATAAATCGAGAGATGAGTTGTTGGGGCAAGGAATAGGGAATTTATCAGGAAAGCCAGTGGACTGAGGTGGTGGACTCGTGTCCCAAAGAACATTTTACCCAAGTTAGAAGTCAGGCTCCTTTTATACTAAAAAGGGAGGGGATGTGGTTGATTGTTGGAAAATTCTTGGTGTCAAAATCCTTTGTTCTTGCATCTGCCCGTGTAGGTCAGGTCACAATCCTGTAAACCTCCAACAAGACAAATGTTATTCTCCGTTCTGCAACTTTTTATCTCTACCTGCATGGAAAAGTGTTATACCTTTAAAGGTGAGAGCCTTGACAATGGGCTGTCTTGCATATTTTAGGCTATAGGCACCATTCTTAACCTGTAGCAAAAGCAACAGGATGCAAAGGTTAAAGTGCAAGAAACAGATCCAATGCGGAGTCAGATTTGTTCTTCCCTCTTAACTGATTTGATGATCCACCTAATCCCAGATTGGGAGCCCAAGAATGTGTCTCAACTGAGAAAACTGGTCCCACACCTCATTGAAGGCAGTGGTCCTCCACTTCGATTTCCCTGGGACACTTTCAAGACGTTTAGGCCCAGGCCTCCCACTGAATCAGGATGTCTGGGGGTGTCTCGTGAACTCTCCATGTGTGGTTCTTCATCTCCTTTCGAGGGGAATGAAGAGTCTTTGCCCAACTACTATCTGCCCCAAAGGGCACCAATGATTTACATGTGTTCTTTATTTAGACTTTGCAACACTGTCTTATTTTACAGATGAAGAAATAGAGATTTAGGATTCAGGTGCTTCACACTCACCAAGGTCCCAGTTTCCAAATGCACAGCCAGAATATAACCCAGCCTTCTGTGTCCCCAGACTCCCGGTCTGTTCCTCTGCAATTCTGTCTCCAAAAGCAAGCATTTAAAAACCTGGCAAAGAAAAAGGACCTGGCAAGGAACTGGAGGAGGCAACAGTGTCTTCATACCAGCACCAGTTCCATCTGCTATTTTCACCTGAGTTTCAAGCTCCTGTGAACTGGCCGGAGTTTCCCAGGAAAGGCAGCCTCTTGATCGACTGTCGATGAGTCAGGTCCACACCATCGCTTATCTGTGTTGCCTTCTGCAGCTCTGTGTAGACAAGCTAAAGGTTCAGAACAGATGCCATTTGAACATAGGGTTCTGTTTAAGCAAGATATTTCTATGCATGGCCAATAGTAACAATGATTTGTGGATCTGGTTTCAAAAGATTCTACTAAAATGAAAATCCCAGAGAACAGATGGAATCCTAAGTCTCTGTCCATAACATAGTAAATATTTATAACAAAAAGTTTGTTTTGATGCTTACATGTGTGCTATGACTGCATTTGAAGGCAATGATGGCTTTTCCAAAAGGCATTTATTTGGTTTTGAAAAGGATGTGTTTTTGGTTTAATCACAAATCTTCCCGGAGAGAGAGGAAGGTGATTGTCAGCTGGGACTCAGCATTTGTGGGGCAGAAGGTAAGAGTGAGAGAAAGGTGAACCTTCATTTATAAGGGGGAGAGGGAACACTGAGGAGAGGAGTTGGAGGACAATGTCACATAATGGAAAGCATGAACTTTGCAATTAGAAAAATCTGGGTTCAAATTCTGGCTTTGCCTTTTGTAAGCAATTATTTATTTAACGAGTTTTAATCCTGTGCCAGATACTGAGTTGGGCATTAGGCACACACAGATAAAAACGGAATGGTTCCTAGGGGCACACAGTCTAGAAATATACATACATTTTAAAATGTTTACATTGGTGATGGCTAAGCACAATGCCAATGACCTTCGTTGGGTACTAGGGAGACACATCTAAAAAGTCAGAGCAAGAGGGCAGACCAGAAAGCCTTCCTGGTTGGTGACTTTGGATGATTTATGTGATTTCTAAACATCGGTTTTCTCAACTAATAACTATTTTGTTAGATTGTTATGAGAATTAAATGAAATAAGCTACGTACAGTGTCCACCGTGGTACCAGACAAACAGTAGACTTTCTATAAATAGTTATGATGCTGATAATGATGATCGGGATGACAAAGATGATATTGACATGAAGGACAAATGGGCCCAAGGACAAGGAATTCTGGCAGCAGTCAGAAGAGTCTACTGTTCTGTCGCTCAAAATTAGGCTAGGTGTCCATCCCGCCTGTGCGCTCTGAGTGTGCTGCCCTGCAAATTTTATTTGATCCCATTAAATTGTGAGCCCACGGAGGACAGGCAGCATAACTCTCTCTTGTGAACCACTGTGTGTCAACCTCAGTTCTAACACATGGGAGTCACTCTATCCATGTTCAGGGAGGGACGGATGTGAAAGAGAAAGAAAAGATGGACAGAGAAACAGATGAAAGGAAGAAGGGAGAGGTCTAGTGGAATCACTGTCCAAGGACACTACAAGCTGCTGTGCCCTCACCTCTATTTCATGTTTCATAGCAACACCTCCCATGACCAACTCATCACTCCATTACCCTTCATTCTCTAACCAGACACCATGCACCATCTCAGTCCTGATTTCCTTTATTTTCCTTTTCTTCCTATTTTCCTTCCTAGAGGGTTTCAGTTCCATCCATGCCGCATACTGAGCTGTATGGCCTTACATGAATTCTTAATCTCTTTGAGTCAAGTGAGGATAAGTCCAGTTAAACAAGGCAGACTGAAATATAAACTCCACTTCTTCCTAAAATTCTATTGTAATTACAGTGAATATTTTTAGACATTTCAAATGAGGGGGGCGATAAACTTATAAGAACAAAGGTGACAGCAGGGAAAAGTGGTTAAAATTTTTTGAAAGTTGGAAAATTCGTGGAACTCAGCAAGCAGCGAAGAAATCAATAGTGAGCAAGCTGACTCATTACACTGGCCTGCAAAAAATTGTAGGTCCCTAGAACCTCTGAAGGCAAAGGTGTGGGTAAGGTTTTTTTTAAAAAAAATGCATCAAATCTCCAGATTTCCTCCCTTGTACATCCAGCTAGGCTACTGCCCCTACCATGTCCTTGGATGAAACATGGAGTTTCCTCTCTGAAGAGCTTGAACCAGAGATGTTCTGGGCTTGGAACACAAGGCAGAGCCAAGCTTGGGGGTACAGCCCCGTGCCCAAACTAGGAAGAATAAGGAAAGTCCACATATGGTGATGTGATACTCCCCTAACCCTTTGCCTCCCCCATTGCTATCAGAATGTGCCAGCTGATAGCATTGTGCCAGCTTCGTGCCACAAGGAAAAGGATGGCAGGACTCCTCTCAGGTAAATTCAGCCAATGAAAAGGCACCTATAGACACTGATTCAGGAGTCCTCCAACAAAAGGACATGTTCCCTATAACAAATTCTACTGGTTGACAATTCTCATCTACACAAAAGAGCCTCCACCAGCATTTTAATGCCTCACTGTTAAATATATACAGACAGACAAGAATTTTCAGACGCTTGAGGAAATCTACTAACATGAAAGAAGACAAAAATAAGCAAGTAAAAATAAAAAGAAACTTGGAAGAAATAGATATAACATAGTGATCAGAAGAAAACTTCAGTAAAATTATCAATATGCTCAGAGTTATTAGAATGATCAATGCCTTCAAAATTCTGAGAGGAAGTTACCTCCAATCTAGAATTCCATCATCAAATTATCAATCAAATATAGGCATAGAATGAAAATACTTTCAGATAGTCAAGGTCTCAAAAGTTTACCTCCCAGGGCTTCCTAGGTGGCGCAGTGGTTATGAATCCACCTGCCAGTGCAGGGCACGAGTTCAATCCCTGCTCCAGGAAGATCCCACATGCCGCAGAGCAACTAAGCCCATGCACCACAACTATTGAGCCTGTGTGCCAATGTATCCAATAAATAAAAATTTAAAAAAATAAATATTAAAAAATAAATTTAAAAAACAATGAAAATATTAAAAAAAAAGTTTACCTCCCAGAAGCCTTTTCTTACTTAGCCACTGATCTCTTTCAACAATAGTAACAAAAGGCAGGGAGTAGGGGAAGCAAAGAAAAATGAAGATGAAGATAGTAGCTTCAGTACAGGAGAAAAGTTCAGGGAGGGCAGTAAGAGAAGTCCCAAGATGGTATTTATGCATCTGGGTAGAAATCTCCAGTCCAGCGTGTAGCAGAATGATGGACTTAACAAGGAATACCATCAAATAAAGGGGGAAAAAAGGAAACATATATGGTCTGGTACATTGTAATATATAGAGAAGAAGACATTTACTATGGTATTAGAGATGAATTAGTGATAGATCCATAAAAAAACAAACAAAATCACAGCCGTATTAACTCCAGAGGTGAAAAAAGTTGTAAAAGAAAGAAGTAAAATCATGCTATGTTGCTCAGCTATATATGATGTTATGTTCATACAAGTAATATAAGCACTGCATATTTACTTAACCAGAAACTGTGATCTAATTATCGGAAGAAGACAGATGAAGGGAAGTGTGTCTGGAGTCCAGAGGAAGGAGGCACCTAAACCCTTACCCTTCATGGTAAAAAAAAAAAAATCAGTGTATTAAAAATAAAACTAAAAAGTCAATGAAATGCAATACAAGTAGAATATTTAGAGAAATGGAAAAAAATGCCAGAAGAAAAAGCATGCTTGAAAAGGATTGTGTCACTTGAACAGAAGTAGCAGAAGAAGAGGCGCAATTCTATAATACATGTATTATTTAAGTAAATATGTAATGTGTGATGCACAAATTTCCTAGCAAGTTTACTGCACATGAAGGGACTCGAGACCTGGTTATAGTTGATGTTGTTGCTCAAAGCAGCTCCACTCAGCCCTGTGAACCTGCTCACCGGATCCTCAGCCTGATTCCATGTCTATTGTGTCAACAGCAGTCCACATCCCCTCTGGAGAGAGGCTGGTGGGGGTGGGGAGGGGGAGGGAGGCAGACATGGGTGGATAAAAGAAGAACCATCATTTATAGATTTCCCCTTCAGTTCTGAAAACATCTAAATAGATGTTTTAATATAAAACATGAGGAACAAACAGATCCCCTCTATCTGGTGCCCAGTGAGTACCAGCTGTAAATATGGCGGCACCAGTAGCAAAGGGAGGCCTATTTGGGGGTGTCATTGGCTTCCTTCAGCCCCACCTAGAAGCCCTTGTTGTCAAGTAGAGCCCACTGCAAACCAACGTGATGAAAGGAACCTTAGCCATCTGCATGGAGACTCTTGAATGTTTTTTTCTTTCCTGAAGATACAGGAGCTCGAAGTGGAAACAGGTAAGAGCTGGGTTCTCTCCATCGTGGGTAGAGCTCTTCTCTCAGGTGGTCAGAGACTGTGACCCTCCTTGTCATTTTCCATCCTTGATAAGCTAGAAAAATGCATCTCAACATTATTGTGACCATTATCACTGTGATTTTTTTTTTCCACAAATGGAATCTCTTCTGTATTCCACAATGCACACACAAGCCTCATTTTCTTTTGAAAGAAAACAATTCCAATAAGCACAAGAAAACAAATGTTCTGTAAAGTGGACTTTACAGTGTGGTGCAGAGCTTTCTGCTCAGGTTGAGAGCATCAAGGCGAAGCATCCTGTTCCATGTTTGTTGTTAACCACTGACCAGGAGGCGTGTGGGCTCCAGAGTGGCCGTGACAGTGATGAGTAGTGCAAACAAGAGCGGTAGCCTCATCTCCTAAGTCTTCACCAGCAGCCAATCTGCAGAGGCGGAGGGTGGGCTTGCGGGGTCTTGCCTGCTGTGAGCTCTGGGCTGGGCGGTGGGGCTAGCGCTGTCTCCTAGCTCTGCCCTCAGAAATGTGCATCTTTGCACAAGTCACCACACTGGGCTTTCACTTCCTCATCAGTGAAGGAAGGTTGGGCGTCCTCTGAGTTTCCTTACGACGTGAGTCCTCATCCTGCCCTACCTCTCCCTCCAGACCACGCATCTCAGGGGTCAGCTAAGAAGAGGGGCTCCAGGTCAGCCATGGCCGGTTCTACCTGGACCCACTCTGTGCTCTGCGGGCCTTTAAGGCGCAAAACAAAGGACCTTTCCCACAGCGCTGTTGCGATGGGTCAGTGCAATGACGGGGTCTGGGGCCGCCCAGGGTGACGCCACAAACGGGTGTCCTGGCCTCCCTTTGCTCCCGGAGGCCACGGGGGAGCGGGGGTGTAGCTTCCCCAGAAGCGAAGCCTCAAAGACCAGGCAGGAAGAAGTCTGCTGAGTCCTCTGAGGAGGAGTGGGGGAGGGGGCAGAGGGTGAGCGCCCTCAGCAAGAAAACTCACTCCTGGAAAGACAGGATTGCAGGAAAACAGTGATGCAAACTGCAAGCTCCCCAAAGGCGAGCCATGTTTCTGAGAGCCTGGTGACCTCTTCTACGGGGACCTGGAGCAGACGACATGGATTTTTCACAACTACAAGACGTAGCTGTGTGCCTAGAGCTATTGGCAAGGGCTCCACACTCATACCCATACACACACTCACACACACACCACACACCCCCACACACCACACACCACACACACCCACACACGCACACCACACACATCCACACATCCACACCACACACACCACACACACCCCCAACATACACACACCACACACACCACACAACCTCACACACACACCACACACACCCCTAACATACACACACCACGCACACACCCCACACACACACCTCACCCACACACACCCACACACGCCCACACACACCACACACACACCCCACACACACACACCACACACACCACACACCCCCACAGACACACCACACACACATCACACACCACACACACCACACACACCACACAACCCCACACACACACCACACACACCCCCAACATACATACACCACATACACACCCCACACACACACCTCACCCACACACACCCACACACGCCCACACACACCACACACACACCCCACACACACACCCCACACACCACACACACCACACAACCCCACACACACACCACACACACCCCCAACATACACACACCACACACACACACCCCACACACACACACCCCACACACCACAAACACCACACAACCCCACACACACACCACACACACCCCCAACATACACACACCACACACACACCCCACACACACACACCTCACCCACACACACCCACACACGCCCACACACACCACACACACACCCCACACACACACCCCACACACCACAAACACCACACAACCCCACACACACACCACACACACCCCCAACATACACACACCACACACACACACCCCACACACACACCTCACCCACACACACCCACACACGCCCACACACACACCACACACACCCCCAACACACACACACCACACACACACCCCACACACACACACCACAAACACCACACACACCACACACACACCACACAAACTCACACCACACACACCACAAACACCACACAACCTCCCCCACACATGCCACACACCCCACACACACACACTCACCCCCCCAACACACACACACCACACACACACCCCACACACACACACCTCACCCACACACACCCACACACGCCCACACACACCACACACACACCCCACACACACACCCCACACACCACAAACACCACACAACCCCACACACACACCACACACACCCCCAACATACACACACCACACACACACACCCCACACACATACCTCACCCACACACACCCACACACGCCCACACACACACCACACACACCCCCAACACACACACACCACACACACACCCCACACACACACACCACAAACACCACACACACCACACACACACCACACAAACTCACACCACACACACCACAAACACCACACAACCTCCCCACACATGCCACACACCCCCCACACACACACTCACCCCCCCAACACACACACACCACACACACCCCACACACACACACACCACACACCACAAACACCACACAACCCCACACACACACCACACACACACACACACACACAGACACACCACACACACCCACACACACACCCACACACCACACACACCCACACACACACACACCACACACCCCACACACCCCCCACACACCACACACCCACACACACACACCACACACACCACACACACACACACACACACACACACACACAGTCGGAGATCTAGCCAAGGTGGACTCGTCGGGTTACAGGTCTGGCAAAGTTATAGTCATTGTTCATTATTCATAAAGTGTCGCAAACGTCTAAGCTGCCTTACAATGGACGCCGCTCTGGTGAATAACCAAAGCAGATGGAAGTGCTATCTTCTTGCCTGAGGAGCACAGAGTTCCAAACCTGACACGTGGAAGTTCTGCGAGCTTCTGGAAAGAAACTGCAGACTCTCAGCAGGTAGGGGCAGTCATGGTACAGGTTTTCCAGGTTTTTGAGGTTTTGTGAGTAGAGGCCTGAGTTGTGTAAGGCTATTGATATCTCAGTTAAGGGCGGGGGGAAGCAGGGGGAGGGAGGGAAAACTTAGAACAAATAAGTGTGGTCCAGTGCTCAGTGTATCCTGGAATCTGGAAAGTTTTTGTTCAGTCCAGGGACTCATGGCTTCCAACACCCAAGTGTCCCCTTTAGGGGATGGAAATGAATGAGGACAGAGTGCCGAACCAGGCTGCTCATACACACTGTGCTGCCTCCTGCGTGATTGTAAGAACCCTGTGAGTCCGCCAGGCCTCAGCCTCCTGCCACGGAGAGCTTAGCTGCTGTGCCCAAGATCACAGAAGGAGGCAGGGCTGCAGGGGTCACCAGGTCCCCTGACCTCCATGCCACGTCCTCATCATCGGACTGTGAGTGGAACCAAATTGCAAACACTCAACCTCTGCTTATCCTTCCAGTTCGTCTGCTTGCTCATTCAAATTCAAAAGGGAAAAGCATCTGGAGGCACAACAATTGAGAGGGGGAAGACGTTCAAGACAGCAGAGGTGGACAATTATCAGCTTTGCTCCCAGACCCTAAGATGGGCTGGGGAAGCAGAGGCACCCCCGGCTAGATGGGGCCAATTAGTTCAGCCGAGGAAGCAAGGCGTGGATGAAGTGCTGATTTCAGGGGCAGTCCCTGGGGGGCAGGGGAGAGAAGCAGTTAGCCTGAGTCTCTAAATATTACTTAGTGGGATGTAGAGCAGATAATAAAAACTACACTTATTGATTGACTAATGGAGGAACCCTACCCATGCCTCCAAGTGTGTGTGACGTGTATCCTCAAAAAGAATTGTCCAGGCAAGGCGGCTGCACCAAGAGCACAGGCAAAGCACGCAGCTGCCCAGGAGGTACAAGTTTTGGGGGTTTCAACATAGCCCCCAAATACTTATATTTTTCTTCTGGTTGATCCCTGAAATTCCACGCTTAGCCCTCCCTCTTTTTAGCCTCCTTCATTCACTGTGTTGATTTTGATCTTACCCTGCACTGGGCCGTGCCTGGGCTGGGCTGGGGGTACAGGTGGCCAGAGGAGAATCTGTCCACTGTCCCAGGGGAGAGACAGACAAGTGCACAGGTAATTAACACACAGGAGTGAGCCGGGGAACAGCGGGGGGCCTCGTGAGCTCAGCACAACCTGGCAAAGGGTCCTGAGCACGCAGCACAGCAGGGAGCCAGGTCCCAAGACCCTGCTCTGCCGGGCAGAGGATTCCGGAAGGGGACGATGTTGCACGAGGGAGTGATATCATCATATTTGTACGTGAAAATGCAAACCAGGACGAAAAATGAGGAGGTTGCCTGTGTAATCCGTTACGTCACTTCGACTCTAATAGTCTAAACATCCTGAGACCGGACAATGATTTTTAAACAAGTTATGTGCTCTTTGGAGTGAGTAAAGGATTCAAAGACTAATTTGTATATTAAGAGAGGAAGAACACCAGAACAGGTCTGAGCACCAGAGGGAAGTGGAAAGGAGGGGAGCCACTGAGGAAGGAAAGGTGGAAATTTGGTGCAGAAAAGACAAATGATCCTCTTACTCTTGTCTGGCCAGGCCTGTTACCAGAGGGACAGAAGTTACGTAAATTCATCACTTTTACTTAATGCATTAGAAATTATTTCATGAATTTAAAACCCAATTTTATTTGCTTTTTATTGAAGTATAGTTGATTTATGATGTTGTGTTGGTTTCAGGGGTACAGGGCAGTGATTCAGTTATACATACATACATATCTATTCTTTTTCAGATTCTTTTCCCTTATAGGTTATTACAAAATATTGAGAGTAGTTCCCTGTGCTATAGAGGAGGTCCCTGGTGGCTATCTATTTTATATGAAGTCGTGTGTATATGTTAATCACAAACTCCTAATTCCACCGCCTTCCCCTTTGGTAGCCATAAGTTTGTTTTCTATGTCTGTGCGTCTATTTCTGTAAAACCCAATTTTAATCAACAGTAGAATGGAGTATTTGTAGCAGAATTAGCCCTACCTGGAAGATGAAATTTGAAGGAAGTTTTGGTACCTTTGGTTAAAGTCCATATTCAGTCACTTTGAAAAATTATTCAATTTGAGTTTATGCATCCAAAAAGTTGTTTTGCAAAGAGCAGCTGAAGTCTGTCGCGTGACTGTTGGCCAGCCTCTAACTGTTCCTGGTAGAGTGTTCTGACGGATTTGGTTTGTCCGGGAAGTACAGCCTTCATGTAGGTGACAGAGGAAAATTAAGTGTCTGCAAATGTTTGCCAAGTGTCTGCCACGTAACGGGCACCACTCCAGGCCCTGGATAAGGTGGTAGATAAAGAGGCCTGGTCTGAGAATTCATGGTCCTTGCATTCTAGGTCGGGAAATAGACAAAGTCAATTAAGTAGAAAGGGATGTAAAGAGTTAGCACTGTGAAGGAAGATAAAGACAAAATACTAGTGGTTAGCTGTGGGGAGGGAGGGTGGGGGCAGTATAGGGATGGGAGAGTGGGAGGCACAAAGTATTGAGTATAAGATAGGCTCAAGGATGTATTGTAGAACATGCGGGATATAGCCAGTGTGTTGTAATAACTGTAGATAGAAAATAACCTTTAAAAATTGTATAACAATTTTTTAAAAAAAGAAAGAACTAGCTAGGGGAAGCGTGAGAGAGCGTGGTAGGGATACAGAAAAAGCCTGTGCACAGGAACACAATCTTTGCTAAAATTGAGATCTGGCCCAAGAGCAGGGGGTCAGAGGAAGAGAACAGGGAAAACCATGGAAGATAAACAAGCAGCAGTGAAGTCTGGGGCTCAGCCCTCACACGAGAGGCCTGGCTTCCACGGAGATCTCTGACAAGCGCTTGGAGTCAGTTACTCATGTGACTGCACATTCCTGAAAACTCTTCCATCACCACAAAAGATCATCCCTATGCTGGAATATACCATTTCACTCCCTTGAATAATTTGGGAAAAACAAACAAATGGGAAATGCCGAAAATTCACTCCCAGTGAGCCAATATTCCATCACGATTGCACAGAGAGAATGTGAGAACAAAAAGCTCTGGGGGAAAAAGACCCAAAACAAGCACACCTGGGAAATTTGGATGAAATGATAGATCTGTCCTTTCATTTTTCCTGGATGGATGACATTGTAATTGAATTTACTTTAATCTTCAGCGATAGGGAAATTCTGTAATCTTTTATTTTCCTAAAAAAAAAAAAAAAAAAACCAGAAAAGATAAAAACAACCACATCATTCTCTGGTTCCAGATTGCTTCCCCCTCGGGAAATGTTGCTGGGCTTCCAGGAGGCAAGAGGTTCCAAGAAAATAAGTAGAGCATGAACTGCTCCCAAGGTGTAGATGTCTTTCCACATCTGACATTCAGAAAAGGAGCTCTCAGACCATGAGGAAACAGACATCGGCTTCAGTGATCAGTTTGAGGTTAATCATAGAAATGGAAAAAATCTGATTATAATTTTACGCTCCTCTCACTTCTGAAAAATGGAGACAGCCATCATACGTCTATCTGGATTTCCTAACTGACTGGAGGGGCTATTAGTTTTAGGAAGTATATTATCCCCCATTTAGTATCTGCGCGGTTGCTTTCCCGAGGCTTGAAGCCCTTGCTGCCAGGTCAGGGAGAACAGTGGGGCTGTAAGGCCTCTTGTAGGTTACATGGAACTGAGAGGAGTTTCATTTCACTCTGAAACAGCCATAAACTTGAAGCAAAATAGCCTTCCATGTGACGTATGAGAAGGTCACACGAAGAAAAATGTTAGTAGCTTCGTTAATATCTTTCCTCCAAAATGTTTCCTCCTATCTTTCAGTATTCTTCTAATTTTCTTCCTTCAGTATGTAAGATTATGAAAGATAACTACCTATCATTTCCTAAAAGCTGCAGCTTCAGCTAATAGCTCTAAATGACAGTGTGGTTCTCATTTCTAAGGCTCCCTCCAGGTTAAAAAAAAAAAAAAAAAAGCCTTTGGTTGAACAGCCTGGGCCTTTTTTGCAAACCTTCTCTGTGCCTATTCCATTTGAAAATCAAAATCTGACATTACATCCGTAAGGAGCTTGGAACTGTTTATATTTGCTCCCTCTCAACGTCTCGTGTCAGAATAATGAAACGTTCCAGGCCTCCTTGACTGAAGGCTGACATTCTGTCCTTCATGGATGTCTACTGGCCATAGAAGGAAATGAAGAAATAATTTTCAGAGTTCCTATTGATCCAGCATTGCATTAACTGTCTGCTGAGCCACGCTACTTATTGACTAAATGCTAGCCGGCCTCTTCTAATTAGCTCAGCATTCCCGAGTGGATTTTAGGATGGGGTGAAAAGACACCAGAACAGGTGCCTCTGATGCTGTCACAGAGCTATCTATATGACCCCTAAATGTCTTTCTCATTTTCCAATCATATTTTAAAGAGCGGAGAGACAATGTTGGGCTCTTACTCACAAACAACCCCTCGCATGGGAAAGCATGAAGTTGTCCCTTGAGAAAAATTGCTGAACCACATGCAGTTCAAGTTTTTCTTTCATAGAGTCAGATGGCAAAGTCAGTCTGTTAAGACCAAGTCTTTCTATGTAGGGATTCTGTTTCCCTTTCAGTCACTGGCTCATTGCAGCAACATCCTCTTAGAAGCCAATCTTGTCCACTTAGAGTCACTCTTCGAAACGCTTTAGAATCTCAAACTGAATTGGGGAACAGCCAGGAATTTTAAAAGTAAACTCTGTATTGAAATGTAAGTTGCATACAGAAATTGTGCCCAAATCATAAGTTCACAGTTTGGTATATGTTTGCAAAGTGAACACACCTGTAAAAGAAGCAAGAGCTTCACCTGAACTCCAGACACCTTCCTCTGTCACTTCTGTCCCTGTCCCCAAAAGGGTAACTACTCCGTGGACTTCCAATACCAGGGATTAATTTTGCCTGTTTTTGAACGTTATATAAATGGAATAATATAGTATGAAAAACTCAGTCTCCAACTTCCTTCAATCATTATCTTGCTTGTAAGAGTCAACCAGGGACAACGGAATTTTGAGGCTAAGTTACATGAGTGGTGATATCTGGTCTATAATTGTTTTTTGGTTTTGGTTTTGGTTTTATGCCTGATTTTGACAAGTATGTATGAAAAGCCAAAACCCAAACTGTCAGTCTTTCTTGGTAGAAGTTTACCAAACTAGTGCAGATCATCTTGAATAGAATACTTTGAGGAAGTACAAACCACCACGTCAAATTACTTCAGAAACATTCAAAAGGCCATGTGGATCCAGGTCCAAGAGAAAAATGAAAAGCACTCACACCATTTCAAGTGCAACACAAATGGATTCCTAGTCATGGTATTACAGTGACTTCCTGCTTTAAAAACTTTGCAAAATTTTTCTAAGCTTCTTAAATTCCCTGCAGCTTAGAGCCAGTATATAAATAGTCACAGGATTTTCCAAAGCAAAAATTGCTGTTTTTCTTGGCTCCTGACAAGCAAACCAACAAGAGACTTTACTGGAACAAGATGCAAAGCACAATCATATTGAATTTGAACATCAATTTTAAAAGCGATTCTTTATCATTTCTGGAGCTCGTAATCAGAGCAGCAGCATATTAATGAGACTATGCCAGATAGGTTAGCTCTTCCACTTGGAATCTGCTTCTGCTTTTAAAAATAAAAATAACCTGTAAGACCTAAAAATGTTTTCCTTCATACTGTACCGTAAAAGTCAAAATGACCTTTTGTGACAATTAAATCATCCTTTCTCACTTGAGTAGAGGGAATGTTTGATTTTTTTTTTTCTCTAGCCTGAAAATGGGACACTAGAAAGACACCTGTAGGAAAGCTCCTGAACTGGCCTTGGAGAGATTAAGATGAATACAAGATGAAACAAAAAGGGATGGAGAGTCCAAAATTAGCATAGTTTCATGCCCCGGTGAGTCTCAAAAGCCAGCATGGAGCGCTATGTATATCTGGAAGAGGCCCATTCATTCACTCATTCGTTCATCCCTTTAGGATCATCCATTGTGTACTTACCATGTATCAAGCACAAGTTGGTAATTGCTTACCAAATGAATAAAATTTCTTGCTCTAAGGAGAAAAATGCATACTGGGGCCAATTGTGTACTAGTAAATAGACTCATTAAGGAAAAAAAAATCCCTGATTTTCACTTTTATTTTTTGAGTGATGTAAGTATTCTCCCCACGTGCGATTTCCAGAGCCCGTGTGAAGTTGCTGAACCTGAGTTGGAGCAAGAAACACGGTTGGGCTCTGGTGATCAGGCAGGAGTCAGCTCCAATACATCACTGCCTGGAACAAATGCTGCTGATGATGTGAAAAGGTATCCTTGAAACAGGATAAAGGCCACATACACAGTACTGGACCTTCTTACCAATTAATCAAAGAAAACTGAGAGTACATTCTCTGACTCTGCAGGTCCACGTACATGATGTCTCATTCAAGTCCAGCCTTGCTGAAAAGCAAGCCATGGTTTTCCAAAGGAAAGAAACACAGCAGAATAATCACCCAGGGTAGGGCTGTGGAAGAGTGCCAGTAGGTCTGCAGGCCTAGATAGCTCCCTGTGCAATTCTCGGTGTCTGAAATTCCCACGGTCAGCATCAGGAGGCCTTGCTGAAATGCCAGCATTCCCTGCGAGGGGTAGCGAGTCACACCCCTGCTACGCAGGTGGTTTGGTGCAGCGGAAGGAGGTCTAGCTAAGAAGTAAAGGCATTTCATTCCTGACTGGATAACAACTGATTGTGTGACGTGTGAAGAGTCCTTCACAGTTTCCAGCCTCAGTCTCCGAGGACCCAATGACATCCTTTTTCATGCCCATCTGATGCTGCAAATCACCTCTGCATCAAGCAGCCCTCTTAGCCGGAACCAAGACAGCAGATTCGTTGGCGGCTTTCTGCTGGAAGATCTGATGTTTTGACAGTGTTCTTTGCTTGGAACTGGGGGACGGAGAGAGATGTCCATCTGCTTTTTAAAAATGTTGTGTTCTGTAAATAATCCACACTAAACCTAGTATTTTCTCTTGGGTTCTTGTGGCGATCACCAGCACTTACTAGTGCTTTACAAAGGCTCTTGAGACTTCCAAGAAGATGTCACTCAGCTGTCAAATCCACATCAAACTTTCAGAGCCTAAGAAGGACATGAACATTGTAAGATGCAGCGTTTCTCTGCCAAAGTGAAGAGAAGCGTAAGAGAGATGCCAGAATTTTGAATCCCATGAATCAAGGTGAATAGCTGGATTCAGGTGCTTTCACAGAGCAAACTGGTCATGGAGTTTGGAAAGTGAATTTCCTGTCTCTCCTTCACAGCGCACCCTGCATATGCCCAGGGTGTATTATGAATATGTTTTTATCGTCCTCCCAAGTATCTTAAAAGTGACAGCCGAGTTGCCGCACACCAGAATTCACTTTGGTCAGCAGTAACTGACAAACAAAGCTGTGCTAATTGCACCCTGCTCATCATAATTGTACCCCAACTCACAGTAGACCCAGACAATACTTAACGCAGAGCTGGAGTCGGCGTGCACCAGCCCTGCATTGCCCTTCAGAACCGGGTCCTGGGGGATCCTAACTCGTCCCGGCCACTGCCCTGATGCTTAACTCCTGTTTGGAAAAACACAAATTTTGCCAAATCTTAATTTTAAATCTCTTGGCATAAAAACAAACAAACAAAAAAACTTGCTCTCCAGCCATTTTTAAGCAAGGAAATGTGTTTTTCTAAATACATGCTTACCCCTGGGAAGGAGGCATTTTTCCATCAGAGAAAATCTTAGTGGGCTTTAAAATTTTGACAAACTCCAGTGGCGCGTGGGCATCTGGCGTGAGCTGACATCATCTTGACTCTGACAGCCAATTGGCATTAGAGCCCCAGGATAAGAAGGGGGAATGTTAAAAGTAAATTGTCCAGGGGAAAGGCCATTTGAGGTCTGGCAACCCAGACGTGTCAGAGTTTTTCCAGGGACGATGAAGCCTGTAGTTAAGTGTATCCATTGATTGCTGGAGCAAAATGGTCTTCCACAGGCTGAGAATGTTCTTCATTGATCTATTTACTCTTGCATCAAAAAAAATTTTTTTTCTGATTATGAAAGAAATGCAAGCTTGTAAAAATACAAATGGTAAAAAAAATAAGACATAAAAGCAAATGTCCCCTGTAATCACACACCCCAGAAATAATCACAGTTATTATATTATGTGGAGGTTTTATGCATATGTGAATATATAAAATATAAAATTTATATTTTATAAAGTAATTACCATTACTTTATAAAATGGATCATAACATATGTGTATATATGTTATACACAGTATATATATATACATGGTTTTTTTTGACCCCTGTTTATCCTGGACATCTTTCTAAGCTAGTTCATGCAGTCCCAAGCTTTTCTTTTTAGGAACTGGACAGAAAGGACCCTCTTTTAGGATCTATACGTCATTGTGCTTTCTTAGTAAGGGGAGCACGGGACAGGCAGTGTCCCATTTCACAGAGGGACAAATGGGGGTGCAGAGAATGCCCGCCCCTCCCAGGGTCCAGAACCACCTGACCCCTGAGGCCCAGCACAGCTGAGACTGCCACACTTTGGGTGGTGGGGCAAGTGTCCCTTCCCAGGGTCAGCCCATGGCCTCTCCTCTCCTGAAATAGAAGTTAAAATGATCACCGTTGAAGAACTAAGCTGTGCTAAGCATAGATTGATTTTGCAGGTTGCTACCAAAAGGGATACTCAAATAATCATTAAACCACAGGGGATGGTCATTCATCCCTGCAAGAACTAAAAATAAACCCCATAGGTCCTCACTGCACCATTTTCCAGCAGAATTCAAAACAAACCAACAATATAGGCTTAGAAATGCTGGTGTGTGTTCCCTTAAGAGAAGCAAGCTCTTGGAAATTACAGTTATTTATTGTTCCTTGTTAGGAGGCAAAGACTATCATGAGTCTTGCATTCTCTATCGACTGGGAAGACAGCATCCTTTCTCGGTGAGCAGGAATCTGAAGCGGGGGACACTTAGGGCTGCTTCTACGAGGAAGGGCTAGAGAACCCCTGCTCTCACGCGCTCGAGGCTTTGCTGCAGGACCTGCAGAACACCTGGTCCCTGTCCTTGTTCCGGTCCCCCCACCTGGACAGTCCATCCCTCCCGATACACCTGCTAATGGTCTGTGCATTCTATCGGACTCCGCTCGGACCCCCCCTACTCTCTCCGGCCTTGAGCCCCCTCCTCCACCAACTCCTCCCTCTGGATGCCCGGCTCCCCTTAGCTTATTTTACTGCTCTTCTGTCTCCCTCACTGCTGCAATCAGACTGTCTGCCTGGGCCTTATCCACTGGCCTATTTGTGCTTTCTCTCAGCCACGGAGTTCTGTTGATTCTTCCAACGTGACCCCCCCATTCCCACCAATCCCGGCACTCTCTGCATCATCCCCGCCGCCCGCCCGCGATCAGCCCCAAGCCCACATCACCTCAGCCCTAGGTCTTGCCACGAGCTGCTCCATGGATGTCCACCTTCAAGGTTATTTTCATATCAGACGCCCTGTCTCCTGCCTCCACTAAACCTCGGGGAAGCACAGCTCCCATCACACCCCCTCCCTCTTTCAGATATGTCCACGGGACCCACCGCTGGTGTTCCCTCATTCACTTAACAGCTATTTGTTGGTGCTGAGACTTGGAAGGTGAAAAGCATCCCTGTTCCTGTCCACAGAGGCGCACGATCTCACCTGGAGGGGAATGCCAGTGAATAAAGGATGGCTGGGCCCCAGGATGGGTGCAGGCGGAGGGGAGCCGGGGTGCTGAAGGATGCCCAGTCTTGTCTGGGGGTCAGGGGAGCCCCGAGGAGGGGTGACAGGTCACAGCCAGTCCTGATGAGGGAGTGTAATTGAACTGGGTGACAGAGGGGGTGAGGATCCTCCATCATCTGTCCTGAGTTCCTAACCTCCTCTCCACTCCTCCCTCCCCTCCCCAGCCCTCCCCTGCGGCAGCTTCTGCAGCTCTCTTAACAGCTCAGTCATTTCTGGAGATCCCTCTGTTCAGAAACCTGCCCTCTGTGCCCATCTCCTCTCTCCCGTTCCCCCGGCATCTGACCCCTCATCCACTGTCAACTGTTCCGTCCACACTCAAGTATTCAGTCTACCTGGTTTTTACAGAGTGCTGCTTTGCCCAGGTATTGAATGATGGGCAGAAGAGAGATACAAGGAGGAAAAAAAAAAGACTCAGAACCTGTAGTCTATTATCCTAAGCGGCTAACTCCCACCCCTGATTGGTGGTGTCATTATATTGCATGTAAAAACTTTTCTATCAGACGTCTGATCTCCACCTATTGGATAACTTTGTGTTCTCCTCCTCCCTCTCCCCATTCTTTTTCTTCATTCCTGTAGTTGTTCAGGTCTTTATCAGTCAAGTATTTGCCATATCCCACCTTGTGTTACTGACATTTCATCTGCATTCTTTCTCTGACTGGCTTGTGAGCTTCTATTGGTAGGAATCTCTCTTTTACTATACTTCCCATCATGCCTAGCAAAGTCCTCAGGACATACTTATTCCGGAATATTGCAATGTGTCAGGCTTCCACAGTTAAGGTTCTTGGCCCTACAGGACATGAACACGACCTAAATGTCCACCAACAGAGGAATGGGTAAAGAAGATATGGTACATAAACAATGGAATATTACTCAGCCATAAAAAAGAATGAAACAATGCCATTTGCAGTGACATAGATGGACATAGAGATGATCATACTAAGTGAAGCAAGTCAGAAAGAGAAAGACAAATACCAAATGATATCACTTATACATGGAATCTAAAATATGACACATATCAACATGTCTATGAAACAAAAAGAGAGTCACAGACATAGAGAAAAGACTTGTGGTTGCCCAGGGCGAGAGCAGGTAGGGGAGGGAAGGATTGGGAGTTGGGGATTAGCAGATGCAAATAGTATATATAGGATGGATGAACAACAGGGTCGTACTGTACAGAACAGGGAACTATATTCAATATCCTATGATAAACCATAATGGAAAAGCATATGATAAATACATGTATGTGTAACGGAGTCACTTTGCTGTAGAGAAGAAATTAACACAACATTGTAAATCAACTGTACTTCAATGCAGTTTAAAAAGAAATAGAAAATAAAGGTTTTTTTGGCTCTAGGGTCTTCCAGGTGAACAGAAAATAGAGGACACGGATGGGAAGAGGGCATAGAGCCCGCAGACACCACACCCCATAAGGCATCGGCATTGATGGCCCTAATTGGGATGAGCAGCTGATCAAGGAAACGTCAGCACGACAGCACCCAGCCTTGGTCTGGTCCCCCTCACTTCCTCCCTGGGCATCCTCTGAATCTTCATCACTAGTTGTTCATGGAGAGAAGTATTTCCTTCCTCTGGCCCTTTCTTCCACCATGAATGCACTCTGCCATTTCTGTTGTTCAAAGCTGGACTCACTGACATAAGCCACCATCTAATTCAATAAATTCCTTTTATTACTAAAGCCAGAGCTGTAATGATTTATCTCAGGATCTCAAATCATTTTGACTCTCACATATACTTAAATTATAAACCATGTCAGGAAAATATCTCATTTTCCATAAGTAGTAATAGTCAGATTTATAAGTTATGGGATAATATTTTATGAGAAAAGGTTGAACTCTGTCGTTTCCTTCCCAAGCCTGAAATAAGTAACACAAATATAATGGGTTTTTTATTTTCCAGTGACTTTGAAAACCATTTAAATGGGAACCACTTCCATTTTTCCTTCAAAGCAGAGACCTAAATTCCATAGACTTGAGGAAATATTTTTCAAAGTTTTCACCTTGCTTTTGGTTGAGGACTGCTGATGAACTGGTGTTTAAATCGCATTTATTTGAAACAGAAATACCAAATCGAATTTTTTCTAGATTCTTTCCTATCTTGCCAAAATTTTAATGTTTTTCTACATATATTAATACTGAATAGTAGATATATTAATAATAATTTCAGCCACAGTCATATTTGTAGATGAGTTACCAATACAGTGTTGTGAGAAATGTTTCTTGTTACATATAAAGATAGATAAATCGATGAAGAGAGAGAGAAATTAAATTGAAGTAAAACCAGAGACCTAATTGTGACAAGGATATTTTGGTAATTCCTCTCCTGATGTCTTTTTTTTGATAGTAAAATATTTATAACATCAACTTCTGGAAATGTTCAAACACATCAGAGGTAGGACAAATAATACACTTGACTTGTACTTATACTTGTTTATACTTCCTACCTTTAGCAAAAAAAGAAATGTAATTATGAGAAAGCAGAATTGCTGTAAGAGAAACACCTGTTTCTCTATTTACAAAGCAATTGTAAAAACACCATAATAGGATTCAGTGGACATTATTCAATAGATAACCTTTCTTCAAGAAAACATTTTAGTGCACCAATTTTATTTCATTACTAACGGGGTCATTTCATCCGCGGAATACTAAAACTCATTTCCCATTACCACTGTTAATCGTGTAGAATGTGGAGTCCCACATGCTGACGATTTTGACAAATTTATGTTGCTGATAAAATGAAACTCATCTTTGTTTGCAACCAAATCATAGATTATCGCTGCCTTCATAACTTGAGAATTGAAATTCACTTCTTTCAAAACTCGGGACTTTGAGAGCTGTATTTTTCTCTCTTATCTGGGATCACCCTCAGCAGTGGGGCATTTCATATTCCTTTGTACCACATCAGTATCATGGAACACAGTTTGTTGCATGAAGCAAGGTTAACTGGATTGATAACATGGCAATATCCAAATGGCTGAATATTTTAGCATCCCATTTACTGGAAATCTGAAAGCACTCTTCATTTCCTACCTCCTCTCTGATGAGAGGCTACCCCCCCAAGTTTTACTGTTTAACCTTGTGGATCTGACTTCTTCCCTTAAGTGTTTAACCAGTCACCTTGGCACTGACCAGTGACTAATTCAAATGGAATCGCAGAGCCTGTCTCATTTTGTTTTATGAGGAGAGAGAGGGGGTTCTCAGTAGTGCAGCCCTGCTTGATTTGTTTTTCCACTGCTTTTCAGAAGCTCTGTTCTTTTACTGCCCAGGAAAAGGGAAGGTTTATGTCTGTGCCTGACAGAACCGCTCATGTGCAAGGGGCACGCGGGCTCCAGGGGCCCACTGGGCATGGCTGCCATCTGAAATCAGGCAGCCTGCTACCGCCAGGCATCTGCTTATCCAGTTGATGGTTTTGACGCATGCAGAGAGCACCCACCGGGGATGGCTTGCAATGAGAGTCTGGTTTGGAAGCCGATAACGAAATCCAGTTCCCCGCCCCACTGGAGCCCACGTGCACGGAAACTCACCAGCCCCAGGTCCACACCAGACCTGAAATGCAGGACCCGGGCAAGTGGGTGCACTAACTGACCATTCATCCGGTCAGTATTTATGGGAGCGGGGCGGGCTTCAAGGGTCCAAGCCTGAAGATGCAAAAATAAAGGAGACCCAACTGCCCCCTTGCAGGAGCTCACAGTTGGGAGTGTTCAGACCAGGAGTTGACATGACATAGCTCTGCTTGTCACTGGGCCACTGTAAGATGTCGTCCTGATGTGTCCTGGAAAGACAGGTCCTTTATCTGGTGGGAACAGACAAAGGAAAATGTCAAGAAGAGCATAAATAGCCCGCTGTGGACTTAGCAGCACCTGAGCTCCCAGGACTGGACCTGAAGGACGGCAGGGGCCCAATGCAACGGCCAGTGACCCAGGTGCTTTGAAGATTCCATACGTGGACTGTTATCACCAGAATCGTGTCTCATCAAACACGCCCTGAGCCACGAAGTAACTGACGTTTACCAAATGCCAACGGAGCTCCCAAGTTACATCATTTCATTTAATCCTCGGAACAATTTCTCAGATTGATACTGTAATCCCATTTTACAGATGAGAAACTGACCTTCAATAACTTGTCTGAAGCCTCACACCCAGCAAACATAGGAATCAGAATTTGACCTCTAAATTGTAAGCTGCAATTTTTCTCTTCTGAGCCAGGTTTTCTCTAGGAGAGGACACAGTAGGGTCCCAATAAGAACTGGGTATTTCTACTCCAGTTTTGGAGCAATGGCCCAGTCCCCTGTAGTCCCCACTTTGGATGCCCTGATTCACTGGATCAACCAACCTGGGCTTTTTCCCAAGCCAATCATGGCTGGGCCAGCTTGGGTACATAGTAGCTGGCTCTTTCCTCTCCCACACGGGTGGGTATACCTGGGTGGCTGGGCCATCTGCTCCTCCACACCTCTGCCAAACCTGGATTTCTCTCCATCACCCACTAGCCACACTGCTAGTTCTTTCTCCTCCACCCCGCCTATCTTCCAGTCCAATGTTCCTTTTTATTCCACGCCCTTCCTGAAAGCTGCTGGTTCCATCCCAAATAATCAACTAACCTGCCTTCTAAAGATGATCCTTGTCAGTCCCAACATTTTAAGGCCACAGAGATGTTCAGTTTTAGAACCAACATATCTACAAATTATAGCTCTGCTACTTACCAGCTAAATGACCTTGGGCAAGCGGCTTTACCTCTCTGAGCCTCAGTCTTCTCATCTGCAGAATGGACACAGTGATGCACATCTCACAGGGTGGTTGCCAGGACTCACTGAACCTGTTTTCATAAAGAGCACAGAGCAGCCCTTGATACCAAGCCATCATACTACATAACACCAAGCTAGGATGGGTATAGTGCTCCCTGGGGTTATGCAGTTGTACAGTGCACAGACTGTGCAACTGTATCTAGCAGTCCTGCCTGGCATACAGTTAATAATCAGGAAATGTTATTATTCTTTCCTTTCCTTCTTACTAGCAGCTGCTTTGGGGAACAAATTGTAATAGGTCCTTAAAGTGTCCCATGTGGGATACAGCACATGGTTAAAGATTTGAAGAACACCGGTGCACTGTTCACCTCATCCATGTAAACGTTTACGGAAGACATTCACGTAGAAAAGCAGGTGGCTGCCACCGTCCCTCTTCACAAGGGCTCAGACACAGCAGCCCCGGGGTGCTCTGCTCACAGCCTGCTGGGCACACTAGCTCTTTCACTCTGACCACTCATTTCTCCATGCTGTATTTCTGCCAAGAAAATCTCATATATTGAATAGGTATTTGCACAATAAATGTATACTTTCCAGTAAGTCCTTCTGGCTTCACTGTGATGCAAGAGAACTTTCTATGCAAGAGGCAAGGTTTCTATAAAAAGAAGGTCATCTGAGTCATTTTCCAGCCAGAGCCCTTTAAATTCCCAACTTACCATTATCATTTCCCTAGTCCATTGTTGATAATAAATATCCTTCTGATTGCTTGACCTGAACGTGATTGTTTGAATTTCGGTCCTATTTTTACCTTTCTCTTCATAGCCAAGTTCCTTAGATGTGTGATCTATACCTACCCTCTCCATTGTATCTGCTTCCTGTACTCTAGACTCTGTAATCTGGCTTCGATTGATTTCTCTTAAAACTCTCCCATATCTCGTTAAGGCTTTTCCTTCTTTTTTTCTTGGCATCCTTCCAGACTCCCCCATTTTTTTGAGGTCACCAATGACTTCTTCCTAGTCAAATGCTGGCCTTACCAGGCTCCAAAGAAATCCAATGGGGAAAGGAAAGTCTTTCCACACAAAAGTGGTGTCAGAACAACTGGAAACCAATATGGGGGAAAAAAATGAGCCTTAACCCTTACTTCATGATTGTAATTTTCATACCCCCAAATTAATTAGACTTAAAAGCTAAATCTACAATTCTTTAGCAGAAAGCATTGAAGAGAATCGTTTTAACCTTGAAGTAAGTAAATATTTCTTAGACAGGACCCCCAAAATGTTAACCACCAAAAAAAGTGATAACTTGGACTTCATCAAAACTAAAAACTTCAACTCAACAAGAGAGAATCATGGGGGCTTCCCTGTTGATGCAGTGGTTAGGAATCTGCCTGCCAATGCAGGGGACATGGGTTCGATCCCTGGGCCGGGAAGATCCCACATGCCAAGGAGCAACTAAGCCTGGGTGCCACAACTACTGAGCCTGCGTACCACAACTACTGAAGCCCATGTGCCTAGAGCCCGTGCTCCACAACAAGAGCCATTGCAATGAGAAGCCCACACAATGCAATGAAGAGTAGCCCCACTCTCCAAAACTAGAGAAAGCCTGCAAGCAGAAGACCCAATGCAGCCAATTAATTAATTAATTAATTAATTTTTAAAAAGGAAAGAATCATGAAGACAATGAACGGACAAACCATAAATTATCAGAAAATATTCCTATTAGATAAATCTGACAAAGGACTTATATACAGAATACATAAAGAACTCTCACAACATAATAGTAAAAAGCAAAAACATCAATTAAAAAATGGCGAAAAAAAGAAATCCTTGGACAGAGAAATGGCCAAAAGCACTTAAAGAAGTGTTGAACATCATCAGTCATCAGGAGAATGAAAATTTAAAAGACAGACAATACCAAAGTTGGCGAGATGCAGAGCAACTAGAATTCTTACACATTGCTGGCAGGGGTGTAAAACAGTACAACCACTTTGGGAAACTCTTTGGCAGTTTATTATAACACTAAACATGTAACTATGTTATAGCCAGCAACTATGCTCCCAGGGATGGCCCAAGAGAAATAAAATCAGATATCTTGAAAAAAAAAAAAAAGACTTTGTACAAGAATGCTCATAGCTGCTTTACTGAGAGTAGCCAAAAGAGGGGAAAAAACAACCACCAAAAGAGAAATGGATTTTCAAAGTTCAGGAGAGCTCTCCGATGGAATACTACTCAGACTACAAAGGAACAATACCTCTAAGGACATAGACGGCACCCAAAAACATGCTGAGTGAAAGAAGGCAGACATCAAAGAGTATGTCCTAGGTGATTGCATTTATGTGAAATTCAAGAGTGGGCAAAACTCAGTTATGGAGACAGAAATCAGGACAGTGGCATCCTCGGAGGTGGGTGAGGGGGTGACAAGTCGGAATTGAGTAGCTGGGGACACAGGGGAGCTTTCTGGGGAGGTGGGCGTGTTCTATATCTTGCTACGAATGTGCATTACGTGTGTGTGTGCATTTGTCAAAACTCATTGAACGTGTGCACTTAAGATCTGGAAATTTCACTGAAAATTGTAACTCAATGAAAACTAATTTTTTTAAAAACAAAACGTCCCCTTCCCAATCTTTTTGCTATTATCTACTGTCTCTTCAAACTATATCCCTGGCTTTGAGGGTTCCTCTTCTGGTTCCCAGTACCCCACTCTCCCTGCTCTGTTCTATGAGCTGCCACAGGGTGGGGCCTCACGCCCTTATCCTTTCCCCTTCACATTCGTTCATTCATTCTGAGCACAACTACTGTCAAGGTACCATAAACTAAATTCATAGATTCAAGACTTATTTCCCAGCAAGCTTGGAGAACATTCCTTCTGCAGCCTAAGAAATGTGTCCCCGGTGATCCACGTGCCACCCACCCTCCCTTCACCCCACTGCTTCCCACAGAAACCAAGCAAAACCAAATTGCTTGCTTGGAAATATCATAAGACCCACCAATATCAGGGCCAGCCTGGCACCCTGTGTCCTCCCAAGCCCTCATATTGGTGGGTCTTATGATATTGACATGACGCATGATGTCATCCCTGCTTTCTGGAAACAGGCTCCTTTTCTGGTCTGAGTCCTGTCGCATTCAGCGGCTGAATTCACTGGAGAGCAATCACAGCTGATGCCGGTCTCCCAGTGGCATCTAAGTGCATTGCTGATGTTCGATGAATATTAATAAATAATAGCAACTGTGGGCTTAAGTAGGAGAATCAAGCTCCCGGCACAATGCGACCAGAAAAACTAAACAACAAATTCTGAAGCTTTCTACAGTCATTAATTAAGATTAGAAAGCTAGAGAACTATATAAGAAAAATGAAGCAATCTTTTATATTCAGGCCCGGAAATGCTGAGGATGATTTCATTTTACTGGCTTCTCTTGTTTTATTTTGCGTGTGTGTGTGCGCGCGCGCGCGTATGGAAAAGAACCCTAACTCAGACACCATAAAGAAAAGGCATTAGAAAGAGCAACTGAAAAACATACAGCTATTATTTCCTTACTAAGTTTATTACTCAGCTGAATACTCAAAAATATGCAAAAGGAGAAAGGCTTGTGGTCTGGCTAAAACATTTTATAAAAAGAACTGTCCAGACCAAAGTAGTTTTCTTTTTCCAGCCTTTTGTACCAAAGACATTGAATCGCTTGTTCCGTTTTCTAGAAATATTTTTGTCTGGTTTTCTGAAACTGGTCGTGCATGGCTTGAGGGTAAAGTTGCAGGTAGATGCCTTCACTGCTTTTACTATCCCCCCAAAAATGCCTAAAGTTTGCACATTTTTTGATCACACGCGTTTTGTTTCATAGAACTGAAATCATTGAGCCACTGGGGAAGTATTTCTCCAGGCAAAAAGATGCAAACCCCTGGGCTTGATAAATTATGCAGTGAGTTTAGAGGTGGCAAAAAGGTCTTTAAAAATTTTTTTATTTATCATTTTTTTAAATTGAAGTATAGTTGTTTTAGATTGTGTTGGATTCTGGTATACAGCAAGGTGTTTCAGTTGTACATATATATATCCTTCTTCATTATGGGTTATTATAAGATATTGACTATAGTTCCTTGTGCTGTATAGTAGGACCTTGTTGTTTATCTATTTGATATGTATATTAGTTTATGTCTGCTAATCTCAGGCTCCTAATTTATCCCTCCCCACTTTCCTCTTTGGTAACCATAAGTTTGTTTTCTATGTCTGTTTCTTTTTTTTTAAATAAGTCCATTTGCATCATATTTTAGATTCCACATATAAGTTATATCATATGATATTTGTCTTTCTTTGTCTGACTTGCTTCAGTTAGTATGATCATCTCTAGGTCAATCCATGTTCTGAAAAAAACAGCTTTTAACAAGAAATGGGGGAGTGGAGAGCTAAAGATGAGGGAAGGTGTCACGGAGCGAGTCATTTGAATTGGACCTTGAAAGTGATTAGATCTGGTCGTGCTGACATTGAAGACAGAGGCCTTGCGCAGAACAGCAAAAGAATTAAGCCTTTGAAATGCTTTTCATTGTCCTACATTCTTCTAAATAACATGTCCCAACGATCTTCTTTGCTGCTTCTCTCACCAGTAAGCTTGCCTCGCTCCAGCCTTCCTTTGCATCCCCTGAGATTTGCCACCATCTCTCTGGAATGCTCTTCTCTTTGACCTTTATAAAGGCCATCTCCTCTTCAATTGGTCATCATTCAGCCTTCCCTGACCAACCCAGCCAGCCCCACCTGGGCACTAGCCAGCCTATCCCATAGTAATGTTCTCCACAGCACTCATCACAAAATAAAACAATCTTACTTATCTTAGTACACATTTCTCATAAGCTCCATGAAGACCAAACACTGTCTTGTCATTTCTGTATCTTCAACACTTAGAATGATGTCTGCTGCAGAGTAAACACTCATTGAATGAATGAATGGATGGATGGATGGATGAAAGGAGAAAATCCTCTTGTTACTTGAAATTCCTTGAAAAATTCAAGACATAGGTGAGGATTAGAGTAGGTCACATTGCATACAGTTCAGTGTGGGTTAAAAAAAAAAAGCTGTTGGAAGGGGAAACTGAGACGAAGCGAGAGAGTAGCACAGACATATATATACTACCAACTGTAAAATAGTCAGTGGGAAGTTGTTGTATAACAAAGGGAGTCCAACTCGAAGATGGAAGATGCCTTAGAGGACTGGGGCGGGGATGGTGGGGGGGACTTGGGGGGGGGAGTCAAGGAAGGGAGGGAATACGGGGATATGTGTATAAAAACAGATGATTGAACCTGGTGTACCCCCAAAAAAGTAATAAAAAAAAATATATTGAATAAAAAAAAAAAAAAGCTGTTGCCCTGTGGTTGAAGACTGAGATAGAGGCCCCACTTTTGGGGGGCCTTAGATGCAGGTCAGTGAGCCTGCAAGCAAGGTCTCAGGGGCAGATGGCACATGGCACCCAGAACAGATGCTGCCCACAGAGAGGAGTCTAGGCAAAGACTATGCGGCGGGGAGCCAATGCACACTTTGACCTCAGTGGAGATGTGAGCCGAGCCATACTTGGGGCAGAAGAAAGCAGGGCTAGTGGGCGGGATGGCTCTGAGTGGGGAGAGAAGAGAGGCCGTGAGCCCAGGGGTAATCGCAGCAAGGACAATGCCGACCACGACTCCCCCAGGGCTCACTGGGTACCAACCCATCGTGATACCCACTCACTACACCTCTCACCCGTGCTCGCAGAATGTTCATGGGATGGGTAATAACATCCTCATCCTGCAGAGAAGGAAGTTGAAGGGTAGTTGGATGGGGTAGTTTGATGAGAGGCTTAGTAACTTACTCAAGGTCACAGAACTCAAAAGAACAAACGGGAGGAAATCTGAGAAGTGTCTTATCTGAAGAGCATTCCTAATTCCACTAAATACTCCCAGATACCATATGTTGAAAGGACTGTACTGATTATTATTTTTTTTTGGTGTGGATAGTTTTTTTATTGAAGTATAGTTGATTTACAGTGTTGTGCCAATCTCGGCTGTACAGCAAAATGACTCAATTATACACGTATATACATTCTTTTTTAAAAAAATTCTTTTCCATTATGGTTTATCCCAAGAGATTGGATATAGTTCCCTGTAGTAATTTATACTGCTACCCACAGGGCCCAGAGTCCTGGTTTCCCACAAGGTAACCAGTGCTTGTTTTCATCCTCATCCAGAAAAAGTTCTCGTCCCATCCATTCTTTGCCTGTCACATCCTTGGTAACTGCCCCATGAGGAGCTTGTGAGTGAGTTTAGTGTGATGCCCTGAAGTTACCTCTCTGGGCGGAGGCCTTGGCAAGGCAACCTCTGCAGGGCTGGCAGGCTCAGCCCAGCAGGCATCACTACGCTCTTAGGCGGGTCACCAGAGGTTTGGGACCCTATGCTGTCTGCTGCCCAAGTCCCAATGCCCAGTCTGGTGCACAGTGGGCAGAATATTTATGGCTTCGTGGAATTTGCCATGAGAGTTTCAGTAACTCACTGTTTCAGAACCTACTAAATTATGTGGCCAGTAAGACGGGATGAAATATCCCAGCATGTCCCTGGGAGAATTCTCTTCACAAGAAGTATAATGAAACATGCATTTTAATTCTCCCAAGGACACTGCCCGGTTGATGCCTCTCTGAACCACACACATGCCTGAAGCCTGGATGCTCGAGAGGTTCTGTTTGGTTCTGGTGCCTGAGATCCACCCATTCCCCATTTCCTTCTTTCTGCTTTCATTGCTAAGGGGATTTGAACCAAAATACCTCGGCGCTTTATGAACTAGAAATGAGCAAATTTAGTGCTTCAGATTATAAAACAAAGGGCCATCGGGGAAACCACAAAGCCAATCTCTAAGGAGCAAAATATCAGATATAGGCTTCCCTAAGGATGTGCTGTCCCTCGCGGGGATGGGCAGCCCTGTTCTGTGCCCTCCTCTGTGACAAAGAAAGCATTTCTGATGGCTCTTCACAAAGAAATGTAAGGATGTGTGTTTCCCCAGCTTAAAAAAAATTAGTGCACACAGCAGGCAGATAATTCTGAGAGGCTAATTGGTGCCACATTTGGCTTCTCCCCATCTTGTCTTCCACGCTGATCTGCAGAACCATTGGCTCCTGTGCCCAAGGCTGCTCAGTTCACCTTCTGTCTCAGCCTTTTCTTCTGTATTTGTCAGTGTCACTAGAATGATGCTTTTTTAAAAAATTTATTTATTTATTGGCTATGTTGGGTCTTTGTTACTGCACACGGGCTTTCTCTAGTTGTGGCGAGAGGGGGGCTACTGTTTGTTAAGGTGCGCAGGCTTCTCATTGCGATGGCTTCTCTTGTTGCGGAGCACAGGCTCTAAGCATGTGGGCTTCAGTAGTTGCAGCATGTGGACTCAGTAGTTGTGGCTCACAGGCTCTAGGGCGCAGGCTTGGTAGTTGTGGTGCATGGGCTTAGTTGCTCTGCGGCATATGGGATCGTTCCGGACTAGGGCTCAAACCCAAGTCCCCTGCATTGGCAGGTGGATTCTTAACCACTGCGCCACCAGGGAAGTTCCAGAATGATGCTTTTGATTAAAAAAAAAAATCCAGCAAATCGGGGAGCACAGCAAAACCTCGATTAAGAGAAATGTATGGTCAATGGGATAGTTGATTAATTTTGTGTTCTATGAAACTGAGAGTTAAGTAAGAAATCCTTTCTGCTTCGATCCTTGTGATTGAAAACATTTCTCAAGTGAGCTACTCCATTCTTCTGTCTTTGTAAGCGTGGAAGAGTGAATGACACGGCAGAATCTTCCTTGGGAGATGGAAAGTTCGGCAGTGAATTTTGGCCATTCTTCATGAATGCCAATGATAAGATGATTCATGTAGATTTGGAAAGTTTAGAAGCTGGATGTGGGCAAGTCCTGAAACATTCTAGGAGCTGAGATTTAAAAATGTCTTTCCATTTTCTTTTTGTAATTTGCCCTTAAGAGGATAAAGGGCATCTCATTAATTGAGCATCTTGATAAGTTAGAGGCCAGAACATTGGATTTTTTTTTTTTCATTTAGAATCTTAGTGAACAGCTGTTTGATTTATTTTCTAATTAAACTGTTTTCCATGTTCTTGAGTCCATAGACTTGTGTTCTTCTATAGATGAGAATACCTCATACAAATAATGTGGTACCGAGGGTATTAAGTATAATTTTAAAACATTGATTCATGTTGTACATTAGGGGAAGTTCTGGCTTTTAAAACACTTGTGATTCTTTTTTAAGAAAATAACATCAATTTATCTAAATGTGTTACAAAAAATGTCTCTTTTGGAGAGACAGCTTAGTATTATAGACTGAGCTCTCTCTTTGAAGTGAGACAGATCTCTGCCCCTGCTGTGTGACCATGGGAAAGGCATTTAACCTCTCTGAGCCTCAACTTCATCATCTGAACAAAAGAAAAGAAAAGTCCCTCCCGTCCAGGGCCAGGGTGGAGATTAAATGAGAGGCTGTGTGTAAGAGTCTGGTGCCTAGTGGTTGATGAAGAAAAGTCAGGTCTTCCCCCTCCCCCACCTCAACATAAAAACAACTGGTGTCATATATTTTATTGATCAAAACCAAATAATCTTCCTATTTGTCCTAGAATGGTAACACTGCCTGCTCAGGTCACAACAGACACAGATTCTATTTGTGATGGTGACTTTCCCATGTCAAATTCACAGGGCCAACGGGGGCCCACGTATCTGGTTACACATTATTTCCGGGTGTGTCTATGAGGCTGTTTCTGATGAGATTAGTGTTGGTATTGGTGAATTCTGGAGAGCAGGTTGCCCTCCCGGACGTAGGTGAGCAACATCCTATCCCTGAAATAAACAAAAGGTGGAGGAAGAGAGAATCTTCCCTTCTCTGCCTGCCCACAGGAGCTGCAACATTGGCCTTCTCCTGCCCTTGGAGAGGGATTCACACCATCACTCACCTGTTCTTCAGGCCTTCAGATGCTGACTTGAGCTCCACCATTGGCTTTCCCAGGCTCCAGCTCAACAGATGGTAGATTATCAGCCTGTATCATCTTATGAGCCAACTCCATGTAATAAATCTCCTCTCCTGTTAGTTCTGTTTCTCCAGAGAACCCTGACTAACATGCCATTTTCTGGAAGTGAGCTCTACTAACCCACCTGGACTAGAGCTCTTGATTTAGGAAACCTTTAGCCTTCTTCACCCACCTGCCCACAGCTCTCAGTCCTGCTCTTGTTGGCGATGGGGAAAACCATGGCTGCAGAATTGCCAGGCTGGGAATTCTCCAGGCATTTTTGCACAAAGTCATCTCACTCTTCTTTTAAGTTATCTCCCAGGGTGGCAAAACCAATGTCAGCGTGATATTAGGAATGGATATCTGTGTTCACACAGGTTAAAAAGGACTCAACAATGCAGATGATATAAGCGTTTTTCTTGCAGATCTTGGAGACAGGTTACCTCATTTGATATCTGACTCCAGAGAGAAGTGAGGCCAAACCACTTTATAAACAGGCTCTAAATCAGTGGCTTCACATGGGTCGTCATGCTGCAGCCCCGCCCCAGAACAGAGAGTTTAGGCGGAAGGTACAGGAGCTTTGAGGGTCCTGCTGCCCCTCCCTCAGCGGCACCCCCTAGAGCTGGGAGTACAAACTGGACCCTGGTACGGTGCCTTAGTGGCCTCCGTGAGCCACTGTTTAACTTTCTTCCTTTCTAAATGGAAAATGAAATACCTACTTGGTAGGGTTGTTGTGACATTCAAAATAAAAGTATTTGATAGGCATATTGGAGTCTCTCCATAAATGGCAAGTATTTTCTGCAGGTATGGGGAGTAAACACAGGAAACAGTTTGTTGACTGACCTTTAAAAACGCTGGACTTGACTTGTTGAGTACGTGGAGCAACCGGAATTGTCCACACATTGCTGGAGGGGGGTAAAGTGGTATAACCATTTAGGAAGACTGAAAAAGTTAATCAGACACTTGCCATGTGACCCAGCAAGACCACTCCTATATATACACTCAAGAGACATGAGTGTGAAAGTCCCCCCGAAAAAAGACTTGTACAAGAGTGTTCACATCAGATCTATTCATAAGAGCCCAAAATTAAAAACAGACCAAATATCTGTCACGTGGTGAATGAACGAACCAACTGTGGTGGGTCCGTATGAAGGAACAGTGCCCAGCTGTGAAAACATGGGACAGGAGCTAACCCGAGACATGTTACTTTATTTTATTTTTTTAAAATAACTTTATTTATTTTTGGCTGCATTGGGTCTTCGTTGCTGTGCGTGGGCTTTCTCTAGTTATGGTGAGCGGGGGCTACTCTTCTTTGCAGTGTGCAGGCTTCCCATTGTGGTGGCTTTTCTTGTTACAGAGCACAGGCTCTAGGTGCACGGGCTTCAGTAGCTGTGGCACACGGGCTCAATAGTTGTGGCACACAGGCTTAGTTGCTCCACGGCATGTGGGATATTCCCGGACCAGGGCTCGAACCTGTGTTCCCTGCATTGGCAGGCAGATTCTCAACCACTGCGCCACCTAGGAGTTCCCTAGAGACATGTTATTTTAAAGGAAGGAAGCCATGTATATGAGAAGGTATGTCCTATATCATCCCGAAGTTCAAGAACTTCAGTGAGAGATGGTGGAATAGTGACTCGCTGCAAGGGTGGAATGGTGGCATTGGCAGGAAAGGACCTAAGAGGACTTTCTGAGGTGATGGACAGCTCCTAAATATTGATTTGGATGACAGCTGCACAGATAGGTACACAACTCATTAAGCTACATATTGATATTTATAAATTATATCTTAAAAATAGACTTGAGATTCTCTTTGGCAATGAATACCTTAAGCAAACTCTCAGGCCATCAGTGCAGTCATTTCCAGGAGCCGGAGAAGCCTGAATGCCTCCCCCACCCCCTCCATCATCTCTCCCTACACGTGTGCACAGGCATTGCGTGCCTCTGATAGCAGAGACCTCCAGCCATTCAGCAGGTGATGATCCTGTTTCTGCCACGTGATGAGATACAGGAAGAATACAATAACATTCTAGATTTTATAATGTGGTTGCGGGAAGTCTCTAATTTGGTGTTGGGAAAGGGATTGGA
Organism: Hippopotamus amphibius kiboko; assembly: GCF_030028045.1. Taxonomy (NCBI): domain Eukaryota; kingdom Metazoa; phylum Chordata; class Mammalia; order Artiodactyla; family Hippopotamidae; genus Hippopotamus; species Hippopotamus amphibius. Next base: position 80,865,409 of record NC_080196.1, on the reverse strand, counting down.
ACATAGATATTCGTAGGTGCATGTTTTGGTCCAGCTGACATTTCACCTAAGAGCAGGAGGATCTGGTCCTGTATCACTCGGGGGACGGGAGCCTGACACCCGCCCCCCCCCAGAGGAGCCTTTGCTTTACAAGGCAGTCCAATTATGGAGCCAGCCTGCTGAGGTGGGGGCGGGGGGTTGGCTGGGCGTCCTCTCACCCTGAATCCCCGCACTGTGACTTGGCAGGGTTTCCCTAGCTCATCATTCCATTTTTTCATCTGCCTTCAAGGCGTTTGACAACATGTTTGTGAATTACTTACTTTTGTGGAACCTATTAAATGAGAAGCCTCTTTTCTTAGCGTAATAAGTAGATTAAAATATGAGTAATTTCATGGTCCGCAAAGACAGTCAAATGTTGATTTAATTCTGTAAGTCATGCTCTAGTGCACGTTCATAAAGCAAAAGCGTGTTTCCTATGAACAAGGAGTTCCTGTCTGCAGGCAGGACAGTGGTGGTGGTGAGGGTACTGTGGTCCCTACTCACCTTCCCTGAGGCCACCTAATGCTGCCCACGTGCTCTAGGCCTCGGGCAGTAGCAAGTTGTGGCTCGTAAGCCTCTGGGTAAGGGCCCAGAGGGCCGGCACCTTTTAGGATCAGAACCATGCAGCTGATGTGAGCCCAGCCTGTGGACACTCACTCCACAAGCGCTTCTGCAGAATCACGATTATTAATAACACCTACCGTTTCTGAAGTGCCTCCTGTGACTTGGGAATTGCCGGCCACTTCCTAGGTCTGATGTTATTTAACTCTTACAACAGCTCTGGGAAACTGGCCTCAATATTAAGGGCTAAGATTTAGTGAATGTTTAGCAAGTCCAAAGCATTTAACGCTTGCAGCAACTCCGCAAAGAGGAAACAATTATTCTCCCCATTTTACAATGAAAAATTTGAAGTTTAAGAAGCCAAGGAACTTGTCTGGAGGTCATGCAGCCCTAAGTTACAGAAACCTAAAATTTAGTTCAACCTCACGTCAGCCTCTGAGCTCTACCCCCCACAACCTCAGACCAGGTTTACACCAAGGAGGGCGACAGGGAAAGGGGGGAAGCTGGGGCATTCGAAGGCCAGTTCCCTAGGCGAGGGGAGAGTAGGGCTGGGAGAATCTTAACAGCCACAGAGACTGGCGCTGGAAAGAAGAGGAAGTAGCCCAGTAACCGTGCGCATGCATGTGTGTCTGTGTGTACATGCGTTGGTGGTGGTGATGACCGTGGAGGTGGAGATGTGTCTGGTGGGGGAGGCATGTTGGGAGTGCTCCATGGTTTCCGTCCTAATTTTGGAAGCAGGTATTCTGTTTCCATGGTGGCCAGTCTCTAATGGAACAGTCTGGAGCCAAAGGAAGGTGGTTTTCTTTCCCAGAAAATTAAAGGGCTTGAGCACAAAAAAATAAGCCCCGATCCTATGTCCCGAGATCCCACAGGAAAGTCTTTAACATGCTATTGATTTTGAAAAGCTAATGTTCTTTGTCTGGAATTATTAAAAATCCCTGCACGTATCATTTATTTCCACAAGTGGAATATCAGTTCCTAGAACTGCCAGGGCCTCCCAGCTACACTCACCCTTGACCCACACTTGAGGCACCCGTTGGTGGCCGTCCCCTGAGCCAGAGCCTGTACTGCCTGGGCCACACATGCAGAACAAATGAAGCCATCAACCAATTTCTGGCAGAGTAACACTCAGGCCTCCCCCACCTCCCGTTGGGAGAACCCAGAAGCTTGATCTACACTGTCTCCCGTGACTCTCCCATGGGATTTTGCCCCAGACGGCGACAGGCTGTCCCTGAGGCAACCTTCCTCCTCTTCCCTTCACTTTCTCTCATGACCGTTCGCCTCCCAGGGCTTCCTGGAATCATCTCCCAAACACACTCCCTGCCCTGGAAAATTTGTCTCTGTTTTCAGCGCCCGTGAGAAGCTCGGCTAAGACAAACCTGTGTTAAAGTCTTCAGGACTCAGCATCCAGGTCAGTGATTCTCAAAGCATGGGCACCAGGCCGGCAGCATCAGCTCCACTGGGAAGGTGTTGGAAATGCAGATTCGCAGGCCCCACCCCAGACCTACTGCATCAGAAACCCTGGGGGTGAGGGGGAGGGGTGCCCAGAACACTGAGTTAACAAGCCCCTCAGATGTTGGTTTTCTTTAGTTTGTTTGTTTCTTTGTTTTTCAGTTTCCAGCTTTCTTGAGATGGAATGAACATATAACATTATGTAAGTTTAAGGTGTACAAGCTAATGAATTGTTATAGGATGTATTGCAAAATGATCACCACAATAAGTTTAGTTAACATTTGTCACCTGACAGCTACTTGTTTGTGTGTGTGTGTGATGAGAACTTTAAGATCTACTCCCTTAGCAACTTTCAAATATATAACAGGCTGTTATTAACTATAGTCACCATGCTGTACATTACATCCCCATGACTTGTGCATCCTGTGACTGGAACCTTTTACTTTCGGACCACTTTTACCCGTTCCTCACCCCATTCTCTCCCCCTCATCCCCCACCTCTGGCAATTATCAATCTATTCTCTGCATCTATGAGTTCTGCTTTTTTTGGAGGGGGGAGGGGTGGATTCCACATATAAGTGAGATTGTAAGGTTTTGGTCTTTCTTCATCTGACTTATTTCACTTAGCATAATACCCTCAAGGTCGGTGCATGTTGTCACAAATGGCAGGATTTCCTCCTTGTTATGGATGAATAATATTCCACTGTGCATACACGACAACTTTTTTACCCATTCATCCCATTTGCGGACACTTAGGTTGCTTCCATATCTTGGCTATTGCAAATAACACTGCAATGAGTATGAAGGTGCCCATATCTCTTTGAGACAGAGACTTTGTTTCCTTGGATCTGTTCCCAGGAGTGGGGTCCCACAATTAAGTTTGAGAACCACTGATCTAGACATAGTACAAGATTTGGTTGTCGCATGAATAAGAGAACGAAGGAGGGAAAGGAGTCTGTGCTCTAGTCACGACTAGTCAGTGTGAGAACTACACACTTTAGAACCTTCCTGGAGAAATCTGACGAGCCTTTCAGGCCGGACAAGGTAAAGAGGAAAACCGTCCCTGGCAAGAAGTCACCCTGCGGCCAGGCTGACCCTGTGTAAGCTGGGGACTACAGTGGACGATGTCTGCACTCCAGTGGGTCATCTCTCCAAATTCTGCACTTGATTTAACAAGGCATCTTCTGTGCTTAGGACCCGGTAGCTAACAGTCAAAGCCTGTGTTCTTTGTTAATGATCTTTTTGGGGATTTACAGTTTCCTTTCTTTCAGTTTGGGGAAATGATGACCCTGTCAATTATCAGGTGTGACCTGTGCGTGACATCGGATGTGATCACAGACGCAGGCTCCCCCCAGAGAGGCAGCGGGGAGGCTGAGGGCCGAGGATCGAGCTGAGTCCAAGCCACACATGGACACTGGGCGGTCCCTCTGCCCACTTCCCTCTCCCCCACCTTCTCCACCTCAAATCACTGCATCATGCCATCAAGAAGAGGTCGGAACAGCTGGCCAGGGCAGGTTTCAGAGAGGGTGGGAGAGCTGAAAGAAGGGCCCAGAAGAGACCCAGATGTTTGGGGTAAGGATGGAGCAGGTGAGGCTGCAGGACATCTGTAGGCAGCAAAGCCATAAGCTCCAGGCTGAAACCCCAGGGTTGGCTCTCACACCAGTGGTGGCCCCTCTTCCAGAGTACTGGTCTCACAGGGGAAAACTGGTGGAACCCTGGAGGTGAGCTTTCTCCACTGTAGCAGAGCAGCTGTGCTCACCACCCCCTAGAGCCACAAAGTGTGACTGTCTTGCCAAGGGGAACTTTACAGCCTTGCCACCTGCAGCTGTGTGATGTCCACAGGTGTCCCTCCTCTCTGGACCCAGAGTTGGGACCAGCAGTTCTCACCCTGTTCTTTTAGGTCTCTGATTCTTCAGTGGCACTGATTCCCTACCACAGAGCCTGCTGTATAGGGTAACAGGGCAGAAGTCTCTGCGCAGACGTCCAGGCCAGCAGCCCTGGGCAAGTTTGAGATCTGGGCATCTTGACTGCTGCTGCATCCTCTCTGTGACACTGCCCTGCCCCTCTGGTCTCCACTGGCCTCGGCTCAAGCTCCGAGTGCCCTCACGCTGGGGTGACCTCCTCGTCCGGGTCTCAGGTGTCCTGTGGCCATCAGGGTGTATTAGTGACACCATCTGCCTGGGGAGAGCCACTTGCCCGAACATCGCTCCCTGCGGGACCAAGAGATCAATGATGAGCAGACCCTTGCCCTGTGCTGATGGGCTGATGGGAGAGAGCATTTTGCCTTTGGCCTCCTGACTCCAGGGTCCCTCATCGGTGAGCTAGCCCATCACTCATGCTAATGGAGGCCAATCTTGGGTAAGGCCTGCGAAACACATGGGGCAGATAGCCTCACACCTGGCCTCTTTATGGGCAAGTGAGCAGAGCTAGTGCGGTGTCTGTGGTTTCCAGGACAGGGCTGGTGCCTGGGCTCCTGCAGTACGATTGTCCGAGGCTGTTTCAAATGAAGACGCTTGCTTTTTATACTGTATCAATGAGTTACAATAAGCCAAGAGTTTAGATTCTTATCCCATTTTGTTTTCCAACCAAAAAAATATGTTAAATTGTAAAGGATTTGGATAGAGCCGGCAGCATGCCACGTGAAAAGTTACCAGCCTTAGAGGCACCGTAAGGACAACCTTCACATGCATCCATCACGTTCATCCTGAAGAATTAAGCTAATTCACCCAATCCCACTTAGCAAACTTTAAACAGAGGAAAGTTAAAGTGAAAAGTATTTTGAAAAAGAAGTGATTTACTAGGCAAAGATAACCTCAGTGAAACTGGGTAGCGTTATTTTTTAGTTCAAGATCTAAAAGTAGATTTCCACTTAAGTTTTATACTCACTTTTTAACCTTCTTGGACTTTTAAATGATACACTTCAATAAGAGATAATACTTCCTGCAAAAAAATAAATGAACACACATCATTCACCTGGGTTTTGTCAAGATGCCAGGAGGGCCAGCAAGCTCCTCAGAGGTTACCTCTGTGTATTCTTTCCTGGCCTTGCTTACCAGGAAGCGGGTCACCCCGAAGTCTGTGACCTTCAGGAGGCAGCAGCTTTGAACTGCTCTGGGTTAACCTGAGTGCGTGTCAAGGGTGGCCTGGGACACTTGAGCCATTGGTGACGTTTTCCCATCAGAGCAGATCCAGAGCTGCACTGGGAGCCTGAGTTGCTACTGCAGATCACAACCTTCACCACACTAACCGTCACCAACTCTTACGATTTTTCCTTTGAACCTGTTCTAAATTTTGAAGTACTTTGCTCAGACACTTTGCTTCACCCACTGTCTGCAGCTATGAACGTGTCTTCCAGACACGACATTTAGAAACTGATTGACATACAAGTGCTGCAGATGTAAGAACTGCATGCAGTGCAGCCCACACAAGAGAGGAGTGAGCAACCGGGCAAAGCAGGGGGTTCCGTGTGTTGAACTGAATATCACGTACTGTGCTGTCATCGTATGAGTTCATTTACTTTTTTCCAGAAGTTTCTCATAACAAACTGTAAAGTAGTTCATTCCAACAATATTCTCTGATTTCAGTCAAGAATGCAGGCCCTTGAGTCACCCTGCTCAACTTCAAAGCCTGTCCCCATCGCTGGGGACACATGCTTATTCCTCCTGTGCTTCAATGTCCTCTTTGAACATTTTAAGTCTGAATTTGTTGTGTTTAGAACACAATAAAACTGAAGTCTCAAATTAGTGGAGGAAATGATGCCTGAGAAAAATGGTGCCAGAAGAGTTGTTTAACTATTTAGGTAAAATATTTTTGAGTGTTATTAAAAAGAATAACAAAAAAAGAAAGAAAGACATAAAGAGAAATAGGGAAAGAAAGAGAGGGAAGGAGGGAAAAAGGAAAGAAAAAGGAAGAAAGAAAGAAAGTTAAAAGATTAATTCAAGAAAGTATATTTGGAACATACTATAAAGGAAACATTTGATAGATTTGATGATATAAAACATTAACTTTATCAAAAAACAAAATTGAAAGGCAAATGGTCAGTGAGGGAAAAATAACCTTTTGAATATAAATGTATAACAAAGTGTTGCTATCTTTATAAAAAGAGCTCTTAAAATCAGTAAGAAACAATGAACACTCTAATACAAAATAGACAAAAGAACTAGAAATTCACAATAGAAGTGGCACAAATGAACACTAAATCTGTGATAAATATTCCATTGCAACAGGAATAAGAAAAATGCAAATTAAAAATATGAGATGTTATTGTATCTAATTTGTGATATCTATAAATAATAGTAATCATAACCTGTGTTGGTAGAGGTTTGGGAAAACAGGCATTCTTATACAGGACTGATAGGAGCATGGGTTTAGCAAAGAAAAACTTCAATTTTTGTATCATTTCAGCAAACATTTATTGAGCACATATGCTTCTGTGCCAAGCACTGGGTCAGACTTGGAGACATAGAAATCAACAAAACTGTGAAGGATCCTGCATTTCTTGGAGCCTGCAATCCAGCTGCAGGAGGTTGGAGGCAGGGAGAAAAGGGGTGGAGAGAGAGTAATGAGAGCATACCCAGTAATACACTAGTGCTAATGATAGACCCATATTCACATTTCACAGGCTTGATAGCCCCTCCCACATGGCTACAGAACTTCAGGGTGAATGTCCATCTGAGCCCACCCGTTCACCCTCAGCAGACCTCCTCCAGGTTTTTGGAGGGGAATTCCCAGGAGGTTTCTTACTATTCAATAGAAAATAAAACAACAAAACAAAACAAAGCCAACCTGTCAATATCCTTCCATTCCTATCTCGTTGTTGTCCCCCTGAGCGAGTACTCCACCATTGCTGTGGCTACAGGGGCTCTAGGACAAGTATTCTGCTGGAGAAAGCCTCTGTTCTATCCAGGCCTTCCTTCCCCAGAGGAGTTGTACCCTATTCCATAAAGAAATACGAACTGTCAGCTTTCTGCACTCATAATGCATCTGAAGCTGGCTTTCTTCCCAGGATCAACCCTAGAGAAATTACAGAGGCTAGAGGGAAGTATGGGCTCCAGGAACTTTTAAAAAGTGAGAAAAGCCCTAGGATGACGAAGGTTGTTTTGAACTGATGTACGTGGGGGCAGGTGACTGGAGGCAGCAATGAGACAAGGATATATGGGAAGAGTTTAGATTCTACCTTCCATCCTTCCTTGAGATGTCCTGAGACACCTGCTCCTTCTCCCACAAGTCAGCAGCCACAGTCCAGGTCACTGTATCAACAGGACACCATCGGGGTGACGAGTTGTTGGAAAAAGAGAAAACCAGGAAACAGGACAGAATATCCATTAGAACCCATGGCTAGAATTCTAGATAGTAGTAACTTGATGGGAGAGGGGCTGGAGGAGTGAGAGACCAGAAGGGCAAGAGAACGTGCTCAAGTACTTACTACTTAGTGGGGAGAAAAGATATTGTTGAGTTTTAAAAAAATCAATAGGGGTAAATACTCATGAACAATTTTAGGTTAAGGGCACACAAGGACAAAAATAGAATGTTTAGCTTTTAAACCATCAGAAGAAAACTCAATCTATCTAAAGGAAAGAGGAAAGGAGAAAACAGAAACAAAACAGAAAATGAAAATGGAGTACACAAAAAAGAATGGCATGAACAATTCCTAATATTATAGTAATCAATAAACATAAATGGGTTCAACCTGCATATTAATTAATCTACAAATTAAACATAATCTTATTAAAAGTTCCGGTTGTGTTTTTTTAATTCAATGAACTTACTAAACTTTATATGTGAATACCAACTCAGGAATAACCAAAGCAGAAAATGAAGAGTAAAGGGTAAGAACTTGTGTAGCAGATTTCTGAAGATATTATAAAGCCATGGTAATAATAGCATGAACATGGGGATGAGAACAAAATGAGAGCTAGAGACAGAGCCATACACGTATACGGGCTCACCATAGGGACAGACGTGGCCTCACAGATCAGCTGGGGCAGGATGAGCTGTTCAGTGGATGGTGCTTGGACACTGGCTCACTAAACCGGGAAGTTAAAAATGCAATCCTTCCCTGATACCACATCCAAAGTCAATGCCAGATGGATTCAAAGTGAACATAAAAACTCTGATGTAGTCAGAAGACAATGCAGTAGAATATTTTGTGACCTAAGCACAGGGAAAGACTTCCCATACTTCAAAGTTTCCATCAGGCGCACCCAGCAGAGTCCATTTCCCCGTTTTCCTGCTCGGTCCCAGGGCCCTGACCAAATTGTCCCCTGAAAGCACGCTGGGGGTACCCATAGTTTTGATTACCATTCAGACAGAATCTCAGTTTATAATCAGCTAAAATATCCCGCCATATCATCTAAATATTTCTACGAAACAGAATAACAGTATATGAAAATCATGACGTTATATTTAAAAACCTCCCAAGAGCAAACATCAAAATGTAAACTAAAGAAACAACAGATCCGTTTTGGTGGTAAGAGGATGTGTGTGTTTGTTTTTACCTGTGTCTTTTTATATATTTGATAAATTTTCTGCATTGAGCTGATAGTACCTTTGTAATTAGTGGGAAAACCCTTATTTCCCCAAAAGGGGCAGGTGAAATGGGAACATTGCGTTCAGTGGGTGTGGGGCCACATTGCTCTGGAGAGAAGGGGTTGGTAGCTGCACCCACATAAAAAGAAACATTGGTTTAAACTTCCTTTGTATGCTCCATGCCCCACAACACCAGGCAGAACACTCAATAAACATTGAATGGACTTGACTTGTTTGCCCTGAAATCACATCTTCTGGGATTGCTCGAGAATGAACCTGCCTGAGGGTGTGCACTTTTATTGTTAAAGTCCAGCAAATACACATGTGCGTGTACACACACACACACACACACTCCTCTGGACTCTGTGAATCTGTCCTGGGGATCCATAGATTTTGAGTGTCCTGGGGCTTCTGTTTCTATTTTTACTGGCATCTCATTCCACCAGTTTGCTCCTAACGGGGGGCAAAAGAAGCTTGGTTCACTGAATTGAGAACATTCCTCTTCTTAGACTACTTTTACAGGCTCTCCCTTCTCAATAAATACATTCATATGTTTCTATTGAAAAGATTGTCAACTCGTGATTTTCAGCTCTGAAGTTCTCATGTTTTAAAAGGTCCTTGTTCTCAGATGTGAAATCTGATGAGCATCTTCTAGATCAGCGATGATGTGGTTCATGTTGATATGAAAGGCGCAGCATCCCCAGTTTATCGGCTCTGGCTTTGTTTTTAGTTTGTTTGGTATCCTCAGGAATTGTCACTTCGGAAGTGGGATCTGATCAAATACTTTGCATATTCAGAGAGAGGAAGAGAACTGGACTTGGAACTTTAGGGTGCTGGCAAGACTGAGTATTTCTCTGTATTAATCAAGCACGTATTGGCATCTATTTTAAAGCAAACATTGTTCTGTTCTGGAGTTTGAGGAACAATCGTGGCTTCCCTTCCTTTTTTTCCCTCTCCTCTCCCTTCCTTACTCTATCCATCTCTCTCTTATTTCTTGCCTTCTGCAAAGATTTAACTAAGAAAATTCTATGCCCATAGCACCCTGCTACCTGTTTCAAGATATAAAGCAGGATCCTTTCCCTTGCTTCCAGAAACATGGAATCCAAATAAAGTGCGATACCCCAGCATACACACCGAAAGTCAAAAACCCAAGGTTAAGACTTGACAGCATTAAATTACAGCATAGAAGTGATGTGACAAGATAGCAGGATGGAATAGATGGAAAGGAAACAGATGGTCTAGAGACCACCCAGAGAAAAAGATCCTTTATTTTTTTTTTTTGCTGGGGAAGGCTTTTCGCTCTCTAGCCAGTTAAACAAATGAGCATTACGGAGAGACCAGAAAGAGACAGAGGAGCTGTGTTTACTTGCAATGGATCACACTGAATGCTTAGCAAGGTGAGAGCTTAGATGGAGTGAGAATTAGGTTTCTTGCAAAGTGGAAGTGAACAGGGCAGGTACGTGGTGGGGCTAGGTAAGGGACCACTGCCATCTGACTGAGACAGGAGTTCCTGCCAGGCAATGAGGGAGAAAGGCAGGTTTCCCATCTGCCTCCTTTGTCCCAGTGTAGGCGAATTCAGACAGAATTTGGACAGGAGCCCAGAGGAGCACGCTGGAAGGACTCATTTAAAACGTGGCAACAGAGCACACCTGGCAGGCAGTGTTTCCAGAGTGTCTGTGACTAGCACCTTCTCTGGACCCCACTTACACGGCCATCACAATTAAAGGGAAAATAAATCCTAAAGACCTGTGCCTGGAGTGTGAGGAATGAGGCCAAGTCTGTTTCATTGGGTGTCTACTGCTTTCAAGGTTTAAACGGATTCAATCCATGTTTTAATCTAATCATATGCTTTATGTCATTTTTCCATAAGTTATGGAAATTGAACACAACAATTAGCTAACAGGATGTATGAAACAACATGTTTACCCCATGACTATACCTTAAACCTGTTATTCTAGGAAGGCTAAGGATAGTTTCTGGACGCTATTAAGCAACCATGGTGGCCAAAAGAAGCTTACTAATTTTTAAAAATCTCCCTGGTGTCCTATCTGACCCACTCTTCTTAATAATAAAATCAGTCTTGCATACAATGCCTAATTTTAAAGGAATTTTAGGGGGTCATATGAAAATTATCTGGAGACTTAGAATATTTTATGGTCTTTAGGTAAACTGAAAAACCAACAAGCAGTAAAATACTGTTGGAAATTTTCCAAGTAAGTTACATACAAGCCACTGGATACCAGTAAGTGGCCTTCAAAGTGCCTGGGTAAGAAGATATGGCTGCTTCACAGAAACAAGACAGCACCATGAACTTGTGATTGGGCAAGGGCGGGGGGTGGGGGGTGGCGTTGAAACCCTGCCCCAACCTGCACTGATAAAACTCCTCACATACAACCAAATTCCTCAGAGTGGGAATGGTGGCTGCCTCAGCCATGGGAGACCCCACTGCTAATCGACCATGGGATTCTTTCTGCTGAGTCTGAATGCAACCTCAGAATCCTTCTCAACACAGTGCATCAACAGGTAGTACCCATTTATAAATGCTGTTATAGGAGATGGAATCTATTTGCATTCCCGACATGGTTTCACACCTGCATGATGTGCAGATAGCACACTGACAAAGTAAAGCATAGAATAAAAGACCGTAGGGACAATGTGGTGATGGAGGCGTGGCGGGGAGAGTTATTAAGGTGAATCACGTAAAGTTGCCATTTTTGTAGGTCAAGTGTAGGTCAAGAAATATCATTGATTTCATCCAGTTCAACCTGTTATTTAATGAGATGGGGGGGTGGCACTTGAGCTGATTACTCAACAGTAGGAAGACATGAGCATGCGAATACCTGGAAAGGAGTTCTCTCAGCAAGGGGAAAAAGCATGTACATGTGAGGCATCAAGGCAGGAATACATAGAATTGAGGGACAGGTGGGCCAGACTGCCAAGTCACAGAGAACCAAAGAGAGTTAGGAGAGAGGCGTGGCTGAATAGATGCACAGAGGCTGAGAGGAGGAGGCGGGGTCTTAGGAAAGGAGGATGGACTTTCTTCTAGTTGCAATGGAGGTTTTAGCAGGAGAGTCATATCATCTGGTAAAAGCAAGTGTTATTGATTAAAGAGTGCTTTGGTTGCTATATGGGAAGTAGTTAAGAAAGGGTGGAAGCCGGAAGTTGGGTCAGAAGGATACTGTAGCAGTCCAAGCTGGGACGATGGTGCCTTAGCGAGAATGCAGCTGAGAGGCAGGTGAGCAGGGCTGGACTCCAGTCACATTTTGAAGGTTGAGCTGCCCAGCCTCACGATAGTAACAATTACAATAGCACAGTCTTAAGCAGAATCCAGCAACGATTACTGTCTGTTGAATGCTTGCTAGGAGCCAGGCCTGTTGGGAAGCTTTTTGTGCACATTACTTTAATTCACACAGAAAGTCTACAAAAAAGATGCTATTATTAGCCACATTCAGCAGGTGAGAAAACAGCTCAGGAAGAATTAAATAGCTGATCTAAGAACATATGGCCACACCACTAAGTGGTAAAACTGGAGTTCAAAATAAATGAGTCCCAGGGCAGAGGTCCAGAATACTTAAGTTCTCCGCATCCAACCAGAAGTCCATAGAGTGGTAGGGGCATGTAACGGACACCTAAGTGGGGAGGCTGGGGAAAGGGACATTTCCACGGAAGCCATTCAGGAAGTGAAAATGGGATGGAGGAAAGAACAGTACTGGTGGGAAATAAATAAAACAAAAGCTCTCCTTTGATCTTTAGTCAAAGAGCGCTAAGCACCAAGATGTTTCTCTTCTTAACCAACCTGTTCCCCCCCTATAATGTGCACAAATTTACCAATCAAACCAATATATTCCTCACTCAGATATAGCCCCTTACCCTGTCCTCAGCTGGCCCATTTTCTGTGTGGCTTTAACATACCCAAATATTTAATCTCTTCCCCAGTTTCGTCAGAATTTGCAGGAAGCCATACGAAATATCACGTGAAGGCCACCGTCACGCATGACACGTGAAATGTATGTGTCCAGCTGAGTTGCCTTAAATCCCTCTTTGCCTGCACAGTTCCAGTGGATTGGACCCCAAATCATTCTGGATGAGTTTGTTCCTTCATTTAATGGGAGGAATAGTTTGAGCCTGAGTTTGCAACAAGAGGTATAAACAGGACAAAAGACCGCTCGAAACGGGCAGTATAGTTGCAAAGCCAGTGGAGCCAAGTTATCAAACAGAAGAGTTTGTCCTCATCAAAAATGATCAAGGCTCTTTTTTTATCAGAGGCTTCCCGAGAGGGACAGAGCTACAGACCGTAAGAGATGCTAAAAACACAGCTGTGGCTGAACACGCAGGACGTCTATACCTGCACAGTATGGAAAGGTCCGGAAGAACGCTCTTCCTCTCGATTCAGTGTCATCTTTGAATTCAAAGGACATGTTAGCATCTACCCTTAATAATCCATCACGGGATCCAGTCCGGAGTGAGTTGCTCACTGTTACCTGCCTGCCCTTTTCAGGAGCTGACGGTGGGACCTTCCTTGGGGATAGACTAGGAGAGGCTTGTGTTAGTACCTGAATGTATACACCTGACTGCATTCCACATTCAAAGTAACAAAGCAGAATATTTCTATCCTTGGAGTAATCTGCGTCTTTTCCCTTCCATAAGAATGGCACTCAAGAGTTCCATTCATATATAACTCAAAATAGCGCTTTTTAGAATCAGCATTTATTTGCAAGTCCTGTGCCTCTCTGCCGAAACCAGAGAGAGCAGATTTGTTAACTCAGTTCTCTTTCGGGGTCCCCGATAAAGCTCACTTCATATGAAGAATAATGTGATTATCAGGTATGCCCTTCCTATCAAGACTCTGGGCTCCGTGTTTTACATCCTCACATCAGACAGCAAAATTAATTAGCTCACAGCATTCAGAGGTCTGGGAACTTCGTGAATCAAGGGTCATGGAGAACCCGGGAAAACGTTGATGATAATGAAATGTTAACAGCTAATTATACATCTGAACAGGAGAGATCAACATGACGCTGCAGAGCCTTCCTCTCTAATTGCCACATGGAGCAGCAAAATTCTTCATAAATGAAAAAAAACAGAGGCACACAAACATGATAACGGGACCATTGCTTCTGAAAGTAACCACGACAACAAGGGCTGTTAAGAGATGTTGGGTTTAACCCCCATCCTCCTGTTGGGGCAAGTCCCTCAGCCACTCGGCATCTCCCTCTTTACGTCTCAGCTTCATGGTCCATGGCCATCAATTACAGTCGTACCACGGCAAGAAGGTCACCTTTTATTCTCCAAGCTATAGGAGCTTGCAGACAATGTGGCTTCCCTTTCACGTGTCTGTGATGTTTATAAAACCAAAATGAATATTTTGAGCCTGAAACCGTAGAAGGATATGCCTTCCCTCATTGGAGGAAGTATTGAAATGCAGGTGGCGGCATGATATTAATCCCAAATGTAGCCACTTCACACAGCCCATTGAGATCAGTTAGCCTCACTTTTCTAAGGATGGGGATGTGGACGACACTACCACGGGTACCTGCCCGCAGACTCAGGTGTGCAGTGACAGAAATGCCAGAGGTTGCGGTAAATGTCTACTGCTTCCAGCTGAGAGGTACCATTTTCATAACAATGCTCAGCTTGTTTCAAAGTCTCTAAATAAAATGGACCATTGCAATAAAGCTTGCACAGGCGTGTCTACGCAGCAGACCAGCAGAATCACCCCCGGAGGCAGATCTAGGTGGGGTGGGGGTGTCAGGTGGGGTGGGGGTGGGGGGTGGTGGTAGTGGGGTGGGGGTGGGGGTTTGGCAGCGACACTCTATGTGCAGTGTTTTCACCTGCAAAGGGTTTATTTCCTGCTGCTCTCACAGTTCTGTGTGTGGCAGCAGTTGGGTTTTGGGGTGCTCGTGAGAGGACCGAGGCTCTGGCCATCTGATGGTTCTGCCCTCCTCCAGGACAGAGCTTCTCAAACTCAGAACTACTCACACGTTGGGCTGGAACATTCTTTGGGGGGTGTGGGGGGGCGGGAGGGGTCTGTCCCATGCGTTGTAGCATGTTCAGCAGCATCCCTGGCCCCGGCCCACTAGATGCCAGTAGCACCCTCGTTATGACAGCCTGAAATGTCTCCAGCTATTGTCAAATGTCACGTGAGGTCCAAAGCCACTTCCTTCCCCTCCACCCCCTTCTTCCCCCACCCTTGGTTAAGAACCGGTGCCCTAGGACCATTGTCCTCCACTAGATCCTCTATATGTCACCACGAATAGCAGATAAGAGAAAAGGCCCATCACCCATAGATGCCTGGGCCCTGGGTGACACCCCCCACCTGGGCTCACATTTCACTGGTGAGAACTAATCATATATCCCCACCTAGAATCCAGGAGGCTGGGAAACGTCTTCTAGCTGAATGCTCATGAAGAAAAAGAGAGCTGAAATCTAAAGAGAGCTGAAATCTGATAAGAGTGAGCTGTCTCTGCCACAAATGGTCAGAGAGAGATATAGACATGAAGGGGCGGGAGGGACAGAGAGAATGTTATGAACACCCAGGTGTTCCCCAGCTTTCTCTGCACTGTAGCCTTGGTTCCTTCTTTTCCTTCCCCCCACCCCCTGCCTCCTTTTCCAGGAGATTCCATCATGACTAACTGGTTTCTTTGTCTTTCTAGATGCAAAATGGAGCAAAAAGATAAAAAGACTAGAAGGAAAAATAGGCAGGTTAGGTCTATAGGAGAAGTTTTAGGTTCAGCTTTGAAGGAGGAGCTTTTTGGGAGGAGTGAGAGAGAGAAGAGGGGCGGGAGAGTGATGGTCTATGAAGAAAGCAGATAGGGTAGAAAAAGGGAATTTTTAAAAGTATACACGTCATGATATTTGAGAAAAACAATTACAAATTTATCTTGAAAGGACACTTTAGTCACTGAAGTATGTTGTCCTGACCACACACCTTGGGGTTGGCCTTCAATAAGGTTATAAGGGGTTCAGATGTATGTAGATGGTGAAAGAGTTCTATTACTCAAGTAGGAGAATAAAAACAGGGATGGTCTGGTCCATGATTACAAACAAGTACACGTTTTCCTGCTGTTACAGTGTCCAAAGAAAACCAAGCTTATGGTAACCAGCAAGTGAGGATCCTTCTTAGAAAGGGCAGTTAAGTTTTAGTGGCCAAGACAGAGAAGTGTGCAGAAGCTCAGAGGTCAACAAGACTAAGGCTTCCCCACCTTTAAGTGCACGTGTGATACGAATCTGATTAAATCTGGTGAATCCTTCCTTCATTAATAAAAACATTGGCACCAAATTCTATTTCGTTCCAAAACAACTATAATATAAACATTGATATCCTTGGGGTGTTTTCCCAAATGTACTCTGGAATTGTCCATACTCAGAAATATTAAGAGAATTTCTATCATAAGTATTCTAACATGCTAGCTTTTTAGGCAAATGCCTTTCAATATCAGGGGTGATGACTCCTATTTCTTCATCCCGTACTAATAACTGATTCATTTGTGGTGATGAAAAATAGCAATTATTTTTGCCCGTATGCCCTTATTTCTGTGCAGATTTCCTTCTTATTTATTTTCAGGCAGTAACAATTGCCTGGACAACCTGGATGAGATAACATCATTGCCACTTTCCAGTATTAATGTTAAAAATAATGTCTTGTAAAATCAACAGAATAATAAAAACAAAATCTTAGCAAGCCCTGTTGAGGAATCGGAATTCAACACAAAGATGCTTTGTGAAAAAGGAAAGATTGCCCCGATAGAAGTGATTGCAAACTTTGGAAGCAGAAAACCTCCTCTTTATATGCTCTGAGAATGTTCCTTCCATATTCCATGGTTGTTACCCAAACAGGCGGAGATTGTGTTATGTTTATTCCAAAGATTCGGATAGCTACAGAGAGGCATAAACATCTAGAAATTTTTTGTTAAATCCTTTACTTTCTCCTCATCTCTCCTTGGATGGCCTTGCAAAACACACATTTGTGCTGGTTCCAGGCCTCTCACGTTGGATTTACAGAACAGGTTTGGGCTTCAGAGATGTTCCCCATTCCTGTGCATAGCGGAGATCACAGAGGATAAAGTTCAAGTTGGTCTAACCAGCACTTAGGGAACTTTGGGTCTGTGGCCGCCCTGCAACACTATTGATAATTTGGAGTTCTCTCTGTCAAGTCACACTGACATTTTTGCTAGCTACCTGCTTTTATGCTAATCACATTTAATGAACACTTTAAGATAAAGGCATCTAGATCTATAATGATTATTAACTAAAGCTCTTAGATTATGAAATCAATTTTGATGCTACAATTGTTTTTTAAATTTAAAAAATCCTTAACTATTTAGGTTCCTAGTAAGAAAAATCAATCCCAAGATTTTGTAATAACTTTAGCTTTTGTTTGTATAAATACAATTTAATTTCTTTTTTTTCCATTATGGTTTATTACAAGATATTGACTCTAGTTGCTTGTGCTATACAGTAGGACCTTGTTGTTTATTTTATATACGGTAGTTTGTATCTGCCAATCCCAAACTCCTAATTTATCCCTCCCCTACCCCCTTTCTCCTTTGGTAGCCATAAGTTTGTTTTCTATGTCTGTGAATCTGTTTCTCTTTTGTAAATAAGTTCATTTATATCACTTTTTTTAGATTCCACATATAAATTATATCATACAGTATTTATCTTTCTCTGTATGACTTACTTCCCCTAGTATGATAATCTCTAGGTCCAACCATGTTGCTGCAAATGGCATTATTTCATTCTTTTTTATGGCTAATATTCCATTGTCTATGCTTACTATATCTTCTTTATCCATTCATTCTGTTGATGGACATTTACATTGCTTCCATGTCTTGGCTATTGTAAATGGTGCTGCTATGAACATTGGGGGGCATGTATCTTTTGGAATTATAGTTTTTTCCAGATGTGTCCCCAGGAGTGGGATTGCTGGGTCATACAGTAGTTCTATTTTTAGTTTTTTAAGGAACCTCCATGTTGTTCTCCATAGTGGCTTCACCTATTTGCATTCCCACCAACAGTATAGGAGGGTTCCCTTTTTCCCACAGCCTCTCCAGTATTTGTTATTTGTAGACTTTTTAATGATGGCCATTCTGACTGATGTGAGGTGGTACCTCATACAATTTAGTTTTTAAAATAAGGTATCATTGTTTGATTTGCTTGCAAACTGCACAAAAGGAGAGAGTAACACTGGGACATTATCAGGACAAAATAAGAATCAAGGCAATCTCTTTTATGAATGTAAATAAGGATATAAGTTCCTCAACTTTTGGACAGATTCTCTTTTTGTAAGCAGGTAAAACCCAGAGGAATTTACAAGCTCCCAGTTGCCTCTCAAGATGCTAAAGTGTAATTCCAAATCTCTTTAGGAAATCTGAGGTTTTGATTACCAAAGCTTTTCCTTATTCAATACTAGATGCATGAAAGAGAGAAAGAAGGAAGGAAGGAAGGAAGGAAGGAAGGAAGGAAGGAAGGAAGGAAGGAAGGAAGAAAGAAAGAAAGAAAGAAAGAAAGAAAGAGAAGGAAAGAAAGAAAGAAAGAAAGAAAGAAAGAAAGAAAGAAAGAAAGAAAGAAAGAAAGAAAGAAAGAAAGAAAAAGAAAGAAAGAAAGAAAGAAAGAAAGGGAAAGAAAGAAAAAGAAAGAAAGAATGAAAGAGAAGGAAAGATGGAAGAAGGGGAAGGGAGGGGGAGGGAGGAAGGAAGAAAGGACAGGAGAGATTAGACAGACATATAAGTATATGCATGTGTGCGTCAATATGTATTTCCAATTTCAGCAGGTTTGAGAAGAGCTGCAGGGAGTGGGAAAGACAAGTACAGTTGACCCTTGAACAACGTGAGGTTAGGGGCACTGACCCTCCCTGCAGTCAGAAATCCTCCAATAACTTATAGTCGGCCCTTCATGTATGCAGTTCTGTTTGACCTGTGATATTTACTATTGAAAAAAGTCCGTGTGTAGGTGGACCTGCGCAATTCAAACCCTTGTTGTTCAAGAGTCAACCATAATTGACAAGACAATTGATGAGTCTTTTTTGATTACATTTTAATGTCTATTTCTTTTAGTGCTTTCCATGAATTCAACCTTTCCCATCCTATTTCAGAAAGCCATTGAATCATAACAATACGTAAAACCTCTCTATACTTACAGCTGAGATCCTTTACTCTCCTAATTCTGGGCCTCACTGTCTTCACTAAGAAGTTGGGATCTAATGTTCTCAACGATTGAGTCTAACATAGTATTTAGGTTTGAAACTACAGATGGACTGGAGAGAAAACTTAACTCATAACTTTAAAATCCTACGCTTTCCTTGCTAGGAATAACTTGGCCTCGCAGTGACCTGGGTCAGAGAGTAGGAGGGAGGTGGAGAGAGAAGATGTCCCTGACCCTCTCCTGTGAGCTCCCATGCTGGGTTAGACCAGGGTGGAGAGACGTGTTCATGCCCTGGAAGCCTAATATAGTACAGTCTGAAATATTTATTGCGTTTTTATGGTGCTGTGCTGGGTAGTGAGGGAGGAACCCAAGGCGTACATGATCCAGGGAGAGACACACATAAAATATGTTTGTTTTTTTAAAAAACAACTATAGGAGGAGAAAAGATGGCGGCGAAGTAGAGAGATGTGGAGTGCATCCCTCTCCACAGATGCATTGGGAATGCACGGAAGGACGCAGTCATTCCCACAGAGAACCAGCTGAACACCAGCAGACGGCCTCGGACACCAGAAAGGGCCGCGGGGAGCCCGACATAGCCGGTAGGGAGGCATCTATGAGGGCTCAAAGAGGGTGAAGCGGCAGAGCTGTGGCAGACGGGAGGGAGTGAGAAACATACGGAGGGTCCGCAGCGCAGCTCAGCGTTCCCGGACCAAGACATCGATCCGCAGCTGAACGGAGGGTCCAGGAGCGGGAGCGTGGGAACCAGAGAGCTGGTTCAGGGTGAGAAACATTGTTGCCGGTAGGGTGACCGACTGAGAGGACAGGAGGGAGGAGGTCTGCGGAGAGGAGTGCCCGTCCCTGAGAGCTGCCCGGCCATGATGGCGGCTGGAGGCTGCAGGCTCACGGGCGGGGGGGAGGAGCCACGCGCGTAGCCTCTCTCTCTCTTTCGGCGCCTCTGCAACAGGCAGTGGAGAGACGCCCGTGGGCCACCTAAGGCGCTCAGGGATAACAAGCACCCTCAGGTGCTCGGGCTGGGCTAGATTAAAACCCCTTGCAAAGCCAGCAGCAGGGAGGCTGCCGAGAGGAAAACAACAACAACAACAACAACAACAACAACAAAAAAAACCCGAGAGAGGCCCAACTCTAAGACTTTCTGTTTACGCCTGAGCCACAGGCGTCCCTCTGCAACAGGCACCTCCAAGCCTGACTGAAACAACAGTGCGCCACTGCTCACTCACTCCCAGGAGAAGGAGCCAATATTGTACACTCTGCCTCCACACACCAACGCTTACAGACGAACAATAAAGAAACCTCTGCTGGTCACAGAATAATGCAAAAAAACCCAAGGCAAGGAGAAGGACACTTACAGCTGAGATGCTAAGGAAACAGAAATAGTAGTATCAATACCTATTGAACAGGTCCATTCTGGGATCAGTTCTGGATTTTTTTTTTTTTCCCTTTTTCTCTCTCTCTCTTTTTTTTTTTTTTTTTATTAAATACGATCTTAGCCCTAAGGGATCTACAAGTTTTATAACATAATTTTTTAATGATATTTTTTATTCTTTTTTTATTCTTTTTTTTTTTTTTTTTTTGCCTTTTTATATACTTCTATATCTAGCTAAGTTTTTGGTAGTACGGACAATATATCTCTCATACTTTCCTTTCATCCCTATCTTTTATGCATTTCTATTCCTTTCTTTTTATTTGCATATTTCCAACCACATTACGCTCTTCTCTTCCCCTTTCTTCCAGCCATTTTAAGTTTATTTTATCTTAACATACTTATAAGCAACACTATCGGTCTGCTCAGACTTCTTGCTCTATTCTCCAGATGACGCACCGCTTTGGTATTTAATATTAGGCTTTTGTCTTTATCTTAGTTCTTAGTACAGTTGTCTAATTACATTCTGAGAATCTCCATTCTCTCTGGTGGTACTCTGGCTCTTTTCTATATTTGATCCTAGCTTACAAAATCTCCCTGGATTAATGTTTGTATGTGTAGGGTGTTATTTGTTTGTTTGTTTGCTTTTGCTTTTGTCTCTGATTTGTTCTGTTTCAGTTGTCAATTTCTGTTGGGTTTCTCTTTGAATATCTGATAGCACACTGGGGTTCTGTCAGGTCTTTCTAGAGCCTTATGTCCTAACGGATTCAGTAATTGTGTGTCTTATACATGTATGTGTTTCCTAGACTGAATATTCGTGTAATCCAATACTTGGACATTAGTCTGAGGCTTGGACAGTCTTCTATAAACACCTCTATCACCAGGACAAGCAACCCCAAAAGTTTGGACAACCATGCGGAAACAAAGAAACACCATGCAGGCAAAGGAGCAGGAAAAAAACCCACAAGACCAAATAAATGAAGAGGAAATAGGAAAAATGCCTGAAAAAGAATTCAGAGTAATGATAGTAAAAATGATACAAAATCTCGATAACAAAATAGAGAAAGTACAAGAAACAGTTCATAAGAACTCAGAAAAACAAACAGCAATGGATAACAAAATAACTGAAATTAAAAATACTCTAGATGCTATAACCAGCAGAATGACTGAGGCAGAAGAACGAATAAGTGAGTTGGAAGATAGAATGGGGGAAATAACTGCCACAGAGCAGGAAAAAGAAAAAAGAATAAAAAGATTAGAAGACAGTCTCAGAGACCTCAGTGATAACCTTAAACGTACCAACATTCGAATTATAGGCATCCCAGAAGAAGAAGAAAACAAGAAAGGGTCTGAGAAAATATTTGAAGAGGTTATAGTGGAAAACTTCCCCAACATGGGAAAGGAAATAATTCACCAAGTCCAAGAAGCACAGAGAGTCCCATACAGAATAAACCCAAGGAGAAATACACCAAGACACATATTAATCAAACTAACGACAATTCAACACAAAGAAAAAATATTAAAAGCAGCAAGAGAAAAGCAACAAACAACATATAAGGGAAAACCCATCAGGATAACAGCTGACCTTTCTACAGAAACTCTGCAGGCCAGAAGGGAATGGCAGGATATCCTGAAAGTCCTGAAAGAGAGAAACCTACAGCCAAGAATACTCTACCCAGCAAGAATCTCATTCAGATTTGATGGAGAAATCAAAAGCTTTCCAGACAAGCAAAAGTTAAGAGAATTCAGCACCACCAAACCAGCCTTACAACAAGTGCTAAAGGAACTTCTCTAAGTAGGAAACACAAGAAAAGGAAAACACCTACAAATACAAACCCAAAACAATTCAGAAAATGGTAATTGGAACACACATGTCAATAATCACCTTAAATGTAAATGGATTAAATGCTCCAACCAAAAGACACAGACTGGCTGAATGGATACAAAAACAAGACCCTTCTATATGCTGCCTACAAGAAACCCACTTCAGACCAAGGGATACATATAGACTGAAAGTCAAAGGATGGAAAAAGATACTCCATGCAAATGGAAGTCAAAAGAAAGCTGGAGTAGCAATACTCATATCAGACAAATTAGACTTGAAATTAAAGACTATTACAAGAGACAAGGAAGGACACTACATAATGATCAAGGGATCCATTCAAGAAGAACATATCACAATGGTAAATATCTATGCCCCCAATATAGGAGCACCTCAATACATAAGGCAAATGCTAACAGCTATAAAAGGGGACATCGACAGGAACACAATAATAGTGGGAGACTTGAACACCCCACTTACATCAATGGACAGATCATCCAAACAGAAAATAAATAAAGACACACAAGCTTTAAATGACACATTAGACCATCTCAACTTCATTGATATTTATAGGACATTCCATCCAAAAATGACAGACCTCACTTTCTTCTCAAGTGCACACGGAATATTTTCCAGGATGGATCACATCTTGGGTCACAAATCAAACCTCAGCAAATTCAAGAAAATTGAAATCATATCAAGCATCTTCTCAGACCACAACGCCATGAGACTAGATATCAATTACAGGAAAAAAACTGCAAAAAATACAAACACATGGAGGCTAAACAATTCACTCTTAAACAACCAAGGAATCACTAAAGAAATCAAAGAGGAAATCAAAAAATATCTAGAAACAAATGACAATGAAAACACAACAACCCAAAACCTATGGGATGCAGCAAAAGCAGTTCTAAGAGGAAAGTTTATAGCAATACAGTCCTACCTTAAGAAACAAGAAAATGATCGAATAAACAACCTAACCTTACACCTCAAACAACTAGAGAAAGAAGAACAAAGAAACCCCAAAGTGAGCAGAAGGAAAGAAATCATAAAGATCAGATCAGAAATAAATGAAAAAGAAAGGAAAGAAACCATAAGAAAAATAAATAAAACTAAAAGCTGGTTCTTTGAGAAGATTAACAAAATTGATAAACCATTAGCCAGACTCATCAAGAAAAAAAGGGAGAAGATGCAAATCAACAGAATTAGAAATGAAAAAGGAGAAGTAACAACGGACACCTCAGAAATACAAAAGATCATGAGAGACTACTACAAGCAACTATATGCCAATCAATTGGATAACCTGGAAGAAATGGATACATTCTTAGAAAAATACAATCTTCCAAGACTGAACCAGCAAGAAATAGAAACCATGAACAGACCAATCACAAGTATGGAAATTGAGGCAGTGATTAAAAATCTCCCAACACACAAAAGCCTAGGACCAGATGGGTTCACGGGCGAATTCTATCAAACATTTCGAGAAGAGTTAACACCTATCCTTCTCAAACTCTTCCAAAATATTGCAGAAGGCGGAACACTCCCAAACTCATTCTACGAGGCTACCATCACCCTGATACCAAAACCAGGCAAAGATGTCACAAAAAAAGAAAACTACAGACCAATATCACTGATGAATATAGATGCAAAAATCCTCAACAAAATACTAGCTAACAGACTGCAACAGCACATTAAAAAAAATCATACACCATGATCAAGTGGGGTTTATCCCTGGGATGCAAGGATTCTTCAATATCCGCAAATCAATCCACGTGATACATCATATCAACAACTTGAAGGATAAAAACCATATGATCATTTCAATAGATGCAGAAAAAGCTTTTGACAAAGTTCAACATCCATTTATGATAAAAGCTCTCCAGAAAATGGGCATAGAAGGAAATTACCTCAACATAATAAAAGCCATATATGAAAAACCAAAAGCCAACATCGTTCTCAATGGGGAAAAACTGGAAGAATTCCCTCTAAGAACAGGAACAAGACAAGGGTGTCCACTCTCACCACTATTATTCAACATAGTTTTGGAAGTTTTAGCCACAGCAATCAGAGAAGAAAAAGAAATAAAAGGAATCCAAATTGGAAAAGAAGAAGTAAAATTGTCACTCTTTGCAGATGACATGATATTATATATAGAAAACCCTAAAGACTCTACCAGAAAACTGCTAGCACTAATTGATGAGTTTAGTAAAGTAGCAGGATACAAAATGAATGCACAGAAATCTCTTGCATTCCTATACACTAACAATGGAAAAGCAGAAAGAGAAATTAAGGAAACTCTCCCATTCACCATTGCAACCAAAAGAATAAAATACCTAGGAATCAACCTGCCTAAGGAGGCAAAAGATCTGTATGCAGAAAACTTTAAGACATTGATGAAAGAAATCAAAGACGACACAAACAGATGGAGAGACATACCATGTTCCTGGATTGGAAGAATCAACATCGTGAAAATGACTGTACTACCCAAAGCAATTTACAGATTCAATGCAATCCCGATCAAATTACCAATGGCATTTTTCACAGAACTAGAGCAAGAAATCTTACGATTTGTATGGAAACGCAAAAGACCCCGAATAGCCAAAGCAATCTTGAGAAGGAAAAATGGAGTTGGTGGAATCAGTCTTCCTGACTTCAAAATATACTACAAGGCCATAGTGATCAAGACAGTGTGGTACTGGCACAAAAATAGAAAGGTAGATCAATGGAATAGAATAGAGAACTCAGAAGTAAGCCCAAACACATATGGGCACCTTATCTTTGACAAAGGAGGCACGAGTATACAGTGGACAAAAGACAGCCTCTTCAAGAAGTGGTGCTGGGAAAATTGGACAGCAACATGTAAAAGAATGAAATTAGAACACTTCCTAACACCATACACAAAAATAAACTCCAAATGGATTAAAGACCTACATGGAAGGCCAGACACTATAAAACTCCTAGAGGAAAACATAGGCAGAACACTCTATGACATACATCAAAGCAAGATCCTTTTTGACCCACCTCCTAGAATCATGGAAATAAAATCAAGAAGAAACGAATGGGACCTCATGAAACTTAAAAGCTTTTGCAAAGCAAAAGAAACCATAAACAAGACTAAAAGGCAACCCTCAGAATGGGAAAAAATAGTTGCCTATGAAACAACGGACAAAGGATTAACCTCCAAAATATACAAGCAGCTCATGCAGCTTCATACCAAAAAAGCAAATAACCCAATCCACAAATGGGCAGAAGACCTAAATAGACATTTCTCCAAAGAAGACATACAGATGGCCAACAAACACATGAAAAGATGCTCAGCATCACTAATCATCAGAGAAATGCAAGTCACAGCCACACTGAGGTATCACCTCACACCGATCAGAATGGCCATCATCACAAAGTCTGGAAACCACAAATGTTGGAGAGGGTGTGGAGAAAAGGGAACTCTCCTGCACTGTTG
This sequence comes from Hippopotamus amphibius kiboko, assembly GCF_030028045.1. Taxonomy (NCBI): domain Eukaryota; kingdom Metazoa; phylum Chordata; class Mammalia; order Artiodactyla; family Hippopotamidae; genus Hippopotamus; species Hippopotamus amphibius. Next base: position 80,840,045 of record NC_080196.1, on the reverse strand, counting down.
GTGGGACTGTAAGTTGGTACAGCCACTATGGAAAACAATTTGGAGGTTCCTTCAAAAACTACAAATAGAACTACCATATGATCCAGTAATCCCACTCCTGGGCATATACCCAAAGAAAACCATAATCCCAAAAGAAACTTGTACCATAATGTTTATTGCAGCACTATTTACAATAGCCAGGACATGGAAGCAACCTAAATGCCCATTAACAAATGAATGGATACAGAAGATGTGGCATATATATACAATGGCATATTACTCAGCTATAAAAAGGGATGAGATGGAGCTATATGTAATGAGGTGGATAGAACTACAATCGGTCATACAGAGTGAAGTAAGTCAGAAAGAGAAGGACAAATATTGTATGCTAACTCACATATACAGAATCTAAAAATGGTACTGATGAACTCAGTGAGAAGAACAAGGATGCAGATACAGAGAATGGACTGGAGAACTCGAGGTATGGGAGGGGGCGGGGGGTGAAGGGGAAACTGAGACGAAGCGAGAGAGTAGCACAGACATATATATACTACCAACTGTAAAATAGTCAGTGGGAAGTTGTTGTATAACAAAGGGAGTCCAACTCGAGGATGGAAGGTGCCTTAGAGGACTGGGGCGGGGAGGGTAGGGGGGACTCTAGGGGGGGGAGCCAAGGAAGGGAGGGAAGACGGGGATATGTGTATAAAAACAGATGATTGAACCTGGTGTACCCCCAAAAAAATAAAAAAAGAAAAAGAAAAAACAACTATAACATTTTAATCATAAAGAAAAAAATTTTTAAGACATTTTTGTCTAATGTGGGTCTTGGTCTCTTATTTCTTCTAGCTGATTCCAGATTACTTTTGTGATGCTCAAACACCTGCACCAAACATAGCCCTGCAAGACTGCAAGGGTCTGTGAGCCAACCGGAGGAGCAGATTTCTTCCTTGAGGTAGGAGGGACCTTCCCAAAGCTTCATCTTGCTCAAGCCATGCCCTGCTTAAGGCTTTATGGCTCCCTTCTGTCTGTGGATAGAGTCTGTGTTCTGTCATTAGCCTGGCTGAAAAGAACCTGGATGATGGATCTGGTCATCCCTCCAGACTCCATCCTCCCCGGACTCTCCACTCTGACCCATGAATGCCACACGCAGGTCTCCCAGCCCCCACGCTGTCTGTGCCCTGTGCCCTGAGCCCTCCTGTCCACCAGGAAAGCTCCCCCCCACCCAGAAGGCTTCACTCACTCATGTCGCACCTGCCCTCACCTGCCGTACTCAGGTGTGGCACCTGTCACCTGACCAAACAGCCTACTTGCCTGACTGTCTCTCTCCAACTGGGGCCTCCCCCCAGGGACAAAGCTTGCTGCCTCTCTGGTGTACAAGCCCCAAACTTAGCAAGTGCTTATTGAATTGAATCGAGAATCTCATTCTTCTTAAGTGTTTTTCCACTAATGATGAGTGTTCTCCAGCGGTGGAAAGGGACGTTGGGTTGGGAATCAGGAGACTTGAGCTTGAGCTCATCCTGTGACACAGTGACGGCAATAAGCAGTCATTAGAAGATGAAGCTGAAAGCTCTTTAGTGCCGTAAGAGATTATGGGCATACGATCTCCACAGACGAGAGCCCCCATTCCACCAGAGGCTGGGCTCCACTTTCTCCCTAGATGAAGCCCACCATGGTTGTACTCCGCGGTGCTGCCTCTGATGCCTGGAACTATAAAGAAGGTGGCATTCTTGTCCCCCTCAGATCCCTCATAAGGAAAAAAAAAAGAAGAAGAAGAAGGAGAAACAGGTGTGGCTTATTTAAAAGAGAAAACACGGCAATTGCGATCTGGAAGACACACGCACTAGAACAAGTCCCTGTCTGCCCATCCACCCCATGCCCTTCAGGCCAGCAAGCTCAGAGCTATCGTGCATTTTCTCCAACGTAGGCATTGTTCAGACAGTGAATTATTCCCCTGCTCACGCAGCGGTCACACAGACCTAGTCA